>NW_024103529.1:78931-1278931 GCF_003945595.2 Pipra filicauda
AGTGGGTCTAGGAAAAGGAAAAGAGATTCTTTTGCGGGGGGGGACAAAGGGGGAGAGGAGAAGAGAAGCAGCAAGAGAAGAGAGGAAAGCCTAAATTAATTCCAGCAGGAAGTATACCGCATGTATGCTCTTATCCTAAGATAAAACTTATCCTAAGAGCTATACTAAATCCACTTAGTTCTGTCCTAATCATAGTGTTGATGTGTTTGCCTTATAAAAATGGATTTCAAAAACTTGGTGGAGAGGTATATTGTACAGTAGAGATAGTCATAGTATTGTTGAGTATTCACCATTTTATTAGGGATTTAAAGGGTTTAAAATACTCTGCATGAAAACAGGCAGAAAGTTTCTGCCCTGTGACATTTGCGTTAGGTAACTGTAGCATTTCTTTGCAAAGGTTTATTTTGGAAACTTGTTCTTAGTAGTGAACCAATGGAATTCATAGCTTTGTTTTCAGGGTTTGAGAAAAGATAGTTACCTCTCTTTTTAAGAACCGTGTGTGTGGTCGCATAAAGTGCATAGGAAGTTTTGGTAAGAATTCTTAAGAACCAGCAAGGGTGCTTCTGAAATGGCTATTTTGTGTGTGTGTTGTTTGAGGTTTTTTTTTCCTCATAGGACGGTTTCATAGGATGGAGGGTTTTGATTGCTGTCATCTTGTAGCATGAAATTGTATTTGAAAGCATGACTGGAATTTTTTTTTATTTCCTCCTGCAAGTTTAAATGCAGTATTAAGTTTGGTTTAGAGTGTAGTCAGTAGTATGTGTTTCCCTGATGATGATAAAAATAAATTTTCAATAAATTAGGACTTAGTGCTGTTTTTAATCTGAGTGAATTGTGCTTCATGACATCATTCTACTTTGGGTCTTGGATAGCTGTTTGCTCTATCCTAACCAGCCTTCTTTGCATTGCTGCCTTCTACACTAGAGAGAAAGCCGGATAGTTTAACCACATACAATTCTAAACTTTCTTTTTCATATCTTGGTTTCTTACTAACCTGCTCACAGTAGAGATGTGTCATAACAGTTTGTAGAGACAACTCTATACTTCTAACTTTGCTGCACTTCACTGACTGATTTCTTGCCAACTGTGCGGGTTTGTCAGAATTACTCAAATTTGAAATGTATTAGTTGGCCTTTTAGAACCTTGTTTATGTTGTGGACTGGCACCTTGAGCAAAAATGGTATTTCATTAGGCTTTTTGATCTGGTTGCTCTTATTTTCTGCTGAGGGGAGAGTTAGTGCTCAGACCACATCTTTCCCTTAAATTGTTGATTGAGTGAACATGGAGTGACAGCAGTAATTGCATCCTGTGAGACATTTCTGTGATGCAGGTCTCTATTAAGACAATCATCTGAAACTTTTTCTTCATGGGAAAAAAACCCATCGTGTGTGTACTAATAATCTGTCCTTTAGGTATGCTGTACAATATTGCTTGCATAATAGTGTAGTCTGTTTGCAGCCCTGTCTTATTAAGGGCTAGTAAGAAAATGCCTAATGAATAACTACTTAATAGTTTGTTATGTCTTGGGCATTTTTCTATATGGTATTGAAGTCTTGTTCTGAAGACAGCTTGCGTTTGTCACCACTTGATCTTAGGGTCTCACAACCTCTTCTTTTCATAATATGGTTTTGGAAGTGAGAAGCTGAGACACTAGGAAATTAAACTTAAGCATAAAACTTCCCATCAATAAAAATTCCCATCATTAAGACCTAGTGAAAACTTTGTGAATTGTTGCATATTATGTAAGCACTCTTTGCCAGAAGCAGAAGTAAAATCCAGAATGGTGGTAAAATGCATTAATCGTGACTTCTTTGTTCCCTGAAATTTCCTGTTTAGTAACTGGAAAACATACAATTACAGCAAGGTGCGTGATGAGGTCGTGAAGGTAAGCCCCTCTGACAGAATGCTGACTCATACTCAGGGCACTCCATCCTCTTTAATAAAAGAGTTGGGCATTTATGGAGAAAAGCACTGTGAAAATAATTACACAGTCACATAATGCATATTCCAAAGAGGGTAGCATTTAGGTTTTGATCCCCAATTTGTGAATCTCTTAATTTCAATACTTGGTTTGTCAGCTTTGCTGCTGTTTGCCAGCTTCTAAACCTTTTGCTTTAGAAAATTTGGAAAAATCTTATTTCATACATTAATGGCATATTGTAACTTACATGGTTGTATTGGGTCTGGCTGAGCTGGAGTTCATTTCCCCACCCTAGCCCTCACGGTGCCGTGCTTTACATTGGCAGCTAGAAGGGTGTTGATGACACACCGGTGTTTTGGCTATTGCTGAGCACAGCACCAGCACTGTAACATTCCTTCCTTAGGTGAGGGCGAGATCCTGGGAGAGGACCCAAGTACGCCAGCTGACCCAAATTGACCAAAAGGATGTTCCGTACCATGTGATGCAGCTCAGATATAAAAGCTAAGGCAAGGATCAGGAAGGCAGGCATTCATTGTCTAATGGCTGCCTGCTGAGGAACTGTTACACGTGCTGAAGCCCTGCTTCTTGGGAGTGGCTGCTGCTGCTGGGAAGTAGAGAATAAACCCTGCTATGTTTTGCTTTGCTTTTGCATGCGCAAGCTTCCGCTTTGCTTTCACTTTAAAGAAAGTACCTTATCCCAAACCACGAGTTGTTTTTCCACCTTACTCTCTCCCCTGTCCACCTGGGAAGGGGAGTGATAGAGCGGCTGGGTGGGCACCCGGCGTCCAGCCAAGATTAACCCACCACAGTGGTTCATCATCACATTTGTAATGTTTGCTGTTGAATTGAGTGGCAGTTATAAGTTATATTTCTCAGTACAAAACAGAGTTGAAAAGGGCATAAATGTAATGGTTATTTGATAAGACAGGAATAATGTTATTGAATATTTGGTGCTGTAATGCTCAGGAAAATAGCATATTAATAATGGCTCAGCTGGTGGAGGTTGTTAGCTGCTTGACTAGTAAATAAAAAAAATTCACTCCTGGTGAACTGGAATAAACAGAAAAGAGTAGGATTGTAGAATAAACCACAATCTTTGAATAAATAAAGCTTGTTCTATCTGCTGTTAAATTGTATAAATTTGTTAAAATCTCTTCAGTGTAGTGTACTGCCACTGCATTTGTTAAAGTTCAGCTTTTTTGAATTGTGCTAAAGCTTTTTTTAATGTTTCGGGTGTCTTTCAGATAGCATCTGACTTCTTAGTTGTGCCTTCTGCTTTGAAATGTTCATGAGTGTAACATAATACCCCACAGTATTATTCTAAGTAAGTTTCAGGAATTATAGATAAGGGGTACAGTCAAGTGAAGTGGTTAAGTTGTAAAACAATGACAAGCTTAAGCACTGTAAAAATGGTATTTTTCAAACAAGGATTGCTGTCCCTTCAGAAAAATCTGAGAATTGCTTTTGTAGCCAGTGTTAAAGAAAATCATGTGACTTTGCAGCGGCTTTTTACTGATTAAAAGGCAGAGAACATGGAATCAGAAAAACACGTGCTTGTTTATTGTTCATATATTTATTGTATAGTGCTGCTATGAGTGGTGTGTTTCCTCCTAAGGAGAGTTATCTCTCCTGTAATTTCTATAATATGGTTTTTTACTATTTCAGCAGATGTGCTAACTGGAGCTCACCAGTTGGCCTGATTTGCCAAATACAGAAAAAAATGTTAGCAGTTGAAGTGTGTATCTGAAAAAGCAAGGAATTGTAAAGGGCCTGTAGCAAAGATAGAGGAAGGCCATTTAATACCCAATTTTGCCTTTTGAGTTAGGTGAGTATTGAAATTGGAGTGGAAAATCATCAGTGAATGTGTTAAACAAATCTGAAGTTACTATTTTAACAAATTTAACTGGCATCTAGATTATCTGATTTATCTAAATGATTTTTTTTTGTAGTGTGAGAAGGTAATTACATGCCATTCTTATTTCAGTTTGATTCAATCCTTGTCTTCCTCCATGGCCTCTTAGTTTTCCATGCTGCCTGCTTTCTAGCTCTGCTTCTCTGGAGCGAGCTGCTACCTCTGAAAGGAAACCTACCCTCAGCTCATGGGATAGTTTTCTCCAGGCTCTGCTTCAGCACACTGCAGCAGATTTATGTCCTTTACAGAGCAGTCTTCCAGAGCTGTCCTATTCCGGTATGCTTTGTGTCCTAAGGCTTCGTGTTTCCACGAAGCTTGCGGTGCATACCCTGTGCAAAAAGTCAGTAACACAGTAGTTTCTTTTGCTCTGGTATTTCATCACCAAAGTCACCCCAACCAGCCTCGAGGAGCCTAAGTGGAGATGTGGGGATTAGCAATGTGGTTGTGGACAGTCTGCTTTCTGGGGGGTGGAAGCTACCTTTTCCAAAGCAGTGATTAAGCAGATGGTTGTTAACATTTGTCTATTACAGTAGTATGGCTTGTGTCCCTCAACATAATTTTTCTCAAGTGAAGTTCAGATTTTAGCTTTAAAGATGCAGTCTCTCAGATTCCCCTCAACTGTCTCTGAGTACAGTACGGCAAGAATTCTGAGGGAGCTAAATAACCCTTGCCTTCAATACAAACATTACTATCATCCCTAACTTTTTTGTTTCTGAAGAATACTCAGGAATGGTGTTATGTTATGAAGGACATTGTCCTTTTAAATGAACTGTTGGCTTCTTGGTATAATTTCTGGAAAGAATAATTTTGAGATACAGAATGAAAGACTGGGGATAAAATAGTAATCTATTTCAATAAAGATCAGGTAGGCAAATAAATTTCCATCTGAAGAGTCCAAGCATGCATTTTTTTGTGCACCTGTGCACTTCACTATTACTTGTCCAGACACTTGAAAGATGAAACATCCACAACTTTTAACTGTTTGTTAACATCCGTTAATTAAAGCTTGATCCATATATTATTTCAAATGAGAATAATATGCTTCAGAAGGAGTGTTCTCTGTAAATGGGAAGGCTGATGATACCCTAACAAAACTGTTAGGATCTTGTTGCCTAAAAGACCGAGGAGAAAGAAAGACTCCAGGCCCAATTAGGTAGGAGATAAGAAAGCAGAAGTTTTAATGAGCCTCCAGGCTCCAGGAATGCAAAACCATCGCGCGCCCTTTGGCCCCGGTGCTACAATTTTATAATGATGTCCATCCAATCCCCGCTCGTCCACCCCCCGGTTCTGCCCCATTCCATCCCTCAGCACACCCCTTCGGAAATTGAGTCTGGGGGAATTTGGGACCCCTCTTTCATCATTTTCCTCTTCATCGCAGCATGTGCAGTCCTTGGAGTCCCTCCAAAGTTCCAAGCTTGAAGGCCGTTGTGCTAATTTTTACGTATTTTGGTGGTGCAGGCGTTAAGGTGCTTTCTGCAATTCTATGTTGAAAAGAAGACTGAACAGCTAACGGACTTTTGAGGGATTGATATGGGAAGATGTTTGATATGTGCAACCTTTAGGCTACTGCCGTTACTTCTACTGGAAAATACTGATAGAAGATATAACATCGTGAGAAACATACTACAGCTACATTTGAAATCTACGTTCACTACATAACTACTTCTAAAGTCTATAAAAATTAAAAAATCAAAAACTCTAAGGCAACAATCTGAAAAAGATAGGGTAGGTTTCTTCATGTGTCTTAAAAAGTCAGCACGGTATATATTGGTAGAACGTATGCATTAAAATTTGTTGCACACTTGAAGTGTTTAAGAAGGTACAAATGCATAGTTCAGTCATCTGCCTTTCTACTGACTCTGCCTTTAAGTGAGAGTAACTCTACTCCATGTGACAGAGAGAGTTATCCCAGTATTTTCTAGGACATGGAGTGTGGGAAGGTAAAGTTCAGGAACAGCAACAAAGGCTTGGGGCAACACCTCCCACTGAAACACACTATATGTTATATTTCCCGCAGTGTAACAGTCTGGAATATCAGCTGTTGGGAAGGAACGGGATTCTCTCATGGACCTGTGTTCCTCGTGACCAGGTTTTCTGTACAAAATGCTGTATAATCAAACTACATTATATGTGATACAATGGTGACAAGGAAATAAATGACCTCGAGAAGACTGACTGAACAGTGAGTTAACTAAGCAGAGGGTTTAAGGAACCAGAAGGATGTAATTAGTTTAATGAAGGAGGAAAGAAGAGGAAGCATCGTGATTGCTCTTTGAATTTCTTTTCGAAGAGCAATAAATATTTGGAACTGGATTATGCTACTCCTGAGGAGACCAGTATTGTCATATATTACAGACTAATGGCAGATTTGTTATCTGATTGCTTTGTCTGAAATGAGAAATTCTGGCTGATGTTGGGCCATAAAAAGAAATTAAACTGCCTCTAGACTCTTAGAAGTATTTTACATCCTGTGGATTTATCTTTTTCTGTGGCTGTCCTTAAATCTTGAGAGCTAATACAGTGCTTCTGGAAGAAGCTCCTAATAGTATTCTTGATTGGTAAGTTGAAATGTGCAATGGCAGCAGCTAGATGAGTTTTGGGACCTGAAATCTTTCCAAAGAGGAGTTTTAGGTGTTGCTTTGTCATGATGAGAGACCATCAGCACTGTGTGAGAATTCTTCCCTCCTCCTCTTTTCCCAGAAAAGATGCTTATGTAGGTGGCCTTGGGATTGAGGTCTGCACATGGGTTTTGTGTGTGTGTTCATTTTGGCTTGCCATGTATTTATCTCAAGACAGATAGATATCAACGTATGAAGCATTTCCTTCAGAGGTTTGGGGTTTTTTTTCAAATAAGGAAAATTACTTCCCACTTTCAAAGTAGAGAAGTTGGCATCTAGTTGAATGAAAGAATTCAGCAAATAAATAAGTTAACTATTAGTAGAGTAACTCATTAGTCAGCATGATTACTACAAGTACTTTTTAATTTCGTTGTTGACTCTTGCCACCACTTTCCCTAGAATTTGTTTCCACCTTCACTATTAATCTAAGACAATGCAATAATGTCTTGAAAATGCAATACTTTGATTGTCTTTTGCTTTAATACACCAGGTAATATACACTTTAAGCAAGCTCGAGTCACTGATGTGTTATTTTATTTTCAATTTGTGTCCAACTTTTGGATATTGTAGCATTATATGTTTCTTTGTAATTCTAGAACAGTCCTGTTCTTTAGCTGTTAGAATTTGTTAACAGCATTGCAGATACTGGTGCACAGTGTCTTCCACATGAGAATAATTTTAATCAGCCTTATTCATGTTTTTGTTAAGATCTAGTATGGACATAAATGTTGCAACACTGAGGAATTGAGAGTTCAGTGACAATTCATTGGTCAGGAACTCTGTATTGAGGCTATGCTTTTCTTTGGCTTTCGTTGCATCCTGGAACTTAGTTTAAGGAAAGTTCAATTCTTGGAAAAATAAAGGAAGGAAAGCTCTTTTTACTTGTAAGCACATGAAAGGTAATAAGAAATTAGGTGCATTTGCCCTTTAAAAGCAAAGGGCATGTGTGTGACTTACTTTGTATGCACCACCAGCTTTTTCAAGTTAACAAGGCAACAGCACTGAGTCTCAAGTTGTGGTGGCAAGGTCTGACTTCTGGCAGCTAGCCTGGCTCTTCTATTCCTAAACTGTGTGTCTCAGTTTAAGGAGACTGGAGTGTTTCGCTAAGGAAGATGAGTTATGAGGTAGACCAAACTCCTCTCTCTCAGCAGTTGTAAATCCGAAATTAAGAGGCTCCAATTGAAGAAGTATGGAAAAAGGAAGAAATAACAACCCTTTATTGGCAAAAACAGTAACAGAACACAGAAACAACTAAACAATAATCCTGTACCCAAAAGTCCCCTTCAAAGAGGAAACAGTTCGATACTTGTCTGTCCTCTGGCGCGATTCTAATCACGGTGGGCAGGAGCTGTTGGATCACGGGAGGAGCAGAGCCTGCAGTGCTCGGTGTCGGTCGGCAGGGGGCGCTGTTGGGCTCTGGCAGTCGCTGTGTGGGGGCCCTGGATCACGGGAGAAGCCGAAATGGAGATCACCCCCCCACTGAGGAGGGGAAGGGGAAAGAAGGGCAGCTTCTTTCCCACGAAACTCACGATGTCTGTGGCTGGCTGTGTTTGGGACTCCCCCTTTCCTGTACGAGCACAGAACCTTCAATGAAATCTGAGCTGGTCCGTCTGGCGACAGAGCAGACCGTAGGCAAGACGTAGGCCGGAGAGCAGCCAGATGACCAAGTCGAGAGCAAAACGGCCTCAGAACTTTTCCAGCACACACCAGTGCCCCAGTTAAGGCAAAAAATTAAGTGCCTCTTTCCAAAGAGAGGAGGGGAGAAAAACTTCTTCCCCCCACACCCCAGCCTTAGAGAAAGCTATCAGCCTGGAATGCAGCTTGGCCAGCTAGTTCTTTTGTATAGTCAATTACCCCTTCCCCCTCCCTCGTTCAACACCTTCTTTTACAGCGGGACAGGGGAAAGGAAAATTTCTGTTTGGATTTTTAGAACAAATAAACCTATGACACTGTGTCTGCCTTCATCTTCTTCTTCGTCATCTTCATCTCCTATGTCTGGTGAAATTCAGTCTTGCTCCTTACCTATGTCTGTGAGGTAAAAACTTATACAAGGTGGAAGCAAAACTAGTTGAGTAACTGCACCTAAAAATCACTTGCTGCATGGTTCACTGCCAATTGTCAGCATTTCCCTTCACACGTTTGTTTTACAAGAGGCCTGAGATGATAAAGAGCGTGCTGAGAAACTTACCAGGGGAGAAGCAAGGAGCTGCAGGTGTGGCGGAGAATGAGATTACTATTTAGAATAATCTTGGCAAATGGGAGATGTCATCTGGAACAAAGCAGGTGTCAGTGAGCATGAAAACTCACTGTCTGTAGGCTGGACTGCATGGATATGAGATGGGGGAGGAAATAGGGAAAGGTGCAGGTCTTTGGAAAAGGACCTGGAATTTTTGTTTACTAAAGAAAGAAGGACACACTGTCATGTTATTGGGTTAAAGCACTTGGGTAAGGAGCTCAAAAGTAATTTGAAGGAATTTCTCTGCTCTTCTCAGAGTTCTACAGTATCCCACTGTTTTAGCTTATGAACTCTGAGATTGGGACCAATTGAAAGATAGCAGTGGTCTAGAAAATATTAAAAGATTGAAATAATTAGAATGGCTTAGTAAAAAAATTAGCATATTCAGGTTGCAGAGAAATGGCTCTCTGCAACCTCTCTCTGTACCTCAGTTATGAGGAAGGGAAGGTGAGATTTGGTCATGGAGAAAGTTTTTCCTAATGCCAATGGCAGAGGAATACTTAATCAGGTAGTCTGACAAGATATGTGGTTCTTTGGTAGAAGGTGGAAGAATTAGATGTTGTCTTTATATAAGCCTTATACAGGATTCTTAGGGACTTACTTTCATCATGTCTATTACTACCATTTGCACATGTGGAGAGAATTCCAACAGGTAAATTAAAACTTTATGTATCCCAAAAAGGAAGCGTGCCTTGTGATTCTAGTCAGAGGATCTGAGAGCTGTTTTCTATTGGTTGGTGGTTTTTTTTTGGCCCTGCTGACGAGTGTAAATCCTATTCTTTAATGGAACTCACTACTTCTTTGCATGTATTTTTAATAAGATCACGGCTCCCTGAGCTGCTAAGGTAAAGTGTGGTCTTCATACAGCTGCAGGGGTAAGAGAGTGAAAGGTCATTGTTTGAGGATGTTTATACCCAACCAAGTGAAATCCACATAGCTCAGTACTTGCTCCTGTCAGATAAGAAGAGTCTATTGGCACAAATATAGAGTAGTAGTTCCTGTTCTGCTTTTGCAGTTTAGAGACATCTCGAGGTGGAACTTTTGCTGTTCTAAAAGTCTGCTTTTTTAATGAATTTTTATAATAATATTCGTACCTGTTTGTTTCATGGTCTCAGAAATGTCTTTAGGCATTGAATTATGTCATTTAATTATTCACTAGGCAAAGAAGTATGTAAGAGCAGCTTCATAAAATTTCATTTGATGTTCTTAAGTTCTTCTGGGAAACAGAGCATCTGACATACCAAGTCACTTTGTGCTATAATGATTTTTTTTCCCTATGTACTTTGATCTGACACCCATCATACTTGCCTGTTTTGTGAAATAAAAAATTCACTTTACTTTCTTTGTATGGAAGTTGCTCCATGATCAATATTACCTATATTTTTTTGGGTGCTTTATATTTTTCATGAGGTAGGAGAATTTGAAAAACCATGAAAAACCATGAATGTATCAACAATGTAAGAACACATTATGTTCTCTCAAGTCTGATATTCTGGATGGTTTCTAACCTGACCACTTCAAAGCACTGAATGAATGTTTTTGAAGGTCTGTGTTCAGAAACTGCTAGAACTTTTTCTGGTAATGGCATTAAATAACTTGTACCAGTGTATTATGTTACATTTATTGACATGTGACTTCATTTGCTGTCTTCTGTGCTTGTTGCTCAGTGTCCTGAAGTTCTGCAAATTTTTTAATGATCTGTCAGTTTTGATTGATCATAATAATTTTGTATGAAGCACATATGCTCCTGAAATGACAGATAGGCAGGTGACCATCCTAAAGAACAGCCCAAGTCCTGGTACAGATTCTGATGAGGCTTCTGTCCTCTTGCCTGTCAATCTTTGTCTCTTAAATCTTACTGTGCAAGTCTTCAGTTCTCCAGCAGCTTCCTATGTGAGACATCAGCAGAAACTTCTTAGAAGTATTTTGTTCACTACCACTTCCAACTACTTTTTCCATAGGATCCTTGATTCCTTCAAAGGACTCTTCAAGTTGTGAAGCATGATTTTCCTCTACAAAAGCTGTGTTGATTTTTTTCACCATTTATTCTAATCTGCAGATTCTTAAATATGATTCCTTGTCCAGTATCAAAATCAGACTGTCTTTGTTGTGCTTCTACCGATTGCCTTGTCAGCTCTGAAAAGATCTGATAAATTTTCCACTCTCCATTTCTCTTTACTTAGGTCATCTTAAGCCTAAGTTTTTCAGAATTGGTATTTTTAAATGCTCTGCTGATGCTTCGTTGTGAGAGAATGCCTTATATATCCTCAGTGTGAAGAGGATCTAGTGGGGGATTGGCTTTGACTGTCCTTGTAGTAATTTCAGAAAACAACAGCTCATCTAGATTTTCTCTTTTATCCTTATCTTCATATAATTCTGTCTTTTATGTCTTCATTATCTAGTGGATTATTGCATTGTTGTAGCAAGCTGTCTGAAACTATCAGATTCTACTATGTTGGAGATCAGAAATAGCAATGGGAATTTTGTAACATTTTATTGCTCTCTGACAGATGGCTGTGCAGTTCACTGGAAAGCTTTTATTATGCTTCCGTGTACTAGCTGGTGTATGCCTACCAATTAGACCAGTACTGGACTTGTATTACCAGTTTTAAACTCTACTGATGACCTGTATGCAGATGAAAATACGCACATAGATAAAGAGTTAGTAGTAATTGGAATTCTGAAGAAAAGCTGGGTTTGCATTTTTTTTGTACTGAAAAATGAAATTCTCCACTCTATCATATGTGATAGAATAGTTTTTTAAAAAAAAATAAATAAAAAAGGATTGCTCCTTGTCTGTGTGCAGAGAGCAGAGGATACAACTTGTCTCTGTTTAAATGGCTCCAGTTTGTTGTTTTATTTAATAAATGTAGTTTTCATAAGGGCTTCATTTTGCCACATGCAATTTTTTAACATCTGCTTGAAACCTGAATGTACCCAGGTGCTGGTGGTAGTGTGTGTTCTACTTTCATGAGTCCCCTTTGAGCAAGGATTAAGACTTATGTTCCTCTCCAGTGATATTATGCTATTTCCACCTGGTTTGCATTTGTGATGGGAAGACTGGAGCCAAATTTACTCTAATGTTTTGCTCCTGATTGTAATTTTTTGCCAGTGAAGACGTTCCCTTGGGCTTTGTAACTTTGAAAAAAGTGATTTTATATCTGTTTTTAAAAAAATGTAGTGAATTTTGTAATGCTTATAGCCTCCTGCATTTTTCCCCCTCCTTTTGTATCTGCTTGCATAGCTGCTGTTCCTGTGCAGTGACTGAATGTTAACATCACTTAGTCTTTTCTATTTTTGGTCATGGAGAATGGAAGTTGTGTATTTATACTAGGCAGTTCTTTGTTTCTAGAATGTCACTAAGTAACCAGAAAGGAATATTAAATAATGCCTTCTTGAATATGAGCTAAGGTTGTCCCTTCATAAGATTTTATAAATGTCTGTGATCAGTGCTTTGTTTTAAATAATGAATACTGAAAATAGTTCTCTTTTCTTTACCCTTACACACCGTGTTTGTATTTCAGTTTTGCTTCATGTGTCTTTTCTTACAAGGGCATTTCTAAACTGTTATGGAATGTCTCATCTAAAGCTGGACATTCTCGCATGAGATTATGAGGGAATATTTAACATGGGTCCAGATGTAGATAATATGGTATACCTCGCACTTGTTAGCTGTACGCAAAGCTTGTTTCTTATTTTCATCATCATGGCTGGGCTTCGCGAACGAAGATTTGGGAAGGCTCTACCCACATTTGTTACAGGCACGCTGGTGGCTTATGAGGCCAATATGAGACACATATCCGAGTGCAAAAGGCACAACAGAAAGACTCCTTAGATGGTGTATTCTGTAAGACACGGTTCTTTCTGCGTTGTTCTTATTTTATTTTATAATTTAAATACTTTTTTCTTAATATAAACCCATCAAAGAACTTCTTTGTCAGTTTGCTTCACCTAGATTGCAGTCCAGAGTTACAGCTTGAAATTTTAGTCCTATAGTCATCCTTCCTGAGCGCTTACTGTTCTAGATATTGGAGTAATTAGAGCCATATAAGAAATCTGTGTGTCTTGATTGGGCCCTTTATCGTGTTGCCACTTGTTTCTTCCACTCTTGTGAAAATACCACTACTAATTTTGTCTTTCATATAACAAACTTTGGCCTTCTGTCCTTTCGTTTTCTTGCTAATGAGTATCTGCTTCTGTTTTATCAAGGGCGAGGTTCAGAAATAAATGAAATTATCTAGTTTTTCAGCTACAATACACTGTGTCATAAGAAATTCCAAGAATTTAAAAAAAACCCCAAACTTCTCTTATGTGTGTAGAGACAAAATTATATCTTCACTCAAAATTGTGTGTATGAAGTGATAGCATACTACTACTTGCAGTCATTTGAGAAGTCTGCTATTCTTTTTCTTGAACTCTGTCTCTTTTTTTAAAGAAATCTGATGTATGGTAATAATCTGAAAATGCAAAGCAACTTAATCTAAGTTTAAGTTTTGCAATGCCTTTTAAAATGCTGAAATAATAATAAAAACATTTGGTATGTTTTTCTTTCACAGAGTCCCCAGAAAAGAAAAGAGAAGTATATTTCAGAAAGTGAAAATCAGAGGAATTAGCTGCTGACATAGGAAAACTATACAAAGGAACATTTTTTGAGGAAAATTTTTAAGGTATGTGAGCTTAAGTTATGCTTTGCAGAAAAGCCTTCCTGAAAATGAGCTGCCTGTTTTGTTTTGAGTGGACCAGTATTCCAAAGTCAGTTTTGAAATAAACGGGCTAACTTATGTTACCACTTTGGATGTTTATTGTTGGCAATAGCGCTGTGGAAGCAAGAATTTTGCTAGTTGATGTTGCATACGTTTTATATCAAATGCATACATAGATAATCTTCTGAATGTGTTCTTAGTGTAAACAAATGGTAGGTAGAACATGTGTTTTGTGTTTCGTGGTCTTGCACATTCCAGGAATAGATCCTACCTTAACAAAAATGTCAAATGTTTGAGAGTCTCTAATTTTTATTTAAGGTGTGGATGGAGAGCTAAGAATGATTTATTTCATTATTTTAGTGGAACATAGCTACTATAAGCCTCACATTCAGAAATTGAGATGGACTGTCTAACAAATTCATAACCTATTATAAAATTGCTTTTGAATCAGTACACAAGCCTTGAATTTGAGAATTTGTGTCCTGAATCCAAATCGTCTTTCTTTTCTGATTTTCAAATATTCTTAATGTTTACAGATAGTGTTTGCAAAATATAAGGCATTCTATACTCTGTATGATTTGAAGGCTATGCAGATTTAGGATCAAGGGAGTTGACAGCATATCAAGAGTGAGTGTGATGCTGTTCTTGTTCCATGTTCCTCCTTATTGGTGAAGCCTGGTCTCCATTGTGCATTCCTGTTCTGAATTTAAGTGGGGGCCAGGTGTGCTTTCTAGGTTTGTGGTTTGTTAGTTGCCTGCCTTGTTACTGATACTGTGAAACCACGAGTTCCAACTGATGCATGTGGATCCATCATTATTTTAAGATTAGCATCTTGGATATAGCTGATAGCAATGTGTAACAGAAGGCACCAGCTGTTATAAGGGCAGGATAGCATCCTATGAGAATATTGCTTTGTATGTGTTGTGTTTTTCCCTGATTATTTGATTTCAGTGTCAGAGATACAGGACCTTTGATCTGACCCAGAGTGGCCACTCTCATGTGTCACAGACAGATTGCAATCTTTAAATTAAATGTTGATTTGCTATGAAACCTACTTTCTTCGGAGTTGCTGCTGGATTCCAGGAAGACTATTAGCACTGGAATATTGGCTTTGTTTGCTGAGGGGAGTGTTGCAATATTGAAAGATTATGTGAATGTCATTGAAGTTTCTCACAACATTGCTTTGTGTGGAATCTTGACTGCATGCTGTGGTGATGATTGAGACAAGTTGTAAACTGTCTTCAGTAACTCTCCTTAAATTTAGAACTGTTTGAGATCTGGTTGCTCATTCACAGTATGTAATTAAATGTGTATTGAATATTTACTTCCTGTGAGTGATTAGTTCATTTTTTTGAGAGTGACTCTATAAAGAAAGTAAGTCTTTCTTGGAATTGACTGTGAGACATATTTTAACTCTTAAGCTTACCAGTTGTTTTTTGACTAATTTACATGCCCAGTAATTTTTTTTTAGCAATATAAGTCTATATATCTCTTACATTTCAAAACAAGAAAAATGAATTCATTTGTCTTGTTTGATGCTACTGGGATTTTATTGCTTTTACAAAACATGCTAGAATTCAGTTTGAGATTTGACTGGCATGTCAGGTCACGTATGGAAAAAGAGATAACCTCAGGGGTGTCTACCAAATGTGGAAGAGGTCTCTTCCCTAGGAAGAGTAAGCAGTTCCTGAAGGTTTTTTTTCTGTATGAATTTAGCATATCATGTTTGTGGTTATGACTTCTCCATCCAGATTCTTTAAAATGTGATGCCATCTCTGTTATTTCCTCTAAGATGAAAATATTCTCCCATGTTTTTTTGAGAAAGATTTTTTTTCCCCAGAATATATTTCACACTGTATTTTCATCTTTTTGGGATTAGAGTAGAAGGTATGTTTGTGTCTCAAACCAGTTCCACATTAAATCTTTTCTGGGTTCAGATTTTGCTGTACTATTCAATTTTGCCAGTAGTCTGGTTGCAAAATCTCTTTGGGAATCTTTGTCTTTCATGTTCATTGTGAGCATTTTAATGTTGCTCAAGGTTCTGATTTGCAAAATCTCCTGAAATTTTGTGTGATAACTGAAGCCAGAAACATCTTTATTTTTTCTGAATACCTGATATACTCTGAAAATGCTAGGCACTCTGAAAAGTCTGTCTAAGCCTTGTACATACCAGTATTAGCTGCTACAGTGTTGATATTAGTTTACATGTCTCAGCTTTTGGTGTAAAATAAGAATATTAGTCCTACTTCCTTCAATGAGCTGTTAGGAAGATAAATCTGTTAATGTATGTTAGTGCAAAACACTCTTCTAGTTTAAGTAGTACTTCTCTGTTCAAAAGACCCAAGACATTGCTGGAGTGCAGGAATTAGTGAATAAGCAGTACACAGATTATGGTTGCACTGCAGTCCAGAGGTAGAGTTGCAGTGTGGAAATTACTCATATGTCTGGTTTCAGGTCTTCCATGGTGTGGCTGCATGTTTATCAGCACCAGATGCAGGTGTTCCAGAGCCACCTCTAACAAGTGTCTTTGACCTCCGGTTATGCTACAGTATTTCATAAGGCAGTATATATTATCTGTTTATCAATTTTGTCACTTAGATAGAAGAAGACTGGACTGACTTAGGAGAAAATTGTGTGAACTTAAGAACTCTGACCTAGGGGATCTACAGTTGTGTGGGAAACCTGATTTGGGATATTTTCTGATTTTTGGGAGGTTGAATTTGCAAGTTTAATGGTCTGCTGACACAGGGTTTAGGAGAAAAATAGCTTCTACCTAGTTATCCATTTCCCACAGATGCAATGCCCGAGAGCTGGTGTTTTATTTGGACTTTTCTGTGCTCTTAGGATAGTAAACACGGGAAAAAACTATTTCTGGTCACCAGGAGTGGAAAAGTGCAGTTGGCAGCTCTTGTCTGGAGATACTCTCAGCTATGCTTATTTGATTAAATATGTGGATTAGTCTTTAGTATCTGTCTTAGATGCTGTTGTATTTTCCCTTTTACTGTAGTTTAAATTAGGAAGGTATGTTTTTGCAGAAATGGAAACTGGAGAACAGTTCTAAGCCTGAAATCTCTTCCAGTCATAGATGGGTTGATTTGAAACAGTGCTCTGACCCTCCATTCAGCTTATATTGAGGAGGTATATGTATGTGGTTAATCTCGTGATTAAGTTATTTCAGGGTTTAGACATTAATACTTGCTCTTTGTCTCACTAGATGTTTTTCTTTTGAAAATTGTCTTATCAATCTCCTTCTCCTTTCAGATGTGGTGAAGAGCCTGTATTTTCCCCTGTGTGGTATATTGTGCCTTAAAAAATGGGGTTTGGAGGTGATCTGAAGTATTCTCATGATGCTTTATTAAAACTTCAAGACTGGGAACTGCGACTGCTGGAAACGGTGAAGAAATTTATGGTAATGAGAGTAAAAAGTGACAAGGAATATGCCTCCACTTTACAGAATCTTTGCAATCAAGTAGATAAAGAGAGCACCTGTCAATTGGATTATATCAGCAATGTGTCTAAGGTAAGTCTGAAGTATTTTGAATTTGGAAATATCCTTGGAAATAAAAGTGCTGTTTGTTTTGGTTTCATTTGGGTTCCTGTTCATTCAGGTTCTTGAGAGCTAGTGTTGCCAAACCATTTTAAATGGGCAACTTTTTGTTCCTCAGTGGAATATGCAGAAACTGAGCTCTAGTCTTGGTTCGAAAATAATAACTGAACTAGAATCAATCCTGATTTTTGAAATTCAGTATTTTACATACCTGCCTTGAGCCTGCTACTTTGTTAAGTGTTTTGAAAATCGAGTATGCTATAGTAAGCTTTTCTTTCAAGACAGTTAAATAGGAACTATTGTTTACGTTATATAGAATTTGTGACAGAAATAGAAAAATACCAGGAAACCAAGTCAAAGCCTAGCATTCCAACTGTTATGCACACTGCAGCATGTGTTGTGAAAACAAAACATTAATTCAGGATGTTTCTCATAATTGTGAAGTTATTTTGTATCCAATTTGAAATAACTGCATTGACTTTTTATGAAAGTAAGGCTCCTTCAAGTTACTAATTTTCAGATTTAGAGTAAGTCCAGTAAGCATACTGATGAAGCACACTTCCTTCCCTCCTGACAAGAGAAAAAACTATTCTGTTTTAATGGTTTACACAATTCTTGGCCCTTGTGCTGTAGCAGTGGTTACACAGTCCCTTCAGCCTGGCGTGAATCCTGATCTTTCTGCAGGAAAACACCCTTTTTGAGTCAAGTTAAATTTTAGACAAAACTGTTTTTATGTAGTGGGCTTATGGGGCGGCTGCTTGAATACTGGCACTGGCGTAGCATGAGGAACAGGACTGCTCCTTGTGCAGCAGGATGATTTATACTGGATTAAAGTGACAGAGTGTGTGAGTTGAAAGCTGTGCTGATATAGCTGGGCTGCTTCAGCTGCCCCAAAAGTAGCACTGCACAGTGTTTATCTGTAACATTCTGTTGTTGCCTCCCTCTCCCACAATACTTCTTGCCTTGTCAGTTGAAATACTGCGTTTTTTCCCTTGTCTCTGTGTTTTGGTGGTATATCTGAAATGCTTGTTACCCAGTTATGTTTCTTACACAGGGTTTGTTATAGATATTGCTATTGAAGTTGTGATGATTTCAGTAAATAAATATTAAAGCATTTTCATTAGCCTGAGATTGGCAGATGTCATGTATTTCCTTCAAGCTTTCTCCTGTTAGATCCCAAAGTTTTATATAGAATTGTTGGTGATATGACTCATCTTGCTATTGCTGCCCCAGTAGAATTGCTCTTAGCGCCATTAGTGCTGCCCAAACTGTCTTGCAATTCTTTTAGGCAATGAAACATAGCAGATGAGGGCTGGAAGAGTAAAGGAGAATTGTCATCAGAGTAATTAGCATTATAAGGTGTAAACAACCCTTAGCCTTCATGTAGCTAGCTCAGTCTAGGATGATTCATGTTAGTGACATGGACACTTCCTATGAGCAAATAACTTTAGAAAAGCTGAAGGTCTCACTTTAGACATGTTCTTTTTGGCTTGAAAAGAGGCCTGTGTGCAACATTTTGAAACTTTGTTTTGGACATAGGCACTCAAGTTGTTCAGCATTATTTTTCTTCCTTTTTTCTTTTTCTTTTTTTTTTTTTTGTCTCTTAAGGAGATGCCATTTTCACTTTCTACATCTCTATATAACAGCAAAATTATTCATATACTACTGACAGATCTTCTGTATAGACTTGCCTTAAAATTTCACTGACACCTCAAATTTTAAACTTGTGTAGTGACACATTGTCTTACTGGCTTCGTCAGTTAAAATGTCTGAATTATTGATTAATTTACTCATCCCATTCTAATTTAATTTGTTTTACTAGTTCAGGATCCTTTTTCTCTCTTCCTGACATTTTACAGAATAAAAGTATGATACAAACATGATGGGACATAAATCTAGTAGCTTATATCTCCTAAGATGTAAAATACCTGTATATTAAAGTTTTAGTATTATGTGGCATCAAAACCAAATACCAAGCTGTCCCAACAGCTCTTTTGTGTGTGTATATGTCTAAAAAATACTGTTAAACCAAACAATGTTGTGTTTTATTGCATTTGATGGATTGTGGTTATTTTTTGTGGAAGGAAATGCTTTACCTTTTCTGCTGCCCCACCCAGCTGCTTTTCTGTCCCATAAAAATCTCAATTTTTGAAGCATTTTCATTTTTACTTTTCCCAGTTTAAAATAGTAAAATATAATCATACAAAGCACAGAAATCTGGCTTAACTGATATTTTCTCCTGGAAACATTGGTTTCATCTTTTCCTGATGGAAAGAGGGATGTAAAGAACAGGAAAGTTTTTAATGGAAAGGGAAGTTTTTGCTATGTTTCTGACTTACTAAGGCTCATTTGGTGAATTGTAAGCTGAGTACTGTTAAGATATGCTTTTACTGTGATTTTTCAGGGTGGATTAAAACAGTACATGTCTCATCAGTAATAAATCAACCTTAAAGAAAATGGAGGACTCTGACTACATTTTCACCTCTGAGAGCACTTTTGTGATCTCTTCTATAACTACAAGGCCGAGTCCTCTCAGACAGGTGTTCAGTTATGTTTTTTTCCTCTGCAGCTTTGCAGTGTGGCTCCTCTGTCATTTGGAAAGTGTTCTGTAATGGAGAGGTGAAATGGTTTTCAGCCGTAACTGGGAAGCTTTAGGCTGTGATGTTTTACAACACCACAGTCTAGAGAGCTCTGTGCCAGTCTGTGAGATATTTACAAGCTAAAGGAAATGTTAAAGATGGTTCAATATAAAAGGGAGTTAGTTGTCTTTTGTTTAGTTCTCCGGAATCCAGTTTGCGTTGCAGTATTTTCATATGGAGATGGAAATATTATGTATATATCTTTTTATATGGGATGTAAGGAAACAAATTAATTTTCCAAGGTTTTGATCTAAGGTTGATTTCTGTTTCAGCAAGAGGTAAGATAAATGCTAGTAAAACTAGTATATTAGGCTTTTGTTTGAACTGAAGTTTTAATTTCATGTTTGTGTTATCTGTAGATGTGTATCTATATTCAGTCACATACAACACATTACTCTGGCCTGAAAACTGACTGACAGAGAGTCCAGTCCAAGTAAGGGTACAGAAAGATGTTGGGTCACTGTAACAGATGAGTATTTTGTCTGTTTAGCACCTTGTATGTGGCATTGGCAGCCTGACTGATGCTGTCAGCTTCAAGAAGCAGCTGACATGATGGTATCCTCTTAAACCCTGACCACTCAAACACATATTACTGTGAGGTATTTGGACAAGGGCAGAGAAGTCAGCTTGGGCAGAGTAACTGTGGCTGGGAAACAGGAGAACAAAGAACACGGGAACATGGTTGTCAGGGGTGTCAGGAATGTATTTAAAGAAAAAGGCTGTAATGCTTTCTTTGGTGTTCAGAAGTACTAAAACTGAAGGGTAAACATACAGTATTGTATTTTTGTCCCTGCTGCTTTTTTATGATTTTATGAGTAAGTTTGAGGCATGATTTTGCAGGAGGATCTCAAATCCATTTGGATAAGTTTAAGATTTTTTTTCCAAATTGTTTTAAAAATTGATATATCTTTTCCCACAGTTCATGTTAATTGTTTGATTAATTGTAAGCTGAAATAAGTAAATGCTTTTGTGTTCTGGCTTTTTTTAATAGTCTTGGCTGCTCGTGGTACAACAAACAGAACAGCTGAGCAAAATAATGAAGACGCATGCAGAGGATCTTAATTCTGGGCCTTTGCATAGGCTTACAATGATGATCAAAGATAAGCAGCAAGTTAAGAAGAGTTTCGTGGGTGTTCACCAACAAATTGAAGCAGAGATGTACAAGGTATTTTATTCAGCTGTGCTTTATAAAATGATTTATGTATGTTTAAAAAGTGATAAATTGAGAGTGGATTTTTTTAGGTTTTTTTGGTTTTGTTTGTGCTATGGTAAAAGTAGTAATGTGTGATATGTAGAATGCTTGGTTTAAATTTTAATAATTTCCCTACTTTTTTTTTCTCCTGCCTGCTGACAAGGCAGAGATTTCTTCTGTATAAATTTCTGTGGACAGATAGCACTGGAAATGCTCTTGTTCCAGTAGAGAATTATTCTGCATGATGCTTCTCTATTCCATCTCTCCTCTTTTTCTCATTCCACTCTTGACATTCCTGGAACCAGGGCACTGTAAACTTTGGTTAATGAGTGCTCTTTACAGTCCAGACTATTTTGGGTGGTGACAGGATTCTAGTCCGTATTCTAAACTATAAATCAAGTATAAGCCAAACATCGAGGCTGCTGATGAAGCTCTTCAGGGCCTTTTCCATGGCTTGTCAGTTGTTCTGCTTATGTTGAAAGCACTGTATCTACACAGTAAAGCTGACAGAAATCACAGTTTCATTCAGATGCTCTGGGGGAAGTTTAGCTGCAAATGTCAAAAATCAGATTGATAGTGTGAAAGGTCTGCAGAGAGAAGGAAAAGCACTGTTTCTTCTTTCTTCCCAGAGAATTTGGGCTTTGGAGTGGCATAATTAAAATGTAACGTGAGTAATGCAGCACAATTGACATGGACTGATGAGTATAAGATTCTTGGGCCATTTATAAGAAGAAATTAAATCTGTGTTTAAACTAAACATATATTAAGTTAAATATATTTTCTGTAATAAGACTACTTCCATAAAATGCTGCAATTCTGACATCTTCCCCAGGTAGTGACTGTGGGGACTACATCTCTTTTGATGCACGGTCAGTAGGCTGCCATTATTTGATAAAGTTTCCAAGCCAAATAATCCCTTGGTGCTACTTATGGATTGGTGGATCTGAAAATAGTCAGGATGGAAGAGGAGGGAAAAACTGGTAGAACACATTAGAAATAATAGAAGTTATAGAGAATTGCAGAAATAGAAAAAGAAATATAAGAAAGAGAGGCTGAATGGAGTAAGATTGTTGGAAACTCAGGTATACTTTTAAAAAAGACTATACAAAATGGTTTTTCTTCTGTTAATAGGTTAAATTAATAAAGTCTCTAAAAAAACTGTCTTTTAAGTAAGGCTTTTCCAGACAATATAGTGCATATTGAGCACTCACTAAATGTTTATTTACAAACCATATTGACTCTGTTTATTTCTAGGCTGCATAGCCATGAAAATATTTTCGATCCTGATTAATAAGCTTGTGTTGTTTTTTTGGTTTGAGTTTTTTTGGGTTTGGTTTTATTTTTCCTTCCCTGATTTTCCCAAGAAACATTTGAATAGCATTCTGGTTAGATATGATATGTTCTCCCATTGTTAGCTGACATTGTTTATTCAAAGGTTTTGTGTACCTTGAGCACTTACAGAATGATTCCCTGAAATGCAAAATACTTCACACATTCTGTGGTACTATTTTTACTTTTGTTATGCACAGAGGTAAAATACCTGTTGTTTCCCAGGACAGTATCCAAACTGTGTAAACATCAGTGTCTGTGTAGTTCCTATGTTTAGGATATGCTGGCAGAAAAAAGTGGTTAGGTGAAAATCGTATGTGTGATCCTTTCTTGTTCTAGACATCTCTACAATGAGGAATCCTTTTGGGAAAATTCTTAAGGACAGTAAAATACTGTGTCTTTTACACAAATGTAATAGGACTTGTATCCTTCTTTTGGTTTTCCTTTTTAAGGATTTAAGTTTTACAATTGATAGAGTGGTTCGTGAGTAGTTGCTGTTCCTTAGTCTTTTGGTATGAAGTGTAATATCTAAAAATTCTTCTATTTTGCTCTTTTTTTTTAGGTACTAAAGGGTATCCTTCCTATGCATAGGACCTGTTAATGTACTATGATTTGTTAAGCATCTTTTTGATGTTTTATTCTCTTGTAATTGAACTGGAATACTGTTTATGATTAGCTGGGTTTCCTAAACATATTTTGAATTACTCTGATGTGGATGGGGATCTCTGTTTCAGGCCTCTTATTTAATTCCATGCATTTAGTGATTTTGATTTTTCACTGTGTAATTTGCAACATGTAACTTGCACCGTGTAATTGCACCATGTAATATCCTATTAGTATTATGTCAAGCCAATGGAAAGTGGTAGCATCCTCATTTTGGATAATGAATCTTGTTAATTCTCCTTCACTAATGTTAAGAGTTATTTTGTATGTTAAGAATGAGTATTTTTAATGCTTTTTATATTTCTGTTTTCTTAAAGGTCACAAAGACAGAACTAGAGAAACTAAAATCTAGCTATAGACAACTAATAAAAGAAGTAAATTCTGCCAAAGAAAAGTATAAAGAAGCTGTGGCTAAAGGTATGACTTGAGTTAATTTTGTCTATTTATTAGTACCTTTTTCGAACCTGCTAAAACTCGTACAATGTAACAGGGTTGTTTTTTTATTTTGAGTAACTTGATTACAGTCAGTTCTTGTGAGTATAACAGATCAGACCTTTGCCAGCCTCATGTAAAAGAGGAAAATAAGTCATTTGCACACTGAGATTTTTTTTTTAGGGAATGATGTGTCCAATCTGCATGGACTTTGGTTCCTGTTGAATTGTGCTTGAATAATTAGATAAAGGAGGGCCTTTGTTCCATTATGTATTGAAATATTATGTGTCCTTCTAAGATATTTTTTTCTTTAGTGAAAATTAATTAAATGGCAGTATATTTCCAAGATCCATCTTTAAGTTTTTGTATGACTGCCTAAATAACAGTTAATGTCCTTGGTTTGTTGTAGTGTAATTATAGTAACTATCACTGTGGAGAGAAAGACTCTTTCTTTCCAAATTTGTCTAAAATTTGGAGTGGTAGCTGATATGTGAATGTAATGACAGAACAGCAGGGGATAAGAGAAGTTATTTTAAGCACTGTTCAGCTGCCTTTTCTTTTCTTTTACTGATATTCATATTCACTTAAAGATGTAAATGCATATTCAACTGTTCATTTCATCCAGTTCCCTGTCTTCTACATGTAACTTTAATTTTGTTGCTTGGTTTATCCCCAGGTAACTACTTAACATGGGGATATATAGTAAGTAAAATGGAAAATTTAATAGAGTGCACTGATATTAGTATGTTATTTTTATCCTGTCTTATTTTGTCTTCCTATTAAAAGTCTGGCCATTCTCCATTCCTGAGGCACCAGACTTTCCCACTGAAATAAAAGAGTGTTTTGGCTATCAGCAGCTGTGATATTTTGATGTGGTTTTGATTAACTGAATTAATGTTTCTTTAGATAGACAGCAAACATAAACTATTTTTAAGACATGTCCTGTGGTTTTGTTTGACCTTGTCTATCAGGTTTCCATTTAGTGTTTGTCTTATTATAATCCGTACCTAATTTCACTTCCCCTAAAATCTTAAGTGTAAATCTGTTTTGACAAACACTGACGTCCTTAAATATATTGCAGGTTTTTCTCCCAAAAGTTGCAGAATTGCTTCTCTCCTGTTAAATTCCAGGCCGTGTTCCTGTTTACAAATACTTATGTAGTTGATGAGCTACTACACTTTGTGTATCAGCTGCAGGTTAGCTGAGCTGCTGGAATTTTTTTTTTAAGTTCTGGTATTTTCATAGCGTTTCTGAGCTCTTATGTTGTCAGACTGTTTTGTGAAGTGAAAAGTTAAGGAAGTCCTAAAATTTAATGCTTCATTATTCCAGGCTATTCTTTATTCAGTAAGGAGTGCTTATTCGAATTATGTGCTATTAAGAAATACTACCTTTGTTAATATACAAACTGGTTCAATTTTTCAGGATTTCAAGAATTACTGGAAACAATGGAAGGAAAAATGCTTACCAGAACAGTGGGAGGGCATAACCAAGTATTGGAAATAAGCTGAAAAACACTTTGTTAAACAAAAAAAAATTAAAGTCTCTGGTCACCAGCTCTTGCAAAAATTGTGTTAAAATAACCAGTCCAGGTCCATTTGTGTAAAATGCTGTTCTCAAGAGAGTCTGTTCCTCTGGAAAACCAACTCTCCAAGGCAGTGACTGGCCTTGCCTCTCTGTAGCTGATGGGGACAACTACTCCTTAGGACATATAGCTTTACCTTTACCCCTGGAGTTGTGCATGCTGAATTACCTGCAAATTCATGCAGCACCTGTACGAGCCGGTGCACAGGAGAAGAATGAAAGTCACACGTAGTAATGACTGAGAAGTGTCTCTATTTTGCAAGTTTAGTGATTTTGAAATTTAGTGACTTTTTTCCAGTTTGTTTTGGAATAGCGAAGCCATTTTCTAGTGAGAGGATGAGTTTACTAGAGTTGCTAGTGAAAGAGGTACAAGTGGTTTTTCACCTTGTGAAGAGAATTGCTTCCCTGTTTTCTAGCTGAATTTTTAAAAGTGATGTAGAATTCTGGGCTAAATATACATGGCAGAGGATATTAACTGAAAAGGGTAAAGACTGGCAAAGTTTATTCAGTGGAAAGTAATGTTATGATTTTCTGCAGTCAGAAAATATTCTCAGGTGAACTTGAATTTCTCTGAGTTATACTTTCCACCAGCTGTGTGAACAATCACTTTGAATTAATGTGTTGACACCCTAAAGCAGGGTTACAGGTGTTTTCACTTTTTAATGAAGGCCTTATAAGAGAACCGTTGGAAAGAATAGTAAGTATTAAGGATTGAATAATGATACTGGTTGGTTACAGGTTTTGTTTGTGTTAACACAATGGGTGAGGCAGCTGGTGGGAATTTTTGGATAGTTTTTTAGTCAGGAAAAGGGAACTGCTTTCCGAAGGATGCAGGAGCTTTATTATGGAAGACTTTGTGCTTTCGAGATCTGGAGAAAGATCAAAGTGTCTGAGATTCTGGCTCAGAAGATGCTCTAGGGAACCCTCTGCTAGAGCTGCTTCTGCTTGTGCACCAAAGGAAGCAGTGGGACAGTTGTGTTGCAAAGAGTGCACCACTGAGCCTTGGCTGCCACTGCACTTTAGGCTGGAATGCACTGCCTTGTTGTGGGCACCAGTGCATGCTGTCTCCATATCAGAAGTGACTGATTCATCTTGTTTATTCTAGCCCTTACCCTATTTAGTCATGTGTAGCTGCTCCTTTCTGGACCAGTGAGTACCGTGGCAATCACAAATGCAGTCTGGTTGGTTTTTCTTAGGCATGGAAACTCCAGGTGTCAGGCAGTCTGGTTGGTGTTACTCATTTGGTTGATAGTGTTTTACTTTTTTTTCCCAGTTGTTCATTCTTATGGTTTTTTCATGTATGATAAGAGAAAACAGGCTGAGAGGGGATAAAGTCAGCAAGTTGAACTAGTCCAGTGCCTCTTTAATGACGCATACTTCAGTTTTTGGGACTCTATGGACAAATTGATTACAGTAGCCTCTGGATTAGAAAGCTTTGTTTAAAACTCCCACAAAATATGTATGGGGAATGCACAGAGCATGTTCCTTTACAGAATTGGGACATTAGGCCATGTTGGAGTCATAGGGCATGCAGGGGTCATTGGAGCGAAATATAAGGTAAAAACTTATTATATTGTTTTTCTATAATAAAATGGACAGCCTTGTGAAATCTTTTGGGTCTGTGATAATGAGGAAAAAAAATTATGTAAGCATTGTACAATGTTCAATCCAAAATAACACTCTTAGAGTGTATACAAGTCTGAGTTTACGATGCTGTGCTAATCGATGATGCTGAGTAACAAGGTAATTAGAATGTGGCATGTTGATGTTGCTGCTGCAGAAAAACACATCGAGCCAAAATTTGTGCCAAAAGGAAAAGGCATTGTTTGGCTAAAGAAGTCACAAGGCTTCTGGAATAGTTTCATAAGTAATGTGTTAAGAATACAAAATGGAGACTGTAGGAAAACTGCTAATATCAAGTGTGATATGCCATTACAGTTTGAATCTTGTTTCATTGGATCAGTAACTGCTTCCAGTTAAGTTTGCTGTTTACAATTATTTTTGTTTCTGCAGAATTGTGCGTCTCTATTAAGTATAGTTCAGTGTGTGTCTATAGGGCTTTTAGATGTTTTTGTCCTTGATTTTTTTTGATTAAACACTACTTACTGCTATATAAATAAGGAAATGATGATTACATGAAATAATAAACAGTAATTTACTCTTTTCCTTACATCTTTTTAAAAAATTGGGAAGCATTAATTTTTAAAACTTAGCATCTATTTTTGTAGCTGATTTTGGTGTTAGATGTTTAAATGTGAAACAGTTGCTGCTATAGCAGTTAATATTGCAAGTTGGTATAGAGCCAGGGTAGATTTGGGAAGTTCATACTGAATTTTAATACAAAATAATCTTTAGGAAAAATTACAGTTTTCATGTAGATATATTTGTTACAGGTGTTTATTGTATTCTTATTTCTAGTTAATTACTGATTGAATGTAGAAACTATGTTGCAACATTCTTATGGATTCATAATGGATCTGAAGTAAATAGTAAAAGAAAAATGTATTGATTCTAGTGTATTTAATATCATAATTTCATTTTATGCTGCTACAGCAGCATACAAAATATTATACACGATTTCCCTAGGCTTGTGTTCCCTGACAACACTGTGATTTAGAGGAGAGCAGAAATATTAACAGTATACCAAGCACATTATACAGCATTCCATCTGCTGGAAGAGTATTTTTCGGTCCCTGCAACTCCTGTGATTTAATACTTCAGAATTGATGTGGCTTCTGTGGTACATACTGAAGTTGCACAACAGCATAAGCTACAGCTATTATAAATAAGGGAGCTGTTAAAAAAGCTTTCATTAAATCAAATTATTGTCCTACTATTCTTTGTAATAGCCGAGTGGCCAGAAAATACTTATTAGGTGGCTGGTGCATTCATTCTGAGATAACTATAAAATTGTTATTATACAGCTACATTTTCAGCACTTGTAGCTGTTTCTACGATGAGGGAAACTCCTTGGGGGATATTTTTTGAGCTTAGTTTTGACTGAAACTCTTACATTGTTAAGACAAAATGGTTGAACTGGCTAAACTGGTCTGTCTTATTCACAGAGGTCAGCAGACTGCATGGATTTCAAATTAATGCTCTACTGTAAATGTTTCAACTCATATGCTACTGATACTTGGAAGGGGTAGGGCGGTTTTTCTCTGTGTAAAATAAAGCTTCTAGAGCAGGAAACCCTGGGGAGTGCAAAGAGATCTTCTCATGGAGTGTGAGACCAGCTTGGGCACATTGTTTCCACTTAATATAGACATGCAGCCGCAGGATGTGCTCGCCTCAGTTCTCACAGACCAGCATTCATAGTTCTGAGAGAATATACTAGAGGTGCTTAGTAGCTCAAACATCTGACAACAACTGAAAAGATTGCACATTCATTTTTGCTATTTTTATGCTATGTTTTTTTTTTATCCTAACATTAAGCTGATAACTTGGCTGAACTAATTCTTAACTTGGAAGTTTAGATCTGGTATTCTGTAAATATGAACTCTTTAAGAACACATGAACAGTTTTTTTCCCATTAGGAAAGTATTTGTTATTTGAAGTCATTAATTTGTTAAGTAAGGGAAAATCTGCCTGGAGGGCAGTCCTGCAGAAGGGCATCTGGGGTGCTGGTGGACAGCAGGCTCTACACCAGTCAGCAGGAGGTCAAACCCCATCCTGGGGTGCATCAACCACAGCACAGCCAGACAGTCAACAGAAGGGATAATCCCACTGTATTTCGTGTTGATGGAGCCTCACCTGGAGCACCAGAGAGCAGTTCTGGGCCCCACTATTTAAGAAGGACATGAGGGTTTTTGAATGTATCCAGAGGAGGGCAACCAAGCTGATAGAGGGGCTGGAAGGCATGTCCTGTGAGGAGAGGCTGAGGCCTCTGATTTGTCTGGCTTGGAGAAAAGGAGGCTGAAGGGTGACCTCATTGCTCTTTGCAGCTTCCTGAGAAGTGGAGAGGGCGGTTCTGATCTCTTTTCCCTAGGATCCAGTGGCAGGACACATGGGAATGGCTCAAAGCTGGGCCAAGAGAAGTTCAGACTTGCCATTAGGAAACATTTCTTTATTGAGAGGATGGTTGAACTCTGGAACAGGCTTTCTGGAACTTGAACAAACTATAAGGAAATGCTTTATAAAAAAATGGAGAAATTAAAGGGTTTCCTCCAAAAGCAGGAAGCAAAATTTTTTTTTCTCAAGAACTCATTGTAAGTTGTGTAACATGATCTTCAGTATTGGAAATCAGTTAACATGAATATAAATAGTTTTATTGGCTTGATATATTAGGGTAGTCCTTTTTCTGTCATATAGAGGTTTTAAAACTGTTTACTGTAATTTAAGTGCTTAGTCCTTACTAAAATTCACTTAAGAGAAAGATCATGCTGGGGTCCCACTAGTATTTGCTCTGCTTTCAGCCTGTGGGATCAGTTGAGTCAAGTTTTACAATTCTTTAATGTAAATGTATTTTATTGTTTTAAAAAAATGTGTTGTTAAAAGAAGACCTATTTGAAAGCCATGGCTATCTCATTCATAAGTATAAAGAATGTGTTCAGTAGCATAATGTAAACAAATAATGTAATGCGGTATTCTTTTCCAGGCACAATTAAATAATGCTCTGTGAAAATACGTGTCTCCAAAGTTGAAGTAAATAAGGAAGTGACTGTATCATAAGTTTGTTATTGATAAACAAATTTGTGGAGACAGCAAAATACTGAGGAATTACTTCTGTTATTGGAAGTGCTGAGAAATATGTAGATGGAAAGGTAGATGCTGTTCTGGGAAATTATTTGAAGAACTGCAATCATAAACATTGGAAAATGTGTAGATCACTATGTGCATTGACAGTTTTGTAGTTTAATGCTAGTAGTTACAGAAATAAAAGATTGCAAAGCAAACAAAAAAGAAAAGTTTTTTCTGTCTGAAACATTACTATATGCTGAAGATCTGTATATTTTGTCGAGGAGGATTGTCGCTTCCTTTGAAAAAAACAAAAAACAAAGAAGAAGAAACAGGCAAAAGCCCTGATTCTCCTCTCTTTCTTTTTTTTCATTTTAAAATTTTCTGAAATCAAATACTATGGTACACTAATAAGGTTATAATACAGAAAATTACGAGAACTCTGAAGCCGAGCTTCGTAGCTTTTCATGGAATCTTGTTGTCCTCTCTTTAATCCTAACCCATAAGACTTCTGTCACCCCTCATCCATCCCCAGGCAGAGCTCCATTCACTCCAACTCCTCTCTCATGTAAAGGGCAGCTCCCTCTCCTTGTCTTCCTGGCCTGTCTTTCCCCAGGAGTCTGTAAATGTCCATTGCAAAGCTCCAGTCCTGCCTCCATAATCCCAACAATATCCTGGCCCTACGACTGTACACAGATAACTGACCCACCATGTTTATTCACCACACTGTGGTAATGCACAGGCACTTGAGTATCACCCCAGAACACTGAGGAGAGGGTTTGGGGGCTTTTTCTACAGTGGTGCCTTGTAGGAACCTTCTTTCCCACCTGTACTTGCTGAAGGTGGCCACATTCAAGCCCTGTTTCATGTTCTTTGTGATCCCTTCCCATCTTACCACACAATGCCCTTTCCTTAGTAGTCTCCTCCATTGTTCCCTCAGGACTGTGGGTCACCTTCTCCCTCCCGTGTCATTCCTAGCTTAAAGCCCTCCTAACAAGGGCTGTGTTACTGGCAAAATAGTTGTACCCTGCTTAGTAAAGTGCTTCCTATCTGTGAAGCAGATGGTGCTCTGCAAACAGGGTTCCATGGTTTCAGAACCCAAAACCCTGTTGACAACACTGGTTCAGCAGCCCTTTGTGGGCCTCTACTGTCAGTGCCCTCCGTGCACTCTCTCCCTTCACTGTCAGGATTGAGGAGGACACAACCTGGGCTCCCATGCTCTTCATGGCTACCCCCAGAGCTCTGTAGTCACTTTTGGTACTGTATCATTGGTGCCCACATTTATTATGTCATTACTTCTACTATTTTTCCCTATACTTACCCATACCCTATACTTACCCATACCCATACATGTCCATACCTTGTGTGGATTTGCTTTTTGCACCTCCAGAACTGCAGAATGAGTTAGTGAATTCTTGTCATATGTTCTAGTCCTCAGAGTTTCTCTGGAATTGTTAGTCATAGTTTTATTTATGTATAAAGATTTTCTTCCTTCCTGTTACTCATGTGTAGGTCTTCAGCTTGTCCTTCTAATTTTTATATTGTTTGTTTCACAGTTCTAGCTTATTTAAGGTTTCTCACTGTGTTTCCTTTGGAGGGATATAGCACTCTGTTGTCATGTCAGGTGTGTTTTTGGTTCCTTTTGAAAGTAAATTAAATTAATCGTCAAAAAATGGACGTGTAGTAAAATGATATTCTTTCTTAGATGGATGTTATTGGACAGCATTCATTGTGCACTGAAGCCAAAGGTCATGTTTCAATGCCAGGAGCTATAAATCTAGAAATTTAGTTCATCTGTTGTGAGCTAAGCTTTTGTAATGATCTCTATTGAATGTTTTATGAACACTTCGTCATTGCTTCTGAATGGCTGAAGGTCTAACCAGAAAAAATTGTAAGGGGGTAAAAACTCTTCAACGTAATTATTTCTTTTAAATCCAAAATATGTATGAAAACTTTCTATATTCACAATATTTATTTTCTGTAGGACAGTTTCTTTGAGGCATTTGCACTGTGTATTGATGCTTATTTAAAAAAAGATGAAGTGAACATTATGAACTGAAGTTTTTCTCAGTTCATCTTAGTTGGTTGTCCCATCCAGATTTTGTTCTTCCATTCTAGGTGATTATTAGGCCACAAGAATCTAATAGAAATTGAAATACTAGAGTCTAGAATGATTTAAAAAGCATACTAGCCTTTTCTTTGTAAATGTAAAACTTTCATAACTGAATTTTGCAAGCCTCCCAGTACTGTTTATGGCATGACATATTGTATACAGTTTCTTTTAACATAAAACAGTTTTGTCAACAGCTGATGGCAGTAGAATTATAATTAGATCTATTTATGAAATTCATTATACAGATAAAGGAAACTGGATGTTTTCCTCAGTGCTAATTGACATGTAGAACAACTGTGTACTCTGCCTCAGAGTACACATATTGTAGCATATTGCTACTTTAAAAAATAAATTACGATATGGAAGTAATACTGTAACTATGTTCCCGCTATTAAATATAGGTCCAGGCTCTGTTTTAAAGTTGAATGAATATGATAATTTGATGTATTTTGCAATTAGTTGAGGTGTTCTGCTGAGGAATAATGTATAGCAAAGTAATTTAGACCTTGAAACAGATGGTAAAATGGGATCATTTAGCTGTTAATGAGGTTTCTGAAAGGTATACAGTATTTTTAAGTCTTTAGTTATGTGCTTGTGATAACTTCAGTGTAAATTTTCAGTTTAGTTTAACTGTTGAACGTGGTTTGTTGGAGTTCATGTGTCAGAAGCCTGTACTGACAGTACATTACATAATTTCACAAGTGCCGATTTTTGGTAAGCTGAAAGCAGATATGGGATGTATTTTAAACACATGCCACATACAAGTTGCAGGTTTAAGCTCTTGAACTATAACATATGGAGGTAATTTTGGATTATTTAACCTAGGGCATGCTTGAGCAGGAATGGCCAAACACAGAATAAACCCAAGAAATAATGCAGCGCTTTTCCCTCTGCTGCCACCTTGCCCCTCCCTCCTGATTCCCCTGGACAACGTGTCTCCCAGTGGAACGGCATGCAAAACTTGATGCTTTGACGTCCAATTGCTTTTCCTTTCCTCTTTTATCCAGTCCCAATACTGTAACTGCTACATGACCTTTTCCCCTCCAAACCCTCTTCAGTCACCTTCCGTTATTTCCCCATGTTCGATGTGCCTCTCCCTCTCCAGAAAGACCTTATAGTGTGTATGTTTTACTCTGAAGATGACCAGGGTGGCACTGTACCTGCTGTATTTAGAAATGAGTGTGTATGATACTTCTGTATGATATTCTGAAATTAGTTGAGGGTTTCTGCTCAGGAATAATGTATGTAGAGGAGGAATTTAGTCCTCAAGGCAGATGCAAAAATGGGATTGTGTGCCATCCCCTCACATTGCTGTGCAGGTGCCAGACATGTGCATTTGGGGATATCTGACTTCTGGGATGTTATTCTGTTTGATAGATTATTTTTTTCCCTCTTCAAATGATCTAAATTTAATGTAGAAATAAATAGTGTGATTTTTAGTTTTGTTTTGAGGAAATAAAATTAATCTCCTCATGAAACATGACTTTTGATTGTTTGCTGAAGACAAAACCTGTTATGTCTTTCTAAAGTTTTAAGAGAGACTTGAGAATGTTATCTCTCCAAAACAGTTCTGCAGAAATTTTGAAAGTGAATTGTTTCATTCATACCAAAATGAAAAATACTTCTCTGGTGACAGCTCTCGAGATGTGTTTTGTCTCTGTTGTGCAGAGTAACTTAGATAAACTGTAGTGTAAGAAAACTGTTCCTTCCACATACAAAAATTAGGTCAACTGTCAGATTGTTTTCAATTAAATGACAGATATAATATCCTTTTAAAGTGATTTTTGTTAATCCATGTTTGAAGTGTAGCTGACAGCAGTGAGGTAGCAAGTGTCTCGAGAGTTTGTACAAGGGTACAAACAGACAGAAATCTGCCTCAGCTTCATGGTAATTTGTTACCTAGGGAGTTCCTGAGTCAGAAGTGCTGCTGTAGTTCTTAGTACCTTTTCAGGATTTTTCTTTTTTTTTTTTTGCATACATTTGTCCATTCACTATTAAACCACAGTAAGTTTTTTGTGCTTATGATCACTTTTACCAAGATTGCATAGGTTAGCTACATCTACCTGCTAGTTGAAGAAGAATGTCTTTGTTTTTAGCAAACTGCATTTTATTTCCATATAATGCCATATGGTTTTTCCATGGAAAGAGGTTGTGTAGACCTCTTAACTGTGTGTCTCTTCTCACACATTGCTTCTCAGACTCCTGGTGCTTCAGGAGTCCTCATTTTAGTCATTCTTTCTGGATTCCTTGTTTCTTGCGTTTCTTGTGCTTGATGCCCTTCTCTAAACCCTTTGCGTGTCACATATCCTTGAGATCAACAAACTGCATACTTTTAGATGGATTTAATCAGTGGTATAATGATACTCCTTTGCTAAATAACATTGTATCCAACAGCAGCTGAACACTTAGTTAACATTTCCATCACTCTTTCTGTACTCTCCCCAAGATCTCATTTCTGTGTGCATTCAGTAATCTTACAACAGGTTACTAAGCTTGAATAGGTTTTTTCCCCATATGCAACTCCCTAAATATTCACACTATAATTTACCATTTCGAGTTTTAATCAGTAGCTCTCAAAGTTTCTTCTTGAGTTTTTCACATTTGGTTCCCATATTTGCTGCCTTCAGGCAGCATTTTCATCATAATCTTTATCTATCAGAGCTCAACTGATATTCTCGGGGCACTCCACTGCGTGTCTGTTTCATCCTCTGAAAACTATTTGTAATATTTTGAAGTTCCAAAGCTAAGAACAGTCCAGTCTTCATAGTGTCTTACTATTTCATTTATTCTCTAACCTCTCCTTTTGATGCCTCAGAACAAGGAGATTCATTGACTCTTTCATAAAGTAATGTTTCAGCCTGGAAACCTGTGAAGGTCTTCATAGTGAACAAAGAAGAAAAAAAAAGATATTTTCGTCCTATCAACTTCTTTTACATAGTGACTGTAGTTTACTTTTTCTAACAAGCTGCTGACTCCAATGTATATGAAAGAGCATTTATTACTGTTTTACAAGTTTTTCACTCAATTTTTTTTTAGTGTGCCTTCAGTGTGTGTCTGTATTTTGATTTATTGGAGTTCATAGTCCTTTGTGTATTCCTCATACAGAGCTCTTCAAGGTCTGGTTTCAAACCACTGTTTGGTCTCTTAGCCTCCATTTTCTTTTTTTCTTAGCTGCTTTGTGATAAGAAGTAGATGTGTTTTTTATTACATAAATTATTTTAAGTTTATAAGAAATGTAGTGGTCTTAATGAGATTGGTTTAGTTAGTATATGTTTATCTGTGCAGGTAGTTGAGACTCTGCACTTGATGTTTTCAGATACAGGATTCATTTAAAATTATTTTAGTTCCTGAAAAAGTAATGAGTTACTTCATAAATAATATCAAGAAGACAGCAAGAATGTCAGTAAAAGCTTATGTGTCTGTTCTGGTTACAGGTGGGATAGAGTTACTTTTGTTCACAGTAGCTAACATGGGGCAGTGTTTTGCATTTGTACTGGAAACAGTGCTGATATTATGTCCCACGTAGCTTTGCAGTTACTGTGGCAAAGAGTGGAGTAGGTGACCTCTTGAAGTATCTGCAGTTCAACACTAAACTGGTCTTGTTAGCATGAACTTGATAACTGCTGATCTCTAATAGTGTAGAGCTGAGACTAGAGCCAATTTCCTGGTCAGGATATCGATGTGATAAGGAAATGTTAAAGTTGTAGGAGAAAAGCTGCTCATTGCGTCATTGCTTTGTTAGATCATACGTAGAGATAAGAATGTTTACTCACAATAAACAATAGATTTTAAATGAATCATGAATCTGACATAGTAGGAGATCTCTTTCTTTATTAAAAATATTTATTTGCTCTGAGGCAAATAAAAGAACAGCTTGGAGATAGTCATGTGTATGAGAGTCTTTCTTTATTCTTCATAGTTTTATTATTTTTATATTTGTATAGAGAGTGGTTTTCATATACTATTATATAAAGAATTCTCACATTTCTGTTCAAGGAAAATAACTTTTTTTCTAACTTAGTTTATTAATTAGGAAATTTAGACATTTGATCTTACTAATTATCTAAAAACGGTCAGATTTTGCCTTCTTAAGAGAACTACCTTGAAAAAATTACTGTAGAAAAAGCTGCAAACGTGTCATAAATTTACTAGATTGATGTCATCTAAAGGTCTGTATACTTTTAAATCACCACATGTATTCTTGTTTTGTTTTCTCTTAGGAAAGGAGACTGAGAAAGCCAAAGATCGGTGTGAAAAAGCCACTATGAAGCTTCATATGTTGCATAATCAGTATGTGTTGGCACTGAAAGGAGCACAGTTACATCAGCACCAGTATTATGATACTACGCTTCCTCTGTTACTTGATTCACTACAGAAGATGCAAGAAGAAATGATTAAAGCCCTGTAAGATGTATTCTTATATATTTTTAACTTGTACAATTTTATATGTGTAGTATTCTAATTAATTTGTAGGATTACTTGAAAATAAGAAGCTGTGATTGTAGTTTACCCTGGAGTAAAAACATGTGAAAAATATTTTCTCACTACATTGACATTTACGTGTACAAAAGAGTTGCTGATTTCAGGTGTAGAGCTTGGTGTGGCCTTCTGTGTGAAACATACTTGCTTAATAATCCTAATTTTGCAGGTGAATTAGTTTGTTAAACTTGAAAAAGTATAGATTAATATTGCTAATTATTTTTTTCCCTTTTTTTTATTGTCATTGTAATTCATAAAGATTCCCTTTCTCTTCAGTATGGCACCACTTTAGCTGATATTTGATTATCTTTTTATCACACTCCATGAACTATTTTCTGTAACATTTTCACACATGATGTTCACAGGCAAGGTGAGATTTAATGCCTTCCCTTGTCTGTTTTCTCCTCAAAAAAAAGTATTGAAAAAATCCTATCACAGAATTTTTTTAGCAGAGAAAACATAACTTGAGATCTTGTTCAGGAAAAATGTATTGATACTTTTTTCTCTACATGTTCTCTGGGCTAGCCAAAATTCATCAGTGTTTCTTGAGAGCTCACCATGCTCCAGATCCTGGCAAGCTATCAAATTTGTCAGAGATAAAAATGAAATAGGGAATAATTATGGAGGTACATTATGAAGGAAAGCTAAAAGGAGAATAGGAGGGTGTTTGGAGGATGCTATTAAGACTAGTGGCACAGTGTCACCTCTCCGTTTAGTACTTGGTTGTTCCCACTCTTGGAAGCAGGTAAAGACAAGGTTGGTGGCTTGTACTTCCTTACAGAAACTTCTCGGTTGATTTTCTGTCTTCTTGTAAATATATATTAACTTGGGATTTATACCTTTTTTTGTCTGAATGACAAATCATAATATAAATATATTAAGAAAAGACAGTTAAAACAATGAAGTAAAACCATTTTTTAAAGGAAGTGCACACTATTCTGTTACCCATTTTGCCTTATGCCAGAATGTAGTTATTTTGTCAGTCGCAACGTGAAAATCATTACTTAGGTTATAACAAGCATGGTAAGTCCTGTGTGAAGAAGACTGTCATCAGTGAGCTCTATATATTCCTTTTCCTTTTAATTTCTACAGTTTCTGGTTTAGCTATGCACTGAAATCAGTACAAGAAGCATGGTCTTAGAGCCAACCTAAGCCTGTAAAGAAAAGGCCTCAGTTGATGTGTTATTTCTTTGAATAATATATTGTCTTATTTTTCCCTTTTGAGCCAGTTGCAACAAGAATTTGTAGAAACAGCAAATTGAAAGTTTGAAGCATCTTTAATGCCATCTATGCCTTCAGTGCCTTGTTATACACTAGAATTTTTTTTCTTCTCCAGAAAAGGGATCTTGGATGAGTATAGCGAGATCACCAGTCTTGTAACAGAAGAGATCGTGAATGTCCATAGAGAGATCCAGACCTCGGTTGAACAGATAGACCCTAACTCTGAGTATAATGACTTCATAGATACTCACAGGTATAATTTTCAGATCATGTTTCTTCCTTAGAAAATCCTGCATTAAACTTCAACTCTGCTTAAGTGGTCAGAGTTGAATTTGCTTCTGTTTGGTTCCTTTTACATTGTTACTGGTAAAACTTTATCCTAATTTGAAAATTGTTCTATTTGCATGTATGGAAAGGTGGCTGAACCGTTTATATTCCTGGTTCTAGAAAAACAAATTTCCAGTTACATGAGAAGATCCCTAACTTTGGTACTGACAGCAGACTATAAATGACAGTCTAGACTCCACATGAGCTAATTTACTCATAATTGTTTATTTGCATGCATTTTGCATTCTGGGCTAAACTTGTTCTAGTATAAAGTCAGCTCTAGGTATCTCTGTGTACTCTGCAGTTATTGCAGGTTGAGCCTGAGACCACAGAGCATGCAGATAATGCAAGGAGGTTTTTACTTTAAAACCAAAGTGTATTTCCCATTTATTGGACTATTACTCTGTGTAAGTATATGCAGAATATTCCTAAGACTTCTTGCATAATCTTTTTTTGTTGTTACGTGTGAATTGATAATTGTCATGTGTGGGTTTATGACAGAAGCAGCTAAGAGTGGACCTGTTGACATTAGTAGCCCTTGAGAACCTCATTTGTGTTGTGATCTGGATTCAAATAATTTTATTACATTTTATTATCTCATAAGATTTTAGGACAATTTCCTTACATTCAAGGAAAAAGGATATGTGTCCAGTTGCTAGCTATCCTTTTATTTTGTATGCAATTTTAACTATATTCTAGTTAGTAAAATATTTCATAACCCAGCAATTTGCTTTATGATCTACTCAAAGACCCATGCTAATTTTGACAAGATAACAATTATTTACTGAATTAGGTCATCAGAAGTTGCTGAACAAGAAATAGAGTTTGATACATCATTACTAGAAGAAAATGAAAACCTTCAAGCTAATGAGATCATGTGGAATAATTTAACAGCAGAAAGTTTACAAGTCATGTAAGTCTTTCCTTACAAATCTTTATCCTCTGGAAATGCTGTTATGTGTTATATGTAGGCTCACTCAGATCAATGCACAGCTGTGTCCCCATTTTTAAAGTCCAGTTTCTAAAAATAGTATATTCAGGCTATGGGCTCTTTCCCATGCCAGTTTTATTGTTCCTTTGCACGAAATACTTCTCCCCACTTCCCCCTAAAAGCATTTTTAATGTATGTTCCTTTCTATGCCAGATAATACATACAGTGCCCCAAATCTAGCATGAGTCCTCCTTGGGAACGTACTGGTTCATCTTCCCAAAAGTTTTTCCACATTCACTACTCTGGGAAAAATACTGAAGTATTTTGATGAAACCATCAGGTAGAGTGATGTAGTCAGTGATTGAAATTGCCATGTAGAAAATTTTCATGAATATATTTATTTCACTTGTTTGTAAGTTTTGCTTTTGTTTTCCAAAGGATTCTTATTCATTTGTATAACCTTTAAAATACATTAGCATAGTAATGCAGATATAACCGTTGTATTGCATTTCACAGAGCTTTTAGCTATTTGGGGTGATGAACTACCTCTCTATATGTTTTGTTAATATATCGCCTAGTTAAATATTTTCTTTACTTTTACCAACTTCACCTTTTAATCATTTGTTATGGGGAAAAAATCTCCTGCTGAGGTGATTATGTTCTTATATTACCAACCTCAACTTTTGACATAAAATGGTCACTATGTGGTCACTTGTGAGATTGCAACTATCAATCATACACTAAAAATGGGAAGTTCTGAATTTCAGTAGTTGATGATTTTTTGTTGCCTCTACTGTGTTTCAGTCCATGTTTGACTTGTTTGAAGTATTTTGTCCCTTTGGAAAGTGTAACTGATGCAAATAAGATAACAGTGATATATTGTGGGGTTTTTTTATTTTTTTTTTTTAAATTTGATTGCTTAATGAAACTATAATCCCTATTTCTTTGAGGTTTTTCTGAAATCCAAAATCAGATTGGATCTTAATAACAGTGAGGCATTTCAAATGTGAGCATATTACTCTAATCACTGTGTTTTCTCAACATAACAGAAACTCTGTATTTTATTAATTCCTTTTCAAGGTTAGTAAACATTCTCTCTTTTTTCTGTGTAATCTGATTATTTTTCTAAATTTATTCCTTTGATAAGTATTGAAATAACTTTTTTTTATATGGAGCATCTGCCTCCTTAGTCACGAAGCAGCTTCATCTTTCTTATGAAAGGATCTCTTGATAATTAAACCCCCCCAGTCCCTTTAAATAGGTTTCTCTTTTTAATATATTCTGCATCATTACTAAATTGAGATTATTCCTTCTTAAAGTATGTAAGTGTTGTACATCTTGATGTACTTCTGCACAGTGACAGGAAACATATATGTACTCAATCTCCCTTTTCAATAAAATATTAAATTTTTTAAAAGATTCTGTCTTCCATAGCTCAAAAAGAGAAATAACATCTTGTTCGACTTGCCTTTTGCATCCCATTGTTTAGAAATAAGACATCAGCATATCTAAATAAAAGAGATAAAATGTTGCTTTTCTAATAAGTGGTTCTGATGAAATTCATATTAGTGTTTATAAATGTATGTCTGTACATACTTTATAAATGTATACCTGTACATACATTTGCCTACATATATATATACTCATTTTCAATATAATTTCCAGTGTGTTCTGTTGCAAATCTTATATTTATCCACATGAAATTGTCCTGTGAATTTGAGAATCAAATAGCTCTTTTAAGTGTTGCTGTCTTTATGGCATTCACTTTCTGGTATAGGTTTAGGACTCTGAGTTTAACTGTATTAGGTCAGACCAAAGATTTACCTAACCAAACTTCTTCCTTATGTTAGCCAACAGGGAAAAGTCTTGAGAGGAGAACAGAAACAGAATGACCGTGCAATTAAATTTCCTCAGCATCTCATAATTTTCATCTCAGGAATGTTTTGAGACAGAAGCAGTATTTATCTTTAATGGCCACAGAGATAGTTTCTAATAGCCTTAGAGGTATTTTTCCTTTATGAACTTGCCCAGTCAGCTTCAGTATATACAAGTACCTGTTGTCCATACAATTTCTGGTCCACGTATTCCAGCTATTAAGTTCGTATTTTATGAACCTGCTACTTCTTAGTTTGATTTTATGGCTCTTAAGTGCTTGTTTTGGGAGAGAATAGGAACAGTCTATTCCTCTCTGTCTATGATATTGTACATTTTTGTCCAACTTCTACGCTGTGCCCTCTTTTTCACAGCCATCCTTAGCTTTATTCTGTCCTTTCACGAAACTTACTCATGCTTTATCAAGCTTGTCATCTTGATTTACATATTTTCAAGGTTACTATATTGATTTTGAGATAAATGACCAGAATTGTGGAGGGAATCCAGATACACAGTTTAGAGGGAGGCATTCTGAAGTTCCCTATATTCTTACTCTGTTTTGTTTTTAACAGATCCTAGAGAATCATTCTGTTTGATTTTCTGACCCTAGCAGTGTATCAATAATCCTTTTGTATTCTTCACATTCAGACCCTTCCTCCTACCTCAAATAACATAAGATCAGCATTCTTTTTTTGCTTTTTAACTGTCCTTTTATTTGAATTATCATGAACATATTAAACAGTGCAGATTGTTTCTGAAGCTCCACTGGCCCCTGGCACTGTAAAAACTGTTTATTCTTATCCTCTTTGTCCTTTTTCTTTTAAATGCAGGTGGGAACCCTTCCTTTTCTGAAGTGCTTAGTTCTCAATAGCTGTCTTTACTCATATAATTTGTTAGCTGTGTTTTAGATATATGTTTTTATAGTCTTGCCTTAAAACCACTGCAGCCAAAATAACCCCACAGGTATTTGCATCAACTGTGTATGACTAGAAGTTTGCAAGTAAGAGAAATGTATAGTTGATGACTTTTAAAAAATCGACTCTGTATGTGATGAAGCAATAGAAATTTGACTGTTCTTTCATATTGAGATCATGGATCTTCAAAATACTACCTCACTATGTTTCTGCAGATGAGAACTACCTTCAGTATTTACCAAATATAATAAGTACACATAGTGGATTTATTTCACAAACATATAAAAGATTCAAAGATATATATTGATTTGTAATCAGTAATATTTGGTTGTATCTCTTGGTTTATTGGGTGTGTAATGGAAAAATGACAGCTTTGCATACTGCTTAGAGGTTTTAATACGACATATTTTAAGGAAACATGATGAGAAAACTAGCTTTTACATTTTTAGGTAAGGTTACATTTATGAATAAAATTTTGACAGAAGGAGGTAGTTGAAAGACCAGCTAACCTTTCTAAGGAATGGGAGAATTATAGTGTCTCCTGATAAATATTCATGACTGTCACTGAATAATATTGAGAAATACTGCAAAGTGTAACAGAATAAAAGTTTACGCTTTGAAGATGCATGCATTAAAAACTGAGACGAGGCAACCAGAATGAGGTAGATGTCAATCAGTGAGCATAGTAATATCCAAATTAGTTTAAAAATCTTTTGAAATACAAGTTCTGTAAGCTCAAACATTTATTTTTATAGATATTTGAGGCAGAATGGTGCTAATAACTAGAGAAATATGAAAGGAGGGTTTCCTGGTAGAGGGATTGTGTGGTTGTTAAAACTCAAAAGGGTCATAGTGATTAACTGGTTAGTAATAGAAACCCTTTTGTAAACTGATTGTATCCAGAAGGCAAATACAAGGCCACAAGAAAATTCCTTTGGCAAACCACAACCAAAATGATACAAGACACATGCAGTGTTCTCCGTTCTAGCCAGTTTGAATGAAAGTTATTGTTTAAACTAAGCAATAGATGTTGAATACAAGGAGGCAATTTAGTTTAGTGTTTATATGGTTGCTTTGTTTTGTTTTCTGTAAGATAAATACAAATGTCCTAAAATATCTCAGAAGTTTCGGTAAAAATTACATCAACCTTCTGTTTCAATCTGATACTCCAATATAAAATCTGATATTTTTGAAATTGTGAAAATTTAAGATGTTGTTTCTGAATGTATGTACTCATATCTTCCAGTGATGAACAGTCTTATTAATTTGGTTTTAATTTCTTGGCTATTGGTGCTTGATCATGAGATATAACATCTGCTTCCCGTAAATCAATTTTTAGGCCAATGCAATGTTGATTAAAAAGCTGATTAAAAACCAGTTACAGAATTGGTAATTACTTTTTTTAGCAAGGTATTAAAATCAAAAAGTTAGTTGGTATTAAGGTGGAGACCCAATGTAAGAAGACAGTAATTTCTGAGAAGTTCAGCATACGAATTTTGGTAGCTTGAAACCAATAATGTCTTTGAAAAGGGGAGCTGTGAGGATGTTACTTTGAGGGAAATGCTTTAAGTATTTATCTTATCTCAAAATAAACACATATAGAAGCTTGGTCATTTGGGAAATAAACTTTTTTTGTTCACTCTATGGCTTTTTTTAGTTATTTAAGTCTTCCAAGATAAGATATGGGACTGTCTGAGTACAGACCATATGCAATCAAGATTGTATAAAATATATAGTGTGGAGAGAACTAATTCAATGTTTAGAATCAAATAGTTGAGTTTGGTATATATGGACATGAGGGAGATGGGCCTCCTAGCTATTTAGAGAGTTGACCTCCTGTTCTACTCCCCAGCCTGGAGTGGTTTTGGGCCGTAGATACGTGCAGTGGAATTACTCTATGTATTTTGCTTTTGTTCCACTCTTTACTTCAGTAATTCTGTTGAAGTTGGGCTTGAAAATACAGGGGAAGCAGAGTAAGATAGTTGAAGAGGGATAGATGAATGCTGAGAAGGAAACAAGGTGTACATATTAATTTGTTTTTAAAAAATTGTTCTGACAACAATTTCTTGAAGTCAACATATAAATATTGATATGCATTTTAGAAGTCATCATTATGTTAACTATTTACCTGCATTGTTCAGAATGCAAATATTTCTCTACATTCATTGAATTTTTTTGTTATTGAAATATTACCAGCATGATTACTAAGTGTCAGTGATGGTTTTAAAATGTAATAATCCCTTCTCTGTTAGTATGGAGTGTTCATGTACAGTTTTGTCTTTCCTTTGAATTAACCATTACCAGAGATTGTAACCTCAAAAGGGTAATTGTGGAGAAAAATATAATCACTCTTAAACCAGGAAGTGTTAATTTGTATTATTTTTTATTTCTAGAGGTAAATACAGCTCAAGTACTGATTCTATGTATTTATTTAACATGTACTTTAGAAGTTGGAAGGCTTTCGTCTTTCATAAAGCATCTTGTAAATTAGCAATATGTTAGGAAGGCATTAATTCACAGAACCCATCATCACACATTCTGGAAGAAGGATTTCTTGATAGGGGAATTTGCAGGCAGCAGATCACTATGTAACCTTGTATATATACAGAGGAACCGTAATAATATGTATTAACAATATAAAGGTATATCCATGAAAAAAACTCAAAACTGTCAAGCACCGAGTAAGATAATCTAAAAAATAATACTCCTTTACATCTTCAGGAAAAAAAAATACAATGTTCACAAATGTATACAGTTTGTGTATTCACAGCATGGGTTTTTGACTTCTATCTTGCAGGTTAAAAACAGTAATAGAAGAACTGATGCAAACACAGCAAACCCTTTTGAGCAAAGAGGAACTTGTATTGGAACTAGAGAAAAAAATAGAGGAGTCCTCTAAAACTTGTGAAAAGAAGTCTGAGTAAGTTGAAATGAACTTTGAAATATAATAATTTGAGGGAAAAAATGGCTATAATGACATTCTAAGACTTAAATAAGAAATAACCACCACTAATCTTGTTCTGTTTCTGTGAGTAGCAATTACTGTGAGAAACAATAATAAGTTAATTTCTCATCTCTACAGTAACCCTTACCTACTCCAGACCCTAAATCATTGAAGAATTGAGCAGCTCCATGAGTTAATATATAATTGTCATGGTTTTGGGATGGCTCAAGAGCTGGACCTTTGGTTAGTATTGTAACTTCAACTTGACAGAAGAAGTTGACTAAGTTCACATTGCCTCTCTGTTTGACAGAATTCCTTGTGTAGTTGTAATTTTGTGAAAGACGTTCAGAATCATGTGCAAGACTCTTTCTTATGCAGTAATGTGTTTGGAACTTTTCAGGTTAAGTTCATTCTTCATTGCATTTTCTTTTTACAAAACTGTAAATGTAAAGAATGTAATATGATACCCTGTAGTACTGCATAACAAATAGCAAACATGAGTGATTAGTGAATGTTTTATGGCACCACAAATAAAACATTATTATAAAGAACCATTCTTGGGCAACATCTTTAGCTTTTTTTCCTATCTCTGATTAGAAAAAGTATTCACATCCTCATTTAAACTGAACTTAATACAACAGATAAAGAAATTTTGTCTGTAATGATATATTTCTGATTCTTGTTGCAGTCAGTCATAACCTTACTAACTTGCTTATAAATATTAGCTTACAGTACCAGTAGTGAATTGGAGAGCAAGTCCTTTGGGTAACCCTTCATTCACTGAAGGTCTTAAGCTCTGCCAGGGAAGGTTTAGGTTGGATATCAGGAAGAAATTTTTTACAGAGAGAGTAATCAGACATTGGGATGGGCTGCCCAGGGAAGTGGTGGATTCTCCGTCCCTGGAGGTTTTTAAGATGAGACTGGATGTGGCACTTAGTGCCATGGTCTAGTAACCACGGTGGTAGTGGATCAAGGGTTGGACTTGATGATCTCGGAGGTCCCTTCCAACCCACTTGCTTCTATGATTCTATGGTTCTATGATTCTATGCAGTCTTGAAGCTTTTTGTGGAAGGAATCTTGTCATACAATATATTGTATAGTATTTAATTAATATCTAAAATTTTATGTATATGATATGAGGGTTTTAATTAGATACTTTCCTGTTCTTTCTTTGGTGAAGTTCACATGTAATCACAGTGTATTTTCCAGTTTTTGGTTCTTGACCTGCCTTCTTTGCTGCACATTACTTAAAGGGTAAACTGTATTTGAACTCATCAAGTTTGCTGAGGTATTTGGCTTTTTCCCCTCAGTATTGTTTTGTTATCAGTTATCACTCTCTGAAATAGTTCAGACCATCCCTGTATTTCTTGCTGTGGGCAGGCTTCTCTGACTGATCCTTTAGCAGATGTTTGCAGTGTTGAGGAGTGTGGAGTTTGGTTCATTAGTGACTTAGTATAATGCTCATCTATAGGAATATTATTTTTGTCTTTTCCTGCCAATGAGAATTTTATGACGGGTTGTTCCCTTATCACTTGGAAACCTATTTGAATAGTCATTTGGCTCAGCACCACTTTGGGAAAGAAAAATCTCAATATGAATGACTTTTGCCTTTCTTTTTTTCTTCAAGGGTAGGCTTGCAAGAGGGTCTTGCCTTCCAGGGATTATCCTGAAGATACAGAGTAAAAGGAAACTGTGATTTTTCTTCATATTGTCCTCATTCTACATAGTTCTGGTCCCTTTACGTCGTCAATCTGTTCTTGTAGACTGTGAGAACTCTGCATCTCTTACAGACCACGTGTCACTGGGTTCCTTCCAGTTGAATGCTTTTAAGGGTGTCTATATTATACCATGGACGATTCTGTCTTTTAGGCAGCTTCTGTCAATCTTTGGTTTTGACAGTTCTTTGGGATAATAGAGTCATCTGGGTAGCTGCAGATGTCTAAGTGCTTGTCCTTTAGTAATGATTTAATCATGTTTGTCTCGAGGATTCAGGGCTATGAGGGGTATTCAGAGGAGATCCATAAAAACAAGCAGAAGACAAAAAGTTGTCTTCTTATAGAGATCAAATTATTTAGCTTCATTAGAAGACAGTTATAATGCAGTCCAGAAACACTTACAAAGTAGAGGAAACAACAGATATCTCTAACTTGATGCCAGATGAATTTATACTGGATGTGAGGTGAGTTTAGTAGTGCAAATTATCATTACAACAACTATCCAGAATGCAGTGAATTTCTCATTGCTGGAAATCATTATCTAAAATTTTATTCTCTAAAGGGCAGGGAACCCTAGTGTTTGTATATTCAGTCAAAAGTGAATGAAAACAGTAGTTTCGTGTATATTTATTACAATGGGATTTTTGTGATAATGAAAAGAGAATGGGTGTTTACTTGCATTGTATTGTAGCTTTGAAAATTTTCTAGAATTGCTCTATGTGTTTATACCTTCGAATAAAGAATTATGTTGAGGAATTGTCATGCTTCTTTCCCCCAGCTTTTATGAAACAAAATATGTGTCTGTCATAGGTTTACTTGTTCTGAAAAAACCAAGGGGGAATTTTTTTCTTTCCCCTGCGTTGCTGTATAAGAAAGATGTTGAACGAGGGAGGGGGAAGGTGTTTGCCTGGGGTGATTGATCCACAGAAAAGAACTAACCAGCAGATCCACATTCCAAGCTGATGGCCCTCTGAAGACTGTGGGGAGGGGTGATGAGGGTTTTTTTTCCCTCTCCTTGAAAACTGGAGGCACTTCACTTTTGCCTTAACTCAGGCAAAGGTGTACATTGGAGGGGTCCGAGGTTCACTTTGTTTTTTGACCTTGTCATCTGGCTGTTTTCTGCCTCCGTTTTTCCTGCGCCCTGTTCTGCCTCCAGCCCAGATCTTCTCGAATTTCATCGGAGAGGCTTAACCCATCTGCAGAGGAACCTTTTTTTGGAGGAGGTGGCTCTTTCCCTCTTCCACTCCCGTGTTTGGCAGTGGTTTGTGCCCATTGACAAAGGGGGGGGAAATCCCAGTCGCAGCCAGACGTGGACAACATGAGTTTCGTGGGAAGAGCCCCCTTTTTCCCTCTTTCCCCTTCCCTTTCTTGGTGTGGGGGGGAAAATCTTAATTTTTGGCTTCTCCTGCATTGAGGCCCCTGCGTGGCGACCACCAGAGCCCAACAGCACCCCCTGCTGACTGCCACAGAGCAACTGCAGGCTCTACTCCTCTAGCGATCCAACAACCCCCCTGCCGATTGTGGTTAGAATTGCACCAAATGGCAGAAAGTAGTGAACTGTTTCCTTTTTGAAGGGGATTTTTGGGTACAGGATTATTGTTGGTTGATGTTGTGTTCTTTTGTTTTCTGTTAATACACATATATCCTTTAATAAAGGCTGTTATTTTTTTTCTCCATACTTCCTCGGTTGGAGCCTTGTAATTTTGGATTTAGAATTGTTTAGAGGGGGGAGTTTGGTCTTTCTCATAACTCCTCCTTAGCAAAACACTTCAGTCCCATTAAACTCAGACAGTATCTTAAATCATGTATATTTTTAAATTGTTATTTTTCTTTGCAGCATTGTACTCTTGCTGAGCCAAAAGCAAGCGCTTGAAGAACTTAAGCAAACAGTTCAGCAATTAAGATGCTCTGAGGCAAAATTTGCAGCCCAGAAAGAACTACTGGAACAAAAGGTTCAAGAGAATGATGGGAAAGAGCCGCCACCTGTAGTGAATTATGAAGAAGATGCAAGATCAGTGACTTCTATGGTAAGTTTTACATCTGTTTTACTGAACTGTGTAGCTTTGCTGTCCTGGGATCAGATTATCCAGATACTCACTGGGGTGACTAAAGTGAATGAACTTCACTTTGCATTTGTGGAAACTTGTTTGGACAAACAGTTCAGTTGTGTGGGTTTTCTTATTTTTTAAGTTGCAATAACTTGTAACAATCCATGTCTGTGGTCTTGGATTGGTCTTCTGTATACTTGATGCTTAGATTCTCACTAGACTATTTTATTATCAAAAGTGTTAACCCTTAAATAGATTTAGTAAATGTGACTGAGCAGCTATTGGTAGTTTCCTTGGGTGTGTTGAAGAAATATATTCACAGCTGTAGATATAAAATGAACAGTGAAAGCTCACTGCAGAATCACTGCACACATTATGTAATAGAGAAATTAATTTTATGTACTGTAGTTACTCTTTGCCTGGACAGAAATGAACACTGGTTTCTTTGCAAGTTATTTTCAAATGTTTACATGCTCTCAATAATCAAAAGGAACTTTTTGTGCTCTGAGGAGACCCCATATATGTTTTTTTCCTCTGTCAATTTGTGGAACCTAGTTTGATTCACATTCTACAGTTATCCTTAATTGTCGGCATTCTCTTGCTTCCACTGCTTTTGAATATTTACAAGGTGCTATGGGATGGTTGTTGTTTACGCTGGTACAAAACATTATATTTCAAAGCTTATATGCTTGTCATGACGTAGAAGGAGTTGACAAAATGAAAAAAGATGATGAAGGAGAAAAGAAGAATAGAATAATGGTTGCAAAATATTAGGAGACTTGGAATCTTTTTCAGGTAGGCTATTTTGTTAATAATATTTAATGTATTATCCTGTAGTAGTGCTAGTGAATATTGTCTGTATGGGTTAGTTGAGGTGATGAGTCTAATCGTGAAAATGGTACTCTTCTGCTTCAATTCAAGATTGCTAAAGTCTGCTTTCTGGTGTCCAAATCTCTGTTTCAATGGGTGGGAGAAAATAATCCCATGTGCTGAGTACAGGCCTGCACATGGCCAGCAGCACAAAGGCATGGAAACTTCATCACTGGTAGCAGCACAGTGAGCTGCCAGGAGCAAAGGCTCCTCACCTGTTCTTTACCATGGCCATCTGTGTCTGCTGTTACGCTGCTAATCCATATAGTAAATATTTTTCTTTTAATTTTCTTTTTTCCCTTTCTTGCCTAGGCTACTGCAGAATTACTAGAGATTACCTTTTATTTGGAATTAGGAATTTCTCGAGTACTTGTCATCATTTCCTTTTTTGTTTTCTTTTTTCCCCAAAAAAATTGGTTTATATGGCAAAGAAGTTATTTGAAACTTCTCAAAAGCTGGTTGCAGCTGCCAGCATGGCACCCGCGGTGCCCTTGGCCAAAGGCTGATGTCACAGAGTGGCTGGTTCTGTGTCCAGGGCAATGTGGCCTCTGGTGGAGGGCGGGGGAACCTGACGATGGAGTCATAGAACCATAGAATGGTTTGGATTGGAAGGGACCTTAAAGTTTGTCTATTTCCAGCCCCCCTGCCATGGGCAGCGACACCTTCCACTAAAGCAGGATACTCAAAATCCCATCCAGCCTGGCCTTTCCCAGAAGGAAATGGTCATGGTTCACTGCAGCCTGCACTGGATCCTGTACATCCTACTGCTTACACTGTTTTTTCCCTTTAAGACTTGCAGGAGCTCCTGCACTCCTGTACCAGCTTTTAGAGTGGAAGTAGGCAGGAGCTTAACCTACTTGATCATGTTGGTATTGGCCTTGCCTTCTAGGGGGGATTGAGTTGGTCATAAAATGACTCCATGCCTGTGATGCTGGAGAAGCCCTTACCTCTGGGTGCTGGACCATCTCAGTAGAAATGCTGAGAGGAGGTGTAGACTGGGGCGTTCTGCCCTTGTACAGCCTTTTTCCCAACTGGTCCCTCCACTAAGCCAGAAGTAGTCACACTCTTGTCTCTGCACACAAGGAGACCATTGCTGTTACCCTGCAGCACAGGAGGGAGTATTAAGGTGGTGTTTGGTGACCACTCTCAGTACCAGGGCTGTCTCTTCTCTCACAGCCCCTGCCAAATGTTGTATTCGCAGCAGAGCAAGACTCTGCTCAGGTGCTGAAACATCTCCTCTTTCAGCTTACTAGTGTTCTCCCTTGTCATATCACTACCTACCACTTCCAAAAATCACTCTCCATTGCTTTTAGAAGCTCCTTTTAAGTGCTGAAGGGCTGCAGTGAAATCTTCCTGAAGCCTTCTCTTTTCTAGGCTGAACAACTCCAGCTCTCACAGCCTGTTGTTGTATGAGAGGTGCTCAAGCCCTGTGATCAACTTAGTGACTCTCCTCTAGACTTGTTGCAGCAGGTCCATGCCTTTCTTCTGTTGAGGATCTCAGGCCTGGGCACGATACTCCAGGTGGGGTCTCATGAGGGCAGAGTAGAGGGGGAGAAACACCTCCCTCGATCTGCTGCCCACACTGCTTTGGATGTAGCCAAGGATATGATTGTCCCTTTGGGCTGCAAGCCCATGCTGTTGGCTCACGTTCAGCTTTTTGTCTACCGCGCCCCCAAATCCTTCTCAGCAGAGCTGCTCTCAGTGTGTTCTCAGTCTTTACTCCTGTCTAGGATTGTGCTGACCCTGCTGCAGCACCCCACGCTTGGACTTGCTGAACTTCATGAGGTTCTCATGGGCCCACTTCTCAAGTTTGTCCGGGTCCCCCTGGATGGCATCCTGTCCTTCTGTTGTGTCACCTGTGCCCCTCAGCTTTGTGTCATCTGCAAACTTGCTGAGGGCACATTGGATCTCACTGTCTGTGTCACTGATGAAGATATTAAAGAGCATTGGTTCCAAGGCAGAGTCCTGAGGTGACACCACTCACCAACAGCCCCACCTGGACATAGAGCCATTGACCAGAGTTCTCTGGCTGTGTCCATTCAGCCAATTCCCTATTCCATTTGAAGAGTGGCCCACCCTTCAGATCCACATCTCTCCAACTTGGAGATAAGGATGTCACGTGGGATCATGCTGGAGGCCTTACAAAAGTCTGGGTAGATGACATGAGTTGGGACTCCCTCTTGCCTTGTTTGCTGCTGCAGTCAGTCCATCATGGGAGGCCACCAGATTGGCCAGGCATGATTTGCCCTTATTATGAGTGAAGTGTGGGAATATGACTGACTTAAAAGCTGCGTGATTCCCCTTGAGTAAGTTTTCTTTAACTGTTGAGCTGATATTCTCTGTGAGTAAAAGTGATTAAAAAGAAAGAGATACAACTGCAGTGTAAATTAAATTTTTTTTCAAGTTGCTATGCCTTGAGAGGGCAGTCTTGACTATATCTCAAGATGAAAACCTAATACACTGATGGGTTGTTTGTATAAATAAATATCCTGGTGATTTTTATGATGGGATTTTTTTTTATTTTTACTAAAACTCTTTAAAATTATAGAGCTGCTAAATGCTTGGAAATGAAATATTCTTGCTGCTAATAGCTCATCCTTGTGTCATTCCAGAGAATCATTGTCTCTTCAGCTATAAATTTGTTTAGGTTTCTCCTCTTTATGTGCAGTTCATCTAAATGTTGCTCTGATACTATACTTGATTGTGGTTATTTATTCCTCTTTAGAAATTAATTGTAAATACTTTCTTAAGAATTACAAAATCATAATTGACTTGTGTTGTCGTCATCCATATGAAGTAAATTTGCATGTCCTCAGTCACAAGTGAGGTTTTTTTGTAATTTAAAATTAAAAATAGGATATACAAAACAATTTTGTACAATTTCATAGTTCTAAGTATTTATATGGTATCATATAAATACAGCCAATTTCATGGTGTAATAATTCTCAAATTGTTTTGTTTTCCATATTTAACATTACGTAGCTGTATAATAGAATATCAGTCATGGCTGGGCTTCGCGAACGAAGATTTGGGAAGGCTCTATCCACATTTGTTACAGGCACGCTGGTGGCTAATGAGGCCAATACGTGACAGACATATCCGATTGCAGAAGGCACAGCAGAAAGACTCCTTAGGTGGTGTATTCTGCAAGACACGGTTCTTTCTGCGTTGCCTTTTCTCCTCGAGAGTGATCCTGTGTGTGTTCTCGAAGGAGACAGCTGTGTTACAGATGGTGTGTCTCCAGGCCTCCCGATTGGAGGCCAGAGTAGACCAGTTATGATGATCAATATGGCCAAGGCTGAGATGTTGTTTCAGGGAGTCCTTGTATCTTCTCTTCGGGGCTCCTCTCTTGCGGCAGCCAGCGGCAAGTTCACCATAAAGCAAGATCTTAGGGAGGCGGTGGTCCTTCATCCTGGAGACGTGCCCTGCCCATCGCAGCTGTGTTCTCAGCAACATGGCCTCAATACTTGTGACTGCTGCTTGTTCTAGAACAGATGTATTGGTCACATAATCTGAACAGTGGATGTTTAGGATTGTACGGAGGTAGAGTTGATGGAAGCGTTCTAGGAGCCGCAGGTGGTGGCGGTAGATGACCCATGATTCGGAACCATATAAGGGAGTAGACAGCACTATGGCTCTGTAAACACTGATCTTGGTACTTTTCTTCAAAAGTTTATTTCGCCAAACTCTTTTATGAAACTTTCCAAAAGCACTATATGCCTTTGCTAACCTGTTGTCTATCTCTCCGTCAATCTTACCATCCGAGGAGATGAGGCTACCGAGGTAATTAAACTGCTGGACTGATTTGAGCTCTGATTGGCCAATGGTGATATGGGGATGATGGAAGGCTTCCTGAGGTGCAGGTTGATAGAGAACTTTTGTCTTCTGTAAGCTGACTTCCAGCCCAAAGAGCTCAGCAGTGTCTGCAAAGCAGGATGTTAAACGCTGCAGAGCTGCTTCTGTGTGTGTAACAAGGGCGGCGTCATCAGCATAAAGCAGCTCCCGGACAAGATGGTTTAAGGTCTTGGTGTGGGCCTTCAGTCGCCTTAGGTTGAAAAGGCTTCCATCAGTACGATATCGAATGTAGATACCGTCCTGATCCTCGAGGTCTGCTGCGGCCCTTTGGAGCATCATGCTGAAAAAGACTGTGAATAGGGTTGGAGCGAGAACACAGCCTTGTTTCACTCCATTAGTTATTAGAAAGGGCTCAGAAAGTGCATTGCCATATCTGACTTGGCCGTGCTGATCCTCATGGAGTGAGATGATCATTTAAGGAATTTAGGGAGACAACCTAAACGATCCAGAATCTGCCACAGACCTTTTCTGCTCACAGTATCGAAAGCCTTGGTGAGATCAACAAAGGTTACATAGAGACCTTTGTTCTGTTCCCTACACTTCTCTTGCAGTTGTCTGAGGACAAATACCATGTCTGTGGTACTCCTGTTGGCTCTGAAACCACATTGGCTTTCAGGTAGAATTCCTTCTACTATAGCAGGTATTAGTCTGTTCAAAAGTATTCTTGCCAGGATTTTGCCAGCAATGGAGAGCAGAGTAATAGAATACTAACAATGAAATTCTGAAATGCTGTTAGATGTGTCATTATAGGCCATGTAATGTTACATGTGTGTTATAACTTAGTTTTCTTTTTCGTTTTTTGCCTTTATAGGATGTTTCACGTTCTGCTTATGTCTTCAGTATGTTTTGGTGTTGTTAATATATTTTGTTTTTTGTAGAATGGTTAGCTGTGTGTTGTAGGGAAAAAGGAAATTGCTGAATGATTCTCTTTTGTTCAATCATGGTATCATAGCCAGGAGTTTAAAAAAAAATCTATTTATGCTTATTCCTGAACATTATATTAGACAATTTTGTTGTTGTATGTGGAAAAATGAAAACGTAAATATGTTTCTAGCAGTTATACCTTTCTACTGAGCTATCCATGAAAGACAGAGATAATTATAATGCTGAAGGTACTAGAAGTTTAAAATCATGTCTTTGAGCCCCTTACAGTTATGCAGTTATACTACACACTGTGTTAATGGGAGAATCATAGTTTACATTTTCTTCTGTACTTATATTAAAGTACTGGAGATAGATACTTAGAAAAAGCTGGCTGTTCCTTGTAAACAGATATATTTTGCCAAAAATTTAGTAGTATCCAAACTGTTACATATCTTTAACCAGTAACTGGAAGCTACTTGAGCTAATTTTTAAATGTTTAGATGTTCGGTCAGTGGATGTATGGCTTGTCATTTGTCCCAAGAGACATGTGGTATTTTTGTTGTCAATATGATCAACAAAGCATGGCAGTAGTCCATGGCAATTAAAGTGAAGAAAACAACAGCAACAAAATGTTGTATGTCTAATGATCAGATTAGAAATAAAAATATAATTAATTTTTTGAATATTGCAGTGCCAGCCAAACATTTACTCAGGTAATTAAGTACAATTATGATGATTTGCATTTCATGGTACGGCTTTAAAATTACAGCATCAGTATTGCCTTGGAAATTGTTACAGAATAGGAAATCTTCAGGGAGTGCTTAAGCCAGGCAATGGATTTAGTTAATTTAAAATAGTAATTAATCTTGTTTAGTAATAATATAATGAAATCTGTGTGCCACTCTTATTCTCCTTTTTCCTTAAATGGTAAAACCAAATTTTATAAAGACACATTATTTTTAAGAATATGTATTTAAAATTATATGTGTTCTCACTATAGAAATGTTTCATACAGATTTATTTTGTGCACTGCCTCACATACTGGAACATTTGATAAAACTGAGACTTGGTATGTGAGCTCTGCAGTACTTGAAAGACTTGTCAGCAGGTGGAGCTCAGTGCCAGAAGACTAGTAACTACTGAATAATCCAAATCTTGTAGCATAATTACTCGAATATAAATATTCACTTCACATCTGATTGCTTCTACTGTTTGTCATTCCTTTTTAAAAGGCTTCAGAGATCTTATTCTTAGTGATTGCTGTAAAAGTAAGATAAGCCCGCTTTTGGTGAAGATTGTGGTAATTAAAAAATTAGTTCTCAGTCACTATAGAAGAAAAATATTAAATGCATGAAGCAGAGCTGAAGTGCTACTTTTGTTGTTTGTAAATCATTCTACCTAATGTGAACGTTTTATCTTTCCATTTCACTTTCTAGAATCCATGACTCCTAATAATGTGATCAACAAACCAATAGTCACTCTTCCTTTGCAGGTTTGGGTTTGAGGTGAATGTTTTCAGGACTGTCACTAAAATTGTAATTGACAAATTTAATCCATTGGTATGTTTTGAATTTTTAACAGTCAGCTACATAGATATGAACGGGTATTTCCAGGAGTTGGCTGTGTGATTGAAGATGCTTCATTACATACATTTTAGATGATGGATCATAAGGTCCTGAAACATAATCAGCTGAGAGATTACCTACACTCTTGGGCGTCTCCTTTTCCCATGCTGTCTGAGGTTATATAGGAACTTTATTTTCAAACAGTTGCAGGAAAATGATTGCCTTCTATGCCAGCCCATTGCAGCAATAGCAGAAAGCTTAACAGTAGAGATAAGTTTGTCATTTTTCTTTCTGATTCAGAAGATTGGAGGCATTCTTATGCTTTGTAATGCATTGCCAAACATCTTCCTTTTCTATCCATGTAAGTAATTCTCTACTGACTTGGGGCTCATCACATTTATATAAAACTAGATTGTATTAGGGCATGGTAGGAAAGGCCTTCATGGTTATTTGAGTTATATATTTATAAACCTTGTACACTTCCACTATGCTATTCCAAGATTTTAACTGTCTTGTCAATAGGAACAGGGCCAAAGTTAGTCTGTGCAGCAGACTAACCTTACCCTTTTTTTTATCCTTACCCTTTTTTTTATTTTAGTCTCAGCAGAGTAAAGGCTACCAGTGCAGTCATGTTGTAGAAATTTTGCCTATTAATTCATAGAGGACTTGGAAATAAACAGTTTTATTTGTTGGATGCCTGGACAGTGATCTTTGTTTTGGGCCACTTTCCAAGCTTGCTATCTGGGACCTGCGTTTCTGACTTGCAAATCAGAATTTGACATGGAACAAAAATGCCCCAAATGTCAGACGCTTTTGGGAAGTGTGAAGGATGAATTCTATTCCCCTTTCTCTCATAGTGAGTATGTTCTAGCTTCTATTTCTTCTTATAAGTCTCACTTGCCAGATGGACATACATCAGAGGAAGAATAATACAAAAGGAGACACTAATGTAGCAGACAGATAAAACCAGTCATACCTTGTCCCCTGTGGGTATTACTGGCTGGTCCAGAATTTACAAGATGAGAAGTCAGTGGGGCTGTCAAGCCTCTTTCCAGTGAGCATGCCTAGAAACTTGTGAAAGAAAATATTAGACTAAGGTCACACACCAAGGCTCAGAAATTAAGTATTTCTTAAGGTTAGCAAAAAGTGTTGAACCTAGTCTCAGGGAAGGGCAAAATTAGAAGCGTGAACAAACTTTGTGAGGAATTCACAGAAACAAAACTTTTAGAATATTTGAAGTGCAGAATTAGTTTACCCTCTCAGTATGAAGACGAGTAATAAGTACTTAAGATAAGTACATATACCTCTTTTGAACTGCCAAAAGCATTGCAAGAGCTTTCATTTTTATCTTGAGGAAGAAGGTTTCACTGTAGTAGTGTTGCAGCACTGCATGCCCACTGAGGATTTGTTATTTCAGTCAAAATCTTCCCTGTGGATTAGGAAAGCTTCACTCAGAAGTTTCCCTTTGTGCAGAAATCACATACTGGTGTCCAGTGTATGTTTCAGTATGTGTGGGAATGTTTCTCTGTATGCTGGCAGGAAAGTAGTAACTCTCTTCCAGAATTATCACTGTTGACTTCTTGCATCTTTTTCATAGTGATGGGACTGAATTAGTGGAATTATTGACTTCTCATAGCCTCTAGGCAACACACAGGAAGTAATGTGATAGAATTTGGCTGCTTTAAATCACCTCTCTGCTTTTCTCTCTTTCTTTTTAAGTGGCTGATTAAAAATACCATTGTTCTTAATGACAGTTATTATGCTTCTAAAAGTCCTGAAATCTACTATAAAATAATTCTTGGAATTACGATTTATGGTTTTAATCTACTGCCACTGGTAGTTTATTGCCGGATTTGAAGTATATGATTTTATGGTTTGCTGTGTGGCTTCTGCTTCTTTTCAGCTGTGTAGGGAAGTTCTTGTCAGCTGCAATCCAAGAAAACAGAATGCTTAATTAGTACTATGAACTTTGAGAAGAGACTGCTTGTTGGACAGATCTTTTTGATAAGTAATGACTGAAACATATGAAAGACTCCATCTGTTGACTGAGCATAATAACTCAAAGTCTTTTTGTATTTCTGCAGAAGTGTTGCCTAATTATTTTGGCTCATTGTGCTAGATAAAATTTATGAACTTCAACTTGTGTAGGATTGAAATCTCTTACTCATTGGTCACTGAGTCTTTCCTCCTTGGTGTCTGTATTTTCAGAATAGTCTTGTTTGTGTTTATGATTTATAGCTGTGATCTGTACATGAATTCAGTGGACCACAGGCTTTACTCAGAGTAGAATTTTAACACTGCTGATTTCTAGGATTTGCATTTTTATTGTTCTGTTGTTTAAATTATAGGCCATTCACTTAAAAGTTGGACTCAGTGATCCTTGTGGGTCCCTTCCAACTCAGAATATTCTGTGAAATCTGTGAAACTGGCAAATATTTGTGGGTTTGGCACCTTACAAAGATTACCCATTAAGCCTACCTCAGATAAGCTGCTCGGGTTGTGTGTTGCAGCTGTCACAAAGTTGCTCTATCATTTTATCTATTAACATGTAAGCTGATTCTGTGGATAAATAGGTATCTGTGAAAACCAAAAGCAAACATTGTTTGCAAACGTGACTGGCCTAGCTGTCAAGCAGAAAGACCTGATCAAATTTGAATCCTGGTGTACTACAAACTCCTGGTTGAGTTTTATTCTTTAATACAGATAACATAAATGTGGATCTGGCTAAGAACCAGTTCTGTCCTATCAGACTGAAGCTATTTGGTATTAACTCCATGAAACTTTGTTTTATTGTGACAAAACAAATGCATCCGCTCAAAATCTAATTTTCCAAACAGGATACAATTGCCAGTCCATACTTAATAACACTGTTTATTGAGAGAAGAACTATGCTTTACATCCTACCAGATCACACAACATGAGATGTTATTTCTTCTCGCTTGATATAGCATTTGCCAGGTGGCTTTAGTAAAGCCAGTCAGTGAGTCAACTGGAGCCAGTCAATGAATTATTAGAGGGATCCTCATTGGTAAGTGCCAGTGTGTAGAGAGCAGAATCCAAGAAACATTACCTTAAACCAGTCAGAACAGTATAATAACAAATTTAAAGACAATACACCTCTGGTGTGATCATGTGATGGTTGGCTGGAGAGAGGATTCTTCCCAGGCCTCTAAGAATTTCCTTTGACATCAGGGGAAAACTTAGGGGTTTCCCAACCCCATCCCCCAAGAGTATACTGTTTTCTCTAGGTTGGCATGGACCTCTGCTAAAGCTGGATTGCAAGTCCCTGCCTACGGCCTGGGAGTACACAGCTCTCAAATGTTTCGTTCTTGGCGTCTTGTGAACCATAGAAGGATTTATGGTTTCTTGTCGATTTCAAGGTCATGCAATATGCATGGCGCTGTTCTTGGTCTCTGTTCCTCCCTTACCTGTTGCCTTTTGTCTACTGTTTCCTTAACCCTGGCACTTCAGGGTTTAGCTGCTTCAGTGCCTCTAATCCCTTCCAGACTTCCTTGGACTTAAATGCCAAAGATCTGAACTCCATCACCAGATTTGTCAGGCACTTATCTTTAGCAGGCATTACTATCTGTATCTGTGACTAAAAAGCAACCAAATCCAACAGCTTTTGAATATATTTAATGAGATCTGGAAAAACTATGTCATTCTACCTGTTACTGAGTTGTGCATTCTAATTGAAGTAATTAACCTGTATAGTAAATGCTATCTCTAACAGATGCTATATTCAGTTGATGTTATGTTTATAAATACTGCATTTAGGTACTCTATGGGCTACATAACCTCTAGTTAGCACAGTGCTGTGCTGCACTGGCTGATGCACAGAGTATTTTCTCCTGTAGCTTTAGTTTTCCCTTTATGCAGCTGATACATCATCTGGTTACTTGCTTTGGTTGTCTTTCCATGTCTTCTTCTTTGGATACAAAAAATGCTGAACTCTAAAGAGAGGCAGTCCTCCTTAGAAAATCTTGTTTTGGATGGAAGCTTTGCTTAAATTGAGGTCAGGCAAAATTTTGTTTTTAGCATCTCTAGGAAGAAAACCCCAAACTGTCCTTCTCACTGACCCCTTACCTTAACTCTGTATTCCCTGTACTTCCTTGGAACATCTTTCGACTAACAGCTGTGGCAGCAATAACTCACCTGCTTGTAGCTCAAATCTGTAATTTTACTCTTTGTTGCCTTCTAATCTCCCACCTACAAACTCACATACAGATTTGCTTTATGAGGTCATATTTTGTCAAGATACTTATGCCACTGTACTCAGTGGGACCAGAGGAGCTTTACCTGTGCAGATCAGGACTAAAGGATTGAAAAGTTTTTTGGTTTGTGCTTTGCTGAAGTGTGGCTTGGCTTCCTGTCTGGGAGTTTTGGAGGTTTAAAATAACCAACACAGATTTTTCTAGTGATGAGAAAAGGATAATGGTTTGTGTTTCTCAGTCTGCAGGGTGTGTAAGTATACATGAATTTCTTGCAAGCCTATTACTGTTATTTTAAGATCGTGGTTAGTAAAGTTAATTTTCAGTTCCATATGTTGTTTGACATGTACACTGCTCTTCAGGAATTCACCAACATGCTTGTGGTAGCTGTGGGTAATCTTCATAACTTCCTTATTTCATCTACTGACTGTTGCAGAGAACATTAGAAATTGACGTCTTTTGGCCATTTTTTTTTGCAAAACTTTTACATTCACCAGTCTGGATCCTCATGTAAAAGTGTCCTGGAAGTTGTGTTTATATTTGTTTAATCTACTGAATTCATTGTGTGGAGTACTGTATGTGTGGCTTGGTTCTTTAGACATCTGCACTGGAAAATTGTTCATGCTTCGTATGAAATGTAGCTTAGAAGTTCTGCATCTGTGGCTTTGTATTAGGCCAGTGGTTGTAATGAAGTTCCGTAAATCCTTAAGTAATATTTATATGTTTGAAAAGTTTGCTGTAAACTTCTAAAAGTTAAGCTAACTACTGGCCACCTAAAACTTCACCAATCAATTGAGGAAGTGCCATTACCAATTACTATCATTTGTTAACAAGTGCCAAAACCACTCTATGGTTATACTTTTTTTTTTTTTTTGTGGAAAAGGAAGTGTATGAAAACTTCAGGACATATAGTTTATTTTATACACCGATGTCCATCATTAGTGAAGGAAAACGTGTTTTCAGTTGATGTTTTTTTCACAATCTGGCCAATAGAGATATAGGTTTTTTAATATGAGTAGCGCAGCATAACATGTGTGTATGTAGAAAAAATCCATTTCTTCCATTGCCTTATCGAGAACTTTCTTTCTAGCTCAGGTTTTGGATTTTTTCTTTTTCTTTTTTTTCTTGAAAGGGGGATGACGAGATCAGTCTGTATGTGTATGCATGTATATAACCAGTTTTAAAACATATTTCACATTAATGACTTCATCACTTCAAGTGGCAGCTGTAGTGTTGATCCTGATTACAGCTCCAGGGCAGCAGTTCTAGTGTTACTGCATTTCTCTGCTTTTCTGAGAATTTGGATCATACACACCCAAAACTGTTTCAACTGGATGAATACAGTATTAAAGTACACAATAAAACTATACAGTATGAAAGTACACAATAAATCTAGCCTCTTTGACTCCAGAATGCTCCTAAGAATTGTTAAATTGAAATGATTCGTGAATGCATGTTATATCTAGATAATAAAACATGTTTATGGAAGTATATAATTTCCTTATAGGTGGTTTGCTTTGCATGTTTTATGATCTCTTAACCTTTTTTTCTCTAGCATATTTTGAGCTTTATATTGTTTTTAAATCTATGGTTATATTCTCGAAATTTCAGGTCACATTCATGAAATCTCACTGATTCAGAGATTGCTTATTCTGATGTTGTTAGTATGTGTAACTGCCAAACCATAAATGCTGATTTTTGGGCTAAGAACTGTATCTGGCTTAGGAAGATGAAAAAGTTTGGAAACAGGAAAGTATTTGAAGAAATGTCATACATTCCCATTCACTTTGTACACTCTTACTTGACATCTGTTTTTGAGTTTGGTTCAGGTTCTTTGATTGCTTCTTGCCTGGATCAGAGGCAATATAGTTCGTTCCCTGCTTTTTGACTTCTTGTGATTCTTGGTTTTCTTGAGCAGCAGCACAGCCTATATGTTCAACAAGATGTCCTGGCAGATGCTGACCTTTACCAGCAATTAATTCACCCTCGCATTGTTTTTTAATGGTGAGCTGCCAGACGATGTGAGATGAAGACTCTCTTGCTTTTGTGAACATTATGTACTCAGTACCACTGGGAGCACTCAGTGTTATCTGTTTTACGTTCTCCTGTTGCAACTTCGTGAGCTTACATAGAATTATAGCAAGAGAGAACTTGTGTTTGTATATCTGTTATTGTCATGTGGCAGTGGCAACCAAAGAGAAGGATCATGCCATGGAAAGGTACTTCCCCTTCATATATAGCAAGTGCTGTACAGACTGAAATTTGTAATTTTTTTATTACTTGACACTAGTAAAGTGATATTGTAAGAATTAATAAAAGTTTTTTACACTCAGTTAATAATGTCATTGTTGATTAAAAACAGTGCTTTTGAAATCAGTGAAACAATTAATATCTAAGCATGTACATACCAGCCTGAGGTTTTTGTAGGACAGAAATCTTCATTTTCCCTGTCACATATTTCCACAGTTACATAAGGTAATGGCATTTAAACTTAATTTTTCAAAAGTATATATTCTTTCTAAATTTGTCTTTGAGCTTTCAGAAGTCTGACTTGGTTTGTTAAATTGCCTTTATTGAAATCAAACGTCTTTTTGTTTGGCATCATTATGTGATCAGTGAATGGAAGTGCCCTAGGATTTAGTGGTGTAGAGATACATTTATTGAGCAAAGAGATACATTTATTAGCAAAGAATTTACTGAGTTTCAGGGGCCTATCTGTATTGCAAAAGCCTTTGTCTGGCTACTTTTTCATTCCACAAAAACAGCTATTGTACAAGATCTCAGTGCCTCAGCGTAGGGGCTGTACATTTAGTCATGTTTTTCTCTAGAGAACTGTTGACATTCTTGATGATAATTCAGTTAAATCAGAATATTATATTTTTAAAGATAAAAAAGCTGTTAGGTATATAGGAATTAAAATGTACCCTGTTTCTGGAAACATTATTGCTAGCCCCTATAAAGAGGTGCTCTACTTCCTTGAAGACCTTTAATATGTATTTTTGTGTTTGCAATATTTACTAGTTATTTCAAAGATAATTTCCCTGACATTTCATATGTAACTTGGAAAATTAGTCCTCTGAAACTAATTGAAACAGAAAACCTAGAGCAGACAACTTAACTGTATTTTCTGTTATGATAGATAGTGTTTCAAAAAAGAAAGCAAAGGGTCAATCATATTATGGTATTCATAATTCTTTTTTGAAAATTAATTTATTTACACAGAGTATTTGCTGACATCTGAGCCTTTCCTAAGTAAAATCTATCAAAGGCTTTTGGTTTTTGTCTGCAAATAGTTCACCAGTCACTTGTTTAATACTTTTTCTTATTCCTGTTTTCCTGACTAAAACCCAACATAAAACAAACAAAAAACCAAAAAAAAAAAATCCCAAACCAAAAGAAATCAAAACAAAACAGCTTTGTAGCCTGTGTTGCGTCTACAAGATTCTGGTATATAAGAAATCATAGGCATATGAGTAATCATAAGAGCAGAAAATTTTATGTGGAAAGCGAGCAAATATTTTTTGATAGTAAGTCGGGTAAATTCCTTGACTTGTTAAAAATTACATGTATTATTTTTAACAGCCTTTTAAAAATTTTAATATTAGCATCATATTTTGTAATTACATTCCTGCTGACCAGACTGTAGTAACAGTGCTTGATTTCACATATACCAGTAATGATTTCTCAGGTACCACTCCAAATAAGGTCTAAATGTTCCAGAAGGTATCAGGTCACTATTTACTTAGTGATCACAACCAAAAAAATGTGCTAGAAATTTTCAGGAAAGGAAGAGAGAAGAGAGCAGAAAACATTACATTACTGTATAAATTAATATGCACCTGCTTCCCAAATGCTAATTTAAATAATTTAAAATGGAAGAGATCTCGGGGGGTCCATCTGGTCCCACTTCTTACTCAGAACAGGGCCGTCTTTCATGTTATATCAGACTGCAAAGTGCCTGGTTTCAGTTGAGGCTCTAGTAGCTCCAGTGATGGAAGTCCCTCTGGGAAAGTTATTTCAGTATTTGATCACTGTCTTCACTGTGATTTTTTTTTTTTTCAGTATCTAGCTGGAATTTTTCTCAATGCAAATTGTCCTTTCACTGTGTACCACCTAGAAGAATTTGGCTTAATGTAACTAATATTTTCGGCTCCCTAAATTGGAAAATTGACATAGGAGAATTCAGAAAGGCAAGAAAATACTCAAGTCTACCCAAGTAGATTGGGCTTTACAGACTTGAAAAAGCAAACTGAAGGGGAATGTAATAAGGATGTGTTCTTTGTGTAAGGTGTGGGGTTACATGAGGAAAGTGAGTAGGGAATAATGACGGTTCACTGCATCTGCCGAAGCAAGGAGTAGGGACCATCAAATAAGCACAGTAGGCAGATGATTCAAAGCAAGCACACAGAAATGTTCTTCAAAAACATGTAATTAGGTTGTGCAACTGGTTGCTACAGTAGTGGGTTTTAATAGTTTATGTAGAGTCAGAAAACAGCTGAAAAATATGGAAGGAGAATCCTTCCATGACTGTTACATGTAGAAACCTCACATCTGACACTGGTAAGGCAGATCTTATACCACGGATCGTCAGAGGACAAAGACATGCTCTGAAGAATTTGTCATTCTCTTCTTATTGCAGGTTATTAGGCCACTGGCACGGTCTGGCCTTTGGTCTGAGAAAATATACTGTTCTTAAATTTCACAGAAGTAAGTCTTGTTTTTCAGGCTACCCTCTGCAACTCAGAATGTGGAACATTTATTTGCATCCAGTGCAGTGTTTTACAATATGTGTGCATCAATTATGCATAATTTCTGCTGCTTTGGAAAGTATTACTTGTGTTAAAACCAGAAAATGTTGCGTTATCAAAAAGTGATTTTTGAATAGGTTTGTTGTTTAATTGACTTCTCTGTGTATTTGAGATATTTTTAATTAGCTTTGAATGCTTTAATTTTTAATAACTCTGTTATGTCTACATAGCTCTGCACAGTGCTGCTCCCAATTCTAGGTATCTACAATAGCAAACTAAGAAAATGCATATTATAATTACTGGAAAGGTGCTTCAAAGATATAGATGATCGGCTCAACTAAAATAATCAGCTAGTATTCAGCCAGAAAGTCATTCCATGTGCGAGTACCATGTTTAAAATATCCTGGAGTTTTTTTGGTAAACATAATAGATTCTTTGTCTGGTTTTCTACATATGATCTGTCTGAGATGCTCAGTTCTGTCATGGATGGAAAACCTAAAAAACCTACTCACCACCAACAACAACACAAAAAGCCATTTGAGGCGTGAGATGAATCTTATTTATGAAATCAAAATCATACAGGGACATTGGCCACATTATACAGTTTGCTCACATTTTAGTGTGTCAGCATTTACATCTCTTTTAGAATGTGCTAATATCTATAGAACACAGAGATTTTGTAGTTACTATATCCACTCATCGATAGCCTGGCCAGAGTTAATGTCATAGTCTTAAGTTTATTGCGTGCTTTCAGGGCCTTCCCTAAGTAACTTTTAATCTCCATGACTGAAGTTACTAATGCAGAGGATCATTTTCAGAAAATTATTTTCTCTGTTTTGAAGAATTCTTACTTGTAAATCACAAAACTTAATTCTCACATCTTACGTCTATAGCTCCCTAAAACCCAAAAATGTTCCTTCTTCTCCCCATTGTCTAAATTTGAAGCCTTAAGGTGTATGTTATTCAGGCTCCTTTTTCATCAGGGAAAGTGTATCTTCAAACACAAAGCTAGCATTCACTTTTTGAAAACTATCTTAATTGCACTGGCACATACTGTTTGATATGCCTTTTTTATCTGCATGTTCATTGAACTTATCGTTTGCAGTAGCTACTGGAATTCCCCACTTCTGTTTTTATCTTAGAGCCCTTGTACTGTGCTGAAATTGTTCTCATCAGAATCTCTGAAGACCAGTTCCCCAGCCACATCACAGAAACAGTACTATCACACTCGTCTTTTAGATATCATTGATTATGTTCTTCTAATTGAAATCTTTTCTTCTGAGAGCATTTTCTCTTTCAGTTGGAGAGTCCTCATCTTATTTCCTCTAAATTTCCTGTGAAGGTTCTCCAATTTAGTTTGCAAGCCCACATTCAACTTCTGTATCCGTGCAGATGGTTTGCATCTGACTCATGATGCATTTTTTTTATTTGAATGGAATAATATTAAAGTATAAGCTTATTTATATCACTATACTACATCTGACTAGTGTTTTAAGAATATTCAATATAGGCTGCATTGTCCTTTGTCCCTCTTACTGATAGTCTTCCACCTTCTGATCAGTAGAGATAGTGTTACTATTTGCCTGTCTCTCAGAAGCATTAATTCTGTTTTAGATTTATCTTAGATCTCTCTCCAGTCTCTTACTTAATTGCTTTTCTAAAAAGAGTATATACTATTTTCCTTGTATAATAATATCTAGGATATAGAATTATTTCAGGATTTATACAGCTAAAAAGCTCTTCTGGGTTTTTACATTATACAGTTCAGTTTAAGCAAAGTCTTTTGCCCTGTTGCTTTGTCTTCCTCATGTTCATTCAAGATATTGTTCTGAATATGACTCGTATGGCTTGTCACTTTCATTGTGTCACACTCTGGGTATATTATTTTATTTCTTGTGCAGTTTAAGATTTGCGGTGATTTTACACAGTGACAGAACTGTATGCTTGGCAAATGAGGGATGGTTGTCCACAAGACGGTAACAGTTGTAACACATCACCATAGAGCATAAATTCTAGTGAAAAATCCACTGAAATGCACAGGACCTCACGGTGCACAAGATCCCCCAAACTGAATGTAGAAAACACGGAAGCCGAGCTTCTGCATGTCATGTATAAAAATGCGGTTGAGGAAATCCTCAAGGAAATCCTTGAGCAAGTGCTTCAGCTGCGTTTTTCAATGCAGAATCCTGTGCTTCTTTTTGGGTCCTTGTGCTTTATTTTTCCTCTCTGCCTCTTGTCAGAAGAGAAAAATGGACAGTAAAATTAAGAGTGCCAGAGGGGTTGTCTTTTGCTGTGACATCGCCTGAAAAGAACTGAAGTGATTGTTTCCCCTCTTAAGAAGGAAGAAGGGAACTGGAACAAAAAGGCTGGATGAGGTGTATACAACTGGGAAGAGGGTTTGAGCCTCCCTTGTTTTGTGTCAAAAAACTTAAAGTACTGCTGTGTCCAAAACTGGTTGCTTGTAAAAATGTGTCAGAGAACTCTTCTAATCTGATTGTTACAAGTTATCCTTGGAGAGACCAAATTCTGCTCTCCTGAAGTCCATGGCTTTCTTCTTTCCTTCCTTGTTGCCCCAAGCATAGAGGCATTTAACTGGGCCCCCAGGGGAGCTGACTTTCTGTCTGGAGTGGCTGGAATTCCTTGGTGTTCTTTCAGGTGTTCCATGTTTACCATTATTACTATGTTTTACTTTATTTTTGATTATTAAACTGTTCTTATCTCAACATATAAGTTTTACTTTGATTCTTCTCCCTGTTCCATGTGGTGGTGGGAAGAGGAGGGTTTGAGTAAGTAGTTGAGTGGTGCTTAGTTTCCATCTAGGCTTAAAATCATGACACCTAGCTTCTTAATGGTAAAGTACAATTTATTCTGTAGTAATTCGGTCATTGCATAAAACATTATGGCCCACAGATTAGTTTGCTTTTATAATGAAATTGGTGTAGTGTAAAATAAAGGAAGCGAGAAATCATGCTACAATTGTGTTAATATCTCTGGAAGTAATTAATTTAAGCCAAAGTGAAACTGAATCAGCTAATACGTTTTAGTAGCTGCATTGTATATGCTACCAAGCTTACTGCTCCATAATGCTCTCTCCAGCATCCTGATGCAGAACTCATAATTCCTTTCCAATGTCTATCTCAAATTTGTTAGGCTGATAGTAACACATCTTGTGATTTTGAAGCTTGCGTCGTGACTACACAGCCATCATGGTCGTGCTGGTTGGTGACATCTGATGTCTGCTGGAATGAGCACTGTGTGAAATTATAATGAACTTTCTTCCTGAGGACACAGAAAGTCTCTGCTCTCTGTTAGGTTCCTTTAGAAATTTTAAATAACCTAATACTCTGAGATAATTCTTTCATCTACTAAATCCTTTGCTAAAGTGGAAGGCCTTGACTGAGAGGTTCAAAATTTAATGTAGCTAGGTTGGAGATCATTGAAAGACAGCTCTGATGTCTGTATTTGCTTTTATTTTGTACATCGGACTTAATATAACACCCTGATTTAACTAGTAAGGTTGTACACACACAACATATATATATATATGAAAAGAGGTAGATGGGATATTCTGGGTTGTAGTCTTATACTTGTTTAGGAAAAAAATTATACCTAATGTGCATTAAAAAAAAATCTCTTCATACTGGTGAATATACTGTTCTGAGAGAAAACTGGTTTCCTTCACGATTTAATGGGTCCTTCAAAGGGAACCTGCATCTGGGCAAAAAAAATTCAGTAGAAAACCACTGTTGCTGCTCTTCAGTTTTATCCTGGTTGCCCTAAAAATTCTAAAATAGAATAAATAAACTCAGTACAGGCTACAGTTGTGTTTGTCGTGTCTTTGATAATGCCTGCTGTGCAGACAAATTCTAAGTCTTCACTGTTTTTAAAATACGGAGTAGTTTCAGTATGTCAGAGGGGAAGTGCTAGGAAATACTAAATAGCATTTATAAATGTATTGCAGTTTGAACAGGACATTTACTACATTTTGAACAAAACCCAAGTGTATCCCCTAAATCCTCATTTCAACACTCATGCTATTTAATGCAACTGTTTGCCTCTGTATATTGTTCAGTGGTACTTATCGAAGTCCTCAGTTGGCCCAGTCCATGAGTCTGGGACTTTGAGTCAAAAAACCTCCCTCTTGTTGAAATTACTTTTTGTTAAGGAGAAACTGATGAAAATTGTAGTTTGGTGTTGTCATTAGATAAGCAAACTGTTAGTGTCCAATAGAAAGAAAACTCCTGAGTTTGGTAAGGGAAGTGTAGTAGAATTCATGCATCTTTTGGTAACTTATTTTCTGCTGTCATATAAGGATACATTTGATTACTGCTAAGTCTCATGGCTCACTTCTGAAGAGATGTGTGAAACTTAATGGATCATTCCATAACCAGCATGCAAGCAAAAATAGACTCTGTCTCTGATTGTTAATGGGATTTTTTCTTTTTTTTTTGGTGAAGCCAGTTTAATTCCAGCAGTATTATAAGAATAAAAATCGGGATTCAGCACAAAGTTGTTTTATTAATATAAGATTAGTTGTCATATCATACTTGAGTCTGATAAAAGTAATAAAAATGTTACAGATGGGTAAGTGGGCACATGGTTAATGAGTATTTCCGTAACTGAGACGCTCCCTATTACTGTTTTGACAATTTGACTGGTTTTTGCACTCTTTTTTTTTAACAGCATTAAAGCAAACTGCAGAATTTTGCTACAACAATGTTTAACCTATGTCCTGTTGAACTGTGACACCTGTAAACTAAATTGTATTAGGGAATCATTTGCAAACATTGGTAGTGTACAGAATGAATATATTTTGTTAGTTATGTGGAAGTCCTGGAATAAGCTGAAGCTGCATTTATTACATTATCGTATTTTCATTTTTTTCTGTCAAAGGTGTACATCTGAAACTTGGAAGGATGCAAATTTTCTTTTTCACACCAGCAAACAGTTGTAGTCTGTCTCTATGATCAGTTTCTTACAGTTTAGGTAACCTTTAGCTAATTAGAATGAGGTTGATAATGTGTGGTTTCTCTACTTCCGGCTTATTTACTTTGCAATTCATTAAAATATCTTTGCTGTTTCTGGGGGGAATTTACAAGCAATAAAGTCAGTTTGTCAGTGTTAAAAGTACATTCTTTTTCTTAAGAGTGTTATTAATTTTGAGAACTGATAGTAAGAGATTAAGAAATATACAATCTTTGGACTAAGTCAAGTTATGAGACCTTGGAATTTACATTGACTTATGCTGAACTAGAGGTCTTTGAAGGCTGTTTCGCAGAGCCCTCTGTTTTCAGAGCCCTGTTCTTTCAGAGTTTTAAATCCAGAGAGAGGCTGCTCTTACGGTTTACGGCAGTGCCAGGAAAGAAATGTATCCTAGAGCCTGCACTGATGGGTACTGATATTTACAAGTAGTCTGTTGTTAGAGAAGAACATGTTAATAAAAGCAAAAAAAACCCTAAACATATATTAATATACATATGCAGGGTTTTTTACTATGTGGGAGGTTTTTATTTTATGTTTTCAAATCACTGTCCTTTTAAAATGACAGGTATTTCAGGAGAACTGAGAATTATGTCCCATGCATTTCAGGTGTAAAAGAATTTTGGTTTTCTTTATACTTAGAATAATTGCACAAAATATTTAAGGAAATAGAGAATTTCTCTGCAGAGAAGTCAATCTGAGTTAACTTAATCCAGTTGATGTTGACACTTACAGGTTTGTATCAGTAGAGGCTTAGCCCTTGTCTTTTATTTAAATTAAATTCAGAAGTCTACATGGCACGTTCTCCAATAAATCAATTATCATACAGGTTTGCTTGTTTTCACTGGAGATTCTTCTTTTTCTCCTAGGATAAGAAGGACAAAGTCTCAAGATTTGACACCATACGTCATTCCATAGCAGGAATTATAAGGTCTCCAAAATCCATGTTGGGCTCATCATCGGTAAGTAGTATGAATAATATAGTGTTGGGATATAATCTGTTATTTTTACATCTTAAGTAGAATTTTTTTTGTAAACATGCATTTCTATCCAAATGGACAAAAATTACATTAAAATAATGTTATAAAAACACTGTTCTGATTGATCAGCATACATGATAACATCATGGCATGATGATGTGTCAGAACAACTTGCTGCACTTCAGGTAAAAAGGATGCTCTTGGCAGCTCTCAGACTGGTGCTATAATTTTAAGGGTACTCTTCCCAGTGAGGCTGATTTTCTTGAAATGCACTGTCTTATGATAGATGGTCATGCATATTTTACAAATGGTTGCAGTAATTATATTCCCCATATTTGTTATTATTGCTACTGCTACTACTACTACTGGTGCTATTTAAGTAACTAAGTATTACACAGATCTTGCTTCAATCCCCACAAAAAATAATTTTTGAGTATGTCTTAGTTATAGTTGGCTTTTGTTCAGATTCTGTAATGATTGGAGAAACTTCCTGGGTGTTTTTGCTTCTGTATTTCCACTGTTTGTTTCATATGGAGAATGCAAGACTAGTGAGAATATTTGAGCACCTACTTAGGGACGTGTCAGATTTTACTTGAAAACCTTCTTCTTTCTCCAAGTGGAACATGTGATCATCCTAATCCTCCTAACATAAAAACCAAAACTAAAAAAAAACCAAAAACCAAACAAAAGAAAAAAACTCAACAAAAAAGTTGGGCAGAGTTTTAAAAACTGTTTAAAACTGCCTTTTAATTGTGATCTTGTCACCTGAAATATTAGCTCAAAATAGCATTCTTGAGAAAACTTTATAAACAGTGGATCTTCTATTTTATGCTCAGGATTGCAGCCAAGGACCCATGAGAAGATGCAGTAAACTGTGTTTAAGCTAAACAATATTCAGAATGCGTGAAAGAGATTACAATTGCATATCTACATACATATAAATATACATGTGTACAGAACAAAATTGTATGTAGGAATGAAGGAATGGAAAAATAAATCTGATGGGATAAAATCAGGACAGGAAGGCTTTTCCTATGAAACATGTGAAAGCTGCTTGACATATTTGAAAAGTAACAGGAAAAAACTTGCTAAAATATTGAAATCCTTGGAGTTAAACAAAATCTCCACATTATCAAGATCTTAATTATATAAAACTTCTAACTGATATAAAGTCTCAGCATTTCATAATAAAAACCTACTAAAATGTGTATTCCTGTGACCTCTGTTCTTTATGTAGGTGAGACACAGCATTCAACTTTGTCTATTTCTGTGTGTTATAAAACTTAAAATTTAAAAAAAAAAACAAGCCAAAACTCCCACAAACCACAAAACAAAAGCAATTCCTCTGACTAAAACTACTTCAGAGAAAAATTGGAAGACAAAAATTGTCAAGAGGAGGATCAAAATAAAACATTTTTATTAAATCAGGAGAAGTCAATGTCAAAATTTCAATTGGCCTAAAGTGTCATTTTAAATAAGCTATGTGCCAACATTTTGGTTTTCATTCTAATCTATATCTCTGCTAATTCCATGGAACTTAGTGTAAACCTGGCTGTAGATAGATGGTAGGTAGCGTTGGTGAAACCTTGGAATACATTTGGGAGAAGTAAGATGAGCTTTGAGTCATTTGAGTCAGAAAGTAAAATCTGAGTAACAACTGTAATCTTGATTATCTTTTGCTTAAATGACACCTACATGACTTCAGAGTCAGAATATATAAACCACGCAATTTTCAGTTTTGCTTTGTGTTTAGATTTAGCTATTTCTTGTGTGTTAGAAAAGCTAACCATGCATATACAGCTCAAATTTGCTTTACAAATTAGTACTTAGCTATTAATGTTTCAGCTGCTCATCTGTTTCCCGCTGACAATTACATAACCATGCTTAATTACTAAATATATAAACTGGTACTTAAAGCTTATTATCCATCAACAAAGTATGCAAAGTAATTATTGAAGGTGTGTTATGAAGTAATATTAACATACATGAAAGAATTTGTTATTTTTTATATAAATTTTTAAAAATATTTGTATTTAATAATAATGAAAAAGGGATCTCAAAGCAGATTTGGTCTGGTACTGATCCTCTGATAGAGCATAGTCTAAAATGTGATGTTAACTACCTGTTGTCAAATCATGTGTTTTAAGTATATTGAAACTTTAGAAGTGGAGCTATATCTAATTTAAATGTAATGGTATTCTAAAAGTAACATCCCGTATTTAATTGGTAGGATATGTTGAATTTTGTCTGTTTGAATTAAGGAAAACTAGTTTTTTGTGTGTTATCTGAAAAAAGTCATAGAGAAACTGTGTAATTCCAAAAGCAGAGAGGAGTTTAACTATTACTTATGTGTTGGCACTGAAATGATTTACATGTTCTCAGAATGAGAAGATATGGGGTAATACAGGAAAAAAGTATAGTTTGAAGAGAAAACAAGAAAGCTAGGGATGCAGGGGTTTTCTCTTGGACAAAATGCAAGCTGGTTTTCTATAATAGCAGGATATGTAAGTTTAATCAAATGAGGAGAGAAAACACAGCTTACTTGTACTGAAAATGAAGTGCTACACATAAACTGAAAGAAGAGTCAGTGTCTGCCCTTCTGCATATTTTTTTGGTACTGAGGTGTTTGAGCTTGACACAATCATCTGTTACTTCTTATAGGATAATTTTTTTATTGTTTATAGGATAACACGTGGAATTAATGTTTGTTTCATATGGTATATTGGCATGTGGGAATGAGCCAGGTACATGGAATCTGAAGGCAGGATGTTACACAGGGAATTGTCTCAAATTATCAACCTAAATTTACTGCTTTGCCTTATCATTTTTATCTCTGCCACTCTTTTACGCTGTGAGGAAAAAATGTCTTGGCAAAATGTTTTGTTTGCTTAAAGATGTAAAGTAACAAAGTACAGAAGATTTGCATTCAGAATATATGTGAAAATACAATACTGAGCATGCTATTAGTTTAATAACATCTCATCCCCATTATAGTTTTTATTTCATTGGCAGTATAAGTACAAGAATAATATGTAAATTTTTTTGAGTTAGAAATAATACACTGCATTTTGCTTAATTTTTCTCTTGAAATAAGGGCAGCAGCTGGGGACTGCTTCATTTCACTCTTGGAGAAAAACTGCTGTTTCAATGATTTGTTAAATAGGGAAAGAGAAATGGGCTCAGTGTAAGTAAAGAGGACGGTACTAGATCCATAAGAAACATGATGAAGTGTATGAGGCCATTTTACTCCTCTTAGAAGAAGAAGTGTGAATATGTATATAAGGACACACCCACCAGCCCCAGAAACCTGGGAGTGAAATCTGGAAATAAATGGAAATCTCGAAAGAAAAAAAAGGAAAAAAAAAAAAGAGAGATTGGGAGGGAGAGTAGAAATTTGACAGTCTGAGTTCTTTTCCTTCTGTATGATTTTGTTAATTTTTTATCTTCAGCTTTCTTACAAATTAACAACAAAAATCCTAGAAAAAAATTTCTTCATTTAGGCTGTTAGTGCACAAAGTGTTTCTGTAAGTGTACATACAAATGTGCAAGGGATCCCATCTCCCAAATGAAATTGTAAAATATTGTTTTTTCAGGTGTCTAATTAGTGATATTAAGTTGCTTGATGATATTTAAAATCAGTAGAGTTTAAAGAAGAGAGGTGGGAATTTAATTTTGTGCAGACAGCTTTTTTCCCCTGTGTTTTCCTTAAAAATTAACCTTTCCTTTAATGCTAGCTATAAAATGCAGTAGAAATATTGCCACTTATAGTGATATAAACTGAGTTGAAATCAATATTAAAAGGTTATGTATCTTGCATTTGTACTGTTCTTTCTGAGCTTTCAGCCATATTTGATTCCATAGCCAGTCAGGGTGCATATTGTATCATGTAGAAAATACGTTAGAATCAGAAGACTTGTTCATAAAAGTAATGCAATTTTAATAGCACTGCAAACACAAATAATTACTGCTTTACATCGTCAGAAAAACCACCTTGATTTTGATTGTCCCATAGTTTATGACAAGAAGCAAAGGTAATATAAGGTAGAGAACAATCAACAAAGGAAACTTTGTGGAATTTTCTTTTTCTTCTAAAGTAATAAAATATTAATTTAATCAAATTTCAAAGAGGGGGAAGATTGATGATAGTGTCATAGACAACATGATAGTTAACAATGTCTTCCATAAGGTCTTTCTCTGTTACAAAGGCTTTTAAGATGTTTTATTCTGGAGTGTGATCCTGATTGTCTGAACAATGCCTCAGCCTGCACCCAGTTTGTACATAAGTAGGTGTTCCTATCTGGTGGCTTCCTTTTTAGGAAGCAATAAATGAATTGTATGTCAGATTTATTTTTTGTTTTAGCTTTCCTTTAGGAAGACATGAAGTAGTTTAGTGACCCTGAACTATCCTTTTATCCTTAGAAACATTTCCTCTCTAGTAGAAATATGTTTCTGTGGTAAAGGGTTTGCTGCTCTGAACCCCTGAACGTAACAGAGGTCTGGGTTTTCTTTTAAGTCAGACTGGGTGTCTTTGAACAATAAATGTTCAAGTAAATACTGTTCTATAACATTTTGAAAGCTTATTTTTTTCTTTTAGCAATTTCTGAAAGAAAATGTTAATGGTGGCAGACAGCTCTCATGTGAGATGTATTTAACTGTTTATGGCATTGAAATATCTGACTACCTTCTTGGCCAATCAATATCTCCGCTTTTAGCAGTTCACTGTGCTTATGAACACAGAGCCTGGGAGTACAGCTTTTGCTCATAAAAGCTCTGACTGTGCACTCTATGTTCAAGCTGTTGTAATTTCTTACGTAGTCCTTGCTATATGTTTGATTGTCCTTCACTGAGATGTGGATCTTCATGCTGTTACCTAGATGTGAGTTAGGAGGCGTGCCTGGGACACATGCAACATACCTGTTCAACTCACAGCACAATTACATTGTTCAGAGCTTTACCACCCTGGCTGTGAGAATTTCTATGAGCTCTGGCAATGGTCTTGAATGACATATAGGTTAAGCAACGGCTTGTCTTCCTACCCATAACAAATAAATCTGAAGTAGTCATTGACAAAATAGAAAGTTTTCCTCTGTGTTTTTTTAAACGATGTAAGCATGTTAAAATTAATGTGTGAAATCATAGTTTAAAACTCACTAACTTCCACATATAACCATTAGCTTCAACTTATAGCCATTTCCATATAGTGAAAATAATTTCTTAAAATCTTTGTCTTCAGAAACTCTATATCATAGTGTTCATAAGGACAGTACATCCAGGTGTATATTCTGCACTAGAGTGTACCTGCTAGGAAAAATGTCTCATACTTATTAATTGATTTGGGATGGAAGTGATAAATTCTGTGAAAACAGTTTATTCATTTCACATGATTTGTATAAATAAGTTTATTATGATTTTCTGTTTGATAAGTTTCTGTCTGAATAAAGAAATTATTCATTTTCAATTATTATTAATGGCATGTCAGAACGAGTGAGAAAGAGTTGGTCATCATGGCTTATGAGAAACAGCAGGCCAAGTGAAAAATATTACATGGTTTTATGGTTGTTTCCATAAACTTCTGCTTTTGATGCATTAATTTTTCAGGTAATTGAAAAGAAAGTGATCAGTATGACTGTTTTGTAAATGTAAGAGCCTTGATTGTGTTTGTTAATAGAAATACATAATTTAGGTACAGAAATAGAATTTATTGTTGTTTATGATACTTTTCATGTAAAAGAAAACTCTGAAAATTTACTAATATAGTAACATTTTTCTTCAATTTTTTTCCCAAGTTCTTTGATGTAATCTCAACCACTGAGAAACCACTGTCTGAGCAAGACTGGTATCATGGTGCAATTCCAAGAATAGAAGCCCAGGAGCTATTAAAACAGCAAGGAGACTTCTTGGTGCGAGAGAGCCACGGGAAACCTGGTGAATATGTCCTTTCTGTGTTTTCAGATGGACAACGGAGACACTTTATCATACAATATGCTGATGTACGTCTCTGATATAGTACTGAATATTCAATTTAGGACCTACGTAGTTTACTATAACAAATGGATTTAGCCTTTATATGAAAATATGAAAGCTGTGGGAAATATTTCCATCAGTGCTGAAATCAGGGGAAAAGGTCATTTTGAGAAACAAAGGAAAAATATGAGGAATCAGGTTATTCAATTTCCTTTATCCTGTTGATTTATTTATTATTGAAAAGCCAAGATATTTCTGTGTATGTTTTGAAATCTAGAACTTGTTATTATTAATTTATGCATGTACCTTTATGTATTTTTAAACACATTTACATAGTCGGTGCCAATTAGACTACTTTTAATTCGAACAATAAAGGTTCAGCTGAATCTTCCTGAAGAATGGAAACAGTCATGGAGAAGAAAGTAATCAGTGTTGGTTTTATACAGTTGGGAATTGAAGTCCCTGCTGCACTAGAGGTGCTTATGTTCTTTTTAGCCCTATGGTTACTGTTTTTTTCAGTATAACACAAATGCTTATGGATGTTGCACAGTGTATATGCTTCTAAGGACCAAAATTGACCCCCTTTATTGCTCTAACTTAAGAAAAATTGGTGACTGAATTAGCAGTATGTTATATTGTTATATGCCTTTATCCAGTGTATTTCTTTTTATTCTTAATGCATTACTTGTTTTTTTTAACCTTTCAGAATTTTAAACTTACTAAAAATGTGACATTTCACATAACATTACTAGAAATTTTTCTTGAAGTGTGACATTGCAGCAAATTATTCTCAGTTATGATTCAGTAATGCTGTCTCTTCAGTGTCTTGTAATAAAAGTCTCCCACATACAGAAAAATACATTCAATCTCATAATGATATTTACACTGAAGGAATTTCCTTGTCTAAATCCCCAGCAGATGCAGCATGCCTGGGGAACTCAATTTTGTGTACCTACTTTATTTCCTTTTAATGAGAGGCAGTAATATTTTTCAAACTTCAGAGAGGTTGGAAGGCTTCTATAGGATCAATGATTATGGACACTTGTCATGGCTGGAGTGTTCATTAGTTCTGACCTACTGTTTTCTTTGTGGAAGTGAACATTTGCACATAGTGTTTATTTTATTTTGATTTTATGACCTTAAAGTATTTTGATGTGTCAGAGTGCTGAATGAGAAAATAAGCGATAAAATTACCTCTACATAGATATATAGAATCTTACAAGATGCTTGGTGCTCTCTGATCTGACCCAGCAGAAATAAATGCACATTGTATTCTTGATGTGACTGAAGTAATTTTGTGCAAATCATTTTGTTGGGGATGTTGGAGGAGAGTGTAGTGCAAGGGATTTGTTCATTTGCACAGATATGAAAAATGTGGAATCGAGTCTCTGTGACTGGTGTAACCACACTGTTGGATCACTGACAGACCTCCATATTTTCTTTTGAATCAAGCACTGAAGATCAGAGTGGGACATTTGTTTTAACAGTGATCCTTTAATTGCATAAGTGTTCTTTCTCTAGTTTTACCATTATTTTAAAGTCTAACCTTAATATAACTATGTGTGATAAATGAGTTTATCATTCAGCTTTTAAACTGAATTAATTCACTGCTGTCCATTCAAGGCAACTGTTGTCTTCGCTTCTGCTTACTTGAGGCTGTGGCATTGTAAAATTGTTGTTTGTTAGTGATTTTAATAATGGTCAGGATGTAGTGTAAACACACAGAATCAAAGGCCACTGTCTGCCCTGAGGGTTTTACATAAATGACAGCAGATGGGCGCATGGCTGGGTCTGGGATGAGGAAATAATGGGCAGTAGTGGCTGTTGTGCTAAGGAGACTCTTAGGATATCAGTTTTTTTGGATCATCAGCACAGAAGTATGAAGGAACTTATTTGAAAGGAATGGGAACTAGTGTTAGTGGTCAATCGAAGTATAGTCATTATTTAATAAACAACAAAATACCAACACAAAGTATTCAGTCCGTGGAAACATTTTATGATGGAGATCTGTGAATGTTAAAAGCAGGTGATGTGACCAAGCTGTCTTTACTAAAAGCAACAACATGTTTCAGGAAGTTAATGTTTTAACCCTCAAGAAACACAATAAACTTAAAATGCACTGTGAAAGGAATTTAACCCTGGGGGTTAGAGAGAAAACTGTCTGCATGCCAGTGGTAGAGGTTTTCATTGCCCAGTTGTGTAAATGAACTTGAATCACCATCTGTGCTTTTGAGTTTTTTTAATTGCAGTACTTGTTCATTGTCAGGCTGGCTTATGGCAGCTACTTGTGGGAAGAGCTCTCTAACTGTAGATGCTGAGTCTTGTGAAAGCACAAGGCTTTCTTATATTTCACCATACTTCTCTTTGAATCACATGCCTGACTTGCCCTTAGGTGCTTTAGACTCTTCTGGTTTATACTCCTTATTAAAGACCAATCATGTACTGTATGCTCTGTGCCAGGGATTTATTAAATCAAATATTATAAATGCAGTAAGATCAGATTAAGACAGTATTACCTATCTCCTGTTTATTTTATTGTCAGATTTTTAGTTTGCTGTCATAGTTCTTAGAACTTGAAGTAATTCGAAGTTGGTGTTTTTTCTGGTTTAGAATATTTTTATTTCTATCTGTCATAGTTTTAACTGTCCTATCTGTTTAAATTAAGAGTTTAAATAGTCATTTTATCATGCTGCCTTACATGAGTGATGCAGTAATTTTGCATTTATTAATTTGTCATCTTCCTGTCATTCCATTTAAGTCAATAGAAATACTATTTAAAGATCAGAAAATGAATTTAATTCTGTAAAAGTGAGCATTGCTTTCTTACAAATGTGGAAAATTTGATGATGCACTTTTGCAGTTTCTTTCTAGAAATATTGCTTGTAGAGAAATAATTATTCCCTTTTATGTCTTTACAGAATCAATATCGTTTTGAAGGAACTGGTTTTCCAACTATTCCTCAGCTCATAGAACATCATTACACAACAAAGCAAGTCATTACAAAGAAATCAGGTGTTGTTCTGCTGAATCCTGTTGTTAAGGTAATGCATACATTCCAAGAACTTTAACTGAAAATAATTTGGGGGTGTTTCTGTTGTTATTTCAAATATGGTCCTGTGCAACTTCTCAGAAGATTTTTCATTTTTGCTTATTTTGTGACTCTGTTTCTGAGCTTTTTGAACCTTTTCTGCTCTGTGCAATATATTAATTTTAAAGTACTCTCCATTCTGATCCTTGTAATAAATTTTTGCTATCTTGAAAGAATGGCATTCAACATCTTAAAAATTTTTTTGTTTGTTTCCCATTTGGATTTCAATACTAAGTAATTCAAAGTAGTAGTTTATTTCCCTTCCCTCCATAAAGGAAGAAATTTCTTTTATATAGTGCTGTTCTGTAAGTGGCGACAGTCTCATGAAATTTGGAAGACTTATGACAACTCCATTTTGTCTCTGTTTTATATCTCAAAATAAGTTATATGGACACAGAAAAAGGTACTGACACTCCAGCATACTTGAAAATTAAAATAAAAATTCCCTTTTTAATCAGGAAGCTACTGCAGAAAGTCTTTCAAGAGGAAAATGAAAAGGGATAAGTATTAAACTATATCAGTGTTTTAAGAGCCTCCTTGACTTCTTCCAGTATTTTTGCAATTAGTATCTACTTAGTTGATATTTCATTCGTATGCCAACTCCACTTATATCTTTGGATCTTAAATATAGGTAAGCCTTCTTGATTTATTGTTTTTTCAAGACGGGTCGCAAGCCTGTCTTCAACAAAATTTTGATGTTGCCTACATGATTTGAATTTCTTTAGAGCAGCTGTTCTCAAAAATATTTAAATTGTTTTGGTTTGTAATGGCTTTTGCTCTGAGCTATGATTTTATGGTGATTTTAGTTCTCCCATCTGACAAAAACTAGATGTTGTATTCTGAAGAAGTATTTCAGAATGAAGAAAAAGAGTGTTATGAGCTTTCCTTTTTAATTTTCTTGGAGCTCTGGGTTTCATACAGGAAAGTAAAGACATTTTAAGTTGTTTTCAAAAATAGCATATGCACTCTGACACCTAGTGTTGGGGGTAATTTATGCATCATGTACTATTACCAAAATGTCTTTGATCATTTCCTTAAAATTCATTTGACATCTGCAATGACTGGTTTTTCTTTGTTCGATTTATAACTACAGAGCAGTCTTTGTCATTTCGTGCAATCTTTAATCTTTTTATGCAAATTGCTGTCCCTGTAATAACCTATTTAGGAATTGAAAGTTAAATATGGCAGAGAACTTCACAGAAAAAAAAGTTATGCTTTTTAGTTTGTTTTTCTTTCCTTCCTTCCCACAGTCATTCGTCCTCCTTTACCATATTAGTAAAATTAGTGTTCACCTTCTGAGACATTGCCCTTGAAAGAACAGTCTTAATTGTGTCACAAAAGGCCTGTCCCATGTCCCATTTTATGTAGACCAAATCTGCCTGCTTGGAATTTTAATGATATTGTTATAATAGAATTTGAATTAGAAAAACTGAGGGCATTAAAAAAGATATCTGCTAGTGACTTCTTTAATGGAAAAATCTCTCATATTTATTTATAATCTTTTAGAAAAAATGTGCATAATGTTCTTCAGTTTGTTATTGATGAATTGACTAGTATGTAAAACCCCTGGGTAAACTCAGTGCATACCCAAAGTCTTTATTAGCAGAAATGCTATTTTAACTGTATTAGATGTATTTTAACTTTTTAACATCTTTGACCTCATGTTGTGGAGGTTTTTAAATTTTTTTAAATACATTTTTTTATCCTGAAGAAATCTGTGTGAAGTTGTGAATATGCTTCAGTTTTACTACTAAAAAAGAAAATAATCAAGAAAATAAGACATGCCATTTTTATTTAGGTGTATCTGCATTAATGTTTTCATTTGGATCAGAAATACGCCTTTGAAGCAAGTCTGCCCAGTGCCATTAGGATGCTGTGCCTCCACCACTGAGCAGTCTCTGAGGATCCACTTTACTCCTTTCAGCTGAAACGAAATGGGAACATGCACAGCTCTTATGGGAGGGCTCTCAGTTTTCAGAACCATTATTTCTAGCCTGAAATAATGCTTTCCCCCCAGGTATATGCTTCAGATCCTGAGCACCAACTGATTCACTCTGGAGATCAACCACTATTTCACTGGTGCTAATATAGTCCTAGTATTTGGATCCTCTGTGATGTGGCTTTATACATTTCGTGTACATGGGAGGAATGACGGACCATAAATGTTGAGATGAATGAAAAGTGTTAAAAGAAAAAAAATAGATATTTCTTAGTCGTGCTTCTAATGTAGATAAATAAGTTTGCAAATGATGTGATAAATTTAGGGAGATCTGATGCTGTCTTGCAAGATATGCGTATGTTAATGAGTTAGACATGGAAAGAAATGGTGAAGAATTACAAATTTAAGTTAGAGAGGTTCTTTTCATGAAAATGCACTCAGAAAAATCTGATGTGACCCTAATTTTTCAGTCACTGAACCAATTTGAAGATGGGAAACAATCTATATGCTTCATGTTTCAGCTTCTTAGTAGTATCACAGAACTGACAATGACTCCCTTAATAATTAGTTAACATACACTTATCCATGCGAAGGTAACCGAAAGTTGTTTTCTTGGCTTTTGGCTCCCCTTAGTGTTGGTTGATTTTTCTGGTGTTTCGTTTGGCTTTGCTTTATTTTGCCAAAGCAAGCTGAAGTTCACTTTTGCAACTCTACCCTGGCTAGATTTGTAGCTTCAAAGAGGATATCTGAGTTACCTGCATGATACTCAAAGGCTTTGGCCACGTATTCTGTAGGAATGCTGACAAGCACCTGGTGGTCATGGTCTCTGTGTGTTGATTTTTGGCCCAAAGCTGCAATTCTTGTGATTTTAATTAAAGTCTAATTACATGCATTTTTAAATGATGAAATAAATCTGTAATTTTCTTTAAGAAAATTGAACTCACAGTTTGGAAGTGAGTATTTATAATATGTAAAAGATGTACTTACACAAAATGGATTTATTTATTGTATATGAAATAAATGATTCAATAGCCTGCAGCTATTGGCATTTGTACAGAATTTCATATCTTAATACTAGCAGTGCATTTCAGAATTTAGAGAAACATTACAGAATTTGCTTTTCAGGTTTTGTAGCAGAAATGATTACAATATTTCTGTCATGTAACAAAATGAATGCATTGTTCTTAATGGAGGCCTATTCTTGTCAAGGCATGTCATCCTGTTGAGAAAAGGGAAAAAGGAGAATAATTTGCTCTTTGTGCAGCAAAGTACTAAATCAAATTCATGTATAATTTCAGGTATATTGACTACTTTCAAAATTAAAAGGATTTATTTTCTCAAAAATTCTCATTGAAATGCATTGTAATAATGGAGGCTCAAAGAGTAACAAAGATTGTTTGATAGTCTTGATAGTGATCAAAGGGTTTTGTAGCTTTTTTTTCTGAAGACCATGGCTTTAAACATCTGCTCTGATCAGTGTTTCTGGTTCAGTCTTGTCTTTATGGTATTTCTTTCCATGATCAGGTTTAGATTAAAATTGGAAGATAAGACTCTTAAAGGGGATAAACATTATGCTCAAAACTAGAAAAAAAATAGGTTTTATCAAGTATATGAATTCCATTTTAGCAAACACAGTGTATTTTTTGACCAATCTCTTAAAGAAAAGTCTCTGTTCTAGAAATATCAAATGGGCACCTTGGCTACACATGAATTCCTGGTTTCTGTACTGCTTTCATATAAAAAAATTATAGAATGCCATAGTGCTATGTGGAGTGCAAATTGAACAAAAGGAGTTATGTCAAACACAACTGGAACAGTAGGAAACAAGAAAAATAACTAAAATTTAAGCCATTCATTCTTACTAAAAAAGAAAAGTAGGTATGTTGTTAGGAAGGGGAAAAAATTATTAAATTAAAGATTTCAGAGGAATCTGGTAACTAGGAGAATAAACTCCTTTGATTAAAGCATACTTTGTCAAAGATTATTTAGATTTACTAGATTTTATTGCTGACATTTTGTATATACACTTGAAAATCAAAGGATTGTCTATATTGTGTAACATTCTGGCTGTAAGTCCTTGTGGAACACTTGTAAAAACTGGGGCTTTGCACTGTGGCTTTTCAGTGTTTTTGTCAGGAACTTTATAACCAGATGTTAATATAGCACAGTAATAAAATTGTATCAGAATTGTGTATGATTGCAACACCTTTTCTGCTGAAGTAACATCCTGGGTTTTTTTGGATTCTGGCTGCTTCCTCAGATTTGGAATTAAAATATTCTATAATAATTATTTTTTGTAAAATTGTTAGTTATAAACAACTTCTTCCTGTTTCTACTTGTGCAGTCAGTTTGCAATATTTTCATAGGATGTGGCTGCAAGTATGTAACCTGCATTGAACATAAGCTCTCACAGGTCAAAAAACACAGTGTAGATTAAGAGCAAAAATGAGTGTCTGAGCTCTTAAATTCCTTTGTAGAATTATAGTTATGCGCAGTCGGGTACTGTGAAGTAGCTTATGATTGCTTCAAAGTATTTTAACGTCTATCAGTTTAAGTGGAACAAGATGTTAAAAAGGAGTGAAATGACATTTCAGCTGTGCAGTAGCAAAGGTTACACACAAAAGCAGCTACAGGCTAAGAAGGGTATGGCTTTCTTGAATCAGGTGCATACATCAAATGTGTGTAATCGTGTCTGAATTCTCAAGAAGATCTGTTTGTGAGAGCATGAATAGTAGATTTGTTTGCTTAATTGTGGGCCAGTTTATTCAGAAAGAGTTGTGACACATTGAGGAGGATGCTGTGTAGTTAATTCTCAGATTTTTGAGTTTTAGGAAAGGATACAAAAGATACAGAAAAGGTGCAACTGTTGTGGTTTAACCCCAGCTGGCAACTGAACACAGAGGATCATTCACTTCCCCCACGGTGGGATAGTGGAGACAATCATAAGGGTAAAAGTGAGGAAACTCATGGGTTGAGGGAAAGACAGTTGAATAGGAAAAGCATAAGCCTCACATGTAAGCAAAGCAAAACAAGGAATTCATTCACTGCTTCCCATGAGCAGGCAGGTGTTCAGCCATCTCCAGGAAAACAGGACTCCATAACGTGTAACCATGACTTGGGAAGAAAAATGCCGTCACTCTGCGTGTCTTCTTCCTTCTTTTTTCCCAGCTTTATATGCTGAGCGTGATGCCATATGTTACAGGGTATTGACACATCCCTTTGGTCCATTGGGGTCCTGGCTGTGTCCCCTCCTAATGTCTTGTACAGCCTGCTAGAATTCCTGTGAAAAGCTTAAAAAAATTTGCCTTCACTGGAATCTTTTAATTTTAGAGGAGATTGTGTACGCATGCATGCCATAAAGATTGCTTCATGTGTTAATCATCTTTGTCAAGGGACTAATTTAACATGTAAACCCAAAATATAACCCCATACTAGCTACTGTGAACAAAATTACCCCAACCAAAACCACTGCAGCAGCAAAGAGTTGATTGCCATAGACCACAGAGGAAAATTTTGTCTAGCTAAAGTCGTTAATACAGAAGAAAAAAAAATATGCTGAATACAGCATTCAGAAGATTACAGAAATAATAATAGAATCTGCTAATATTTAGCAGAACCATTTCTCTACCACTTCCCTTTGTGTGTCCTTCATTGACTGGCTTTTTTTCTGCCACCAATAGATTTTTCCAGCGATTTTGCTGTTCTGAATAATGAGTTAGTGGTATGTGAGAAGCTAGCAATATCTCGTTGAAGAACTGTGTGCATCTGATATAAAATCTTAATGCAGCATGCTTCTTTTAAACTGTTGACATCTATGTAATGTTGTATGATTTCTGATTCAATGCCATCATCTGTCTTGCTTGGAGTGCAGGCAGAGCTTACTGGAACTCACACTGAAATCTCGTCAATTAAGGCTACAGATTTCTTCCTGTGTGGCTTTGCCTTTTCCCTGCTCTTTCCCAATCAAAAATTAGCTAATATAGAAGTTTATTTGAAATTTTGACAGATTACTTCCATTCCAGTGGTTTTAACATGTTTTCTGAAGATTATGAAACCTAGTGCAAGATGAGCAGGTGTGGCTAGGAAAGGATAGGACAAAGGATCTTTGGGTTTTGTTTTGCACAAATAATAATTTGGTGGAAGCTCTAGGGTGGAACTGCAGCAGTTTGGAAGGTATTGTATGCCTGCCACTCTAACTTAGAAATTATTTTTGAAGGACTGTTGGGTATATCAAGGAACAGTCTGGCAGAGAGTATACTTTAGTGTGTGGATGTTGCCAAAAGGATGAGTTAAATATTTTTCCTCACGGGGAAAAGAAACCACCTAACTGGAAACAATGGATGTTTTAAAGTTAAGTCAGGATGGAACTAAGTATGTGGCTAAGTATCTTACATAGCTCAAGGAGACTGTCTTGGACATTTTTGCATATATCTGTAGTCTCCCTATCCCATCTGACATACCTCTTCATATGTGGGTGGAAGTAAAAATGTGGTTTTGCCTGTGTGAAAATATTTTAGCCTATTTTAATCATTTGAGTGTATTTTTTTTTGTGTACACATGATATGACTCTGCTTTTCCATTCTTGTCTATTTTAATCACAAGAAATGTTTAAATGAAAAACTATGTTATCACACAGCTTTGTTTTCCTTTGAGTGTACAGAAGATTGTCACTAGTTTTGGAAGGCATATCTGATCCAGGGCAGATAATTTTTCTGTTTGCGTATATTTGGTTAGCGGAGTACTTAGGTTTTGGAGCTGAATTTATAGTCCAGAGGAATTCCGTATGTTTTAAAATGTTTGAAATATCATGGTTTTGACATAAACTTGACTTTCTCTTTCCCGTGCTCTAAGATTTCACATTCTATGTCATGTTCTTCCTCAGGTTTCTTCTTCTCTATTTTTCTCTATTTCCTTTATTTTTCCTCAAATATTCTCAGCATCTTTCTAGCCCTTTCTTGAATAAGAGAAATACTGCACATCATTCCAAAAAAAAGTGAGGAAAACTGGTACTGTACTACAGTCATTTTGTCTACTGATCTTTAAGTAAGATTGCTCGAAGAACAGCTGTGCAGTTAATCTGAGGTCACTTCTGCAGTTTACACCTTGCATAGTAGCTTTTTTGAACCTCAGTTCTATCCTCTTGGTTTATAGCCATTTACAATTTGATTTAGCAGAAAGGTTGAACTTCACAGTGTTTTTTTTACTTAACAGTAAGAAGTCAGATAAAATAGTACTTTTTCCAAGGAGCTAAACCTGTCTGCACTATTATTCTGTTTTACAGCTCACATTGAGTTTCATCAGTGTGGCTTAATATGCAAAGCAACTTCTATAACAATTTTTACAGCTCATGAATCTTTATTCTGAAACAGTTTTAAAGAAGTTGCCAGTGAGGTTTTTCAAAACCCCTCTTGTAAAACTTACTTGTTCTTTTGAAAAATCTTTTCTACCAGCTACCTTTATTTCCATACTTAATCTGAAGGACTTGAAACACATAGTTTATGATTCATGAAATTGATATGAACATTAGGTCTACTGGCACAGGTGATGTCAAAATATTACTTCTCTAAAAAGATCATTTCTCATTCCCCCATTGATAGGCCTACCTACATGTACACAGCTGTTATTCACTTCTTTTTTTCCTCTGGTTCATCAAGTTCTGATAAGTGATATTTGAATACCTATGTGATAAAAATTGTCTGTGACTCTGGTTTTCATAGCCATAAAAAGAATTTTACTGTAATTCTCCTTAATACCGAAAATGAAAGATTAGCTTTCCATTTTAGTTGTTGTGGGAAAATAGTTCTTAGCTGCAGTAATTCATACTACTGATATTTTCTATTTAACTTGGAAGAAGGAGAGCAAATGCAACTTCCCAAAGTAGTTTTCTGATGCATTTTTTTCTGCTTACGAGAAGAAACATCATGCCTGTTTATGCACTAGATTCATGAAATGTTGATAAAATCCCTCTATTTGTGGGGTTATTTTAGGGAAATGTTAAGGGTTAATGTCCTCTCCTCAGAGAAAGGGTAGGGATGTTTAGCTTTTTGGTTAATGCCCCATGCTGTGTCCAAATAGATTCTGAGGCTGCAAAGTCTTATGTTTTCATTTCTCTTAAAGCAACATGTTTGGTTTTCATCAATTCATTTTGGGGCTTCCTAAACCGAGGGTTTTTTTAGCCTTTTTTACTTTTGTTACATCTACTATTAAGATCAAAAACAGTGACAGAATTTGCTAGAGATACTGCCTTCTGAACTAGGAAGAGTAAATAATGTGACAGAGCATGAGATAAGTAAATAACAGTGATGATAACATAGAAATCTTATTTATTCATACTGTCTTGGAACCTCATTGAGATTTTCTCCCTCTTCCTCTTTTACAAATCTTGCTTTGGAGTTTGGGTAAGAATCTTGTTTTCATTTGGTGGTTCTCTGAAACTGAATACAGCACAGGTGGCATTTTTCTTTTTATCCTCTTTTCTCTCTTCCATTAGAAATGGTGAGATTTTTAGAACGAAGTGTTTAAGCTGAGGCTCTTAAATTCATATCTAATTCCCAAAATGTCTGTTTTAAAAAGTTCAGTATTTAATTGCATTACTGCTCATTGTTAATTTGAAAAAGTACAATTTTAGAATTCTTAATGATTGAAATTGTTACTGAAAATTATAGAAAAATAATGCTGAGGGAATTTGAACACTTGGTTATGTTTTCCACTTTATTGAAAGCTGTTATAATTTAGCTGCAACTAATTTATAAGCCGCCTTCTTAGTTTAATAATTTGTGATTTCTTTGATGTGGTTTCTCCTAATGAAGGGAGATATGCAGGAGGAAAACTGCACTAAGGACTTGAGTTTGTATTTTGAAGACATTTACGGTAATAGTGATAACATTTCAGTCTCATAGCTCAGAAAAAGAAAAATGCGGTTGCATCTTCTACAGCAACCATCTGCTGTTCATACTGGTACTCAGTGGCTTGCACACAACAGAACTGGACCTGCGTTCTCATTGAAGAGAATATTGATGAACAATTGATTCCCTGCTGATTGCTCAGGGTTTGAAACTTACCATGGTCCAGGGAACCATGAAACTTAATACCATTCTAAGATTAATAGTACGTATCCAGAAAAAGAATAGTACATGTCCAGAATACTTTATTTTACAAATAAAAGGCAAAATTTCAGATTAAGTATTCTTTTTGACAGTAAAGGTTTTTATGGCTTATTAATATAATATAATAAGACACGACCCAGCGGTTAGGATGTCCAGCAGCCAAATCCTTTATTAAAAGGAAAAACCCCCTTTATATACCCTCAGGGGGCATGTGATTCGCCTGGACCCAGTCACTGTAGGGTACACACTGCCCATGTGTGTCAGTGTTTTACCTGGAGACTCAGAATACATCACCCTGCATCCCTGGGATATGCCTCCTACAGGTTTTATTTCTTTAATTACTGTTTTGTTTTTTTGTGAGTTACAGTTATCTTTTGAAATAACTCTCCTCTTTGAAAATTTATATCTTTGTTGAAATCAAACAGGTTATACCGGATAGTCTGAGAAAGTCTGGAAAGGTAGTCAATAGCAAACTGTTTGCTTAAATAAACCTTCAGTATGATGACTGTTGGGGAAAGGGCTGGTGTCCTGGCTGGTATCCTGCTGACCAGGGAGTCCCCTGTGGCTGCTCAAACCCAGGGAGCAGCCAGCCCTAACTACACACTTGCCTTGCTACTTAGTAGTTAATGAGGAATAATAATCAGGGAACTGTAACACCATTGAACAAAGTAGGTGGGAGGATGTGGCTTCAGAAGGCAGTAATGCCTTTCCCAGCCAGGGAAGAAGGAACTCCTTTTCCTGCAGTGGAAACAACTATGTACTAATAAGAGCGGTCTCAGTAAGGTTCTTGCTCATCTTTCTTTTCCCACCCAAGAATTGTCTGCCTTGAATAAATTCCTTTCTATCCTTTAGGTATCTTATCATTTCCCAGGTGTTCCTCCATAGAGAAGCTCAAAGCCATGCTTTTGCCGGTAGTTCCTCATGTCTGATAACGGGTTATCTACCAAGCTGTGCTGAAGCTTAGTCAGAGCTGAGCCAAGTCAGTTCCTGTGCTATGGCATTCATGTAATTCAGTTTCTCCTGGGGGAAGCCACAGGACAGAAATAAAGTAGAATGTGGTAAAGTTTGTGGATTTCTTAAGTAATTCCATTTGGAAATAAGGTATATCATTAAGATTACAATCAAGTATGCTCAAGTGCTAATTTTTGTAACTGAATTTGTTTAAAGTGCTTTTATATTCTGTGGTCCAAAATTAACAGTGGAAAAATCTGAACAGTCACAAAGTAAAGAGAGATTTATAGTAGTGTCACAAGAAGAGAGCTGCATCATAAACAGGCTCCTTCTGGGTGGAATTGTAATGGGCATCAATAGTCTCAGGAGTTCTGTCTACTGTCATTCAGATTGGTTTGATTAGGTATGAAAATGTGGCAGATTTGCTCTATTTGATTTAGAAGCAACTCTTTTGAAATGAAAATTTCTGTGACTTGTACTGATGTGCGTTAAAGTGTCTGTTGATCTATACCTACATTCAAGAATATTATGTCCCATTTTACTGTCACATTTCTTCTGTAACTTTCAGTGTCTTTCACACACGTGATTAATCTGTAGATGAATTAAGCACTTACAGGAGATCAAGAACTTTATGATCAGACACGACATTAACTTTTTTATGATATGCTAATATGTATCCATTTCTTTGTGTGCCTTATTGATTTATTATTAAGTATTGACAGCTATCTAAAATTATTGAATGATTCCATATTCAACTCAGTGCAATTCAAATAGATTTAGTGAGACAACATACTTGAAGTAGAAAGTCTTATCCTTGTTACTGTCCACCTTACCGTGCTGTTCATATTATAGTTTATTAATGAAAGGCAATTATCTGAACCACTTACATTTTTTTTTGAACTAGTATTTAAATGAATATCTAACACATTGCAAATTAGAAAATTTGGTTTCTTTTTTGTTTCTTTTTTAATGCCAGAATTGTACACTGGTATGATGTAGATGACAGTGTCTCTTCTCTTAGATTTTTTTCTTACTATCTGCTGAAGAAACTGGTTGGGTGCAGTTTAACAGCGGTTATATCAAACACAGCTGATCAAACTTTGAATAATTCTTTGATTGTGAAAAATCTGGCAGAACTATGATAATGTAATGCATGGGTTAAAATGGTAAAATGAATGGCTGAAAGTTTTCCTAAAAACTACAGATAGTGATTAATGTACTGATACACTGATAACAAATCCTTCAACAGATCATTTGATTCCAGTTTATGGTGCCATTTTCATTGATTAGTCCTCTGAAAGATCATCATTGGATTTTTTTTCTTCATAAACAAGCTTTTGAAATGCCACATTGTCAATATATTCAAAAAATTGTTCACAGAACTACTGAATCCTTGAAAGTTAAACAGTAAAAATATCCATCAAATTTTAATTCTATAACTTTTTGCCTTTTAATGTACTTATTTCAATGCTAAAAGACATTATGTTAATACCTCCAAGTAGTAATTTTTGTGATTTGGGGGTTTTTTACAGCTTTCTTTGCAAATTGTTTTCTTCAGTTTGAGTTTCATTGTTAAAGGAAAATGTGCAGTTTGATGGCACTTCCTATCTGTTTGTAGGATAACAGCTTCTGAATGAGACATCCAGTCAGCAAAAAATATCTATTACAAGGAGGAGATGAAGAAAATAAGTTTCATATGATGTTTGATCAGTGAGGCGGTAGTTTTAATTGATAATCTTGTTTATTGGAGAAAAATAAATTGGTGGATATTGAGAAATTCCTCTCAAGTATTCCCGCACAAGGATAAGGAATGGTAAAGGTTGGATCCCATCATACAGTATGGTGAAGTGGTACAGGAATTCACGTGATGAGGCTAAGAGGTTTTCTGTGCTGGAAGTTTGGGTGAATAGAGGCATTTAGGGAGTTGCTAGAATGTAGACTGTGAACAGCTTACAAGAGCAATGGTCTGTGTGATTTTGTGACATTGTGCTTCAGAAAAAAAGCATTGAAATTGCAATAGCGATGATCCTCACCCATCTTTTGTTTTGCTGAATTCATGTTCATCAAAAAATGTGGAGTATTGTAATTCCCTACAAGGTGCACTGTGCAGCATAATTCTTCTATGCTCCTTTCCTTTTTTTAGTTACCCAGAAAATCTCTGAGTTACTTGCTGAATGTTTTATTTGATGGAAAAAGAGTGAGACATAAATTAATACAAGCCTCCACCTTCCTGAGGAGTTGACAGCAGACTTCACTGGTTGTGTAGACCAGAGGAAGTAATGCTGATTCACAGTGCTGCCCTTGAGGAGTGTTTGTTAAAAGATACCAATCCCTCCTCAAAGGGAGGTAGAATTTTCACAGTTAAAAAAAAGAAAACAAACAAAACACCTTCCTTTAAGATGATCTCAAGCTTTATGTTATAGAATCACAGAATCATCTCAAGGCGGGAGGAGACCTTCAAAATCATCTTAGATCCAACCATCAACCCAACACCACCATTATCACTAAACCATATCCCCAAGGGCCACATCCAGACAATACTTTAACTGGTATTTGTTGTCTTTTCAAGTAGTTGCCTGTAATGTTTCAAACCAGCAGCGAAGATACAAGAGATGCAAATATATGTCTTGCTTATAAGTGGAAAAATTACTTCATTTTCGTATACATCACCATCATGGCTGGGCTTCGCGAACAAAGATTTGGGAAGGCTCTATCCACATTTGTTACAGGCACGCTGGTGACTTATGAGGCCAATATGTGACAGACATATCCGAGTGCAAAAGGCACAGCAGAAAGACTCCTTAGATGGTGTATTCTGCAGAACACGATTCTTTCTGCGTTGCCTTTTCTCCTCGAGGGTGATCCTGCGTGTGTTCTCAAAGGAGACAGCAGCGTTATAGATGGTGTGTCTCCAGGCCTCCTGATTGGAGGCCAGAGTAGACCAGTTATGGTGATCAATATGGCCAAGGCTGAGATGTTGTTTCAGGGAGTCCTTGTATCTTTTCTTCGGGGCTCCTCTCTTGCGGTAGCTGGTGGCAAGTTCACCATAGAGCAAGATCTTAGGGAGGCGATGGTCATTGAGGAGGGAAATGTGGGAATTATTTTGATTTAATATTAAGTTGTTTCATACACCAAAATGAAGTTTTCTTATCTTATTTTCACTTGGGGAATTGTTAAAAACTGGATACTAGATGCCAATTTCCAGAACTAATGTGAAAATTTGCAGAGTGCTTATCTGCATACATACTGTCATGTTATAGGTTTAATTTCTAATAAAAATTTGCTATATGGTATAACTCACTATTTTATAGCAAGTTTTCTGAACTCTTGAATTATAAAGGCTTAGCTTTAAAACTTCTTGGCATCCTTGTGATTGAGTGGTCTGAATATAATAACTTCTTCAGCTCCATTTCTACTGAGAGAAGTAGAAGAAAATGTATCTTACATATTTGCACGGATTAAAAATTCTTTCCTCTTCTTTTCATAGGATAAGAAATGGGTTCTCAATCATGAAGATGTCACACTGGGGGAATTACTGGGCAAAGTAAGTAATAAAGTGAGCTAAATAACATTTGAATAAGTGTACAGTAATCATTAGGCTATTCCTGTATACCTTATCTTTTAAATTACTGTAGTATGTGATTTTTATATCAATTCTTTACCTTAATACACAAGACAGCCTTGTGCTTTAAACAAATGTAAATCACACTTCCTAGTAAATGTTACAATGTGTGTGCGGAAAGTATTTAACTACCATACATATTTTTCCTTTCTGGAAGGGTTTTAAGCTAACTAGATTTCTGTAAAGCATGATGTGGCTGTTTTACTTTCTATAGTCTTACAAAAATGGTGTTGCAAAATATAAATAAAACCGTGTTAAGAAACAGGTAAATGTGTATTTATGTATAAGATTTCATACAATGAGATGGCTAAATCATTATTTCTTAAAACAAATGGTTGTTTCTTATGTATGGTTGCTTTCATTCCTTCACTGATGAATGTTAGGTAACTTCACAATCTTATTAAAATTAATTCTTATGTAGTGTAGTTTATAAATTTGTACTTTAGAAATTCTGCTTAGGAGCTCTAAGTCTTTAAAATTAGTTAAGGTCTTCACCTACATTTTTGGCACCTTTGCATCTGTGAAGACCATTGTGAGTGCCACTCTGGACACAATGTTCCAAACGATTTCCCAAAGACTGAAAACTAAGATTAAATGAGAAGGAGACAAATAAAAGCAGTAGTTCCCTTCTACTGTGATGCACACTAAGAGAATTGATGAGAAGTTCAAGAAATGGGGGAATTAAATACTCTCAGAAAATTCTGTTATCCAGGATAGAATCTCTGGCAGAGTAAGATGACAAAAAGTATTATCTACTGAAAGAGAGAGCTGTGTCTGCATAAAATGCAGGTACTGTGACAGCTTCACATTCTTAAACAGAATAGTATCAGGGGAGAAAAATAAAGATGTTTCAGGTATAAAAAAAGCCTTTACTTGCTACAAAAATGAATTTGAATTAGCGTAGATGAGTAAAGACAATTATTTTACTAAATGAATTTACATATGTATTGCATGTTTTTGGCACAAAGCATTTTTAACATTCAATAAAGACAACTCAATACTTGGAAGTGATTATGGAAGGATATGTTCTTTAAAAACTTTCTTGGAACATGGTATAAATCTGTTATGCATCCATCTCTAAAAAGATGTAGTCAAACTGAAAAAGATAAGAGTGACAGGATCATCAGCATCCATATGACAAAATGTTAAGTAAACTACAGCCATTCACCATGGAAGTGGTGAATGGAGTCTATAAAATCTTGAGTGGTCTGGAAAAGATGAGGAAGAAATCATGAAAGTTTAGTGTGTAAGAGATATGAACTTTAGAAAAGACAAAGATTTTCCTTTACCTCATGAGTGAATGGCCAGTTTATTTACTCAGTAATTTTTCTACAATACCTCACAAAATGAAAGTTGCATAACAGGAACATGAAAATCATATCTATATATAAAATAAGAATTCGATATATTAAATAAAGAAATAAGTATTTTCAAGACTTACATAGTGCTTTGGGTGGATTCAGATTTCACTGTTTAATACATCTGACCAGAAGGATAGAGGAAAAGTGTGTTGGGAGCGACTCAGCTTCTTACCTTTGGGGACCTCATGGCATTTCAGATGTGAGGCAGTGTACTGGCCTTTGGCAATGCTGTTTTAGAAGGGCTGTCATACATCCTATGCCTTGCTTGCCAACTACATCCTCCTTGTTCTAGGGTATAGAAAGTAATACTGGAAATGTGTTTAGCCCTACGTTTTTTCCTTTGTTACTAGAACCACATTACTGTTTTCCATCTGAGTTTGTTTTTCCCTTTTCTGTCATCTTTGACAATGCTGTATTCAGCTGTGTGATGTATGAAATCTTCATCACTCAGTAAAGAAAGGAAAACAATTCTAGCAGTTTTGCTTTTTTTTTTTTAAAGTGACATGCAGCCCCAGATACCAGGACACCGATGTGTAATTCATGCGGAAATTAATCAGGCATAGGTTGTGCTTATTCTTTGGAAAATGTAAAACTTAACTAGAAGTATGAGATCTTCAGTTTTCTTTTTGTTTTTTTCACTTGGTTTTTTTCATCCGTACTATTGATTTGTTTTATACCCCACAATTTCCTTCTTCCTTCAATTTGTGTTGTAACTAATTTTCCTTTTATTTTTATTTAAGTAAAAAATACGTCCGATGGAGTTCATGGTCTTTATTGTTTCAGTTTTCTTCTGTGAGAGCTAAAAAAATAAACTACATGCCCTGGGGGTATGTTGTTGACTACCTAAAAAGCCTGATTATAAGAGGAACTGCTTTCTAAAGTCTTGTCCAAATAGTATGTAAGGAGTATGTAAACCTTACATACATGCCTTTATAGAGCAGTGCTGACCTTAGGTTTTGAAGAAATTGTGGATCACCAAACTTTTTGGAGGAAGACAAGACAATACATTTTACAGTGGGCTTAATTTATGGTCAAGATTAATATTCAGTGTTTTCATTCTTCTTATTTTGTGGGGTTTTTTTCTTATATGTGTGAGAATGTTGATGTTATTTTCATGTGTTTTGTCCTAGTTGTTCTGGATAATTTTCGGTCTTGTACAGGCTGCAAGTTAAAAACTATTCACAAAATACAGTAGTGAGAAAACACAGGTTTGCAGGAGTAAGAATAAGAAAAAAAAGTACAACTATCACTGTCAGTAGAGTTTAAAAGTTACTAAGATATTTTATGAAAAAAATTGTAATTTCTTGATTAATGGGGTTTTTTCCCCTCTTTTGAGCAAAGTCAAACTACAACTCATACGCTGTGTCCGTATAACAGATGTACTATATCATGTGAACTGCTGTTGTTAGGGGCAGATACTGGAAGAAAACCTGATTTGACTCCATAAGCACTTTTCAAAGTTCTATACTAGTTACATTATATGTCTGCATTATTTTTTTCTAGAGATTTTTGAAGATTTTGTTTACTTAGAATGATTTTTCCCCTCTTGATTTCAGGGTAATTTTGGTGAAGTGTATAAAGGAACATTAAAGGATAAAACTCCTGTTGCTGTGAAAACTTGCAAAGAAGATCTTCCTCAGGAACTGAAAATAAAATTTCTGTCAGAAGCCAGGTAAATTCTCTAAATTTACTTGAAATATGTACTTGTGATGGTTTTTTTTTTCAGGATTTATTACTAAATGGACTTACAAAATGTGACCGTCAAGAAAATTCAAAGCAGTAGTCAAACCTTTTTCTTCATTTCTCTCCCTCAGTACATTCCACAACTGTCACCCTGGTAACTAAACATAGGCATTTTTATTGTGTAAATGCTGTAGCATCTACATGTGCTGAACCCGTATCTTTGGCAAAGCAAGCTGTGCCTATAAAGCACAGTTTTGCTGTTGTAAGTGCTTTCATTTAGAATGTGCCATGAGGATTGGGATAAGACTGGAAGATGCTGTTAATCATCATCAGGGTAGAGGGGTGTCTTGAGATAATTTCATCATTTTTAAATTAGCTTTCTTCCTCTTGCTATGAAGCTTCAAATGTTTTAATTTTTACTCACAGGCTAGTATGATCAATATGGGAAAGTAAAAGACACTAACTACATTTATAAAATTAAGATCAACCACCCTATCTGTTGAATCATTTTAAAAAGCTTGTAACTTGGCAACTGCAGAGACGTTTCATTTGTTAAGCAGCTTGATGCTACTGGAAAAAAATGGTCTGAAAGGAAAAAAAGGTGATATTTTTCACTAAAAATGTATGTACCAGGTATGTTAGTATTTTACTCTTGATCCTAGTGAAAAAGGGAAAAAGAGTAGATGCTTTGAGTCAGCAAATATCAGAAGGAACATTTATGTTACAAGATCTCTGTAGAATTCTTTCTTGCTCTTCATTTCACTTATAAATCATAGCATGCTGTTTTAGGCTGCAAATGTTCTTATTAAAGCATTGTCTAAGAAGATGTACATGTTTTCATTTAGCTCTCAAAATTAAAATTACAGACTTTATAGTCTTCTAAAACTTACTGTATTAATTAATCTCCCAAAGTAAAATTGGAATGAGTGTGCTTTTGAAAAGTGCAGCAGGGAAGTATAGAGACATGCTGTGCATATCTTTTTGATGTAGCTCTACGCCTGCTCCACCACAGAAATGCTATTTAATTACAAGGATTCTTGAGAAGCTGCATACCTGTCAGGTTGTTTTTCAGTTATATAGATAAACATTATGTAGACAAATGTAAAATTACAATAAGAATAATATAGTGCTCAGTTTTGATGTATTTGTGAATCATTATGCCCTCCATTTCAAACAGTAATGATTAATCTATTACATTGATTTTTTTCCTTTGTGATAACAATAATGACATATTCCATTACAATAACATTAAGGGTTTAAAATATTTTCCCGTAATATTTAATTAGTTTACGATAAAGTTTATTAATATAATTAACTTACTCTATGTTTTGCAGAATACTCAAACAATATGATCATCCTAATATTGTAAAACTTATAGGAGTTTGCACACAACGACAACCTATTTATATCGTTATGGAGCTTGTTCCAGGTAATTTTTTTCTCCTTTTTTTGCAGCATATTTTCATAAGTATTGTTTCTATAATGCAAAATGTATTTTTTTCTATTTGTCTTTTTCTACATTCTTGTGACTGACCTTGAAAGTCGCCTGTGTTGCAAAATCTTTGGAAACACTGGGTTCTATTAGATTGGAGAGGAGTGAGCTCCACAAATCTATTGTTTTACTGTAGCCTTTCAAGACAACAGAAGCTTCATTTTTCCTGTGACAAGATATTAAATGCTATTTCCTTTAACAGTATAATTAGGTAGTGAAAGTTAAGATGTGTTTAAAGAAACTTCATGTCTGTCTTGAGTGTATCAGGTTTGGTTTGTTTTCTTTACCAGAATGTACTGTTTAGTTTATGAGTTCCTCTTGATTTATTTTTGGCATCTGGAGTTCATTTTATTTGTCAGTGGCTGGAGAGAATTTTAGATTGTTGGGATGATAACAGATTTCAGGCAATTGTACCTCTTTGTTGATTTTCTTAGCAGCTGGAAAATGTGTTTGTTTGCTAGCCGCTAGTACTGCTTAATATGCAACACTGTATTTGCTTTATATATCACTGTATTTGTCTTCAAAACTATACAGTAAGAAGGCTTTAAGAACCATTTTATTCATAATACTTAAATTGTTTATAATTCTTGAATGCTGACCTTAGTACAAGAGCACTGATGAAATATTTGACCTCGTGGAGTTTTCTGCCTTTATTCAATTAGATTATATTAGATTATTATATTTGTATAAGTGAATAACTTTATTAAAATGAAGACTAAAAGCAGTGTCCTCAGTTTTGAGGAGTACTTTGATAATCAGCTTCTCCAAATATCTCTGAAGGTAAAAGTAAATCCTGATCTTTTAATACCTTTATCATTCTGGTTCAGGTTTTTCAGAACAAGGAGTTGAAACAATGCAATTGAGGAGGAATTAGTGAGAACTTCTCTCTGATTCTTATGCCTATTTTGCAGTCCAAGTCTGTCCAAACATTCTTGCGTTGTCTGACTCTGAATTTGCAAGAAAATTCTTGCAAAGAAGATTTTTGCCTTGTTTTGAAGGTCTGTTAATCCTCTGTCTTCTCTGCCTGTATGCCCCCATAAAGACTGTACAACATCCAAGCCATCACACTTTCCCATGGGCTCTTGGGAGCACACTGTGAGAGGGACCAAATCAGCAGGAATCCATAGGGATGCCAACCCTAAAGAAATTGATAGAGGAAAGACAAATTACTTAGATCAGTTCAGAGAAGCAGTAATTCTGATGTTACTGTTTTTCTGTTTTCTAATGGCAGGTTTGGATGAGATTACAAAAAATGATAGTTTATAGTGCCCTGACTTGGTATTTAAATCTGCCCCTTAAAGAACAGAATAGTGGTAAACTTGCCTTGCACTCAACACTTACCTTTCTCAGTATCTTCATTGTCTATGTTTAAATTTGTTTATGCTTGAAGGTGTTTAGGCAGTTTAACTCTACATTCTGTTTAATAACTAAAAATGTCATGGTTTAGCTTAGAATTGTATTCTGTGAGTGTATGGCTCAGAAGGCAGGTAATTAATAAATGTCTAACAGTTTTTTCCCTGAGGAAAAAATTAGAAGCATCTTCATAAAACTAGGGATTTCTCCTGTTTTTTTTTCTGAGTTCTGTTTAATGTTTTCAATTTTTCTGCTGTTTTTATATCCCAAATAAATGTAGGCTATATACTTACTGTGTCTTTTGAGACTGCAGTGATGTGGTTCCATAGCAGCTAATTCTGCTTTACATTCCAGATTCTGATTTCAATTCAGAGTCTTAATTTATTCAGATATTAAAAATATTTTTGAAACTTACACTGTGTGTAGAGAGGTACTACTTTGTTAGTGATTCTGCCATAAACTGTCTCTGCAGAGAAATCGTTTTTCTTTGTTGCAAGTGTAAATGGGATTAAAAACTACACACGTGGATAAAGTCATTCAATGAAAACAAGAGAGAAAGGTTGGAGATGCATTTTAAGCATGTATCCGTCCATTGAGATGCACAAAAATAGTCCAGATGTTGCCAACAAATAACACAGAAATAAAGAAAGTTGACAAAGACAATGACAAAGACAATTATCCTTTGGAGGTAGACCCCTTTTCTTGTGCGGGGAGGGGAGATGGGTGTTAACATAAGTGATGTGTGTCCTAGAGTGAGAATCACGTTGATAAAGAAATGTCAAGATGGGTGATGTAGCAAGGTTTAACTGAAATAATAAATAATATAGCAGAGCATATTGTGGAATCGTAGCCAAAGTGAAAGCATAGCTGAAAAATTATATATGTTAGTGAAAAAGAACCATCATTTACTTACTATTCACTTGCCGTTAATCATGCTGATCTCACTATGTGTGTCCACCCAGTGTCAATCCACCATAGATTACTCCAGTACAGAAAGACAGACTTGGTTATCCTTTTCACAGTCCACGACCTGCCAAGAAATGAGAAAAATATCTTAATATATTATATGTATTTTAGAAATTCTCTTTCAAGGGATGACATGTAGAAAAATACATCCCATCTCTCTGGCATTGGCTGGGTTGTAGGGACCAGGTCTCTTCTCTCCTTGGTCTTGTCCTACACGTCTTTCTGCAGGTTCCTCTACAAGTGGGAAGGAACGTCCTGTAAGCAGAATGTGGCATCTTCTTCTAGGGTTGGATAACTCTAGGCCTCCTCATTTCTCAGTCAACATCTAATAAAAAAAGCCGATCCTTCAAATTGAGAAAGGAGAAGCCCTGAAAAGACAGAACTTGGGCATTTTTTTGTATTTGTAACCATATTTTTATGATGGTACCATTGATGATGACATGAACTTAGGATGCTTTTTCCACTAGATTGAAAACACAGGAATAAGAGAAGCTGCAGAAGTCTTATATCAAGTTAAGAGAGTCCAGTAAACTGGTAAAAGACAATTTGTTCTGAGGACTCAAAGTTCATAACAACTGTTTAAACAAAGATGTATTTTACAGTTGTCTAATAAAATATGTCCTGTGAGCATGACAAGATAGGACTCTTTCTTACATTTTAAAGAATGTGTATTGGGAAACATGCATTTTGATATGGGAAAAAGCTATTGGAATATTTTTTAAAGGGCTGAGTTCTCCTGTTTCTGGGTTAAGCAGTTGGTACTGTTGCCCAAGTAAAGATGTGTAATAAATAGTTTTTTGAATACAGAAAAGCATTTTCTGTCAACTGTTTTTTTATTCTTTGTGACATACATACCACAAATAATAATCTCAGTAAGTTGTGATGACTACCTACTAAGTAACCCTCAATCAGTATTCCAAAGAGCATTATTTGGAAGGTATGTGCTTCTGTTTTGTGTAGTGCCCAGTTTAATTATTATACAATTTAGATTTATTATTGCTTTCTAAAAGCTATTCTTCTAATTGATTAAAAAAATAAACTAAAATATTAATTGTCATATATGAACAGAAGCTAAAATGCATGTAGGATCAATTTCCTTCATGTGCATGGGGAAAGTTACATATATACAAGAAATGTGAGGTTAAAACAGCAGTCCAGGAATTTGCAATGAGAATTTGCAATTACTGAAAAATATTTTTTTTTAAATCCTAAACAAATTGTCTTCCCTTTCCTCCCCAAAATGGCCAAGATAGTAATTGAGATCGAGTCAACAAACCCTTACTATTTTTCTTATAAAAGTGTGATATATTTTTAAATTGATATCTATACAAATCTGATTTGCAGGCTTAAGCTATGATAGCTACCTGCTGTGAAAAAGCAATTTAGCCGAGCAGATGGTTTTAAAATGTTGATTTGTGATTGTGTAATGGATAAATTTGCAATAACCTTTAAAACACTCTTGTAAATAATAAATTTTATTCTTTTTACCCTAATGACATTGAAATATTAACTAAAATTAACTAAATATTAACTGCCCAGATCCTTATAAGAGCCTCTCACCTACCATGTAACAAAAAATAACCTGAATTTTACAGTGCTGTAATTTTTTCCTCCATTAAATTTTTAGTGGAATAAGAACGGAGAAAACAATTCTGAAATTATCTTTGTATTAAAGCATTTTGTTAAGAGAGAACTTTAACATATTAGAGTTTTCCTCTTCTTGTATGTTACTTACTTTCTCTATGAACTTTGACCTGAGTCTTTCCCGTGGACTGCAATTCTTGACAGACTGCTCCAGCATGGGTCCGTTCCACAAGGTGCAGTCCTTCAGGGACTGATTGTCCCAGTGTGGGTCCCCCATGGGGCCAAAGGTCCTGTCAGGAGCCTGCTCCAGTGCAGGCTTCCCACAGGGCCACAACCTCCTTTAGACATCCAGCTGCTTCACCGTGGGCTGCTCCACAGGCTGCAGGGGAATCTCTGCTCTGGCTTTTGGAGCACCTCCTCCTTCTCCTCTGACCTTCATTTCTGCAGGGCTGTTCGTCTCACATATTCTCACTCATCTCTTCTCTGGCTGTGTCATGATTTGAGAAAACCTTCCCTTCTGGAGCTGGAAGATGGGTAGCTGCAGGGGTGGTGTTTTTGGTGCTGAGCTAGTTATATCTTGGTATGCCCCTGTGGAAATGACATATTCACATACACACCAGAAAAGAAGCAGTTGGAATTAGGGAAGCCATGAGGTGAGAGAGATAGCAGAGGGGCCGGTGGGCCTCCTCGTGGGGGCCAGGCCCCTCTTCCCCCCCAGGCTGGGCTGCAGGGGGCCCAGTGTGGTGTTAAAACTGGACTGGGTGCTGTGGCCAAGGGCTGGGGGGTTTTCACCCCCCACTGCCAGCAAGAGACAGCAACATGGGGCTTGAGTGGCCAGCCAGTGGCTGGAACCAGGCCCCCGGTGGGCAGGCACAGCACTGGAGCCAAGCCAGCGCAGGCCAAGGGGTGGCCTGCAGTGGGTCAGGCCGATAGCCATGACCCTGGAGAAGCAGCGGCAACACGCAGCCATGGAGTAGCCCGGGATGGGCTAGGGCACACAGCCATGATGCTGAAGTGACAGCAGCACGCAAAATGCAGAGCGGACCTGGAATGGCCCAGACGGTACCAGCGTCCAGCTGTGACACAGCAGATGGAGAGAGGTCTGCTGGAGCGTTCTTGGGGTAGGGACTTGAGCCAAAACCCCCAGAACCCTTTGACCCGGGAAAGGCGGGGTGGCCTCAGGCTTAGAGGACCTCCTGAAACTCCTGTGGAAGGAAATCTTCATGGAGCAGGAGATAAAGACTTTGAGCTTTAACTCTCTGTACTTCGTGGTGAAGACCATGGTGATAATGAGCTGTTTCCCTCAAAGCCCATGAGCGGGCCCTTGATAGCATAACTGAGTAGCCAGAAGTGGGGGCAGATCCCCACACCCTACAGAGGAGAGAAGAATTTTCCAACTACTATGAATTAGAGCTGTGGCCCTGAAAGTGAAAGGACTACTTTTTCTCCTCCTGGACTTTATGAGGGGAGGGAGGGGTAGTCTGTGTAAATACATTGTTTTATCATAGGAAGATTAGTTAAGATTGTTGTATATATATTACTATATAGTTTTTATTCTGTTAACAATAAATGTTGATGTAATTCCCCCATGCTGAGTTTGTGCCTGTGTGAAACTTCCCTCACATTTGGGTGAATTTGTGGGGGGTTTGAAAACTGGCTTTTGGGTCAAACCACCTCAGGCTGCAATTGCTTCTGCACAATAACTTTTTTCCTTCTTAAGTATGTTCTCACAGAGGAGTTACTACTGTTGCTGATGGGCTTGGCCTTGGCCAGTGGTGGGTCCACCCTGGAGCTACCTGGCATCTGCTCTGTCAGATGTCTGGCAGCTTTGCATAGAAGCCACCCATGTAGTGCCCCCAACACCAAAACCTTACCATGCAAACCCAATACAGATTCTCAAATTTTTGTATCTCACCCAAGATTTTCATAACTTTCGAAACTTCTGCTTAGAAAAATTAGTCTGTTGTAACGTTTTAGTATTATGAAGAACTGTAATAATCATATAGGTTGCTGTAAGTTATTTTCTTTGTAATACTCTTGCTTTCTTTTTACTACTTAATAATGGAATGTCACCCAAGATGGTTTCATAAGGTTTGTTGCAAAGGTGATATCAGATGGAGTTTTTTTTCTGATATCTTTGGATATAAAAGTATGGATAGTGCATTATTTCATAACTTAGTACAGTAACTTTTCAATAATCTTTTGTAATACACTTTAAGTATGCAGTTTATCCCAAGAAAGACAGCAGAAGTTAAAATGAGAATTGCTAATGAATTTTGGGAAGAGAAATCCTAAGATTTGCAAAATGCTTGGTCTTAGTATGGCACCATGAGTTTGTATTGTCTTATGGACTTGACTAATCTGACTGAAAAGTAATGTGGGATTCCAGTCTTAAGGTTGTTCAGTGAATTGCTGCCACTGGAATTTACTAATGGAGATAAGCCTTTGTAAGGGATGGCTTCCAAAATGAGGAACAGCAGAACTTTGTGTAAGGTATGGTTTATAGTACTGTGTGAGAAACCAGGTAACTTTTCTCTAATGCCAACTCAGTCTGAAAAACTGAGCATTTTACTCATATTTTCTGTGTTAATTCATTAACTTTTCTTTGTTCTGTGTCTGTTTTCCCAGTGGGGTTTTTGTACTTTATCTTGCATTGTTGACCTTAAAACTGAAGAAAGAGAAATAATGATGAGGAGCTGCTTTGGTGTTCAGAACAGCAAAAGAACTATTTGCCATTGTCCCTTAAGGCCATGCAGGGCATAAGGAGATTTCATAACAGCTCATTTTTAGCAAATTTAGTTGGTGATCAGAAAGACTGCCTGGAATACTGCCAGAGTCCAGACCGACAACCTGAGACAAATGGATGCTGAATTTTTTGGGGGAGGTGTGAAGGATACCAGGAAAATGCTGAAGGGTTTGACATAGCCTGCTTCCTGTTCTTTTTAAAGTGAACTCAGCATCTTTTCATGGAAAAAGACAGAAAAAGAAAAACCCCTTCTTCCTTTACCTGTTCTCACTATTATCTTCCTGGTCCCAACTTCTCTCTTAGTGATCATGGATCACAAACTGGGTTTTAATTCACTGATGTACTCATGGTCACTTAAATACATTTTCTCTTGCTCATAGTTTATCCTGCAGTCTCCCATGTAATCAAAAAGAAACTACAGGAATCCCTTTAAAATTTTGAATGGTTTTTTATCTTCCTTTGGGGGGAAGTCAAAAAAGTCAAAATCAAATGTAATCTGTAAAATGCAAAAAACAATCCTAAGCCACAAAATTCTTTCTTCTCCTTCTTTATATTCATTTAAATATACTTGAATTTTAACTTGTCCTGAGAGGATAATTTAATTTAGAGGTAGGAGCTTGGCATGTTCCTGAAATGCGTGCTCTGGAATAGGGCATTTTGAAGATAGATGTGGAATACTGTGTGTGCTGGTTTAAAAGTTAACCAGCAGGGGAAATGAACTCAACTCAAAAGAGAGATTATAAGTCAGAATAACAATTTATTAAAATAATACAATAAGTACGATTATACAGACAAACAGTTGGTCTTAACCCACAAAACCCAAATGTATAACCCAGCACCCTGGGGCATGAACAGAGTGGTGTTCTTTGAGTCCAAAATAAAGGGAGAGGGGGAAAAAAACCTGCTGGTGGGAGAGCTGTTGCAGTCTGGTCAAAAGTGGTGATTGCAGTCCAGCTGAGGGTGGTGAGCTGCAGTCTGGTTGAGAGCGGTGAGTTGCAGTCTTCCTCTGGATCCCACGAGTAGTAAAAAGGTTCCAAAACTCCAAGTTTATATATTCTCCAGTTCAGGCAGGAATGCTCAGTCCTTCCCTCAGAGCAGGGAATTCCATAGAAGGGTGGGAGGACAGCAACATCTTCCTATCTCGCAGGCCTCTTAACGCCTAGCTTATAGCCTGAGGAGTCAGGCTGCTCTGGGCAGAGGGTGTAAATGCTCTATTGATAACAGTTTCTGGGAAATGGCATGGAAGGCTATAGAATACACAGTTTTGGGTTACACCCATCCAGTGATGAATCGGTCCCAGCTGTTCTAACTAGGACACTGTGGTGCAGTTACTACTTCATGCAACTGTTTCAACAGTTTATCTTGTAGAATCTTCCTTGATGCCTCTGTCCCTCCAGCAAAGAGTCTACACGGGCAGTCAAGATAAGCACCATCATTATACCTGCACCAACTCTCTTTGGAAGGATTTATTTAATTGAGAGTCAATGCAAACATCTTTATATATACCATTGCTTGATTCAAGGTAGTAGAAGGAAGCTTGAAGTCACACATTTTGTGACTTGCTCCTTTTAGTTGTTGGCCTGTTTAATAATAAGTTGATAGCCTATTTTCGTTTCAGGTTTCTATATATACAAACATTTATTAACCATTAATAGTTAAAATTATAACTCCAGAAATATTTTGAGTGCATTTTTGTTTTGTTATGTAAGGCATTCAAAAATTAAGCAATTCAAGAATTCCGTATTGTCTGTTGAGTTTTAATTTAGCTTCCTCTAGCATATACATTATATGCTAATATAATATGTTGTGAGTCTGTTATGTATTTTTATATTATGAAAACTAGATCTTATTTCTGTACCAGGTCCTTACCTCACTCATACAGTTCTAAGCAGTTTTCCAGGAGTTGTTTCTTGTCTCCCAATCCATTCTGGGCCTGTAGACTGTATTCAGTCTGTTCTGTCAGTGATATGCTCTGGGTGTGATTCCCTGCCGTCAGTGGGCAGTTATGGAAATTTTTCATTCTAATACTAAATGCATTGTAGACGTTTTCCTGGAGTACTAATGTGCATTCCTGATGCCACCACAGAATTCCTACTTGATGGTTGCAAAAAAGGCAGCTCTCTATTTAACTGGGCAGTTAGTATGTGTTCCTTTTATTTAGACTCATGCTGACATGCATAGATGTTTTGAACGCTGGCAGCTGGAGACAGGTAAAGCTGTGCTTGTACGTATAAACAGCTGTGGAAATATCCAGTAGTCTAATAGTACATGAGGGTTGCTGGAATTAGGTTTCAACTATGTTCAGCTTATATGTAGACATATGTATCTGGCTTCCAAGGTGGAGTTCAGCAAGGTCATAACTTCCTACTTTGCTTCCATATAAGGTAACCTGTTCAGATTTGTTCTGAATCATTTGGGATGCAAATTGCCTGTGCTGTTGATGCAGAAACAAATCAGAGGTGACAGGTTTTATTAGCTCAGGTGCAGCACTGCTTGATGTCAACTGCACTGACTCACAGGCACATTCAGAAAGAGCATAGCCATTTCTGCAGTGCCTGTAACCATTTTTGTGGAGTCACCATCCCTGGAAGTGTTCATAAAATGAGTAAACCTGTCACTTTGCAATGTGGCTTAGTGGGTGTGGTGGTATTCAGTCAAAGGTCTTTCCCAACCATAGGAATTATGTATGATTCTTAACCAAGCTCTGGGGTTACTTCTCTAGCCTGTTCATGCTGTCCTACCTGCAGCTGAGTTTGATCTGGCCTGGGTTACTCACTCTGTGTCTTCTGAAAAGTGACTCCATTGCTACTTTCTGTATGGTACAGCAGTTTTTACTTCCACAGGGCATGCTAGGTCAGAAGCATTTGCAAATAAAGCCCAGTGTTCTGCCTGACCTATCAGGCTCTCCGTTTGGCCTTCGCTGGAAAAGAGGGCTACATGGCATAAATTGCAGAAATACCTACAGATCCATTGTAGCTGGCGCTGAGGTAGAGCTGGTACAACTTACTAAATCTTAACTGATTTTTATAGAATTGCTATTTTCTGTATGTAGTGATACTTTAGGATATAGTACCAAGTCACAGCTGACTTTTTGTATTTCTTCTGTGATATGCACGGAAGCCAGCAAGCCCACTTAGAAATGAAGTCTCAGTTGAGACTGAAATATGTAGAATTTATTTATTGATATGATTTACTATTGCATATTATCTGAGTTTTTTTGCTAAATGAATTATCATCTTGAGTAAAGAAGAGCAGATGCCAGGAGCAGCTGAAATACATGTACATTGGCTTACCTGAACCTAAGATTAACCCTCCTGACTCGGCAGTGTTGCTGATTTCATACACAGGCTTGGAATGCTAATTGATGCTGAAAAAAATCTGAACTTCTAGTTTCACATTGTATGATTCAGCTGCTGCATTTTCTACTTTGGTGTGGTTTTTTTCTATTTCCTCTGTTTCTGGAGGCAGTGAGATCTCTATAGAGATAATGCGGGTTTTTTTCCTGATTGCTTCTTTTTCGCCCTTAAAACTTTACTGAAGTTTTGCATAGCTATATCATGCATCCTTAGTAGCTGTCTTTTCTCAGCAGATTTCAGATCACTGTCCTATCTTGTAGTCAGATTCTGAATCTTTACTGCATGCTGTCAAAAATCAATATAGAAAAAAAAAATTCAGTCAAAATCTGGTCAAATTCCGCTTAGAGATAACGTGCAGTGATCGCAACTGTCTGGCTTTGTTTTCCATTCATTTCTTCTTTTTTCCTCTGGTCAAATAAGTTATTTTCTCATTATTGCCTGTTGGTTAAGCCACCTTCTGTCTACTCTACAGTTTCTCTTCACACAGACTCCTGTCTGCTTCTCTAGTTTTTTTCTCTCTCTTACTTTATCCTCTTGAACTCAGCTAAGCATCCAGCTTCCATTTTTCTATGTGTCTCTGCAAGTTGCTGTGCTTCTGCCTCCCTCTACCACCTTCTCTCTTGTTGGGCACATCAGGAGCCAAACATCCTCATATGGCTTCTCTCCATGTGTCCAACCTCACCCTCTTCTCACTGGCCCTCTTGCAGTACACGCACATATGAATACATACAGACCCCACTTCTTCCTCCTTTCCCTTGTTCTTAGTCCCGTATATTCACATGGGTCTCTGCCTCCCTCTTCACTGCATGGATTCCAGCTGCAAGAATATTAAGAGGAGGAACAGTCAGATTCTTTTATTGGGGTGTAGGTGGTGGTAATTAAAAGTTCCTTTCAGCTCAGAGCTTCTCTGATGAAACAAAACCAAAGGTCTGCTCTACAGTCTTCTTTTATTGTAACATTTCAGTCTAGAGTTTGATTTTTATATCTTCAAATGTTTCAGGCATTGATATTATTATTTTCTATCAATATTGTACCAAAAAAAATCAGCAAGTGGATGAAACTAACAACCAAACAAAAAACTAGTGAATTGTTTCGGTAGCTGCAAAAACCTCTACATGCATCTTATTTCTTTTTATTTGTTGGTATTCACATTATTATTGTAATTGTAAGTATTGTAAGTAATTGTAGCTATTTAGTGTCTTAGAATTTAAAAAAATGCTCATTGTTTTTCTTTACATTAAAAAACCTCTGTTCTTTATAGCCATTCTTTTTCACATCAGCTATCGTGACTCTCTAATCTGGAATCCTTTTCAAGGCTTTTGATTATTGATTTTTAAACATCGTACAGTTATAGGAATTAATTGTTGAAGACCATCTGGGGAAAGATGATTTTCCTTTTAGTTAGTTTCTGAAGTAGGTTTCATGTACCCACTCATAGTCCTGTATCCTTAGAGCCACAGAAGAGTTCAGGTAGTCTGGGTAGCATTATTTTGGCAGCACAGAAGACAAGGCATGCAAGTTATTGATGTCTCGCTATGATTTCTGGCTTCTTTTTGAGACGTGATGAGAGACTCAGTTTTGGACAATTATTTATGCCACTTGGGACATTGGCTTCACTCTACAGCTTTTTTTGATCCACCTGAAATCTAAAGCAATACTGCTGACAATTGTCAATATTTTCCTTATTTTGATTATAGGTCTATAGCCTGTCATCCTGTAAAAAGGAAGTGAAATAGCACATATAATGTGTTGTAACCTTCTTTTCATCTTCATTTTATTATAGTGCAGTTATTTTGTGCTAGAGTCCTCTCCACTGTGGTCTCATCACAGATTGTCTGCTAAAAAGTCATCCACAACAGAGTTCTGGTGCAAGCTGCATTTTCTCTGTGTGTGCTTGTTTGTTGCTGCTGCTCATGTCCTTGTGTCTCGATGCACACCATTCTTTTAACTCTTTTTTTTTTCTTACTTCATCTTTTGTTTTCACATACATGCATTTCAACTCAGACTTGATTACTACCATTGTTAATATTACAATGGCACAGTTTACATTATTGTAACATCTTTTTTTTGCTTTGCTTAACAGGAAAAATGAAGTTTTAAATGATTTCACAACAGTACTCTGTAGGCAGTTGAAAAACCTTGGGTTTATTTATCGCTTCTGCTATTACATATGTAAAATAAAGGAATTAAAAAAAAAAGTGGAAGAATTGCATTGCTCACAAATGATCCATTAACTGAAAAGTGAAGGCACGGTATTTTAAAGAAAATGAGTGCTTCAGCATTTCTAAACCCTTGCAATTATTTGTCAAATAGCTGCTTACTTTCTTAAAAAACTGTCTTCTAGAATTTGTTTGTTTACATGCATGTTTACTATTTTAAATTTTTAGTTTTAAGTAGCTATGTACAACATGAAGTTTATGCTGTAAAATACAGCCATCGCTAGGAGTTGATGATATGTGTTATTTTCACACACTCAGAATTTCTGTGTATGTTGGGAAATAGTCCCCATTCACAGCAAAATGCATGAAGGTCTCTTTTCAGAAATCCATTTATAACAGGCTGCTCTTACGGAGTTCATGCTTATGAACTACATTTTGTCATCTCCTTAGTAAAATAATTCTGTTGTATTAGACAGGCAGTCAGTTTCTGCTTGGTGATAATATTTAGAATGGTCTAATTTTTTTTTTTTGTAGTTTGTAGAGTTGTTGGAGCACACCTCATTTCCTGGTAGTCTTGTGGGCCATTAACTGGATTAACAGGTAGCTGTGCAGAATGCAATGGAAATTCCACATACAGAAGAAAACATTGCATACTAGTTTTGTATCATTTCTTTCATAGTCTAATTGGTCTATTTATTTCATTGTTATCAATAGCTGTTATACTGGAAATAATGCTCTGATGCTATGTGCTGCAAATAGTGAATTAGGGCTTTTTATATTTAAACTTATTTTAAGAAGCACATAAAGATATTACATAGCCACAGTTCTACACTGAAGAGTTTGTAGTGAAGTCCTCTTAATTCAGCTTTGAAAGTATTCATGTGTATGCTTTGCTGTGAAGACGAATAGCTGGAACATTGACCACAGTAAAATTCAGAATTTACTTAACAGTAATTCTGTTATGTAAAGAACAGATGCTTGAGGATAATCAGATATAGCCTAACATGATATATCTCGTACAGAATGAGATGAATATCACTTGACTCTTTTATTTTGTTTGCAACTAACAGCACTTTTGAATTAATATTGAACAGAATATTTAGAAGACATTTTTCTAATCTCTATGCAAGGACAGATATAAGAAAATAAAACAGCTACTGAAAACTCTGAGACAGATTAAAATACTTTTATTAAAACTAGTTTTTGGTGATAGGCATCAAGTACACTGTATACAGCTCAAAGTATACTCTGCACGTTTTGCGTAAAACTTTAGAATTTGATGCAGTGCATTGCCACACAGGAAAATTAGCAAGTCTAAATGACTTCCTGATTGTATTGGATTGCATTGGAAAGGTACAGGCTTGAGCTCTGTGAGTTTGACATATTCTGATGTAAGGATCTGAGAAGTTTTTAATCCTCCTCAGAAATGAATTGATGAAAATTAGGATCTTAATCTGATTGCCTGAGCATATTGGAAACAATTTTATATATTATTCTGAAATTTTTTAATGGATATGGTTAGATTTTCTTTTGATACCTTGTTGTCTTTAGTAGCTTGTTACTTGAGAACAGATTGCTTTACTGTTGGTTGAGGAGAGAAATAACTTATTTGTACAAAAAATTTGTACAAATTGTGAGGAATATGAATTTAGATTTAACACTGTTGTTGTTGTTATAGCAGTTGAGAAGGGTTTGTTGTTAGTTTGGTTTTGTTTTTTTTCCCAGACTGTCAAAGTGATCTAATCTGTCTTTTCAGTTCTTCCTGCAGTAAATTGTTAGAAACTCTCAGTCTTCAATAAGGAAACATTAGTTGATTTAGAGTAGGGTTATTTTAAGATGGTCTTATATGTTTTTTTAAGTTTCCTTGATTTACTGCTCTCATGCAAGTAACACCACAGTTTTTCAAGATTGGAAGACTTCACATTCATAAAGGCATATAGTCATACTTACTAATTAGAAGATGATTCCTATGTACAGAAGAGTGAATTCTCAGTATATAAATAAAATAATTTTCATCAGCTTGTTGTATGTGTTGAAGGGGGGAATTGCTTAAAAATTATTTTTAATTGACTGCTGTAACCAGAATAATTCTGTTTACATATGTTAGAAATGACATGTATTTAATTAGAGTGTTTATCTTACTTCTCTCTGGCAATACCTACATTTTGCCAGTTATCAGACTATTTCAGTAACCTCTCAGATTAAAGAAAAGGTGATTACCCAGTCCAGTTTGCAGTAGTGATTTGTAATTTCAAGATTTCATTAAAGTTTAAAAGTCAGTATCCCAAGATTAACTCTAGTCAGACTTTGGAAGACAAGACTACCAGGAAATCAGGTGTGCTCCAACAACTCTACAAACTACAAAAAAAAAAAAATTAGACCATTCTAAATGTGTGTAACCATATTTTGCAAAACAGAGGGTATTTGAAATTGGCTTTAGAGTCAAGGATTTCCTGTCTGTGTGTTACTCAGTCTGGGAGTAAAGAGCAGCTCCAACTCCATGTTTGAAGGGCATTACAATTACTCTTCATAACATCAGAGTTTTTTCTTCAATATTCTCTTATTTTATTTTTTACAATATGAAATACAAATAGAAATGGCCTCCTAAAAAGAAAAACCCATATGAAACTTTTAATATATATTGTCATTTCACATTGCAAAGAAAGGCAGTACATAAAATTGTGTAACAGTGCATGATTGCAAGATATAATCACTGTAGTCAATTCAGTCCTCACCAAAAAGAAACAAATACTGGAGCAATAACTGGCTACACACTGGAATAATGAAATATATTTTATTTTCTGGATCAATAAAATATATTTTAGAAAAATCTTTAATACAGTTATGTCAATCCAAACATGTCTTTGCAGTGTTTGTTTAATATCTCTCTAACTTATTTACTAATACAGTTTTCTTTTGGAAATCCTCAGTGCTGACCCCTCTTGTTCTTTAGACAAGAGGACGACAACTTTTGTTCCTCCAAGGCAGAAGACTGTGAAGTTACAGTAATAGCTGTTCACCTTCCATTGCCCATGTCAAATGTTCAGTTAACATTGCACAATTCTACATCAGTGCAGAATTTGAGAAACATCACTGCAAATGATCAATTAAAAATTAATTACTCTCATGTAACTAATAGGACCTCTTTAATAGGATCTCTTTATTCACAGTTGTTATAAACAACAGTCATTCTATGATTAGTGAATAAGATGTATCACAAATTATCAATTGTTTTTGTCAACAATTTTTATGTGAGTCTGTATTTACTGTACACTGGTGAAGACTTTGGGTATTCTGTGCAGTTTTCGCTTTTAAGCATCTAATGTTTAAGGGAAAATGCATTTTGAAAGATGGGTTCCTTCCTTTTTCTTGGACCAACCTCAAATGGATGGAATGAGAACAGCTAATGACTACAGTTTGTTTGGTGTTGGAACCCCAAGAGAGAAATGTGAGTATCCCATCAGTCGTATCTCACTGTCCATCTTTCTGTTTTTCTAGGAGGTGATTTCCTGTCATTTTTAAGAAAAAAGAAGGATGAGCTAAAAACCAAACAGTTGGTGAAATTTTCATTAGATGCTGCCTCTGGTATGGCTTATCTTGAATCTAAGAATTGTATACATAGGTAAGGAAGATTTTTTTTTTTCTCACTGTTGTACCTTTACTCATTGGAAGTGCAAGCTGTTTAACTGTATGTGGTGCTTATTATCACAGGAGTGAGCCCTACAATTTGAAAAAAAAAAAACAAACACTTTTTCTGAAAGTAGATCATTACTTACTGCTTGTCTAATTCAAAACTATTTTGTTCATTTTGGTAAAAATAAGTACTACATTATTTTATCTCTATAGTTTGTTGCTATTAATATAAGTTCAAAATTATTTTTCACCATAATGATTTGCATTATAAGGAGCATAATTCATAGAGTGACAGTGCATTATGGCAAGAGACAGTCTGTGAGGTTTACGTCCTGTCTGAAATCTGCAGATACTTGCCTGACCAACAAACAAGTTGTTACATTTGAAGTATGTTTCAGAAAAATCCACTGGTTTCTTAGATAATAGAGAACAACTGAAGTTCTGTATATTAAAATATTAATTGCCTGAACTGCTTTCTCTGCAATACAGATGAATATCAGGCATTATGCTCTTGGAGTATATTATTTTTGTTCCTACCATTCCTTTTTCTTGTTTCTTCTCCAGTTTGACTCTGTCATTACTCTACTTATACTCTACTTGTATCAAAGGGAATGTGGTTAGTTTCCACCTATTTTTCCTCTCAGAACAGCACAGTATATACCCTGCTTAATTCTGTGGCTGAAATATGAGATGTAAACATGATGATAATCCACTTTACAGAAAAATTAGGAAGAACAAGTTTTCACCTGTAATATTTAAGAGTTCCACTTTGCAGAACATTTTTAGGTGAACTGTGTGCCACCTCACTTACATAATCAGTCCATTTCATAATTAGCACCCTTCCGGTGACAGCTGTTATTGGAGATCTGAGTGGCATTTCTCATGGATTTTTGTCAATAGTGAATTGGTCAGTTGCATTTATGCAAGCCAAGTTAATTGAAACAGCTCATGGTGTAAAATTGAAACAAGATCATGCTATGTAAGAAATACTGAGAGAACAAAACTAACTCATGATCTAAAACTATGGAATATTCCCTTAGAGAAATTCCAGAAAAGTGTTGTAAGCATTCTGTCATGGTAGAATGTCTTCAGCCTGGCTCTGTTTGTCAAGAAAACAATGACATAAAAATCAGAGCAAGTAACAGCATTAGTGATTTACACTAGTCTCATAAATGCTCCAGTGCTTAATAATTTCTGTAACTGTCAGATCAGTCTTAAATCTGAAGTGCCTGTTTAGAGCTCCTGTTTTCTTAGAAAAGGAAAGCAAAGGTAAAAATAGTAGCTGGATAACTAAAGTTTGTCACTGCAGTTACTGGGGGAAAAAAATCGGTATTTATTAATTAAATGATAGTGTGCTGCCTGCAAAATATTAATAGTTTTAGAAAAAATTAGTTGGCTTTATTTTTTTAGCTCTGGAAAAAGGGTATCCTTGCCACATCTATGTGGAATAGTACTGTTCTAATTGTTGTAGATGTCTGTGGCTTCAGTGTATCTCTGAAATATCCACTGTCAGTTGGTGAGCATTGAATAGGAACAGCTAGTTCTTTCCCCCTGCTTACTTTTTAGCTTTCAAAATATTCACTTAATTTGTTTATTATCACAAATTGTAACAGGAGATTCTCAGAGAGAGCTAGCACTTTTCCTTAAAGGCAAAACCAAAATTTTTAGTAAACCTATCCTGAATAAAACTATGAGTTTTAAAGTGCAACCAAGCAAATAGTATGTTCAAGAAAACTGCTTACTTTGGTAAAACACACAGTTTAGTAAATCAAAATATACATTTTCAGAATTTGTTTGTCAGTCTTATTTTCTGCAATATTCAAGATTCTTTTTGGGTTTATGTTGTTAGGCATGGCATGTGCTTATTTTATTTATAAGCTAATTCTTCTGAATTTGATAGAGAGCAAATGGGCTAAGCAGTAGTTAAAAAACCCTAAGTTCTTTTGTTTGTTTGAAGGTCCATAGGCTTTGATTACTATTCCGTAAAGATCAGTAATGTATAATTAGAAATAGTTTCTGTTATGTAAATTGCAGTAAAATGAAATTTTTTTGCTTCACGCTGTTGTCTTTCTGGAGTATTCAATTCAATTTGTTGATTTAAGGATTTGTTCAGAATGCCCACATATATTTCTAGTAATTTAGTTGACTATAATTTAATACCATGCACATTTGACTATCTGCTAATGTGAAACTAAAGACTACTCATCAGTTTATTACATTTATTTTTAGTGCCACTTTTTAATTGTAACTGCGCTAGCTATACTTAGATTTTATATTTTAAAATTCTACCTAAATTTGTACTGGATTTCTGAAGTTGCTGTTTGAGTTATACTTTGACTTAGCCTTTCAGTAGTTGGGAGAGTGCAGCAACTAATGTGATGTTTGTTTTTTCTATTTTTTTGTTTGTTGTGCTGTTTCTGTAGCTGCAAATACAAAGTTAAAATCTGTCAGACTTAAGATGCTTAATGCATCTAAGTGATTATTAAGTGATTATTTGATCTACATTTTCATCTCCTCCAGTGTCCAGATACCACTTTTTCTTTACTCTCTCTGTTTCTGTTTAAAGAACAGAAATGACTTGGCTTAAAAGAAAAAAAAAAAAGCTGCATGAAAAGATGTTATTAAAAAAATAAAAACAGTGGTTGAACATGCAGAGAAGAATGTAGTCATTTCATCTCCATTTAATTAACATGGGGTTGAAGAATTGTTTCTCGTTTTTCATTTTTACCATATGCTATTGTTTAGGTAGTTCCATTTTTCTGTTAATTAGAAACAGAAGATAAGGATGGAGATGTGATAATTTCAGTTGGTTTAATAAGCATTTGTGAGTAGCCTTCTTTTCCAGTTTTTGATTTACATGTGACAAATTAATTTGTCCATAATTTATGTTTATTTTTCAAACCAATCTCATGGGAGTACAGGAGAGAAGCTGCAACTATCCTGACTCAGGACTATGTGCAGGGTCATCTTTCACAAAATGAGAGTGACTTATTTGTAGTATATGCACTATGTGTGTGCGAAGACAGGGACTAACTGCATTCAAGGTCAAGTTTTCCTTCAGTCAATGAATTTATGTTCTGGAAATCTCCCATATTCTGAATTAAAGATGTGTTAGTTGGTAGAATGATGATATTCTGTGATTCAATCCTTCTATTTTTAGTCATATTACTACTGCTTCTGTTTTCCCTTTGTTTTGTAACTGTTAAAAACCCTGCACTGAATTAAAAGTGGCTGGTTTACCTTCATGTTATGAAATCCTGACTCTGTAGATATTAGTTCAGGATTTCTACAGTTTTCATTAGCTGTGTATAATTTCATTTAATTACGTATGAATTGCTAGGAAAAGGCTTCCTTCCCTGTTACTAATCTAGTTTACCTGATCTGTTGTACTTCTGGATCATTTTTTCCTCTCAAACCTGGTAACTGCTAATGTATAGAATTTTGGAAAAAAGTGTCATGACTCTTTCATACCATGAACTTAAGAACTCTTAAACTGAGCAGGTCTCCTTCCTAAGAAGAGGGAACAACCTTTCTGCTTGATTTCTCTACCTAAATCCAGTGTCAGACAGTAGCTAAATACTTCTTTGTGCCTGCTTCTGGCTGCCTCTAAGCAGTCCAGTGCTCAGGGGAATGGCTGCTTTGGTTCAGTTCTGAAGAGATGAGTCTCTGTGGGCACAGGATGTTTCTCTGAATACTGCATTTCCTTCTGGCCAATTGCAATACCTCAGACCTTTATTGTAGTTTCTGTAGTTTTCTCTGGTAGTGATGACTTATGGAGAAAGACTACATTTTGGTGGAATGGATTTGCCTTTCTGTAAACTACATGAACTCTTCAAGGTTTAGTGCAAGGATTAATTTGCCATTATTAATTATCTTTTTAGGATTCATTCAGAACTGCATGTATAAAGAGATTCCATTTCTATAGCTTTCTTTCATAGAAAATATTTATTACTGAATCAAAAAATCTGTACTAATATCTGTTGATCGTGCTTCAATTAATAAGTCTTTCAGAGAATTATGGTCAGTAGCACAGTTGAAATGCCCCATAAATGTAATGAATAATAATAGTTTCAATCCTTATTTATAAGATGATCTCTACTTTGTATAAAATGATGTTTCAAAGATTTTTTTTTTCAATATGAATATTAGAAATATTTACATTCCGTTTAAAGTTAAAACCCCAAATGGGAACTTTGATGAAGAACTGTTGCTTTCCATAGGCCGCTTTATGTTGATATGTTGTTAGTGTTAAGGAAAAAGCCACCAAAATTTACTGTGCCATATCTAGGAAATAATTTTTAGTCAAACTTGGAATTTGATTGGCACATTACAGTACCACGTGCTGAGCTTTTATTAACTAATACAGTACACTTCAACTGCTGTCATCTAGGAGAGGTGGGTGAACACTGCTACATTTCAGTCAGCTTACCATATGGATTAGAGTGTTATATACCAGGTTTCAGCTTTTAAGAATAGATTTTCAAGGGATTTACCTCTCCTTTCTTTTTCTTGCTGTCACATTGGTAAATGTGGTTTGATGCTAGAGAAATGCATTTACAGTTAAAGCTGAATCAGTTTCTGAATCAGTACTTTTGGTTGTCAGAAATCTTATTTGAGCAAAGTGATTATTTTTTTTCTTTAGTGAGCTCATATGATTCTGATTTGAAAGTATTAAGAAAAAAAAAGTGAAACGTAAGTATCCAAACCCATGAAATTAAATGTGATGAATACTGTATACTTTAAGCTTATTATAATACATTAGAGCAATTATTGAATTCTAAGTATGCTATAATGTATATGGAGGTGAACGTGTGTGAAGGGTTGCTTCTGAATAAAAATTGAGCTTCCTTCTTATCTATTATCTGTTGCCCTAAGTTAATTGAATTCTGATGTGGCTGATAACGAAAGAGTATAATAGGAAGAGAAACACAGTTTTTTCATTGTGAACTCTGTTCATCTGTTGTACTGGTTGATACTGCTTCCCCTTGTGTGCTTTATTTGAAATTCACCCCAAGCACTATTGAAAGAAAATTAGCCATCACAAATTTAGCTTTGCCATAGCTGCAGAAGGCTGGTAATTAGAGTAACAGATGCATGGATTTGGATGGTCTGAGTGTGGTATAAGAAAGGTCTGAATACATTTTTGTTCACTTTAAATCTCAGCATGTCATGCTATCTCAATACAACCATGCTATCTTTCATATATTCCTGAATTATGCTTGAGGCAATCCTGTTACCAGAGGAGTGAGTGGTCACAGTGTGTAGGAAATACATATTGGAATTGTGGCTTTTTCATGTTATTGTATTAGATAAACAAGCAGTGGACTATGCAAATTATTATATTAACCTAATGATTGGTATATTAATGATAGAACTGGAAGTTCTGGTGCCTTTTTTTTTTTCTTTAGGAATAACATGGTACTTTATTTATCTGCTGTTAGGACAGATTTTGTTTGCCACTGGGAATTTCCAGCACCAATTATCTGTACCACTTACTACTCTTCTTTTAAAATATTAAATTATAAGGCATCTATTCATGCAAGCAGAAAAGAAAGTTGTTGTTTAACTGTGATCCTTTTGAGGTTAATATTAATAATTAATGTTCCCAGAGGCCATTTTAGTATAGGATATTAGAGTATGCTGTTCCTAGGTTTAGAATGGCAAATTGAAGTTTCATTGTATAAAATAAATAAAGGGAAATTATCTTTTTCTTTCCATGTTTTTATTTTCTTTAGAAAAAGCAGTTATAACATTTCATCTTTATTTTTGCCTAATTGACATTTCCTTTAGGTTCCATTTTATGTCTAAACAGTACACAGCCCATATATCAGCTGAATGGCATCAGGGTAATCCAGTATGATCAGCCAGCCAAAGGTCGTTCTTTATATTAACATTTTGAAGTAGCTGTTAAAAGCTTCAATAACGTTGATATTATGGTAAACTTTCCCTAGTACTTCCTATTCAGCATGTGCTTAAATATCATCTTCTATGTGTTCCTCATAAAATGGAGGAAAAATGGGGAAAATATCCAATTTCAGATCTCTGAGATTCCAGTATGTCAGTTTTCCTAGCATGGTGATTTAAAATGTCATGTAGAGTTAAACTAAAGATAATAATATTTAAATTGTTTGTCATGCTGCTGCTGAAATGTTTTGTAGACCTAGGTATTTTTTTAAAAATGCAATGTCAATATTATCAATAAACTATTTTAATAAAAATATATGTGGTAATAGAGTTCACCAATAACTGCTAATATGAGAGAAGCTGAAAATCTGGCTTTTTTTGACAACAGTTAGAAAGTTATAGCAGGTTCCATTTTTGCTTTCTGTTTTGGTACATCTAATCTTTCAGTTAGCAATTAGAGGTTGGATTTACCATTAGAAGGTAACTTCTTCATTCTGATCAACTGACTCTTTGTACTGTATTTTTAGGGAACCTCAAGTGTTGTGTTTATGTATAACTTATATGTGACCTGAGATCTTAATTTAACCCTTGCAGATTTTGTGCTTCTGAAGTAAACTAATACAGCAGCACTTGTGAATGAAATCCTTGGACTGGGGATGAGAACAGAAGAAGGTTTTCATTCAGATTGTCCCTGCTAGCCCACCCCAACTGATGTCTTATCCTGTCCTGACAAAAATTTCCTTAGATTTCAGGGCTGCTGTGTTCACTAACGTTACTTGGCCTCTTTACTCTGTCTTTTCATTAAAGAAAGCCTAATACATTGTTTGCCATGGGGAAAGTGAGAGTGATGCTCACTGGATTCATACTGGATGGAAGTTTTGCAATATTTTTGTAGTAGTAAGGAACTTTGAAGTATTGCACTGATATAATCCACATCGTTGTTCTAAGGAAATGGTCAGCTTTCATCATTCAAGGACCACAATGCCTGAATGATAACGACTGAAAATTACTGAGATATAAGCTCTATAATCAGTGTACTGGGGACAGTGAGCTCAAGGAGTAGTTTACAAATAGGAGGTGATGATAATTCTACAGGCATTTGCCCAGTCATTTATGAGAAGGAGTGAGGCTGAGCATGGAACTGGGTTCCTCTACACAGCAGACTGGGTAGATGATTTGGCATCATGAAGAAAGGACATGAAAAATCCTGCTAAGGAGCATAAGTTGTATACAAATATAAAGGAAATTTGCCATTCTAAGGATAATATTTTGCAAGAAAATGACCCTAAACCCACTTTTTTAAGTTGCTTTACTTTCTGATAGTCTGGGCCTTCTCATTATATAATTTCATACCCTTCCTTTGCACTGTCCTTACCCTTCTAGATTTTTACTGTATAACTGGCTAAGATGTGAGTGAGGAAAAAACTGTGCAAAAGGAAAATTTGTTAGGAAGGAGATATTTTGGTTTTTGTTACTGCCTAGGTAAAGCACAGCTGTTTTACTAGCTAGCTGGTATTTCAGCTCTTACACATGTACATGAATAACAGTGAATCTGTTCCCTGAAATTTCAGATAATGCTCTGGTCTTTCTGTCATGCTGAAGTCATGTTTGGATTCCAGGGATCATCAGAGTCTAAAGGGACACCACAACATTCAAAATGTTGTGAAATACTGTAGTATAATATTGTCTGTGATTCATATGGTTACATGATCTATTCTTTTAGAAGTGTACCTATTTTATTCTTATGAGATAGTTGTTCTATGTTAAACCAAAATAAAGTTCTTAGAAAATGTAGTATTTTGTAGGCAGTGGGAAGAAACATTAAGTATCAAAAGCTAGTTATAGAAAGGCTAATATAAATTCTTAGGTTGTAAACATTTCATATGAAATTTCAGAGGAGGAGCTTTAGATTTTTTCTTGTCACGGAAGTTATATAGTATGAAAAATATCTATTTTTTGCCTTTGTGGAGTTGAATTAGTCTGTATTTTACTCATGATGTATCCCTGCTACAGAAAATTCACTCCTAAAAAATGAGTAAGCTTTGCTAGGAATAAAGCAAATGGGACTGAAAGAACTGTATACAAATTTTCTTAGACTCCTCATTCTATTTAACATACCTGTAGCATTTTAAGTGTTATGTTATTGTGTTACATTTGTTTGTATTTACTGCAATACCACTTTCTTGCTGATAAATATTAGGAATTTAAAAGTATTATTCAGTAAAATAATTTGAATAATGTTTTTAGAATAATAAATCTACTCACTTCATGAGTGACAGGCTCTCTCTAATTAAGAAACAAAAAGTAAAAAATGAGAGTACAGCATATTGAAACAAAGAAAAAAATAGCATGCAGTTAGTGTTTGTGAAAGCTGTTGTGCTGACCATAAAGTCATATAACTCTTCCAGACAGTATAAATAATATTCTCTTTACTCTCACAGTCCTATTACAGTGGAGAATAGTAGGTGAAATGTAATTACTTTCTAAGAAGGGTAGACTGCAGGATTTCATTTTTGCAGTTGGTAAAGGAAGTATTATGGTAGATGATGAACAATGAATTAGATGATAGGATAAGAAAAAAGCAGAAGAAGAAGGACTGGGGAGGAGCATGAGAATGCAGTCAACTATACCAGTTGCTTCAGAAGTGAGGTATAAGGTGGTTCTTTGGGCACAGATTGTTGACCAGAGGGTAAGCACCTGTGTCAATGTTGTTTAGTAAAGCTAAAATATTCTTTCATGTACACTGTTTTCTTTTCTTTAGGTTGTAGAACTGTTCCTGGTTTATTTCTTACAGCAGAAAATTCTAACCAGTGTTCCTGAAAATATTGCACTGATATAATAAGTTGGTTCAATATTTTATTGGGTTCCTTATACTAGTTCTTCATTCCAATGAGGAATGTACCACAATTATCTCAGACAGGAAACTACTTTCATCTTAATAAAAAAGTCTTAGGCTGTTTGTGGTAATGAATAATAAATTACCAGATTTCTTTCCTGAGGAAAATACCCTATTTCCCTTTTTTAAGTTTTATAAACACACACACACACACACCCCCACCCCCATGCATCGCTACAGGCTGGGGACAGAGTGGCTGGAGAGCAGCCAGACAGAAAGGGACCTGGGAGGTTGGATTGACAGGAAGCTGAACATGAGCCAGCAGTGTGCCCAGGTGGCCAAGAAGGCCAATGGCATCGTGGCCTGGATCAGGAACAGTGTGGCCAACAGCTCCAAGGAAGTGAGTCTTCCCCTGTACTCAGTGCTGGTGAGGCCACACCTTGAGTATTGTGTCCAGTTCTGGGCCTCTCAGTTCAGGAAGGATATTGAGGTGCTGGAGCAGGTCCAGAGAAGAGCAACAAGGCTGGTGAAGGGACTGGAGCACAAGTCCTATGAGGAGAGGCTGATGGAGCTGGAGCTGTTCAGCCTGGAGAAGAGGAGGCTCAGGGGAGACCTCATCACTCTCTACAACTCCCTGAAAGGAGGTTGTAGCCAGGTGGGGGTTGGTCTCTTTTCCCAGGCAACTATCAGCAAGACAAGAGGGCATGGTCTTAAGCTGTGCCAGGGGAGGTTTAGGTTAAATATTAGAAAGAATTTCTTTACAGAGAGGGTGATCAGACATTGGAATGGGCTGCCCAGGGAAGTGGTGGATTCTCCGTCCCTGGAGGTTTTTAAGACGAGACTGGATGTGGCACTTAGTGCCATGGTCTAGCAGCCGCAGCGGTAGTGGATCAAGGGTTGGACTTGATGATCTCAGAGGTCCCTTCCAATCCAGCTGATTCTATGATCCTATGATTCTATATATATGCATACTAGGTTACACCTGTTTTGTGGATTTGACAAAATGTTTATCAACTATTTTTTCAGATAGAACTAGTAATGATATACCTTACTCTAATGTAATTTTTACCAATGCCTCAGGAGGTTTTTCAGAAGTGCCTCTGAGCTTTACATTAGTTTTACCATTGATATATCATATTCAGCATTGGTATGTCGCTGTGGGCATAGTGAAAAAACAGATGAGAGAAGGATGTGTAATGGGTTTTAGTGTGCATTCATGAAATAAGTTAGTTTTAAACTTTATGCAACTGAAAAGAGTATTTTACTTCTTTGTGATCATAGGTGGCATATAGTTCTACATATCAAGTAGTAAAGGAAAAGCCATTTTCCAGCTCATTGGTCTTTTTTGAAAATCAGAACATTTTTCTCATAAAGCTAAGAGAAACTTATGAGAAGTTACGGATGTTCCATTCAGTTTGAAGGTAAATCCAGTTCCAATAGGTACTGCTCACAAAAAATATTCGGATCAAATTTAATCTCTCTTAAAGGAATCACAGTTGAGTAAAATAAAATGCACTGAAAACTGAGTGCATGTTATGTTCTCTTTTTGTCATTGCTCTGTTGTTCTCAGCCTCTTTCTACTTCATTCAGCTGAATTATAGCGCATGGATATGCTTTTATGAAACATTTTCATATCACTGTGAGTATTGATTGAAATAAGGACTTATTCTTTGTCAAATGCTATTTCAAAATCTCTGATGCAAGGCAGTAAACAGCAAAGAGGGCTGTATTGGCATGTTAACTGGTTTGCAAGACAGATGGAGATCATCAAGGTACATGGAGCTGTAAGAACTGTTGAATCAATGTTACAATATTTTGTTGTTCACAGATTTAAGCTGAGTCATTCAAGCCTGACAGAAAAAGCTCCTGGCAATGCTGGATGTCAGATACTTGATCAAGTGTCATGGCTTCTGGGAAATAAAAATAGATGGGTGAAATAGGGGCCAAGCCCCAATTTAAAAAAACCTATATATAGGAGTTAGGATAACAGAATAAGTAAAAATACTTGATCTGAAAGGTTTCTACTTTGGAAGTAATTTGGATTTTGGAGACCAGTATGTATGATCAATAAGCATACAAAAAAGGTTTTAAACTTTCCTGTTAGGAGTATTGCTTCTTAGTAGTTACCTGGTTATCAAAATCTCCATTCCTATTCGCTAACAGTTGACTGTCCTTCCTGATTGGTATCCTAGACCTTACTGACTTCTTATTCACTTCCAGAAAGTCACTCTTTCTTCCCTTTGTTGCTTGTGCAGACCAACCTCTCTTGCACAAGGATTGTCTGGACTAGTTTCTTAACCTCCTTGCAGGGTCATGCATGGAATCATGAAGTCCCACTCCCTCCTCATTTTCTTTTACTTAGACCACCCTTGCCTCCCTTTCATATTTCAAATAGCCTTTATGGAAGCTAATGTAACTGCTTTGATAAAAACTAGTCATACATCTGTGCTCAGTATTTCTCTAACTTGATAATGGCCAGGGATTGTCATGTTCCTGAATGAAAATTCTGCGTATGATAAACAGATAGCAAAATTGAGATGACAGAATATTTCATACTGCTATTGTCTTTTTTTTTTTAGCAAAACTGAGGTGTAAAATAATATTGTTACAGTTGTTTAACTTCTATGTATATCATTAATCTTCTATAACACAGCTGGACTTCAGCTGTAAATTGAAACTAGTTGTTTATATCATGGCTAGGCTTCGCAAATGAAGATTTAGGAATTAACCACATTTGTTACAGGCACGCTGGTGGCTAATGAGGCCAATACATGACAGACATATCCAGTTACAAAAAGGCACAGCAGAAAGACTCCTTAGATGGTGTATTCTGCAAGACACGGTTCTTTCTGCGTTGTCTTTTCTCCTCGAGAGTGATCCTGCGTGCTTTCTCAAAAGCATCAGCAGCGTTATAGATGGTGTGTCTCCAGGCCTCCCGATTTGAGGCCAGAGTAGACCAGTTATGTTGATCAATATGGCCAAGGCTGAGATGTTGTTTCAGGGAGTCCTTGTATCTTTTCTTCGGGGCTCCTCTCTTGCGGCAGCTGGTGACAAGTTCACCATAAAGCAAGATCTTAGGGAGGCGGTGGTCCTTCATCCTGGAGACGTGCCCTGCCCATCGCAGCTGTGTTCTCAGCGACGTGACCTCAATACTTGTGACTGCTGCTTGTTCTAGAACAGATGTATTGGTCACATAGTCTGACCAGTGGCTGTTTAGGATTGTACGGAGACAGGGTTGATGGAAGCGTTCTAGGAGTTGCAGGTGGTGGTGGTAGATGACCCATGATTCGGAACCATACAAGAGAGTAGACAGCACAATGGCTTTGTAAACACTGATCTTGGTACTTTTCTTCAAAAGTTTATTTCGCCAAACTCTTTTATGAAGCTTTCCGAAAGCACTATATGCCTTTGCTAACCTGTTGTCTATCTCTCCGTCAATCTTACCGTCCGAGGAGATGAGGCTACCGAGGTAATTAAACTGCTGGACTGATTTGAGCTCTGATTGGCCAATGGTGATATGGGGATGATGGAAGACTTCCTGAGGTGCAGGTTGATAGAGAACTTTTGTCTTCTTTAAGCTGACTTCGAGTCCAAAGATCTCAGCAGCATCTGCGAAGCAGGATGTTAAATGCTGCAGAGCTGCTTCTGTGTGGGCAACAAGGGTGGCATCATCAGCATAAAGCAGCTCTCAGACAAGATGGTTTAAGGTCTTGGTGTGGGCCTTCAGTCGCCTTAGGTTGAAAAGGCTTCCATCAGTACGGTATCGAATGTAGATACCGTCCTGATCCTCGAGGTCTGCTGTGGCCCTTTGGAGCATCATGCTGAAAAAGACTGTGAATAGGGTTGGTGCGAGAACACAGCCTTGTTTCACACCGTTAGTTATTAGAAAGGGCTCAGAAAGTGTGTTGCCGTATCTGACTTGACTGTGCTGATCCTCATGGAGTGAGATGATCATTTTAAGGAACTTGGGGGGACATCCTAAACGTTCCAAAATCTGCCATAGACCTTTCCTGCTCACAGTATCGAAAGCCTTGGTGAGATCAACAAAGGTTACATAGAGTCCTTTGTTCTGTTCCCTACACTTGTCTTGCAGTTGTCTGAGAACAAATACCATGTCTGTGGTACTTCTGTTGGCTCTGAAACCACATTGGCTTTCAGGTAGAATTCCTTCTGCAATAGTGGGTATTAGTCTGTTCAGAAGTATTCTTGCCAGGATTTTGCCAGCAATGGAGAGCAGAGTAATACCACGGTAATTTGAACAGTCTGATTTATCTCCTTTCTTCTTATACAAAGTGATGATGACTGCATCTCGGAGGTCTGATGGTAGTTTGCCGAGTTCCCAACAGCGCACCACAAACTCGTGAAATTTAGCATGGAGTGCAAGGCCCCCATGTTTCCAGACTTCAGGTGGAATTCCATCAACCCCAGCTGCCTTGCCAATTTTCACCTGCTGTATGGCCTTGAGGGTTTCTCCTAAAGTGGGGGTAGTATCCCATTCGTATTTCAGCAGTTGTTGTGTGATGGACTGAATTGCTGAGTCTTGGACTACACGGTTGGTACTGAAAAGGGTCTGGAAGTGTTCAGACCATCGATACAGAATGGAGGTTTTATCTGTCAGAACTGTTTGACCATCAGCACCGAGAAGAGGGCTTTTGGACCTGGTATGTAGGCCCGTATGCTGCTTTCAAGGCCTCATAGAATCCTCTGTGATCACCCGTATCTGCACATAATTGAGTTTTTTCAGCTAGATCAATCCACCACTTGTTCTGGATGTCACGGAGTTTCTGTTGGAGCTTGCTGCATGCCAGACAAAAGGCTGTTTTTCTTGCGTGACAGGATGGCAGTGCAAGGTGTGCTTGGTGGGCGGTTCTCTTCTTCCTCAACAAGTCCTGGATTTCTTGATTGTTTTCATCAAACCAGTCCTTGTTCTTCTTGAGGGAGAACCCTAAGGATTCTTCAGAGGATTGCAGGATGCTGTTTTTAATATGGTGCCAAATTGTTTCAGGAGAGGAATCTGCAGAATCTATGGAATGGTTTTCGAGCCTAGTTTGAAGGTTTGCCTGGAATTTGTCTCTCACTGTGGCTGATTGGAGATTGTTAACATGGAGTCTTCTCCTTGGGATACTGCCCCTTTTAGGTTTGAATTTAAGACTGAAGTTAAGTTCACAGCGCACCAGCCGATGGTCTGTTTGGCATTCTGCACTGGGCATCACGCGGGTGTGGTGGACATCGCAGACATCCCTCCAACGCACCAAGACATAATCGTGAGGTGCCAGTGCTTAGATCTGGGATGCATCCAGGTTGTCTTCAGACTATTTTTCTGCTGAAAGATAATATTAGAGATGGTGATCTGTTACTCCACACAGAATTCTAGCAGAAGTCGACCATTATCGTTGCAGTTTCCAACACCATGCTCGCCTAATATTCCTTTCCAGGCTTCAAAATTCTTACCTACTCTGGCGTTGAAATCACCAAGGATAATGATCTTATCATCTGCAGGCACCTTTTGGGTAAGGAGGCGCAGGTCGGTGTAAAATTTATCTTTTTCAGCAGGGTCAGCTTGGAGAGTTGGGGTATATATACTAAAGAGGACGACGTGTTGGTTGTTGTGTAGTGGAAGGTGTAGGGAGATAATGCGGTCAGAGTGACCTGTCGGCAGATTTTCGAGTTTAGGAACAATAGAGTTTTTGATCATGAAGCCGACTCCTGAAATATGTTTTTCTGTTCTGGGCTTACCTGACCAAAAGAGTGTGTAACCAGCATCATGTTCTCTGAGGCTGCCTTCCTCGTGAAGGTGAACTTCACTGAGAGCAGCAAGGTCCGGGGACCCTGGCAGCCCCCGCGCCGCAAGCGATGGAGTTGTTTATAAGTTTGTAAGTAAATAACTATCTCTCAAACCACAAGAGAGCATTATAACCTACAGAGAGAGTCAAGCAGACAAAACTCTTAGAAGACTGTAAAAGTTATGGAAGACCTTTTCTGTGTCAAATATAAAGACATATTTTTTCCTTAAGCAGGCAGTGTTTGCTTCTTTTAACTGTCAAGGAGCTACTTAAAGTGAAGTGTTTCAATTCCTTTTTGAGAAGTATTTTATAGCAACTTGCACAGTGCTTGGTAATCTTTTAGACTTGACAGCAAGCCAATGTTTCTCTGTGGTGGTTTTAACCTGTTCTTTAAAACTGCACAGTTCACCTCTACTGGTGTTCTGAGCCCCTTGAGGTACATGTTTTGTAAACCTGGAGCTGGACTCTGATGTGCCACTGATGTGCTGCTGACATGAGCATGGGATAGGAACGAGGACAAAATGGTGCTCTCTAAGGAAGCCTGCAGCTGAGGAAGCCAGAATTTGTATGATAGTTTTGCTGCAGACAGTGTGGGACCATGTTTGACATGTGAAAACAGCCTACATCTAAGCACAAGTAAATCTCTGTAACTTGCATGTAATGGAAATCTGAGGAGACTCAGTACCAGCTATTTCAGTCTGACATTGTGGGATGGCAACATCTGCAGCACTTTTCTATGCTGAAATGAGCAGTTTGTGTCATGAATTGCATTTGAAATTTTGTTGTTTCCCTAATTATTAAATATTTTTAAAAATATTTTTTAAATTATGCTCTTCAGTTATAACTTAATTAGCAGCTAGCAAGCAGTTACCTGATTTATTTTATTGCATGAAATAAAAATGTCATCCCTAATTTGCCTATATCTAATTCTATGCATTCTACTTGAAACTGAAATACATGTACAGCAAAAACAAATTTGTAAAGCTATTTTGCTTTAAGCTACTTGGAATTCATGTTATAAGTGGAAAGAAAAGTACATATTGCAAACTTTTTTTAAGAGATAGAGTTTGCATGTATGTGACTGGTTGAAAAAGTCATCTTTTCATATATTATAAAATGAACAAGTGCACTAATTTCCTACTTTGACCACTACCTTTTTGTTCTTGTACTATATGCCTGATAGTATCCAAGGCATCTGACAATTCTAATGTTTATTTTAAGTAAATAAAAAATTGCATTAGCTTACTTAATCCATCTCTTTGAAGCAGACATTGGTCTGTACATCTCTTTGACTGGTAACTTCATTAATAAAATATAATTTCTTAATTTTCCTAGACAGCTTTCTTACAATCTCTAGTAGATAATGAGCTTTTATTTTCCTATGCTCAATTTAATTCCATTACTTGTATTTAATACCTGCTTTGATTCTCTTTTTTTCTACATGATTGCCTGGTAGTATTTGTATTTTACTGAATGTCTGTATGTAGGCTTAATTCTTCAAAATATAGTAATTCCTGTTTTACAGGTTAAGTCTAACCTTGTGTTTTCCAACAGACATTTCTCCTCCCTCCCTCTCACTCTTTCTCCTTCTCCTTCTCTTTTCTCCTCTGTCCCCCCCTTCCTCTCCTTCCTTCTCTTTTCCTGTCTTCCTCCTTCTCTCCTTTTCTCCTTCTCTCCTCTCCTTCTTTCTTTCTATTTATTTGCCCTTGCAGCTGCTCCTAATTCGCTATGATCTGGAAATCTAATTAAATTCTTGTTTGACTTTTCCTTCAGATCATTAACAAAGCTGCTAAATGAAAACAGGAAACTTCAGTTTGTTGCCATGTATTATAACACCTCCTCTTTTAAAACTGTTTACCCATAATCTCTTTAAATAGGAAGATTTAGAAGTTTAGCAGATGACTAGCTGAACTTTGGTTATTTTATGACCTTTGCCCACAGCAAATGCTAAAGTGAATGTAATACGTTAAAAGGCAAAGAGGATCCTGTGTGCCCACAGTGTAATGGCGGAATGGTTTTGTGTGTGGAAATATTTCAGAATAATAGCCAGGTAGTAAATCCATGGCTTTGCAATAGTTTTCTAGTAGTTCATTCTATTCCTGTCTTTAGATTAAGCACAGAAAAGTGTTTCCTTCACCTCCAACAAACTTCGAATCCCTGTAGGAAGTGGAGCCCTCCAGATCCAAGGGCAATCAACACTGTACATGAGTGAACATGATTCAACAGACAGCAACTGGAGACAGAGTGGCTACTGCTAAATAGAGAAGTCTGGATTTTATATTGTAACAGATGACTTCATGAGATGACATGAAATTTTAGTAGAACAAAAAGGATAGAGTTCAGTAGGTGCTGCACTCTGAGCCCCTGGACTTATTAATATCTATGCCTTGACCTCATCTCAGCTGTGAAATCTTACCATGAAAAATGTGCACATACATGTGAGTTCATCCAGTTTCCAGAAGCTATGGCAGTCCTGTCCCATCTCCTGTTATCAATGTGAGATGTAATCATGATCCTTAATCAACACACTGTCAGCTTTTGTTTCTTCCACATATCCTACTTCGGGTACTCACTAAAATTGCATCAACGTTCCATCACTTTCTTCTTTCTCTTTTGAAGAAAAAAATGCCATGTTTTTTTCTTCCACATTTATGTTTTATTTTTAGGTAGGAAATGCATTGTGGATTTTAAATAATAGCAACAAAAAGCAGGACAGTGGTTCAATTTATTTCCTAGCTTGTTAATTTACAGAAAATTAATGTAATTTTATTCCTTCCAATTTCTGTAGGTAATTCTCTACAATGTATTAGCCACATGAAATTTCTTACATATTTCTGCAAATCTTACACAGCTGTGTAGGAAAATTAGTAAATTATTATTCAGCTTCATTTTCATCCATCTTTGTGTTAGGTTATTTTATGACAGTTACAAAACTGACTATTTTTAAAATACTAAAATATCTTAATGTACCATTAAACATTTGTTGGTAATCTTTGATTATAAGTAGAAAAGATATTGTAAGGTGCAAATTACATTTTTTCTCTGATTAGAAAATGATAAATTAGTGAACTATTACTGTAAATCTTTGTCAATGGTGTCCATTGCTAAGAATGCTTAGCTGGCATATACTACTTGTGCTATCCATTTAAATTTTTGCCTCTGTAAGTAAGAAACATTCTAGTGGAATAATTGCTTTAAATTGTGGTTGATTGATCTCTCTTCAATATTGCTTTCCATATGACTGTCTCTTAAAAAAATCAAGAAGTTTATTTTTTTTCATATTCTAGCCCCAAATTTTATGACTGCACCATAAAATAACCTTTTGTCTAGCACTACTTGGTTCTGCTGCTTCTCTACTCTGTTTTTTCCTTTTGAGTTGTAATCAGACCTAATTTATATGCTTTCTTTCTTATTCCTTGTATATTATTTTCATAAATATTTAGTCTGTTATACCTTAATTATGCTGGATATCTCATTTCTTTGTGGCCTGATTATTGGCTTTACACATTTTACCTTCATCAATAAAGTGTCTTGGGGTCTAGTCCATATAAAATACTTTTATCTACTAAAAAATCATGAACTTTAGTCCATGCTTATCTATTACTTTTGAAATATTAATCTATGCCTGTGCTGGTAGGAGCAGAAGTAAATATAAGTGATAGAAATGTGTGTAGAGATAACTTAAATTATTCCAGAATAAAATATTGCTGGTCCTAGCTCTTGAAACAGCAGTAGTGGGTAAAGTTGCTGCCTGCATGAACTTTGATATATACCAGTGGTGTAAAACTAACCTGAGAAGACAGACTTTAAAATACTGCCTTTTTCACTAGGACCTGCAAAACCCTGCAATATTATTATGTCAGCTTATTTTATTCTAGTGAAAAAGGTGGTGAAAAACTAACCCGTTTTCTAATTATGCTTTTGAATTTCTTGGTTTCTTGGACACTTGCAGAGTTTTTCAATTCTTCGTGCTCAGCTTTACATTATTAGTCTTCAACTGTTTTTTAAACTTACTACCTTATAATATTAACATTAGAAAATCACTTTGTTTAATAGAATGACAAATTTATTTTCTAAAAAACATAATCATCAGAAAGTTAGCAATAGAAGCTACTCCAGACATTTTCTTTAAATCCAGCCTGCAAGCTTTCCTATCACTGATGTATAATGGACAAGTGAATATGATCTCCGACCATATCTAGTCTACCTCTTCAGATGTTGCCAAGCTTTGTAAACAAGGTAAACAGATATGTAATACCGCTGAACAGAGAAATCAGTGATATTTTGACATTATACTATAGAATAGAATAAGAAACAGATTAATTCAGAACTAAATTCAGAATTAGGAACTAAATTGAGTCATCCTCCTTGTATAAAAGGACAAGGAGAGTCATTGTAACGAGTTTTGTGTTATCGCACAGTTTGAATAAACCCATGATAATATCACAAAAAAATACACATTTTATCACAATTATGTACTCTGCTGTTGCTTCTGTGATTGATAAAGTGGAAAGTTTTGCTTGAAAATGGTATTTGTCTTACTGTGAGTAGTACATTCAAGTTGTATGACTGATTATGGAAATGGACAACATTGTGATTGTGATGTAAATCCACTGTAAATTTCTCAAGCACAAAGTGTAAACTTATGTTCTGGTACATCTTTGTCCATTATCCATTTTGTATAAATACTTTTTGGACACTTAATTTCCCCTATAATTCAATTAATATTAAATAGATTTTTAAGGACTATTAGAAATCTCATGTGTTTCATAAATGTATCCGTATTTGTCCTTACTATGTTCTGTAACAATTCTATCAAAAACCAAGAGCATAGGAGTGGTTGCATGGAACCCAGCGGTGGTGTTATTCCTCTGGCTGTCCTATCATAAGGATTTCCAGAAGGTGGTTTTCATTTTCCAGTGTTCCTAATACTGTAGGATTTCCATAAAGTTACCAGTTTTCCAGTCTGATGACTATCCAGACCATTAGTTTTCATTAAGACCATCACTAGGATTCCTTTTTGTAAATTTTTTTTTGCTAAAGGTCACTCTTGTGGTCTAAACCTTTATTTTATGAGGAGGCAGGATAGGTTACTGAGCAGTTGTACAAACTTCATTTGTGAAGGGCCTTCTCATGGCTATATTATGTATTTATGTAAGTCTTTGATTCCTATAACTTTAGAAAGGAAATAGACACCTACATGCAGAATGTTGAATAATAATACTATAAAATCACAGGGAGTAATAATGTCTTCTGTTAAGTTATTCACGTTGGACAAACATAAGGTAAGTTTTCCTGCCAAACAAAAGAAATAAATAACCACACAAAAGAAATTTAATTGCAAACTTTTATTTCAAGATATAGCACAAGGGGGGGAAAAATTAGCCATTTTGTTCAGCACATTACATGTAATCAACAGTGCACAGGAAAAATCGGTTATAAAAATCTACAGGGATGTCAATGCAAAGACTAGTATAGGCTGAAATGAGTATGATGCTGTTTTCATCAGAATAATTGTTCTGAAGAATACAGGCAATAACTGTTTGGTTCTAAAACAGTTGAGAAACAATGCAGATAAAAAACATTTAGATGCTGCTGATAGGAATATTTCTGTTCCAGGAAGACAACCTCAGAAATAGGAAAAAAAGAGGAGGAATAGATGATGTAGCAATTTATTGCTTCATTTCCAACTTCACAGTCTATTGCTTTGATTCTCCTCAGAAACTTCTCATTGTGTACTATCCCCATCTTTATCACTTATAAAATAGCGGGTACAGAAACTTTGCCCTACTAGGAAAATGGAGGACACATAGTAGCTTACCAGAATAAAACTTAAAAGTTTTCTAATGTGTCAGTAGATTTGCATAGTCTCTTGAACCATATGTGGGTGGCAGACAATAAGTTTACAATTGAGTTCAGCTCCTGAATACAGTTTTGAGAGGGTTGTTTTGTTACTTTTTTTCTTTTGAGTCCTTTTTGCAAGATTTTTCAAGTCCTTTATCTGAAAACTGCGAAGTGCTTTAGAAGTAGTAATTGCATGTCACTAATGCTGTGAGGTGGGAAAAGTTACTCATTTTATGGTTGAGAAGAACTGAGCGATATCCAAAACTCTGAATAGCAAGCAGAACACCTGACATTATTGAGAAATCACTACTGCATCTAACTGGGACTTTCTCTGTTTTCCTAGCACTGTTCATCTATGAAGATAAAAATGGACTTGAATTATATGAGGAACTGAGAGAAATTATAAGCATTGTAGTTATTATTGCTCCATTGGTATTCATAATGTGATAGCTAAAATAATGTGAAGAAATAATTAAAACAGAGTATAAAGGGGGAAGACAATATAGGATGCTTGGAAGGATGTGCTTCTGAAGCTCTAATATTTTCCCAACCTGTTACTAGGCACATGCTATTTGCTATGCTCTCAACATATAGCAAAAGTAGTAGCATGTACATATTAAGGAAGTTCTGAAATAGGTGTGTTTTGACTTAGACACCAGTGGAAATTACCTCAGGTGTTAGAAGGTGAGGTAGTGTCTTACAGTCCACAAAAAACCCAGTGAATTCACTTCTAGTTTCATTTCCCGCCCCCTTTTTTGTTGTTTAGGTAATAGACATTTTCATTGAATTTAATGTGCAGAGGAGATAAACTGATCCTGTTTACTAATTACTTGCTTTTATCACCTAGGAGTATTTTAGTGGCATGATCCACGAATGGGATATAAAAGAGCTAATTAGTTTAGTGAGGCAGTCTGTGCTGCTGGTTTAGTAATGAGGAGTTTACTCTCTTGTTTTGATTTTCTTTAACTGATGGAATTCCATTGAAATACTGCATACTACTTGCTCTGTAGTTCTTTTGGGGTGGTGGAAGGAGAATGGGGAAAGGGTATAAATGTGTTCTTAAAGTTTAGTAGGTTTACATCTTTACTGACAGACATAAATCCAGGTGGCAACAACTCCCAGCATAGAGAAATTTCCTCTAATTCCTCTTTAAGTGACTATTGAATTTTTAGCAAAAATTCAATAGCAAATAGCAGAGTTCTATGAGCTACCTCTTGCAGTTCGAGCATATTCAACCCATATTAATGATTCTAGTAGATGTTCTGTTTGTGTTGACAGGGACTGCACTGCAGTGCTTAAAAAGAGAATTTCCGAATTACACACTAATTTTTATTTGTTAGTAGTTGAGAGGAAGGCACTTCTTTTCTAATAGCACTAGGAACTTACATAATCTTAGTATTAAATAGTGAGAGTCAGCTTTTCTTTTACTAAGGAACTTATTCTACAGAACCTCGGTGTAATTTGTGCCCAATTTGTAGAGCTTTAACACTGTAAATAGAGAATATTTGCCTGCGTTCTGTGTTAAAGAGAAATACTGATGTTTTGGAATTACTGCAGTAAGTAGCAAATGCTGTACAAGAAAAAAAAATGCTCCAGAGACACCTAATTTCATGCAATTATATCTGTACTTCAGGATGTTGACCTTAGGGAGAAGGAAGACACTTATTTTTCAGGGGAAAGAATACAAATAGAACATAGTTGATTTTGGTGGGGGTTTTTATTGCTTTGGTTTGGTTTTTAATGTCCATGTAGAAAGAGTCCTAATTTACTGTAAGTATTTAATATTGATGTTATCTTTAATATTGATTTAATATTGGCTTTGGTCATCAGCCCTGTTATTTACATTTTCTTGTTTTCCCTCATTCCTGTTGCTTATCACACATATGGAATGAAACTCTTGTTGTGTGTATTTCATATGAAAGGTTAAGAAGTAAAGGGTTTTTATATACCCCTTAACAATATTATACTAGAACTACTTCCTTTTATTTGTAGCCAATAGAAATTAATTAGAATCATGGAAACTGGAAGAAAATTAAAGCTGTAATTTATTATTTTAAATCAATGGATGTCATAATTGCTGATACAATTTTTTTTCATATTCTGACTATAAATTCTGTAATAATGACTAAAAGCATTTTTTATATTTTTCTCTTGTTTCTAGACTGAAAAATATGAACATCCTTTTAAAGGAAGCTGTCAAAGATGATGAGAAACAGTCAAGAATTTGATTGAAAAATACCAAAATCTTAACCAAACCTTCAGAATAATACTAAAAAAAGCCCCAAAACTTGATGTAGCTGTAGTTCTCAGTGTAACAATGTTTTTAAAAATGCTTTTAAGCATGCAAATAGATATATATCTGTAAAATTCAGCAACAAATCCTGAGGATGTCAAACAGATGTAAATTGACAGCAGAAATGCTAACAAGACACTCTTTCAGGACATTTGTATACCTGAGGAATGAAAGTATAACATCTAAAGTATTTTCTAAATAAGTGAGAGAAAGAGCCTACTGTACTCATGAAGATGGGAAAAAGGCAAATTTGCTTATGTCAGAAGTGAACATATTAAGGACTTAAAAGACTTTATTTACAAATGATGTATTAAAAGTAATACATAGTATTATAGCTTCAAAAATGTAACAGTTTTAGCTAAAAGCAGAAAAAGTTATTAATACTGTGAGACTCATAATGAGCACTACTACATTTCATTTGCTATTTGTAGCTTTATTACTAAGTTAAGTTTAGTAATGTATCCTTTTTTATCTTATTTTTAATAGCTTGGAACTCACTATTTCGTAAGATTTTGCTTATATTCAAGGGAGGTGGCAATGAAAATGCTTCTCTGTCTGATACGATTCATGGTGGAGGTGATAGTTATGTCCATCAGCACAAGTTGTGGACCATTAGCTGACCACTGGCTCATGATTCCTCCCTTGGCACTTGTGTGCAGCGTGGCAGCTTGAATAGTATAATTGTGCAGCCCACTGCCAGCTAATAGACAGCTTGAAAAACACTGTTTCATGAAGCAAAAACTTAATGTGTCCGTGGTCTTTTGAAAGATCTAGTGTTAATTTATGTACATCCTGAATGTAGTGTCACGTACTTTACTAACTCCCACAGACACCAGTTGATATTCATGCAAGTGTTTTTGTAAATTTTCAGTAAGGATGAAAAACTTTTTCTCTAGATGATTCTGAATATAAAAGAAAACTCACATACGAAACAGATGAAAATTATGCAAACTGAGCATAATCTTTATTTAGAAGCATCATACTGTGCACTATTTATGATACATTTCCCTAATAATCAGACTTATGCATGAGGCATAAACCTAAGGCAGCTCTGTATATAGATTTTCCTTAATCTGACTCAGAACATGTTTAAATACTAGGTCAGACTCCAGGTAGGAAGATGTAGTAGTGGTTTCAATTAACTGTAAATTTTCTCTGAGATACGACCTCATTACTTTTTCCATTGCTTATGTGCATCAGTTGCAAAATCTAGACTATATTGAGTAAAACGATAAAAAAAACTAATTACTGAACTATGATTGGAACCTAAACCATAAATTCTTGAAGTTTCATGGTGATACTTTTTACACACTTGAGTATAAGCAATAACAATTTGAGTTTGTTTTGCAGCTCTCTTACTTTAATCAATATAGCTATATATAACAATACCACATGCTAACTCTGTAGCATACCATATATCAAACTATGTAACATAGTGCATATTTATGCACTATGGTTTTGAGTGGTCCATATTCTCAAACTGCAAGAATAACTTCATTTATATCACTGTAACATCAAGCTCAAGTGCCATAAATGTCCTTAGTGGCAGAAAAGCTGTGTGAGTCAAATATGCTAAAATTCTTAAATCAAGTTATAGTATTTAGGCTCATACACAGGCTCTGTCTTCATATCTCATAATGTAGTCCAGTATGGATGAGCTGATCAAAAGAGATGTATGAAGTTTAGCATCCTTACATATGGCTCAAGGCTTTTACTTTAGACTAAAGATAGTTCAGTCCTTTGTCATTAATGTCCCCACCGTGGATAGTGTTTGAAGCTGTCTGTCATTGGTTCAGACCTTTCCTTCTGCATTAGCTATAGAAGCAAATTCTGTACACATAATGGCCAGAATTCTAAGTTAGTTTCTTCCAAGAACAATCAAGTTTACATGCACCAAAGTCATTCTTCAAAAACCAGGGGATGTGCATTAACTGCTCAGGGGATTCACTTCAAAACTCTGCTACAGCTACAGTCCAAACCATTAAACTTAATGTAGTTTTTCTGGAATATTCACATAAGACAAACCATTTGTGATCATATTAGCTATTTAAGCTGAAAACAAACATTTCCTTGTTTTCTCACTGTCTTTTGTAAGTATTGGAGCACATTTAAGGATGCTTCTTCAACTCTTGTTTCATTTTGCATAAGATCTGATTTGTTAATCTGCGGGTTTATTTCTGTGACCACAGAGAGCAGTTATGGTGAGTTGACTTTGACTGGCTTCCAGACACACATCCAGCTGTTTTCTCACTCCCCCTCTTCAACAGGACAGTGGAGTAAATAAGACAAAAAAGCTCTAGGTCAAGATAAAGACAGGAAATCACCTACTAATTACCATCACAGCAAAACAGACTGAATTTGGGTAACATAAATTTAATATATTACAAATTGTGATAGAGTTGGATAGTGAGAAATAAAGACAAAACCTGAAATACTTCCCCCCCACACACCCTTCTGTTCTTCTGAGGCACTCCTTCATTCTGGAATCCTCCACCTCCTCCCCTGAGGGGTGGATGGGGAATGGAGATTATGGTCAGTCCATAAGTGCACTTCTGTCCTTCTTCCCCTGCTCCATTCTGGGTCCTCTCTATGGACTGCAGAGGAATCTCTGCTGAGGCACCAGGAGTGTCTGCCCCCACTTCTTCAGTGACCTTGGTGTTCACAGATTATTTCTCACTTTTTTCCCTCTCCATCACTCCTCAGCAGTTTTCCACAACTGCTGTGAAGTGGTTTTTACCCCGTTGTAAATAAGTTTTTGGAGAAGTGCCACCATCCTGGCTGAGGGGCTCAGCCATTTTAAATTACTTCAAGTACTTTCAAACATGTAAAAATGTGGGTGTTTATTTCTTTTTCTAACTCAGAGACCTGGCTGCAAGGAACTGCTTGGTAGGTGAAAGCAACATCTTGAAAATAAGTGATTTTGGAATGTCCCGGCAGGAGGATGATGGTGTGTACTCATCATCAGGCCTAAAGCAGATTCCTATCAAGTGGACTGCTCCAGAAGCTCTGAACTATGGTAAGGATATACCTATATCTTCTCGCAAAAGAAAAATAAAATCCAATGTAGAGTAAGGAGCACCAGGACCACACCATGGGCAATATTTTGAGTATATATGTATATATTCCTAGTCCCCAGTTCAAAATTAATGATGTTTAAAATAATTTTAATTTTTCAGTCTTATTTATGTAAGAAACAGTGGTTTGCCTTCAAGAAAAATAAGGCAGCAACATCAGAATTGCTGTTATGCAGCAATAGCATAGTGCTTTGGTTATGTTGCTGACTCATTCTATAGACAGACTCATCAGTCATCTAAATCATGGTCATTAGCAAAACGAATGGGAAGTTCTGCATATTTATGGCGGTGAGTGTTCTAGCACCTCACTGAAAATGTTAGAAAGTGTTAATGTACTAAAACACTGTGTTAGATAATTCATTGCATTGGTGAAAAGGACAGTCACTGATTTATATTTTTTTTTAAGTGCAGCTTTTCTTTACCTGCATTTTTGTGTATTGCTGGGCTGTTGTCTTGAGTGTAAAAATCCATTATTTCTTACTAAGTGAAATGTCCATACTACATGGGTAATAGTTCCCAAACAGAAAGAGAAGCTACTGTATTTAGCTTTTTATCTTGCGTGAATCTAGAAGAACAAGTTCTTGTAGGTAAAGTGGGCTGTGAAGAAGCAACACATTAAAATAAATGATGGCATGTTCTGAATGTACTTCTCTCAACCAATTCTTTAGTTGAGTACTTAGAAAAAAAATTTTTAAATTTTTCATTTGAAGTGTCTATAAATATTTCTGCCATCTCTTAAAGCCCTTTTTCAGAAATCATGTGTTGGAAATAAGTTTGTGAATTATGATTGATAGCAAAATGCTTCCTCTCATTAACACTTTTGCAGGAGTTAATGACATAACACAATAAAACAGATCATCCCTTTGAAAGGCTAATAATAAACTTAGTTACAGTAATTGATCCTGTATTACCAATTATTCTGAGAGGTCTTAGTGTCACTAACATTCACTGGTGAAACACTTTTTTGGATGTTTGATCAACTATGAAAGGTGATTTGGATTTTTATTTTTGTTGTTTCAGAAATGCATACAGTATATTTCACATGTTATGGAAACCTATCTTTCATACTTATTTCATGTTTCCTAAAAGGCATACATATTCAAGCAGCTATAAGTAATTTTCTGTAGTGTTTGGAAAATAAGCCTTCTCAAACATCTGTTAATGTGTTCAGTAGTGTAATATTCAACTTTCAAAATGTCACAAAAGGTTTCTGGGAAAGATGTGAATAAAACTAATGGAATTGTGTTTTACTATTTTCCAGCCTAATAATGTGGTTGTAAGAATTGCATTGATTTGTGTAGGTAAGATTGAAAGTATTTAAGATATCAGAATAGAACTAAATCTGCAGTATTTCAAAACCAGTTGGCAAACACTGGACATGTCTGTCCTTAATGTCAGGATTTAAGAGGTGGAAGAAAATGAGGAATAGGGCCATATAACCATTACTCGAATGCTAAAGTGCTCAAGACTGCAAAAAAGTTATTTTTTTTTAAGTCACTGATGAATTCAATGTATATTACAAATTAAAAGCAGTCACTAAAAGGTTTTAAATTAAGAAAAAACACAAGTTGTGAAGTCTAGAAACCAGATTAGGGCAAATAGAGTGGTTAGGGCATTGTGTCGGATGTCATAAGCAAAGTTCCAATGCTGTTGGAGTTTTTGAGAGATGGAACCTTTGGTTCAGTTCGTGCTGTTCAGTGCCATTCCATACCATTATTTTTGCTTGGAGCTATATTATTTCCATTACTTGCAGCTGTTGTGATGTTAATATTCATGTGTGATGGGTTTGTTTGTTTGTTTTTTCTGAACAGGCCTTTCTTTTTTTTTCCCAGATAATGTAATAGTGGAAAGTGTAATTAACTGTGCAGAACTTGTATGTTCTTTTAAAAAACACCCTAATCACCTATCTTGTATCTGCTGAATGCTGTCAATGAAAATTGTTAGATTACTGAATGCCAAACTGTGGGGAGTTGATACAGAGACAAGAAAACTAATCTTAGTACAAAGAGCATAGTGAATGTCTGTAATTGGCATCTATTAGGCACACAGGCCAACGTGGCACAGCTGGAAGTGATATTTAGTCTTAATAGTAAACTGAATTTTCTGACGTCAGAACAGTTATCACTGTCATCAACAGTCACTGTAATTTACATGTATTTTCCCTTTTTTTTCTAGTCAGAAGTAGTTTAGTTAGATTGTTGGACGATTAGAGATAAACAAACAATACACTCACAAGCAGGTAAAGAATAAAGGCACATATATACAAAGTAATAGTATGGAACAAAGAATAGTCATGAAAAGTTGAAAGTAATGTTGAAAATGGATTTTTAAGGTAACATTTTCCCTGATCCTGCTGCAAAAGGCTAGGAGCCTTAACTTTCTGATGTGAATCCATCCTTCTTAATGTGAATCCATCAGGGACAACAGAAAGATCTGCTTTCAAGATCTCTCCTTTTGCTGTAATAGAAAGCTGTCATTCCATAAGGAGGCTTGGAATTCAATTATCTATCAATTATCTGTTTTGTTATCTCAGAGGCATAGTTGAAGGTAATGGAACCAGCAGGCCACTTTTTTTTTTCCTTTAAGTGATTGGGTGCATCAGTTCTTCAGGATCCAGCCATATTTTCATTTTCAGAGATCAGTTTCTCAGAGCATGAGAACCAGGCCTTCCTTGTGCTTACAAACTGTGTTGGTGGTAGCTCCTCTGAGAATACTCATTGCTATGTGAAATTAAAGAACTGGGAAAGATAATTTTTTTAAATCATTTTTTTAATTAAAAGTGATCATAAACAAGGGGAGAAAACCTAACATTTTTCTATCCTTTTGTATTAAAAGAAATTTTTGTAGATTAAGGAGGAAACAAACTCTTAACTTGCATGAAAATAACTGACATGCTAAGGTCTATTAAATAGTAGAACTTTAAGTTAGCTTATATTATTCCTAGGTATTGTCTTTAAGATAATTTGTTTGATAATGTGATACTGAAGACTGTGTTGTCTGCAGAATGTATATTATGTATATTACTAGTTACAGCTTTGTTATGCTCGAAGCTTGCCAATGTAACACTTTACCTCTACAGAAAATTTTGGGCCATAATTATCTGAAATGTTAATTTCTCTGTATTAGTTAAGCTGAGAGTTTGCTTTCCTTTTCTTAGGGAGATACACATCTGAAAGTGATGTATGGAGCTTTGGAATCCTTTTGTGGGAGACATTCAGTTTAGGAGTATGTCCATACCCTGGAATGACCAATCAACAAGCACGAGAACAAGTTGAGAAAGGTAAATATTCATAGGGAGTGAAAGAAATGCTGTATAGATGCATAAGGATATAGTGCATACAGTATAAAACAGCAAAGAAATAACATACAAGTTGTGTAACAACTTCATAAAAAATAATATGAGGGTTTCTAAATTGCTGAATGTAGCTCTCTGGGAGGAGTCGAGTGCTATATTGGCCTTTTGATAAAAGGAATATACTGACCAGTAACTTAAAGGATGGCAGACTTACAGCATGCTGACTTCCATTGTTGCACAACCAACAGGTAAGATGGAGAAGAAGGATTTACTGCTGTGCAAAGCAGAGGCTTGACCAGAATGAATTAAGATTATGCTCATGCATGTATAAATATTCTAAACTGCCAGAAAAAAACTGTATCATTCCATCTTCTGTATTAAAGCAGTTCATAGAAAGACTGAGCAATTATGGTGGAGAATGGTAAGCTATTTGAGTGTTGGAAGCCACATTTGTCTTTTATAAAATAATGAAAAGGCTTTACTTAAAACAGCAAATAACTATAAGCAGGATTTCAGAACTTCGATTTATTTTCATCATCTTTATTGACATTTCAGAACTCTTCCTGCTCTACATAGTACTACTGTGTAATTTTTAAATAGGCTCTAAGCTACTAACACTATTAAATGATTTAAAACAAAGAGTTAAAAACCGTGTCCAGATGGCTTCTGCATATCTCCAGGGATGGAGATGCTGCCACCTCCCTGAGCAACCTGTGCCAGTGGTCAGTCAGCCTCACAAAAGTGTTTCCTGATGTTCAGGAGGAATTCCCTGTGTTTCAGTGTGTATCTATCACCTCTGGTCCCGTTACAGGAAAGAGCATGGCTCTGTCCTCTTTGCACTCTCTCTGCAGGTGTTTATATACATTGGTGAGATCTCCCTGAGCCTGCTCTTCTCCAGGATGAACAGTTTGAGTTCACTCAGCATTTCCTCATAGGAAAGATGCTCCAGTGTCTCTGTCATCTTGTTGACCCTTCAGGGGACTCTCCCCAGTATGTCCATGTCTGTCCTGTTCTGGGAAGCCCAGCCCCGGACCAGCACTCCAGGTGTGGCCCCACCAGTGCTGAACAGAGGGAACAGATGATCTCCCTCAGCCTGCTGCCACATTCCTTCTAATGTAGCCCGGCATGCCATTGGCATTCTTTGCTGGAGGAGCACATTGCTGGTGCATGTTCATCCCTTGATGTCCACCAGGGTCTGCAGGTCCCTTTCTGTCAGGTTTCTTTCCAGCTGGACAGCCCCCAGCATTTATTGGTGCTAGGATTTCTTCTTCTCCAGGTGCAAGGCTTTGCACTTCCCGTTGTTGAACTTCCTGTCAGCCCCTTTCTCCAGCCTGTCCAGGTCCCTCTGAATGGCAGAACAACCCTCTGATTTATCAGCCCCACCTCCCAGTTTGGTGGGTACAAACCTGCCTCATCATTCAGATCATTAATGAAGATGTGACACAGGATTGGACCCAGTCCTGACTCTGGGGGTACACCTCAAGTTACTGGCCTCCAACCAGTCTTACCACTCATCACTTCCTTTCAGGACTCACTGTTCAGCCAGTTTTCACTCCACCTTCTGGTCATCCAGCCCATAATTCAACAGTGTCTTGGTGATGATTTTATGGGAGACAGTTTTGAAAGCCTTAGTGAATTCCCTTCGTATACCAGGCCACTTATTTCATTGTAGAAGTTTTTCAAACTGATCAAGTATGACTTGCTCTTGGTGAATCGAGCCTGACTACTCCTGATGACTTTCTTGTCCTTCAAATTCCTGGCAATTGTTTCAAGCATTTAGCTACTCCATCACCTTCCCAGGGAACAAGGTGATGCTGACAAGCCTGCAGTTCCCAAGGTTCTCCTTGAAGATAGGAGTGACATTTGCTTTATTCCTCTCTTCAGGTACTTCTCCCAGTAGTCACCATGATGGATGAAAGATTATTGGGAGTGGCCTTGCAGTGACATCAGCCAGCTACCTCAGCACTCATGGGTGCATCCCATCAGGGCCAGTTTATGTAACTATTCCCTGACCAAGTCCTCTTCCACCACATCTTCCTTACTCCAGCCTTTAACCCTGGTCTCTGGGGCTTGAGATTCCTGAAGGCAGGTCTTGCTAGCAAGGACCGAGGTGAGGAAAGCATTCAGTGTCCCAGCCTTCTCCATGTCCTGTGTTGCTGAATGCTGTACCTCATTCAGCAGTAGGCACACATTTTTTTCTAGCCTTCCTTTTGTCACCTACATACTTACAGAAACCCTACTTGTTGTCTTTGATACCCCTGGCCAGATTCAATGCCATGTGGGCTTTGTCCTTCTTAGCTTCATCCTTGGGTCCTAAGACAGTGTTTCTCTGTTCCTCCCATTACCTGATTTTGTATTTGAATTTGTCCAGGAACTCCTTGTTCATCCATACAGTCCTCCTGGCATTTTTTCCCAACTTCCTACTCATTGGGAAGTTGTCTTCCTTGCTGTGAGTACACCTCTTTGGTCCAGGGGGTTGATGATATGCTTAAATGACCACTTACCTGTGACTTTTCAATGATTAGCTGCTGATTTGCTTAACTGATTGTCCATTTTCCTGCTCATCACCAAGTCAGAGAGTTCCCTCAGCTGATGGCAGCAGAGAGGTGTGGAAGGCCACTATCTATCTAAGCAAACGAGAAGAGAAACTGTCTTAAATGCTGGGAAGATAAAAAACTGAAGAAAACAGGAGAAAGGAAACATAAACGACAAAAGTGCAAATGGGGAGGGAACTTCTTAGAAAAGGGAAGAAGCATGAGAATAAAAGTTTATCCATTTTCAAATAGAGCTAAGAAATTTACTCCCATCAATAATAAACACTTTATTATTGATTTCCTCACTAAGAGGAGAAAAAGGGAACCAGAGGGAAGCTACTTCCTAAGGTACAGGAAACAAATCTGTGCAGGTTCCTGACTAAGGGATGAGAAGCACACTGACAACTTACTATGAACAACCGAAATGTCCTTGGTACCTGAGCTTTAATTAGTTTCATAATTATCTATCACATATAGGTTATATATTGAAGACTTTCCTCATATTGCCCTGAAAATTTTTTTTAAGGCAATGATCTTGAACTTTACTTCTTTCTTATTAGATTTGTCAATATGCAAATACGCAATATCGGTTTTCAGTGCTTAATGTTTTCCCCATTTTCTTGTGTACTAGGCTACCGAATGTCTGCACCACAAAAATGTCCTGAAGAAATATACAAAATAATGCAGAGGTGCTGGGACTACAAGCCAGAAAACCGGCCAAAATTCAGTGAGATTCAGAAAGAGCTATCTTCAATCAAAAAGAAAGTGACATAGTGACAAACAAGTGCCAAACTCAATGTGTGGGACTTTATTTTCCAGTGAAGTAATTTTTCCCTTCAAACACTATGCATTTATCCAACATTATTTGCAATATTCTTCTAAGATTACTTTGAAATTAACTGGTTTTTTTATATACACGTGTACCATCTTGAGTGATGCGTTAAAGATACATACTGCAAAATGCTATATATCCAGTTACAGTAATACTGTAATTTAGGTTACATGTACATAGGAAAGCAGATACTATAAATTTAAGGGACTGTGGCTTCTATCTGTTTTACAGCAAGTAACTGCTAGTGACATTTTTTAGAGTTTTTCTACCTTAAGGTGTGTTCTCACTCTGCTGTCCCTGTCCTGTATGTCATCACTCTAATATAGTGACTGCCATACATGTTGGCCTTACAACTGAAGACAGTTTTGACAGGTATTTCAACCAGAAACTTTTATATTTTTTAAAACTCTTTCTGCAGCTGATATTTTGAAGTGATACTTGGTTTTAAGGATGAAGGTCAGTCAGATTCTGGATGCAGATGTGCTTACTGAACAGTAAAATCCAGAATTTTCTCTGTACAGATTGAATTACTTGTGCATTTATCACCATACTGTAGAAATACTAATAACTTTTAATGTGATTTACTTAAGCCATGCCTTTTTTTTTCTTCCTACGATGCCATCAGAATTCATTAATATGTCTCTTACACAGTGAGACATATTTGTTTCCTTAAGAAACAAAAGACCAATATTAAGTCTTAATGACATATGTTAAGAAATACTGCAAATCATCTGCCTTCCAAAGAGTATGTAAAGCAGTAGGCCAAGAAAAAGAGGTTTACCAATGATAACAGCAGATAAAAAGTGTCATTGATCTTAGAGGAGTTAAAGAATTTTCCTAGATTTCCTTTTCAATCCTGATTTTTTCCCTTAAATTGGTAAAAATTCTCAGAATGCAGCTGGAGCCTGCAAAAGATTATGTTAAACAAAAGTACATTCCATCACAGTGTCCAAAGCAAAATACTACTTCTGTATGGCATGAGGAAGTTGTTCAAGCAACCAAAAGTAAAGAAGCGTGTTTAAAGCCTCTGATAGGCTGGGAACAGCAGAGTAGAAATACTAACTTTCTATTTTACTTACATAATTGCAATCATATTTCAAAAGATTGGGGATAAACAAGGTTTAAATTCACCAGGAATTAAAACCTTGTGTTTTTGTGTGTGTGTGTATATATATATATATATATATGTATTAAAAAAAAAAGGCCAGAAAGAATAAAAGCTTACTAGAAAGGGGAGGGAGGAAATGCACAGTTTGTTACTCTGACTCTGGGTCCTCTTTACAGCTGGAATTATTTTCTAGGGCTCTACATAGAGATAGAAACAGGTTTACAGACACTATCCTGGTCTGAATTCCAGCATTAAGGTGCTTGAAATTTTTCTAAGAATTTACTAAATTTTTTTCAGATTAAGGGATATCAATTGCTGCTACTGCAAGTAGAAACAGGGATTATGAGTAACACAGCATCTGGAATGTTAATTAGCCCTATGTTTTAGGGCAGTGTTACAGTGGGATTGAGGTGGAGTGAAGTCAGTGGCTACATTACATTTTTATTTCTGTTAAGGTGGCTTTTCTATTGTCCAAATCATTTTTGCTCTCTAAGGTATATTTACAGTAGTACTGAGTGGTGGTTTAGGACTATGTGTGACCAAAATATGTGTAGTCTAGAAGAGTTTGTCTGTTACATAGGAGTTAGTGTCCAAATACAACAGTGAATGGTTGTGTGGGAGCACATCACCTGTATTTGAGGTGATACTGTCAGGAATGGTGAGTGCTTCTTGCATTTCTTAAGTGATTTTTTTCTTGGAGCTAAGGAAACATATATATAGATACACCCATGAAGGTAGTGCTTGGAAAATATGGTGGCATAAATTAAAACTTCGTTATAAGTGTACTGGATATATTTACTTAGTTCTGTACTTCAAGTAGCCCAGAGATACTTTTCAAGAGCAATAGGAAACATTCTTGTTAGTTTGTATGCTTCTAAGTAATACACAGAGTTTGTGCCTTAATTTGCTAGTTTGCTAATGCAAGTGCAAGTGTACTAAGGTTTAAGGAATGTTTCACAATCATTTGGAAAAATCCAAGATTCACCCTACTGCGTGTCCTTATGTATGCATCACTAAAGTCTGCAAGTAAGAATAACAGTGTCTTCTCTATCAGCATTCATAGCTTTTCTGGAAAGTTAATGTTCTTCTTCTGTTAAAGAGAGGGACTGTTGCTCTGCCGTATGACCTCTTGACAGCACAGAAATAGTGCTTTATTTTTATAAAATTAAATGCTCTTTTCTTTATCTTAAATTAACCAGTCACTATCCTGACTCTCACAGAAGGATAAAAATTGGACTAATATTTTATTCTGAAGTAGTTAACCTCTGTAGTTTGTATCGCACTTCTGTTTAAATTTAAAGCCTTTTTGAAGCCTGGGATTTCAACAGCATTAAGAAAATTTATTACTGTTCCTCAAGTAGGCAGGCATCAGTTCAGTTCAAAACTACTAACACTGGGACATTACCAGAATGAGTTTATGGGTATAGAATAAATTTCAGCACAGGTACTTGTCTCTTCAGTTATTGAAACTGTTTTCGTGTCATTAATTTGGCAGTTTGTGGCAGAGCTTTTTCATCACATTTCACTTGTAAATGTTGAAACTACACAATTTAGGAAGTGAAATCCATACCTATGTGTCATACTGGTTTTATGTTTTTGTGGACTTCCCACAGGCAAATTCACAAGCAAGCCTGCCATACCTTGAAATTTAAAAGAAAGACTTGGTATTCAAGGAGCAAAGCTGCCATATCTGCTATCCATGATCTTCTGATGACTTAGTCTTGCATTAGGTAGCCAGATGCTGGTCACTTGGCTCATGGACTGTGTTTATTATAGAGAACTTACAAAGAAGTTCAGATACAGTCTCTTTTGCAAGTATGCATTTCAAGATAAGTGTTCTTATACTGGCACTATCCCAACCAGGGGGACCCTGAGGGAATCCTGAATTTTTGTACATTGTTAAACAGGAGAAACTGAATACTGTTAACCCCAGCTTGTTACATGAGAGGGGATTCAACAGGTTATATTTTGATTTCATGTTTTTCCTAGGAATTGTATTCATCTGTTTAAGAACATTTCTTGAAGGGCAAAAAGTGCATCCTTAGTTTGTTTTCACTAGAAAATAAGCACATACTCACTTTGAAGTCCAGTCATCAGTGAAATCATAAGGATTCCTAAGTCTTTTATTTTATGGAAAGTAAATTAGTGAAAAGTGTCTTGCTGAAAACAAACCTTGTTTCAGCAAAGGGTGATCTTGTAGATTTAGCATCCTACCAAGGCATTATCTTAGAAATGTACATTTCCATTAGTTTTTATGAAAACCAATCAGTGAACTTTTTCATTTATCAACTACAGTTATATTGCATTTCTTCTTAACAAAAATATACCTTTTTGCAGAGTTGCCTAAAATTTTTTTGGAAGTTGTTATTGGGACGGGCATCACCACGAGGCTATTCAGTAAGAACTGCAGTTTGCAAAGCCTGTTCTTACTGATGAGAAACAGAAAACTGGTTAAGGAAATATTAGGTTATTCATACTTTTTTCATCCATGTCTTTGACCACCTGTTATGCTTACTTAAATCCTATAAGCACATCATTAAAACCGAATATGAAGTTACCTATTTGTTATCTCTTATAACTATTTTGTTATCCCTTTTGAACCCATTGTAGAGAAAAAAGGAGAAAACCTCCATAGTTTTCTGAGGTTACAGAGTAACAAACTGTCAGAAGCATTTAAAAAAGGCCCCCTACCTCCCAAATTTCCCCAGATATGCTGCTGCACAAATATTAACAGTAGTAATTAAATACTAACCCTATTTCCAGTATTCTTGCTGTCATAACCTGTAAATGTCAGTGCTACTGACAGACTTGAGAGAGTGCAATATTTGAAGACCTAAGTTAGTGTGTAAATAGTGTCATCAAACATGATATTCAAGAGCAGCAGTTCTGAAAATGGCTGATTGTCACAAATGATAACTCATAAAGATGAAATAAAAAGAAAGAGGCTAACTGAGATAATCCACTTTCTGTAACAACTATCCTGTTTGAAGGTAGTAGAAATGTTTGTTATGCCAGTGCACTTGTATTCATAACATTTTTATAGCAAGCATAGAATAGTTTGCTATTAAAAGAACAGGTTTTTTTTCCCTAAAGCACAAAAGGACTTGGGATAATGTTGAAACCATTCTTGCTAGGCAAGTGAGGAAAGAATACCCCTGCTACCCACCAAGTTACATGTTTTTTTCCTCTTAAAATCATTTTCATACAATCCTTCACTTTCAGTTATACACGACTTCAGTTAGTAATTAGATAGCACAGGACAAATCCAGTGTTGCTGAAGGTCCAAACAACCATCAGTTTTTAAGAGAGATGTAGTAAATTTGAAACATCAGCCCTATTAAAAATGTTATCTTCCAGTTTCCTTCTGCAGATTTACTGAAAAAAAAAAACAAAAAAAAAAAAACACCAAAAACAAAACCGCAAAAAAACAGTCTTTAAAAAATCATCAGTAAGAACGTACTAGGAAAATGCATCAACCTCAGAAATCTATCAAGTTTATGAGTAGCTATCCCCTGAGATAGTTTTCCATCCTAATTAAATAAATAAGGTTCAAAAGTGGAAAGCTCCAGCTTGAAACAGAAGAATCCTTTCACTAGTCACATTATGAACAGTCTTTCAAGTATTGCTACCATTTCTTTCCTCAAAGTGATACTTTACCTGTGATCTCCAGCTCTTACACGCTTTTCAGAATTGCATATTAGTGCATTTTTAATACCTAGCTTTACTTTTAGACCAAAGAAGGGAAGACTGTCCTTGAAAATCCAGCAAGATCTGCCTGGTAGCTCCATGTTTTTGGTAGTGTCCATGTTCAGTTATCAGAGTAATTGTGTTCATTATAATAAGCACCACATAGAACAAGAGCTAGAAGCCAGATGTTGTCTTTAAATCAGCAGCTAATACCCCTGAATTTCACAGCTTTGACTCCAAAGTCCAATTTGATTTTGATTCTCTGTCAGATACGCAAAAGCAATCCCTGTGTCTCAGCCTTACTACTGATCTATAAAACAGAAAGGTTCAGAGATGTATTTACTGTTTTCTCCAAGGAAATACTATCTTCACCACCAACCCTAAGTTACGATTATGTCCCTGTTATGTCCCTCTGTCTCTTTGATATAAAATTTCAACTGGAATATATGTCCACGTATGGAACTTGGGTGTTAACTCTGAGTTGTTTAATTTTCAGGCAGTTCTATGTTATTGCCTGGTTTAGAACACCATTTTCTCAGGCATCATCTAGGCAAGACTTAAATTAGAATTTCCAGGTGTTTTGGTTGGGGGTTTTTTGTGAGGTAAAAGACTAATTAGGTCACCAGCTACAAGCATTGTTATTTTGCAGCTGTTTCAGATCATAGCTATGAAAGAGTAGTTCTTTTATAGATCTTGGATATGTGTGCCTTCTCTAAATCAAAAACTGTGAGCCGTACTTACAAAAAATGGATAAATAAAGCCCTCAAATATAGTTGACTGGGGTCATAAATTGAAAACATAGAAGAGCCATGAACTACAATCTTTCTTCACAGGATGGAATGCTCTGTAAATAAAACTTGTGATAACTGGCTTTGTGTTTATATAGATAAGTATGGCCTGTGAACCAGTATGCTAGCCTAGGATTCACACTGAGCAAAGAAGGCTTGGAAAAAATCCTAAATTTCTGCTATTTGGAAGCATCATCTGGTTTTAGAAATACAGGTATTTATAGATAAGTACATAACTTAAGCTCTGTGAGTACAGTAAGTGAGCCAGGCATTGAAACTCTTCATCAATGTAAAGGAATTAGGCTTTTTAAAAGAAAAGTCAGTGATTCCTTCTAGATTACAGATGTTGGAAGTATAAGCCAGAAGTTTCCATTAAAACAAAAACTTCCACAGTCCTGTCTTTATATGTAGTTAGGTCAGTTTTTCTCAATATATGAAGAATTCCATAATTGTTAAATGCAGTAGTAATACAAAAATTTTGGATTACTGATATGTAAACTGCTTCACTCAGATATATTTTTTCAATTCTTAAAGAATCTTTCTATACTTGAAATTGAGAGGGCTGCAGTAATCCTACACTTCTAGCTGAGCTCTGCTGTAATAATCTGTACTGTTGCATCTCCCAAACATTTCCTAATTCTGATGGCTCCATGTACCACAGATGGCACCCTTTCACTTACCAAGAAAGTTATGCTTGTGACAGAAAAGTCCAAATATAGTCCTGCTTTTGACTCAGAAATAATCTGGGAACGTTACACATTGATCCCTATGGCAATGTGTTTGTATGAAAATTGAAGTAAGCTTGAAACCAGGTGAAGCTTATCGTTCAAATCATGTTTTTAATCAGGTTGCAGACCCTAACTATATTGTAAATTGTCCACATCATAAAAGACATCAGTAGAACAACATTCTTGACTGCCTAGTTTACAAAACAGAAAATCCTGCTCCACCAAGGGAACAATATAAAGCTAAATATGCTCCTTGAGACAGGAATCATTTTGCTGTCAGACCAGATCTGAACAGTACCTTTAAAGTTAACAGCAGTGACTTAATTCCAACTAAGCTTTGTTGGGAGCTTCCTTCTTCTTAACAGACCTTTCCAGATAGTGTTAATTTTCATTATTGTCATCCATTTTGCTTTCAGAAATTTTTCTCTCTATCATACAATATTTACTTATACTGTATACTTGATTATACACAACCACCCCCTACACACACACTATGAAGTGCTGAGACCTGCAACTTAAGGACATAAAGCATTATTGTTATGTCAGTACAGGGAACTGATCTTTCAGTAGGTCTCAACTGACATGGCTTGACATGTCTGTGTTTGTTTCAACTGTTAATTGTACCATTACCTGTAAGTGACAAGTTAACTTGTTTTTCCACCAAGCTTCCCATCTAATTTTCACTAAAGTGCTAAAAACATGTAATAGGGAAAAAAATAATGGTATAGGCTCATCACTCAGGACACAAAAGGCAGGCAGACTTCTACAGAGAAATTCTGAGGAGTGAAAGCCAATAGTAAACACCTGCCTTGTCCCTTCTGTTAAAGGACTGTGTAGTTGCATGCGTGTTCAGATGACTTCCAGAGAAAAAACTTGGACTAGGATTGGTAGGACTGCTGGTTTTGAAGTTGCATGTGTTATTTTTCCTTTGTGTAGCTGGAGGCAGCTGGAGACAGAGGAGAGGTGTTGGGGAAGGAAAAAAATTTGGTTCACTGACCTGCCATCACAAGCAAAACTTTTGACACCAGTAGCCTTTAGTGGGCACAGATACATGTGCAAATGTGTTCAGATATCTATTGAATTTTGTGCCAAAGTATGCACCAGCAAGTTTAATGTCAGGTAAAGCACCTTTTATGCTCTTTGTTGTTTAAAAATAATATATTTGTGAAACAGAACGATAATACATAACACTGGAAATGGGTGCTTCTTCCCTAAAGTACACATGTTAAAAAAAGGGAGAAAAAAAAAGGAAACAACATTTGTGAGTTTATCTGGCTTTTAATCAAGTCTGAAAATGATAACTGTGTAATACTTATGTTGCCAGTTGTCTGTCCTTTATAATTTTAAATAGATCTGCATTTTAATTTTATTTATTTGCCAATTTTTTATATACTTTAAAGTTACATTTAGAACTCAAGCCAACTTTTCATTTTCCTAGGCTGTTATATAACAGATTCTCAGTATTCTTGTAAACTGCAGACCTTTTTTGAATGGTCCTTTGTCTTCTCCTTTGGACCAGTTACCACTAATGAGTCTGCAGTTCCCTTTTTACTGTACTCTTCCAATAAATGTAAAATATTTGTATCAAGCTGTCTCATTTTATTTGATATTTATAGGTTGTGTCTATTTATTTGCTTCTGTAGTCAAGTGGAAGGTCTAGTAACATTGCTTTTGGGAATAGCTACAGTTCAAAATAGTTTATTTCACACAGAGGAAAACTCAATTTTATTTGATTTTTTGGGCAATTTCTAGATTTAATATCTGTGTGAACCTCACAGTTTGGCATTAATCTTTTTTTACCTTATGCATATCAGAAGGTATTGAAAGAAGTAGTAGCCTAGTGGACAGAAGGGAAAGGACATGTCGAAAAAGGCTGAGAACTTTGGGGCTGGAGCTCTGCAGTTTTGAGGATGTTGCACCATGCATTTCTCTTTGAGCCAGAATCATGTTAAGAAGCTACGTGCTGAATAGCAAAGTTGTATTCTACACCCCAACAGCAGAGCAAAATGTGCAAGTGTTTCCAGGAAAAAGCAGTGCAGCAATCGAAAGGCTTTATACTGGATTTTTTACATGATCTAGTCCTCTGTTCCCTTTATATTAAAAAAAAATAAATTACATTCAAAAAACAAGTTGCATTTTGAAGCAGATTGCTTTAAAGCTGCTTTGTGTTTTACTTGGAATGAAAGCAGTCTCTGTAATAATTTCTACTGTCACTATACTTCAGTGCAATTTGATTTTCGTAATCCCTTTTTAATATAATGACTGTGATACCAAAATTATGACTGAGGTAAAAGAATCAGAATTACTATGCCTTAAAAAATTAATCTTTTGAGATCCTGTGGCTAACACAAAGTACGAACACTCCATTGAAAGAACTTCTTCCACTACCTGATTCTCCCTGTGGATGCACCTTTTTGAATACCCAAAACCAGGTAGAAGGACAGGTTTTTGTGTACTTGCACCCTTACACAGTGTTACTAAGCACACTGCATGCTGGAACTGCACTGTGATTTACAAGAAAGAGTTGACAAAGAAGCAAATTTACAGCACTGGTTCATAAGTGGGACTAAGATACCTGGAGTTGGGTTTTAATAGAATACTACTGTTCCCTCTTACAAACTCTTTGAGGTAGTTTCTCCCAGTAATCATGAATGGATGAGGTGTAAGTCCAAAGGTCATCCCCTGAATTTACCGGTGTGTGTTGATACGGAAGACAGCACAGCATGTGATTGCACATAGGTCTGGTACAGTTCTGCTGAGAGACTAATTTATTAGCAGGATAATTTTGGAAAAGGTTACTGTGACTAAATCTGTTCTGCTCAGTGATGCCTGGCCTCCAAATAATAGAAACATGTTTGAAAACCTGCTACTGCCAAACAGTGAGCAGCACAGGGTCATCAAATTTCCTCATTTGAAGTGTCACAGCAGTTAATTAGGAGTGAGGCTAAAGAAAGGAGCCTTGAAGGAGATCAGGGCCTTTGTACAGTCCTCCATTTTTTACAGTTTAGAAGTACATTTAAAAGACATGCAGTTGAAAAGATTTAGTTGATTAAGACTTCTCAGAAGATCCCAAAGGACATTTAAGCACCTAAGGACCACTTCAAATGGCAGATCACAGCATTTTCATATTCTTGAAATGTCCAATTTAACCATGCAGGCACATCTCCCCCTAACAAACCTAACAGCCTGTAGTAACAAAATGCTCCCAGGTAAGAGAACATATGCCCCAATTCCAAGATGACCATAACACCTAATTTCTTATTTCAGCTCAAATCCACTTGGGACTTTTCATGCCTAGCTGAGTTGTGAGCCCTAACCTTGCAGATACTGTACAACTGGCAAAACTCCACACAGAAGACATTTGGGCACAGAAGTGTTGATCCTGGATAGCAGTGCTTGCATCCATACAGGGTTTTTTTAGACACCCAACATTTACATGTCAAAGCCAGATCAGTTCTTTTTCTCTTCAAGTGGCAGGCATACCTCCCTCCCTTTTAGATCCAAATACTATGCATGCAAAGATGTTTTGATACTTGGGTACAAATCCTACCTTGATGATTGACAGAAATGTTAAATGAGGGAGAAACATTAATCTTGCTTAGAGACACAGAAGAGGCTCACAGCCCAGGACTCCAAGCAGAAGTATGTGCCTGTCTTCAGCCTTATGTAAGTAAGGGATCTGGGAAATTAGTGGAAGAGCAGGGAGGGGCAGTGTTGTTCTGGGGAGTGGGTCTTTTCCTTTCCAGCGTACTCAATATAGTGGCACACTGGGTCTCCTGAGTCCTGGGATGTTCTCCTGGGTACCTACATCTCCACCATCTCCACACTCTGCAAGCTTAACTTGGGCCAAGGACTATAGAGGGCTCCAAGGAAATCTGCTATAAAGTGTACTTGCTCAGTGTGGACTAAAAGGACCATTATAGATCACCGAGTAGGTATCTTCACCGGTGCCAGAATTTTCTCATAAGAAGTTTCTCATGTGAAAATGGTTTGAAGGACTGTGTGATCTTCATCACACTCTGCAGCTAGAACCTAGTCCTCCTTAAGGTCATGTTCAAGTAATAGTAAATGCTAAAATACAATAACATGACTGATACAGTCTGAATTATAGCAGTACACTTGTCACCTCAAAAGACATGACACAGACAACCACAGAAGACATGCAAGTCAATGACACATGAACACACTACCAACACTGCGACACACAGAGATCTCCTTTGATGCAGTTTCGTCAATATTCATCTCCTCCATCCCCCTCAGTTCCTTGCAGATCTGCTACACTAAAAGCACTGCTGCTAAACAGTCTGCAGAAATGCATCAGGACTAAAGAAATAGCTCTGTGTTGAGAATATAAAATAATGAGAGATAGTGCTCTGTTTTTCTAATAACTAAGCTCCTGTAGCTTTCAATGAACTAATATGCTGCAAACAGAAGTCAAGGAAGAGTAAAATCAAACTACTAGCTATCTTAGAATCTTCAAAAGAATCCTCAAAGGAACAGACTGGCATTTGACCATGCTGTAAGGGAAAGAAGCATGCATCTTCAATGGAATTTTTTTGACTCATGATGGATTAGTTCTCTGACAGCTGAAATAAAATGAGATTGTGTTAGCAACACCTGGAGTATACTGAGATATTTTTCCACTTCCTGTCCTAAGAGCTTGCACTGCCAAGTGCAAGTCACTAAAGAGAAAGCACAGAGAAGGGTTAGTAGGATAATCCAATTGCTAAAATTTAATCTCTGCAATCAGCAACTATGAAACCCCAAGGGTCCTAAAGACCCTGACTCAACTAGACCTATAGTCCTGTGTGTTCAAAAAATCCTTTCCACTACTCTATTAACCTGAGTCTGAATTGAAAAAATGCAGTAGCCTAGATCTAGCTAGATATAATAAGCTTCAAATATGATGGAGCTAGACAGCTCATTTCCATTTCACTCATAGTTACAGTTCCAGAGGGTCAGGTCTCTAGTGTCTAATGTTTTTGCTATGCATCTGATGTAGAAATTTGTACCTTGATTTTCAGTCTTTCCCCAGACTTCAGATGAACCTGTTTCAAGGGGTGTTTGTCAATCTCTGTCAAGCTTAGGATGCTTTTTTTTCCCCCTAAATATCAACAACATTTAAGCAAGAAAACTAACTGCTATTATAAACAGTTATCCAGTTTCCCTTCCCAACATCTTGTCCATCTCCAGCCCACTCAGTGATGGGGTAGGGTAAGAAGCAGAAAAGGCCTTGGCTCTGTGCAAGCCCTGCTCATCAAGAGCTGAAACATCCCTGTGTTATCAACACTGTTTTCAGCACAAATCAAAACACAACCCCATGCCAGATACTGTGAAGAAAATTAACTCCATCCCAGTCAAAACCAGCACAACAGAGCACACGGAGAAACTTTAGGTATGAGGCAGTGGACATGCAATTCCTTAGGGTGCAGCTCACATCAGCAGTCACAATTCCCCACTCTGACCCCATGAGTCTGAAATTGTTGTGAAAGACCTTCCAGATGTGTTGGTTGAAAGAAGCAGATGCTCAGAGTTGTTCCTTGTGTGGGAGTGGAGGGATAAAGTAAGCAGTGTAAGTATCCCAGAGGTGTTCATATCAGACTGTCACTAGAGTAAAACACAAAAATGCTAAACATTCTTGGGACACTCACCAGTTCCCAGTGTTAACCAGCCCTCTCACAAACACCAACATTCTTCTTTGGAGACCCAGATACAAGAACTTCCCCCCTGTGGCCCCCTGAAGCTTATATTTTCACAACAGCAAGAAGTCATGAGAAAAATTTTTGCCCAGCAGCTGTGACCTTGGCGTTCTCAGCCTCCAGGGCTGCAGGGGAAGCTTTACCAAGGCCTTATAGACAAAGTAAGTTGCCACTCCCTGCAGATCCAATTCCAAATGTGGCTACTGAACTGTGAAAAGACCCATTTTGAAATTTCCAGATGCGGTTTATCCAGAAATGTGTGGGAAACACTTGGCTAGCATGGATGTAGCACTACTTCTTCCCATAGAAGGGCTCAACCTGCCCCTTCAAAAACATGTCTACAGCCATCAGCAGCCTATACTCTGCTGTTTGGGACCTTGGCAGGTCCTGTCCAGCATCCTGCATCCTTCCAGAGGCCTGTCCTGCTCTCCTCTGAGCTGAAAACACCACCTGAAATCAGTTCCTGAAAGCAAGAGACTATAGATAACTTTGACAGGCATAAACAACAGTCTGTCACTCAGGGATTATTAGGTTTATTGCTATAAGTCCTCTAATACAAGTTCACTGTGAAATACAAGATTTAAATGAATTTAAAGCTAGGAAATGGGAAAACCATGCAGCCTTTTAATTTTTCTGCAGTTTCCTCAGGATCCACTTGTAAGCACTATCTGCTTTACATTCTGATGTTCACCTACACTGGTATGCAGTAGCTTTTATGGAGGGGAGGGTGAGCAGGATTATTAAGGATAAATTTCAGGAAATAAAATTGTGCCAGACAATTGCAGAAAAGTTGAAGTTCAGGCAGTTTTATTCCCAGATATTTGTATATAGAGTGAACACCAGACTGCTAGGCCTTTCATACAGTGTTATCACCACCAATTCATGAGGCATTTTAAGCACTTATGGTTATCCTCTCTTAAAGCCCAACTTCAACACACAGTCCTAATGTTGACTGGAAGTGGGTTTGGGAGCCTGGTCTAACTCAGAGGTCCTCACAGCACTGTCCAGTGGGCAGAAGCCCTCTCCTTCCATCTTGCTTCATCAGAGAAAAACAGTGTACACACCCAGCTCAAAAGCTGCAGTCACAGCTGGGTAGGGGAGGATGTCCCTGTGCCCAGTACATGCCCCTGGTACCCTGAAACAGGCAGCTCAGTACTTCCAGCTCAGCTCAAGGTTTGTGCTGCCCACCATCCTCAGCCTTGCCTGCAACATCTGCCCCCCCATCCAGGACTTCACACCTAAAAGGAAGTGCCTTACACAGGCAAGGTGAGTATTCCTTCCTCTCTGTCTTCCTTTTACTCTTCAGGGAGCTGATGGCGAAGTCAGACTGACACAACAGAATTGAAGAGTCAAGATATTACTTGAACCAACCACCTGATTATTATGGGGAAAAGAATTTAAAGCAGCATAATTTGTACCTTCTTTTACCACAAAAGTAGCCTTCACTCTCCAAGACACTTCGGGGTGCACCTGCTGTGAGGTTAAGGAGAGTCTATGTGCCAGATACACATTTTCCTGAAACTTTCTGAGGCAGGCAAAATTTGACAAACATCAAAAATCAGAATATAGCCTGTCTTTCTTTTATTCTTGGTTATTATTAATATTCTTCAGTCATAGGGATATCAAAGACTTTGGCAGCAATGAATGCAATTTAGCTGCTCCCTAGAGATGGCTTTAGAGAATGCATAATCAATTTTATAAATGAGCAGCTGGCCTGCACAGCAAGGTGCACTCTGCATTTCACCAAAATGAATAATGAATTGCATATACTCTGCATTAAGATTAAGATTGGCTTTTTTCTTAGAAACTGATGTGACTGTCTGATTTCTTTCCCATGTTGAAAGACAAACTGATCCTGGTTGTTGCTCAGTGTACCCAACTTTTACGTGCAGTACCCATGGCCAAGGACCTTCAGAGACTGCACGCCTGGAAGGAGACTCCCAGGTACGGACCATGGTCAGACACTCAAGTCAGAGGCAGATTGTGAATGTCAGTCTGCCCCAGACACTGTGGATCCTTCAGTGGAGACAGCCATGAGTAAATATGAGGCTCCAGCCTTGGAGATTGTCTTCTGCTGGCCCAACAAATTGATAATCTTAGCAAAATGGTAAGTATTTATTTTTATATTGAACAAAAACATTTCATTGCAGAAGCAGAAAAACAATTTCCAATACCACATCTATTTCTCTCAAACTTCATAATCTCAATGATCCAGGACAAAAGTTTGTTCAGGCCCAAGGGCATTTTGTTGACTTTCCACTGGCCTTTAAGTCTATAATGTGATTTCTCAGGTCTCTGTGTGGAAATGATTTGTGACTCTCATATTCCCATTGAGAATAACCCATCCATTATATAGCCTCCAGCAAAAGCTGCACCGTGACAGGTCTTTTGAGGTCAGATAGGCAACTGCAGTGCTTCAAATGGGCAGGCATGTCATGCCTGCACTGCTTGCTGTTCTTCACGAAGCAGAGAAAGCAAGCAGAAAGTAATGGATTAGAATGTGGAAACTGTGAGACTCAGCACCCACCATCTTTACAGGGGCACATTCACACTTAGATATACATTTTCATGTGACAACACAGTCTTTGAATAAATCTGATTTCAGCTGCTCCATCCCCCAGGAAACATTATCCTTTTGCCAACAAATGCCAGGAAGCCTTTCCTGAGATTCCTTGGTGTGCCTGATGAGATTGCACTGGCATTTACATTTTGATGTCTTGTTACCAGACATGCTTGTAAGACAGCAAGAAGGGAACAAGACTTTCATTATTGCTAAGAGCTGGCTCAAAGATGTCTGTGGGTTGTCTTTTTTTCTGATAGTGGGGGGGGGGGGGGGGGGGTTACAAGAAAGTTGAGCAAGAGTGATGGAGTCTGTGTAGACTATATTCAGCAATAACATAAGCTAGGAGAGGAAGTACACCTGTGAGAGCTTATAGAAATAGTGCTAGGCTTCATGCTCCATGTGGGAATTCATTGCACAATACCAGAGAAAATGCCTTGTGACATTGCTGTAGGCCTACTGTGTCCCTGCACTTTCTAGTGAGTTCAGCAAAATACCAATAATATCTATGCACAGGTTTTAACACACAACCACTTTTTTGGGCACTTCAAGCTTCTGATGCTAGAGAGATGCAAAATTAAATGCAGCACCCAACGGTCCTATTATATCAATATTCATATGGTGACTTCCCTCCTTTCACCACAGGGGGTACAATAAACTCAGTGAAGCACCAAATCTGAAGCACCACATCTGTATATAAACCAAAGAAGACCATGCAGAGATCTTGGCAGCTAAGCTCTGTTTACAACACTAAGACCATAGATGTAAACACTGCATGGAATAACACACCACTGTGTGGTCTCCCCAGCACTTGAGCAACCATTCAGTATTGTAGTTAAGGTTCCCAGCTGTTGCCAAAAGCTGGCAAGACTCCGCTGGGAAACAGAGCTTCATGATACTGACATACTTATGTCTTGGTGTGACAGAGAGATGTTCACAATGTTCATCATACCCGTGTGATGCCTAGTGCAGAATGCCAAACAGACCATCGACTTGTGTGTTGTAAACTTAACTTCTACCTTTAGTTCAACCTAAAAGGGGCGGTATTGCAAGGAGGAGACTCCAAGTTAACAATCTTCAAACAGCTACAATGAGAGACAGTTTCCAGGCAAATCTTCAAACTAGGCTCAAAGATCATTCCTTAGATCCCTCTCCCGAAACAGTTTGGCAACATATTAAAAATAGCGTCCTGCAGTCCTCTGAAGAATCCTTAGGGTTCTCCTTCAAGAAGAACAAGGACTGGTTTGATGAAAACAATCAAAAGATCCAGGAATTTTTGAGGAAAAGAGAACTGCTCACCAAGCACATCTTGCTCAGCCATCTTGTCATGTAAGAAAAGCAGCCTTTTGTCTTGCATGCAGCAAGTTCCAACAGAAACTCCGTGACATCCAGAACAAGTGGTGGATCAATCTAGCTGAAAAGATCCAATTATGCGCAGATACGGGTGATCACAGGGGATTCTATGAGGTCTTGAAAACAGTGTATGGAGCTACACACCAGGTCCAAAGCCCTCTACTCAGTGTAGATGGTCAAATGTTTCTCACAGATAAAACCTCCATTCTGAATCAATGGTCTGAACACTTCCAGACTCTTTTCAGTACCAACTGTGTACTCCAAGACTCAGCAATTCAGTCCATCACACAATAACTGGTGAAGGATGAATGGGATATTGCCCCTACTATGGGAGAAACACTCAAGGCCATACAGCAGGTGAAAACTGGCAAGGCAGCTGGGGTTGATGGAATTCCACCTGATGTCTGGAAACATGGGGGCCTTGCACTCCATGCTAAATTTCACGAGTTTGTGGTGTGCTGTTGGGAACTCGGCAAACTACCATCAGACCTCCGAGATGCAGTCATCATCACTTTGTATAAGAAGAAAGGAGATAAATCAGACTGTTCAAATTACCGTGGTATTACTCTGCTCTCCATTGCTGGCAAAATCCTGGCAAGAATACTTCTGAACAGATTAATACCCGCTATAGCAGAAGAACTTCTTCCTGAAAGCCAATGTGGTTTCAGAGCCAACAGGAGTACCACAGACATGGTATTTGTTCTCAGACAACTGCAAGACAAGTGTAGGGAACAGAACAAAGGACTCTATGTAACCTTTGCTGACCTCACCAAGGCTTTCGATACTGTGAGCAAGAAAGGTCTATGGCAGATTTTGGAACGTTTAGGATGTCTCCCCAAGTTCCTTAAAATGATCATCTCACTCCACGAGGATCAGCATGGCCAAGTCAGATATGGCAATGCACTTTCTGAGCCCTTTCTAATAATCAGAGGTATGAAACAAGGCTGTATTCTTGCACCAACTCTATTCACAGTCTTTTTCAGCATGATGCTCCAAAGGGCCACGGCAGACCTTGATGAAGAAAACAGTATCTACATTCGATACCGTACTGATGGAAGCCTTTTCAACCTAAGGCGACTGAAGGCCCACACCAAGACCTTAAACCATCTTGTCTGGGAGCTGCTTTGTGCTGCTGCTGATGCTCTCATCACCCTCACAGTAGTTCTGCAGTGTTTAACACCCTGCTTTGCAGAGGCTGCTGAGCTTTTTGGGCTGGAAGTCAGCTTGAGAAGACAGAAGTTTTCTATCAGCTTGCACCTCAGGAGGTCTTCCATCATCCCCATATCACCACTGGCAAATCATCTCCTTGGATGGTAAGACTGACGGAGAGATAGACAACAGGTTAGCAAAGGCATATAGAGCTTTTGGAAAACTCCATAAAAGAGTTTGGTGAAATAAACTTTTGAAGAAAAGTACAAAGATCAGTGTTTACAGAACCATAGTGCTGTCTACTCTCTTATATGGTTCCGAATCATGGGTTATCTACCGCCACCACCTGCGTCTCCTAGAACGCTTCCATCAACTCTACCTCCGTACAATCCTAAACATCCACTGGTCAGATTATGTGACTAATACGTCTGTTCTTGAACAGGCAGTGGTTACGAGCATTGAGGTCATGTTGCTGAGAACACAGCTGCGATGGGCAGGGCACGTCTCCAGGATGAAGGACCACCGCCTCCCTAAGATCTTGCTCTATGGTGAACTTGCCACTGGCTGCCGCAAGAGAGGAGCCCTGAAGAGGAGATACAAGGACTCCCTGAAACAACATCTCAGCCTTGGCCACATTGATCATCATAACTGGTCTACTCTGGCTTCCAATTGGGAGGTCTGGAGACACACCATCTATAATGCTGCTGCTTCTCTTGAGAATGCATGCAGGATCAATCTCGAGGAGAAAAGACAACATAGAAAGAACTGTGTCCTGTTGACACCACCTAAGGAGTCTTTCTGCTGTACCTTTTGCAACCTGACTTATCTATCTCACACTGGCCTTTTTAGCCATCAGTGCACTTGTAACAAGTGTGGGTAGAGTCCTTCCCAAATCTCTGTTCGCAAAGCCTAGCCATGATTATGACTTACAGCTGCAATCCCAAGCAAGTAATGATTGCCCAAACTTGCAGTTCTCCCAGCACTGCCCTCTGTTTGGCTGCCATCCCAGGTGATAAGACCAAAGAGGGATAAAAAGGCCTGGTTTTTATCTCTGAGAACCCCCTCTCTTCCTTTGCTGCTCTAGGTACGAAGACAGGGACCATGGAATTCAAACATGGGGTTTGGCAGTTGCTCCTCTCAGAGCACCAGTTCTCCACATCCAAGGCAATGCTTGGATCTCATTTGCCTTGTTGTACCGAGAGCAATACAGAGGTGCTCATCGCACTGGGTATCCCCTTCACTTCTGCATTCTGCTTTTTGATTACTCAGCTCTGCTTATCTTCTGTTCTCAGATCACCTACCGATTTTTTAACATCAAGAATTCACAAAAATGTCACTAAGTACTTTCTTTCTACACTTCTAAACAAGCTCATTCCATGTTTTAAAATATATTTATATTTATATATATATACACACATATATAATGGAATATATATATTCCATTAGTCTTAAAATATATTTTTAAAGGGAACTGAAGACAAGAAAGAATCTGTTGCTAAAGCTTAAAAATTTTTCTTCCTGTGGGAAGCTTGCTTTCCCTCAGAAGTACTACCACAGCCTCATTAGCAATAAGCCTGTTCTTTCTGTGTGTTCTTCTGAGCCTCTGGAGAAATGCTCCATAATCTAGGGTTGAGGAGGTCATTATGGTACTTATGTGGCACTGATGTTCTAGATGCAGCAAGCAGACAGTTATCAGCATTCTCTCCTTTGACAGCAAGGTAGTTTTCCCAAGGGAAACCAATTTGTATGCTGGAAAACACATTTCCAAGTTTTCTTCTTTGTTTCTGAGAATAGACATTACACTGCAGCATACCAAGTGGAAAAATGACAGGAGACTGACATGCTGTGCCACTTGGATCAGGTCATGTCACAGCCACTTGGCTGTGGCAGCACTGCCAGAGGGAATGACTCTCCCACAAAGCCAGGGCCTCACTGAGCTGGAGAGAGGAGATCAAGTCCTGAGAAGAAAGGACAGAATTATTAAACACCCAGGAACAAGTGCCTGGCTAGTCCTTCTGAATAATACTCTTTCTTGCATGGTTTTTACTCCTCTCACTAACAAGAAGTCTGGATAGCTGGCACTAGTCCTTAATACTTATTTAAGGGAGCAAACTAGTGCAAGCTAGTAAGAAACAGTACCAGAAAAGTAACACCAGTTTTACCTTCCCAGTAAAATCTTAAAAAGCTACTCTTTTTATCATTCTCCCTGACAGCAGTTGGTGTCATGAACAAAAGAGCACGTAGCCACCCATATTCTTCTCCAACTGTGTAAATGCAATTACTCACATACCAAAAAAAAGCTAAGATGTTAAATTTTCAGACATTTGAGATCTCTAGGGCTTTTGTTTGTGTTGAACAAGAGCTCATTACATGCCTATGGCTGTTTATTTGCCCATCTATGCAAATTCTGCGGATCAAAAAGAGTCACCAGCTTTCAAACTTTTGGATAGTTTTAAAATACAGTTTTATTTTTATAAGTAAATGAAACTATCTATAGACAGGCAGCTCAGGCAAAAATATAGCTTTAAAGAAAAAGGAGCGGCAAAATGAAAGTGAAACCCTGTATTGAGTTGTAGTCTTCACTAGCAGGTTTTCTTTTACTTTTCCTAATAAAAATGTAAATATTTCTCAATAAGAAATAGGACCAACTCTCAAGTAAGTCAGCATATATTACTTATGCATTAGCTAAGATTATTCAACAATTCAGTGCAATCCTCACAGTCAGGCTTCAACTGGAGGGTGAATAGAAGGCAATGTAAGTTTTTGCTGGATGAAAAACACATCAGCAGAGCTCTTGTTAGAACCACAATCACAGGAGACGCACTTGACAAACTGCATCCTAACTGTGTTGCCCAGGGGATTTACAATTGTTTTCTGTGCAAACATTATTCAATCAGGCATTTTTCTTCTGTGGGCATCCTGTAGGCAAGCACAGCCACGGGGATAGGAGGCCAGGGGTGTTACAGCTGTTACCTTTCCTTCCCTTCCCATAACTATTACTTTGCCCCTTGTCACTGCATGTACATTGAATTTTCTTGCTATTGATTACACGGTAGGCAATATATCAAAGGCATTTCATTGTGATGTGTGAGCCCTGTGACTACTACAGCAGAAAACGAAGGGAATTAAATTTCATGAGGGTAGATGGGGGTTGGGTTATCAGCACCAGAGCACTGTCCCCTGAAGATCATCCCCCCTCAAAGTCTGCAACGAACAAGCCTGGAAGCACCCATGCAACATTGCAGTGATGTCCTACCTGCTTCAATAAATCCTTCCCATCTCAACTGCCTCCTCACTTGTCATAGTGTCACAAAAATACATGAAAGTTCACGGAAAAGATTATCAGACCTCCAAGTGCAACAATTTCTGTCTATTTTTCTGTACCAAAACACAGGCTCTGTTCATCTCAGAAAGATTTCATTTCAATCTCTGCATTTGTTTATTTTATATGCATTTTCCTCCTGAAACTGCTCTTTCAGTCTCTGCTACAGTGCTTGAGCCATGTGACAGCTGATTATTTCTGTTTAAAAGAAATCCATTCGCATAAAGCTTTGTCATGACTGTCATCTTACTACATATCCAGTTAAAAAAAAAAAAAAGGCATAGAGCAAATTACTAATAGAGGTGAACAAAAGAGGAGACAGAGCTTCCCTAATACCCTTGTGTCCAAATGCTAACATTTTAAATCAAGCTCAGATGACAAGACTGTGCTTCAGTGACACTGAACACAGACTGGAGGGGAAAAAGTGCAACAATATAGTTTTTTAAAAAATAAAAAATATTATCTTCCACAGAAATTCGTAGTTTCTGCCTTAATTAAGCCAGGCATAAAGAACACTGTTAGTAGGCAGTGTCCAAGCAAATGGTGATGCTACTGGACAAGCAGCACATTCCAAATCAAGGCAGCTGATGGCAGAGTCTTTATCTGGGATAGTCGTGGTGAGGGGTCTCACCTTTCACTAGCCAGACCCCTGTCTGGGGGCTGCCCAGTGCCCTTGGAGGAGAGACCAGCCCTCACGGCAGGTGGGCACAGTGGGCAGGCAGCTTTTGCCCATCAAGGCCATCCTGGCTTAGAGCAGTGAGGTGGCAGCCTGCTCTCCAGATGGTCTCATGGCTTCATCCATCACTCTTCATCACATACCCCTCACTCAGATTTACACTCAGGTGTAAATCTGCAGGGATAGATTTTACAGAAATCTAACTTCAGCAGCAGTAAAATGGTGCTTCAAAGAATAGCAGAAAACTTGCAGGACAGCAGACATAACTAGGAAGAAGTTTAATGGTGTCTTGTCTTTTTTTAATTTCTTGTTCATAAAGATCAAAGTTTTATCTGAGGGAAGCACTTCATTTTTGTTTCTTAGTAAACTTCGCTTCAGAAAAGCATTAAAAAAAGAGTTGGGGGGAGGGAAGGGAAGGTGTGATTCTGTTATTGCTTCTGTGATACCATTAAATCCACATCAACTAGTTCAAATAGGGACTACTTCCCTTCCTCCCCAAAACAACATCCATTGTCTGATGCTGCAAGCTAAAGACACCACTCTTCCACTAAAGAGGCTCTTATCATTCAATTGCTTCTGAATTTAGGAGAGAGTAAATTCTGCAACACCTTCAGATATGGTACTAAGGAGGTTTTAGGTGGGTCCCCCAAGGATGTTATCACCCAGCTGGTTCAGGTGGAAGCTCCCCTAGCCGGGAGTCCCAGCCAGGCTGCCCCAGTCAGTCTCTCACTGCTGCTGGTGCCAATGAAGCACCTGAGGTCTGGAGGATTCTGGAAGGCTCATTTACACTGGAAATCTGCTTTGTATCAGACAGAGCTTTCAAACACACTGTATCTGGTAACAGAGTGGTCTTCCTTCTCCAGGTTCCTTTGACTATCCTTTGCTGCAACTGGAATTGGCCTGGCTGTTGATGGCAAGTTATTTCAAGGCTTCTGTAGCCTTCAGGCTCAGGTTTCAAGACTGTCAGGTACATTATGGGTTCTTCCTAGAGCTCAGTCAAGCCAGGGCTTTGATTTGGCAAAGGACACTTCAAGGTAGTTGATTTGTCACTATCCTTGTATCTCCCTACAGGACACATCAATATGTCCTTTTGTCTACCAGTGGTACCAGAAACCATTTTCCTTGCAAACCCCTTCCTTCCCATATCTGTGCTCATTTAGATAGGTGGTCAAAAGACACAGAAGTTTTAATTATTCTTTTAATGGATATTAGCACCATCAGCAAGCATCAACTTTTACAACTGTCCCTTGTTTCAGCACTATTCAAGAGTTCTCAGATCCCATACAACCAAATCAATAAAGCAAATTTACTCTTCTCAGACTAGAGATGGTCTACTGAGAAAACTGTGTTAAAATGACAAACAGCACCAAAAACACTGTAAGTATGTCCTCTCTTTCATCCCTCCTCTTATGACACTGCTGCCATGGATAAGGTACTAAAATTCTTTTTGAGTATTTGTTTAAAAACTTCTTATAGTGTTCTGTGTATTTATTATGAAAATTGTCATGTCCTTATGTTCATGGTTTTGTGTCCTGCACAATTAGGACACATCCATCACCATTGTAAAACATACATCTGCGCTATCATCAAGTCCAATATAAACTGTAACAATCACCTCCAACAAAATACTATGTGCACAGTTCAGAAATTTTAAAAGGACACCTTAGTCTTAAAACCTTTGCACTGAAAGTACAAAGATGGAAAAAAAATCAGGGCCCTTCTGACTCTAACTTTCTGCTCTCACATACATGAAACATCAGTTTGGGTCATAAACTGATCAAGATGTGTCTTAAAAAAATAAATGCTCTAAAACACCTCACTATCCATCTTGGAAATTTGTTTCTGAACCTGCAGCACTGATCAGAAGGTGCTTTCTAGTCTCCAATTCATCCTCTCATTTTTTGTGCTGGTATTGTCTTCCATCTCATAAAGTTCCTCTCCTCCCACCCTGGCCAGTTTCCCTCATCAGGGTTTGATCCAGCATCATTAAACCACCAATCAAGAGCAGCAGAGAGCAGCAGCTAAATCTCCCATGTAGGTAATACATGTCTGCAATATACACATTGTGCAGGCTGTGGGAATAAATGGCTTCAGACACCTTGAACATCTGCTTCCTGAAAGCTCTGCCAAGTCTGTGGAGCTACAGTGGTGGGCAGGATAGAGGGCAGGCCCTTCTCTGCTGCCCTTCACAGGGAGCCCAAGGTGTCTCCTCCCTGGAGCCCAGATGAGCAGTCATCCAACCACTCCCCCTTCTACAGGTTAAACGGACACAGAAGAGCAAGCTGGTGTGCCAGCAGCCTTGTTTAATTCTTCTGTGTTTCATAAACTAGCCTGTTTCCTTTTCCTTTACATATTTTTTTGAAAACAGTATTATTTTGTATTACTGCAGCCACCTCATGTAAGAACAAATTAACACAGATCTTATACATGAAAAGCCTTTTCAGACACTTTGAAATGGAATTCTTGAAGGACCCTTTATTTTCAAGGGTAAATATTGCCCAGTGAGAAGACTGGAGCAACAAAGAGAGAAAAATTGCCATGTTTCTTCCTTAGCGACTAGTCTTTTTCCTCCTCATTACACACAACTTACAGCAAGATGGAATGGTATTTTAGGGTGCTGCAATATGCACACTTGGTAACATCTACTGTCCAGTTTTTGAAAGAGCATCTAGGTTTTGAAAGAAGAAAATAACAAAATATGCAAAAGCCTTGAGAAGGTTTGTTATCATTGTATGCCACAGTTCAAAAGTCTGCACAATCATCTTTCCCTAGGTCCTAGGGACCTAAAGGTCCTTGTGCAACACTGCCTGTAACAGCAACATCTACAGACCTGTCTAGCTAACAAATGTGGAGCAGTGGTTTTACCATGATTTTTGCTGTAGCATGCAAGGGGCAATACAGCAGTCAAAAAAAAGCAAGAAAGAGAGGGGAAAGAACATGGAAATTCTAGTTTCTTGTATTGTAAAATACAAATAGTCCAGAATGTATTAAATTATTTTGTTCACCCAACTTCTGCTCAGTCTATGGCCACAACTGAGAAGCAATTTAGAAAAACCAAAAAAGTATTCAAATGTTCTATATCAAATACCACTTTCATGGTGCAAAGTATCATAAGTCACTGTTCTGAAAGGTCAGTATTCAAAATTGCAGAAGTACATGTACTTTAGAATGGCTGTCAGCTTCTCCAAAACTCAAAGCAGGATTGTTTTTTTCCTATGAAAATCATATAATCCCAATTTCTGCCAGGTTAGTTTTGTTCCGTGTAGAAACTCACTGTAATAAGAGAATAGTTAGATTCACATTTTTTGATTGCTTTTTTCTCATTGGGTTTAAAAAGGCTAGAATTTCTGCATTTCTGTCAGGAGAAAAAAAAAAAAGCAGAAACCAAATAAAAGCCTACCCTAAGAGATCTGTCAGTTCCCTCTCCAGACCATACCACATTCCTGCTCTTACAGTCTTTTCTGGGCACAGTGAAGAAAGTGTTTCCTTCTGAATTGGGAGTTGCAGGAGACAGATCCCCATATCAGTCACCATGCCCACACAGTGGTGGGGAGAGGAGCTGCCACAGCTCTGGATTTGCTCACCCCTGTTGGGAAGAGGGGAATGCTCTACGTGCAGCACCAGGCAGTGGATGCAAACCAATGTATGACCTCTTTCCTACAGTACCAAATCCTCTTGCCTTGTTTCCCAGGGAAGAAAAGCGAACCTTATAATAGAGATTAGATCTAATCAAAGAGAAAGCAAGGATAAAGTCAAAGGCAGGGCAAGTAAAACAGGGAGAACACAAGAAAAAGGAAAGGTCAAAGAGTGAGGAAAAGAAAAGGAGGAGGAAACAACCAGCCAAATTCAGGTGAAAAAAAGGGAGAAAAACTTCACCGTAGGCACTGTTATACAGGTGTATTGCAGGTAAAATTTGCTGTCCAGCTACAGTAGTTCAGCACAAATTTAGCCAATTCTGAATTAAACATCCCCAAAAGTCAAAGGTATCCAGTGCTTGGCACAGAGGCCCAAAGACTCCATCAGAAACCATGGAATTAGACTGCTTTATTGCTACAGATTTCCAGGAAAGACTGGGAGACACTTTTAGGCAGGGAGAGAGCAAAGAACATTTCAAGCCAATAGGTCTTTGAGAAAGGTTTGACCAGCCACGTTGAGGGACCAACAAACCCTGCAGCTTAGCAAATGAAATTCAAAAGGAAAAAAATCAAAACAACACACTTGAACTGCTAAAGTTTATTTTTAAATATCAAATAAGATGGTTCTCAGATGTTTTCTGCCCCTTGTTAATATCAATGATGCACTTAAAAATGAATGGTAGGGTTGTCCTTGTTACAGAAAACACATTGCATGGAATAAAAAGTTGTCAGATTCATAACATAAGTAGGTTGAAATAAATTTCATGGCATCTTGGTTAGTTCTTTGGGGTGATCCTTGTAAGAACATAAGACGATATTTCAGGGAAGTAAAAGCTGGAAATTGATGTTAAAAAGTACAGTCTAACTGACCTACAAAACGTCTGTTTTATGTGAAGTAGGAATAAAGCAGCTGATTTTTTTATTTCTGTATTTGAAAAAAGGAAAAACACCCTTTTTGTTGACTCATTCTCAGCTGCTTTCCATATCCCACTGCAAGGTTTTCAAAGCATGCTTCACTTCTCCCTGCTCCTGCAGCACCCTTAGGACAGGGCAACTCTCCTAACCCAGAACATTTCAGTTCTCATCTCCTCACCTTTGCAAATTAGCAATAATAATACTTTTTTTGCAGCAAGTTATTTGCATGCTAGTTGACAAAGCTATTTGCCAGTTATCCTCAACTTTCTCTTTTCTGCCCATGTATTTCCAAATTTCCACCTTCCACCAGGGACAGAATAGATCAGTAAAGAAAAAAGTATCTCTTAAGTAGAATGCTGCTTGCTTGAAAACAGAACAAAACCAAACAAAACAACCAAAATTGCAATCCCTGGTAACCAACACAGTGCTCCAAAAACAACCTTCATCCCTTCCTGAAGTCCACAGCATCCCTCAATCTGGACATAGATGCTCTACACTGGAGACAAATGTAGCAGTTCTTCCTCAGAGATATACAGAAGCACCCTGGGCAAACCCATGTCTGCCTTACAAAATTAATCAAGGAGCACTTGTCCTCCCAAATGCAGCATAAGTTCTGACTAAAATCAAATTTCTCCGCTGATTGTTTTTTGTGTGAGAAGAAGCATTCCAACTATACTTACAGTCAACTTAAATTTTAGCTCTGCAGAAAAATGAGCAATCCTATGGAGGATTAAGGAACAAGATTTTAAAGTGCAAGATAAGAAGGAAGACCAAAAAGCATAGTATACCACTAGCTTACCTGGAAAAAGAAGTTCCTGTTTTGAGTATGGCAAAGCAGTAAACCAAGAGGACACAATGGGAGTTAGCAGGCTTGAAAAGGTAAAGTGCATGTCCAGAAGCACAGGTTCTTAAATTTATCCAATAATAAATATTATCTGTGTTTAATACAGTGACCAACCTTTTACATCATCCAACCTTTTCAATGTCCACAGTTCCTCTCTGAAATAGAGCAAGGTACAATCTTGCAAGGACATGTAGCACTGGCTGTCTCTATGAACCTTTTTAGTCCTATGTCTTTGCTGTCCCTTGCTCCAGCCACATCAGCACCACTACTGTTACAGCAGGGTAAAAGGATGCATGTTTTACCCACTGCTAGAGGTCAATATCCTGTTTTAAAAGGCATAGTTGCATATTTAGGAGGCATGGTTAAGATAGGAGATATATAAGTAACCATTTTTCTGAGCATAAGATCAAGTTAGTGAATACGGATGTTCTTCTGTGTTGTCTCTTTATACAATTTTTTGATCCAGATATGCAACAAATGTGCTGCACAGGGTGTTTACAAAAGTATTAATGCACAATTTTTCCACCTCCACAGAAGGTAGTATTGGTTTCTCTGACTGTGATGGATGTCCTCTGTTTTTGTTTTCCATTGATCCTAGACTGTAAAGGAATAGTAAAACAGCCTCTTTGCTGCATTTACATCATTCAACAACACATCTGAAGTTTTGAATTAGGACTTCAAGTACTATTTGTAGCCTAGGTTTTACTATATCAGTTTAGGAACTTGTATCAAATAAATCAGTTGCTCATTTTTTCGGCTCCTAAAAATTGCTTTTGTTGACTTATCCTGAAATGAAGGCTAATCCACCAATAGCCAGAGCAAACAGGTGGCCTGCTGGAGATCACTGCCCAGGGAGTCTGTACAGAAGGATTTCTGTGCTAAACATCACCCCTAGGGAGTCTGCAATGCTTGAGCATCACAGCTGCCAGGGTGTAGCTTAACTTCAATAAATGAACTTTTTGATAAAATTTTGATGCTGAGTGGAAAGCTGGGTAAAATAAAAATTCTGCTGTATGAAGAGATAAGTGCTGCTTTGCTACTTAAAACAACTTCTGTATGCATACTCCAGGACTTAAAGCCATGTAGTGAGAGGGCCAGTGAGCAGGTGAAAAGAAAAGCTTCTGAGGGTGTGGTCATCTGTACAGAGTAGAGGACTGTATTTTTTGTCACCAAGGCCTAGGTTTGGGTCATGTTGCTGAAAGCTTTGTTTTGATTTGGGGTGGAGAGGAATAAATTAGACAAAGACAGCAGAATTGTTCATTGCATGGTAGGATTCAATCATGCTTGTTATATATGCAAGGACCACCTTCTGTTTCTATTCCTCATACAAAACGAAATAATTAAGAAAACCCACAAATTCCCTTGTTCAGTACCAGCACCAATCTCATCATGACTACCCAAAACAAAAAGGGATGCTGTTACTGGGGCAGATGGCTTATGCCACAGGTTGTTCGACATAGGGATATTAATGTGCTTAGAAAAGAAGATCCATATCCTCAAAAAAAGGTCAAATCCACTTTACAAAACAAAGGGCAAGACAAATTCACTGTTTCACTTCTGATAAAATAAGCCCTTCTTCCTGAAATGAGTATGTTGTTCTTAGGCTGAAGGAGAGCACTAGACAGAAACTCAGACACATAACACTTCTACACACTATATCTCATCCCAAAACTACATCTAGCCAGTTGCCCAACAGCTCATCTGAAAATTACCATTTAGAGCCATCATTTACTTTAGAGATTATAGGAAGTCTCACTAGTCAAGTCCGGTTACTTTTTCCAAAGCAACAATCAATAACCTGAATTTCAAATCACTAGTTTTATATCTAGAAAACATACAGATACATTTCACTGATTCAGCTGAACCTGTGAGAAACCATATGTTTAGTTAGTTTTAGGTCACATTATTATCCACTTTTGACCAAAATGTGTACTAGCAAGCACCATGAGGTATAGCTTCAACACTCAGCACTCACTGCCATCCCACTAGAGTCATTTAGAGAGAGGAGTGATTTTAGACAAGAACATTAGTGGAACAAGACATACAGAGGCTGATCAGTCACACACAAGTTCTGAACACAAGACACATTGCATTAGCTCTCAATATTTCAACAATTTCACTGCTCTGAATTTAAAAGTCCTTAGGTAATGTGCTTCTGAGACAGCAGTTTTATTCTGTGCCACCTAGGACTGCCATTACCAGAAAACTTTTAGGGAGAGTGTGGTGTATATTATCAGTGTAAAAGGCAGCTTTTTGCCTTACAAGCTTTTCAATACCTGGTCAAGAGATCCAAACTACCCTTTAAATGCTATCACTGGCTTTTTGCTTTTTAAAAATAATTTAAAAGAAAAAAAAAAAACAAACAAAGCAGTCAAAAAACATTTGACTAAGAGCACATCCAGCTCGTATAAGAAAATGTAGAAAAAAATCATAACATCATAGAATATCCTAACTTGGAGGGGACCCACAAGGATCACTGAAGTCTAAATTCTGGCCCTGCAGAGGATAGACCCAGGAATCATACCATGTGAGTGAGAGTATTGTCCAAACACTTCTTGAAGCCAGACAGGCTTGGTGCTGTGACCACTGCCTTAGCAAAGCCTGTTCCAATGTCCAACCACCCTCTGAGGGAAGAACCTTTTTCTAATATCCAGACTAAACCTCCCCCAACTCAGCTTCATGCCATTCCCTCAGGTTCTGTCACTGGTCAACACAGAAAAGAGATCAGTACCTGCCCCTCCTCTTCCCCTCATGAGGAAGTTGTAGACTGATGCGGTCTCCCCTCAGTCTCCTCCAGGCTGAACAGACCAAGTGCCCTCAGCCACTCCTCACATGATTTCCCCTCAAGGTCCTTCACCATCTTCGCTGCCCTCCTTTGGACACTCTCTAGTAGCTTAATATCTTACATTGTGGTGACCAACACTGCCCCAATATTTGAGGTGAGGCCGCATCAGTGCAGAGCAGAGCGGGACAATCCCCTCCCCCGTCTGGCTGGGGATGCTTTGCCTGATGCTCCCCAGGACATGGTTGGCCGTTCTGGCTGCCAGGGCACTGCTGACTCATATTCAACTTGCCTTCAACCAGGACCCCAGGTCCCTTTCCATGGAATTGCTCTCAAGCCTCTCGTTCCCCAGTCTGTCCATATATCCGGGGTTGCCCCATTCAAGGTGCAGAATCCAACACCTGCCCTTGTTAAACTTCATATGGTTGGTGATTGCCCAGCCCTCTGATTTGTCGAGGTCCCTGTGCAGGGCCTCCCTGCCTTTGAGGGAGTCAACAGCTCCTCCCAGTTTTGTGTCATCTGAAAACTTACTTAGTAAAGAAAAACTCTGTGCTGTGTGTACAACAGGTCCAGCACAGCATGGGAAATATTACATTTCATACTGTGAACTTGAAAACTACAGCCAATAACATACTTACTTACCAATTGCCAACTCCGATAGAAAAGTGAGGTGCTTCTATGTGCACGAACCCCTTTCCTTACTCCATCGAGTGCAAGAGCAGAATTAAACTTTATTACAAAAGGCAGAAGTTTAAGTACAGCGCTCAAAACGTGTCACATGATCTCTCAACCAATGACATTAAAGTATTTTATTGATCATGCGTGAGAGCCCAGAAAACTACAAATCCCAAGATCCTTTGCTAGGTTCTTCCGGAAACATGAGCCACTACAGAAAAGCTCACATGCTTTTGTTTTATCAGTGGTTAACACGTGGAAAGGCTGGTGGGATACAGTGACCCGTTAGCTGAGTGCACTTCTGAGAAACTGAATCACACAGTCACAGAACTCAGTCATCAGTCAGTCATGGCTGGGCTTCGCGAACGAAGATTTGGGAAGGCTCTATCCACATTTGTTACAGGCACGTTGGTGACTTATGAGGCCAATACGTGACAGACATATCCGATTGCAAAAGGCACAGCAGAAAGACTCCTTAGATGGTGTATTCTGCAGAACACGATTCTTTCTGTGTTGCCTTTTCTCCTCGAGAGTGATCCTGCGTGTGTTCTCGAAGGAGACAGCTGTGTTATAGATGGTGTGTCTCCAGGCCTCCCGATTGGAGGCCAGAGTAGACCAGTTATGGTGATCAATATGGCCAAGGCTGAGATGTTGTTTCAGGGAGTCCTTGTATCTTTTCTTCGGGGCTCCTCTCATGCGGCAGCCGGTGGCAAGTTCACCATAAAGCAAGATCTTAGGGAGGCAGTGGTCCTTCATCCTGGAGACGTGCCCTGCCCATCGCAGCTGTGTTCTCAGCAACATGGCCTCAATACTTGTGACTGCTGCTTGTTCTAGAACAGATGTATTGGTCACATAATCTGACCAGTGGATGTTTAGGATTGTACGGAGACAGAGTTGATGGAAGCGTTCTAGGAGCCGCAGGTGGTGGCGGTAGATGACCCATGATTCAGATCCATATAAGAGAGTAGACAACACTATGGCTCTGTAAACACTGATCTTGGTACTTTTCTTCAAGTGTTTATTACGCCATACTCTTTTGTGGAGTTTTCCAAAAGCACTATATGCCTTTGCTAACCTGTTGTCTATCTCTCCGTCAATCTTACCATCCGAGGAGATGAGGCTGCCTAGGTAATTAAACTGCTGGACTGATTTGAGTTCTGATTGGCCAATGGTGATGTGGGGATGATGGGGGACTTCCTGAGGTGCAGGTTGATGGAGAACCTCTGTCTTCTTTAAGCTGACTTCGAGTCCAAAGAGCTCAGCAGCATCTGCAAAGCAGGATGTTAAACGCTGCAGAGCTGCTTCTGTGTGGGCAACAAGGGCAATCACAGAACTAGCCAGGTAGAAAAAGCCCTCTGAGATCATCGAGTCCAACCTCTGACTGAACATCACCTTGTCAACTAGGCCATGGCACTAAGTGCCATATCCAGTCTTTTCATAAACACCTCCAAGGATGATGACTCTACCACCTCCCTGGGCAGCCCATTCCAATGCCTGATCACCCTTTCTGAATAAATTCTTCCTAATGTCTAACCTAAACCTCCCCTGGCACAGCTTAAGACTGTGCCCTCTTGTCCTATGGCTGGTTGCCTGGGAGAAGAGACCAACCCCCACCTGGCTACAACCTCCTTTCAGGGAGCTGTTGAGAGTGATGAGGTCTCCCCTGAGCCTCGTCTTGCCCAGGCTAAACAGCCCCAGCTCCCTCAGCCTCTCCTCACAGGACTTGTGCTCCAGACTCTTCACCAGCTTCATTGCCCTTCTCTGGACTCAATCCAGCACCACAACATCCTGCCCAAATTAAGAGGCCCAGAACTGAACATAGTGCTTAAAGTGCAGCCTCACCTGTGCCAAGCACAGGGGAAGAATCATTTCCCTGGTCCTGCTGGCCACACTGTTCCTGATACAGGAATGTCCTGGAAGGCCAGGATGCCCTTAGCCTTCTTGGCCACCTGGGCATTGCTGGCTCATGTTCAGCCACTGTCAATGAGTACCCCTCAAAGAGCCCTCACGGGGGCTCTTTGCTCCCCGTGGTAGGTCCCTGTCAAGCCTGACAGGCCCTCCACCAAGCCTGGCAGGCTCACCACCAACTCACTAAGCCTGACAGATTCCACACCAAGCCTGGCAGGCTCACCACCCCCAATTTGGGGGCTCCCTAATTTGCAGACCGTTTCCCTTTCTTCCTGCCCTCCTTTTATACAACCCCTTTCTACATTAATGCATATCCCTATTCCCCCCTGTTACGACCCATCCCACAAGGCAGAAGTAACTTAAATCCCTTGGGGGGAATTTACTAAACTTGAGGGGATATACTAGACTAGTATAGAGTAGATGTTTATATTATAGTACAGATACTAGAGCAGTATAGATAGAACAGATGTTTATATTATAGTATATACACTAGGCTAGTATAGATACCCTAAATGTTTATGTTATACTAGATAGAATACATGTTTCTCAAGCCCCCCCACCCAGCAGCCCCCTGTCAGGTGCTCAGAGGGGAGCTATGCTTGGTCGATCAGTGCTCTAATGACCAAGACACAAATAAATAAGTAAATAAAGAGCCCTGGTGATTAATAAAGCTGTCTGGATTTTTATCTTAGACATTTCCCTGCACTTTTTTTCCCTGAAGTGTTTGTGCGGTTTTTTTTTTCTTTTCTCTCCTTGATTTCCTCCATTTCAGAGCCAAGAGATTTCAGAGCCTGATTGGCAGACACCCACACACCCAACAGCTGGATGCTGCTCTCTGGGAGGCAGTGGGGCTTTTGCTTTCCACCCAGTGGGAAATCCAGCATCCTGGAGGGTAGTGCGAAAAACAAGGACCCACCGAGAAGCTGATTAATGGCAGGCATAAGCTGGGCCACATGCTGCAGCTCATGCATCCACAAGGTCCTCTGGCAAGGATTAAGATGCTGCTTGCGGCATAAAGAACTTCATACTTTTATTAGCTTTGAAGGTGAGTTTTTGTTGGCGTCACTCAGTCCTCACTGGCTCTTTGGGCTGCAGGAGGCAGGGAGTTGCGTGTCACCACACCTGGCCATTGCTCCTGCAGCCCCACAGAAGCCCTTTTCCAAGCCAAAGGGGTCTGGTTTCCACACCCACATCCAGGCTGGGAGTTTTCCAGGGAAGCACTATCTTAACAGTGTTTTCTCCTAAAAACACTGCTGACAAAAATGCATCTACCACTCAGTGGATTGAGCCATTTGATTTGACATTTAAATGGAGAAATCTCTTACTGCAAAGTAATTAAACATTCCACTGAAACACCACTGTTGCAACATTATTTTACGAGTCAGAAAAATTTAAAGAGTCACCTGTCCAACCAACCCATTCCCAGAAACTTAACAAGCTCTGCAAGCATCTCTTTTTGGGTAAAAACCCTGGAGCTGCTGCTGGTAACATTGCCTGTGCTTCTCTCTTCTGCTTCACATCAGCCTGGGAGCAGACAGTAGAAGCGAGGGGAACAGATGGGCAGGGGGGGCTGCAAGCACACCCTGGGCAGCTGCACTCAACCCCTTGCTCTCTCCCTTCCCCCAGAAACCAGCTAAAGGGGCAGCTCTTTTGAGAGCCAGTAGGAGAGAAATGTGTCAACATGGGAAAAGCAGCTGTTTGGGAAGGAAAAAAGATATTGGAAGAGATAGAGAGGAGGTAAATAGTGGAGATAGAGAAAAGGAAAAGTTGAGAAAACATGAAGCCCAGGAAAATCTCATGACTGGACCCAACACAGGAATAACAGAGGGAGAAATCAGTTCTTGATTGGAGAAAAATCCAAAATAATAAACAGTGCAATAGATGGAAAAAATCCAAAATAATAGTGCCAAACCAACAGATTGAAGCAATGAATTCTTCTCTGCCTTTATGGTAGCACTGGATCAATGACTGCTCATTTATCCAACAACTGAGGATAATATAAGGATTAATAGGAAGATTATATTTTGCTCCTCCTTAGTATTTCTGAAAATAACATACTATGTCTATCCAAAGCTGATATCACCTACTTTTCAAATCCAGAATGCATTTTTGGGGACCTTTTCAGAAAATCCAATCTTGACAATTGATGTGCTGTACAGTATAGGTTGGAGGACATTGAAAGACAAATAATATACCTTTGTTCTCACTCTCTTATGTATTTAATTTTTCCCACTCTCAAAAAAGAAAGACTTTCACCTCATACATGTCTGAGTGCTCAGAAACATGATACTAACCAAAGGGTTATTAGAAAGCATTTAACTTGCTGTCACTTTTTCAAGAGATGTAATAGGTATGTGCTGTCTATTTTTCATTTTCATTGCTTGCAGTAAAACCAGCACAATGACTTCTTCCTTTTCCTGATGATGCTTAAGCACAGGACTGTTTCTGATAAGGACAGTATGATCTCTCTCCTACACCTCCAGCGACCTACTTGTCTAGTGGATAAAAACACAGTGCATTGCCTGGACTTAATATGCCAAAAAAAACTATGAAAAAGCAAACTGAAATAAATATAGTTAATGGATGCATGGATGTGGTTCAGTTTTTTTAAAAATTTCATTAATAATATAAGAAAACTCTATCTGAATTTGTTTTGAGACCAATCAGACCAACGGCAACAACAAAGGTCCAGTAAAAAAAGAGTAAAAAATTTTATGTTCACGTGTATTGTATTTAAGAAAAATTATTTCATTTTATGTGGGAAAGCGCTTCCAAATATGCAGCAAAAATGGGGATAGGTGCTATGAACAGATCATCACAGTCACATATGAAATAATACATACCAATGCATATGATACATTTGTATACAATCATATTTTTAGTTCCATGAACTATTTCTAAATTGCCTCATGCTAAGGAGAAAGTGTATTGCAGTTTATTATGAGATTTCTTTTTCCCCTTACACTTCTTGGTATTTCCTTCTAGCAATCACTGTCACAGCATTTTACTTTTCCCTGGGATGTTAGGAGAACGTGAATGGTGGTCGTAAAAACTCATGGATACAGAAAGGACAACCAACTTTTAAACAAACTATTGAATTTTGGCATTGAGTAATAAATAAAAGGACATCATCATGATCCTGAGCTGAAGATACCTGTAACTATGTTAGCTCTGGTCAAGGTTGCATCACCACTTTTAACCTCAAATTTTGTTTTCTGAAAATAAAATGTGTGAATACAGACTTACAGCAAAAGAAGGCCCAAAGAGAAAAATATTTTGGTTCTTGTGCTGGTTTAAGAGTTAACCAGCAGGGGAAATGAACTCAACTCAAAAGAGAGATTATAAATCAGAATAACAATTTATTAAAATAATACAGTAAGTACAATTATACAAACAAACAATTGGTCTTAAGCCACAAAACCCAAATGTATAACCCAGCACCCTGGGGCATGAACAAAGTGGTGTTCCTTGGGCCCCCCCTTGAGTCCAAAGTAAAGGAAGAGGGGAAAAACCTGCTGGTGGGAGAGCTGTTGCAGCCTGGTCCAAAGTGGTGATTGCAGTCCAGTTGAGGGTGGTGGTCTCAGGCTGGTTGGGAGCGGTGAGCTGCAGGTTGGTTGAGAGCGGGGAGCTGCAGTCTTTCCTCTGGATCCCACGAGTGGTAGTAAAGTTCTGAAACTCCAGGTTTATATATTCTCCAGTTCAGGCAGGAATGGTCAGTCCTTCCCTCAGAGCGGGGAATTCCATAAAAGGGTATGAGGACAGGAACATCCCCCCACCTCGCAGCCCCCCCCCCGAACAGCAGTTTCTGGGAAATGGCATGGAGGGCCATAGAATACACAGTTTTGGGCTATACCCATCCAGTGATGAATCGGTCCCAGCTGTCCTAACTAGGACAGTTCTAAAGCTATTTTAAGTGCACAACTGACCTCAGTTTTGCACTTAAAATAGCTTTAGAACCAAAATGTTTTGGTTCTAAGCTAATACTTTGGTTCTAAAGTTAGAAAAATATTTTGTTCTAACTGATGTTACATTACCTCCATATAATGCTAACAGGCACCAGCAATACCACATATCAGAACACCTTCTCAAAAGCAAACAAAGTAGAGACTGCCCAAAATGTGCACACTCCTGGCAGACCTGAGAGATGCGGAGCTGGAGGACACACTTTCCCTATCTCACCAAAAAGTATATATTTAAGTGAATGGATCATCTGCTTCCACTCTCTCATCTTAATGCCAACAGTTTACTGTTCTCTCTTGTGCACACACATGCACAGATGCACACGGGAGATCAGGAATTGTGCAAGGAAAGGCTATGACTTGCTCGTACTTGTAAAAAAGTACTAGATTGTATTTAGTTGTTCTGAAATTACACTGTCCACACAGCCACCACAGATTTGTACTCATTTTTAAATACGTGATCTAAACACAAATCCATCTATTTAACAATTTTCAAAACAATATGGTTTTTGCATCCTTCCAGCTATTACAACATAGCACTGAGACAAGAACTACTTTTTTTGACTTCTAATACTCTTGGAAGGGCACAGATTTTCTTGACTGGAAGTTCCACAACTGTTTGTTGGCTCAAATTCCTTTCTAAGCATCAGGGAGCAAAGCCTTGCCCTTCCTTCTATCCATTTGGGAATAATGCAAAGCCCTATTGCTCCACAGGAGCCACCTCCAACTGAACCTGCACAGACAGCATTTGGCAGAGTGACAGCACAGACAGAAGGGCTGCAAAGGCCTTGGTGAATGTCCTGTTTGTGGACCATGATCCTATGGCCACACCCATGAGCATACAGTCTCCCACGCTGTGCTCTATAAATACTTCCTTGTTTCCACCAAGAAATGTTAGTTCAGTGATTCTCAAACACACTCAGGGCATGGTTTGGACAGTATAGAAGCAGTATGTTGTGATTACCTGTATTATCCCATAATGGTGCACGCTAAGTTCCCGTGGCTATATGCAGCAATATGCTATATGCATCTTTGAGGACACCTTGGCACAAGCCATCTACTTCCAGATACCAAAGAAAAGAGGTAAGCTAGGGGGACTGAGCTAGGAGTCACAACTCAGGCAGCTTGCCTTAAAAAAGCATGGCTTTAAACAGGCTTAAAATAGAAACACAGAATCATAGAACATGCTGAATTGGAAGGGACACATCAGGATCATCAAGTCCAACTCCTGGCCCTGCACAGGACACCACAAGAATCACACCATGTGCCTTAAGACTGCTGTCCAAATGCTTCTTGAACTCGCTGACTTGAGGCCATGACTACTGCCCTAAGGAGCCTGTTCCAGTGCCCAACCACGCTCTGGGTGAAAAACCTCTTCCTGATATCCAGCCTAAACCTTCCTTGATTCATCTTCATGTCATACCCTTAGGTCCTGTCACTGGTCACCAGAGAGTAGAGATCAGTGCCTGCCCCTCTACCTCACCTCATAAGGATGTTGAAGACCAAAATGAAGTTTTCCCTCAGTCTCCTCTTCTCCAGGCTGAACAGAGCAAGTGCCCACAGCTGCTCCTCACACAGCTTCCCCTCAAGGCCCTTCACCATCTTTGTTGCCCTCCTTTGGACACTCTCTAATAGCCTTTCTTAGATTGTGGTGCCCAAAATTGCCCCAGTTTTTGAGGTGAGGTCGCCCCAGGTCAGAGCAGAGTGGGACAATCCCCTCCCTCAACCAGCTGGCAATGCTTTGCCTGATGCCCCCCAGGACATGGTTGGCCCTCCTGGCTGCCAGGGCACTGCTGACTCATATTCAACTTGGCATTGGCCAGGGTCCCCAGGTCCTTTTCCCAGCAGTGCTTTACAGCCTCTCATTCCCCAGTCTATACACTCAAACAGAGTTGCTTCCTCCCAGATGCAGAATCTGGCACTTGCCCCTGCTGAACTTCATACGGTTGGTGATTCTCCATCTCTCTAATTTGTCAAGGTCTCTCTCAGGACTTAACACACTTAAGAACACAGTTTAGACTACAGTACGACTTCTGAAATCCAGTGTTTTGTCAGACAAAATGCAGCAGCAAATACATGTACAGTGCCAGAGAGACTCCTGTCCCCAGAACCAAGATGCCTTCTTGTATAACAGTGTCACCGCAATGTTAGCTGTCAAACTCCGTAAAGCCTCTGCCTCATCCTCCTTCACAACCCTCATGAAAGCTCTACCACTCTATGATCTGATCATGCTGAGACAATTGGCAAGCAAAGGCTGCCCATTTTTGCATAAAACAGGTTTATTTTGCAGACATTTTAGTCTCCCATAGACCATCCACTCCTGCTGCACAGTTCTCACCTAATGCCTTGTGTAATCCTGCACTAGTTTATACAATCATTTAGGAGATGTAATGTTTTTATTTTCCTTCTTTTCTTTCATTCATTGCTTACAACGATTCCCTAACGCTTTATCAAGTGCACTAGAATGTATCATGTCAAAATTATAAAATCCACAAACTAAAATTCTGTGAATAGCTAAAGAAAACAAATGGCATATTCCATGAGGTAGTAGCAAATAAATGCTTTTAGAAGAACTGGTACGCTTCTGCATGAAATAATACAGTTGTGAAGAAAAATTTAAAGATACTTAACATTACTTTAGTTCACTGATTTCAGCAGCAATATTGCTTGAAAAAGACCCCCAAAACTGGTGGCGAAGCTCTTATTAAAATTTCTGGAAAACAACCAAGCTTTTCATTTTTCCTTGCACACTGCAGTCTGTTTTTAGTTACTGAGGGACAGCCTTCAACCATCTCCTTCCCCACTTTGAACTATAAATCACTGCCCAGTTACATTACATAGATTCTCAAAAAAAAGCTAATAACAGTAGTGGTCATGATTAAGAAAACATAATTAGCTCATGATGAAGACATTTAAAGGCTGAAGGGTTAACACTTGAGAATCCAGTACTATCCATCCTCCATTAGTTTTTTAAGTAGCGGAGAAGGGAATGCAAATGCTTGCAGGCATGTAAGCATCTTTGCAATGAATATGCATTTTAGAATTTCAAACTGAAATTTCACAACATCTTTCAGCAAGTTTTGCCATTCTGAGTCATACTCTGATGTTTTGCAAAATTAGTTATGCCCTTATATGTCAATTTGTCAAACACACAGATGACAAGAGACTCACTGATTTAAGGAAACAGACAAAGGCTCAAATACTTTTTGCTCCCTCACTGCTTTCATTTTTTCCCTCGGGAAAAAAAGTAATTTGCCTCTGAATGAGGTTGTGTGTCATATAACAGCAATGGCAATTTGCATTTGGGAACTGCAAATGTATTTGAATTTTATGCAAGGAAAGAGCAGCAAGAATTTTGAAGAATTAAACCTTCATCAAAGCTTAAATTATGTGATACAGGAAGACATAAATAGAATTTTTTAATAAGAATGATAGCTAAAAGCTTAATGAGATCAGTTCTAACTAGTCAATATAAATACATACATTTATTTTTAGAGTGGGGGTATTTTTATTAACATGATGTAATAACAGATCACAATGTTTCAAAAAGATCATCAATATTTTATGTATTTTCTACTTGGATAATGAAAAGCCTGAAAGGATTTCTAACTCATCTCCTGAGTTTTAAAGTGAACTAGAAATTCCACTGTATGTTGTACATCTCAGTTTTGAAGGCAGGTAATTATGTAAAAAAAAAAAAAAAAATTTATTCAGATACTGTACTTCAGTCTAGCCCTGTGGTATCATCTCTTAGTATTCAGATGATTAGATAGTCAGTGTCAAAATTATGCAGAAAAAACTGTGGAAACCTGGAAATGATCAGCACTGACACACTCCCATTTTTTTTTTTTTTAGGAAATAATGTCTAAAATCTTTCTGACAAGCTGCTACCCTGCATTGCAGTACATTCCCTGAGTGCATCTGTTCTTCTGGTCCTCTTGAGGAGTTGGGACTACCTCACACTCTCCACTGTGCTCCAAGCCACAGCATAACAAGGCAACCAGAATGTTAATGTAAGTTAACTCATTATCTGCTATGCTGATGACTTCAAAATGCAGCAGGTGGATGGGAAAGAGTACAGTCATCTGCCTCAGATGCATGATATCATACTTAATGAAGGATAGAAGATGAACACTTGCTAAAGATACTAGCATCCCAAGTACAAACCCTACAAGGTAGGCAAAATTATCTATTTGTTCAGAAATATGAGTTACAATTTAAATATTCACTCTGAAAATGAAACATTCAGAGGTTGCTCTTGATGCTCTGTGCTTGAATTACACACACACACACAGAGACATATTTCCTCTGTAATGTATGGAAGGAGAAAATGTTACCTTCAGATGCTTTCCCCCCCCCCACACTGACTACACAAGCAATAATATGCCTCTCTTTACTGTCATTCATCAAACCACTTTCAGTAACAGAGAAGAAATTAATTTTTCAACAAATTAAATTATGCTTCTTTCAATTAAATATGATAACTGATTCAGAGTAGAAGAGTATACAGTGAAACAGTCTGAGTGACCTGTGATAATTTAAGACAGAGACCCATCTGCAGGTCACATGTGCCACATGAACACAACTTTAATAACCCCCAGGGCACACAGGCATCATTTCTGTGTCCCTGACACCAAATAAATGCAAATTACGCCTCCAAATCAGAAAGAAACTGTCTCACAGGTCATGTAAGATTTAGACCAAGAGATTTTGCACGTGTTGCAGTGATCGGGCTTCACATTGCCTGATGAGCTAGGGGAGTGCAGTGGGCAAGACAGCAGTGCCTGGGGAGCTTCCATGCTTTTTACTATGGCTCAGGGCTGCCAAAAGCATGACTGTGCCATACATGCCTTTTTTTGGCTTCTTTCTCCCTCCTCACAACTGGATTTGATCTTGGTTGATGCAGTATGTTGCTTAGATTCACTGGAAAGGCCACACTTTCTCTGCTCCCATGTCTTCTCTTCCTGTTGGCCACTTCAAGAAGAAACTGCATGAACTGGAAGGACCCGAACGGCATTTTTTCACCAAAACTTAAAAAAACCAGTGAATTTGAAATTTGCTTAAAAAGCTCCAAGAAATATACTTGCTGTCTCACAGGGAGAAAGAGACCAGGAGGACAGTGGCCATCTGCTGCTCACAAACACCGCTGAAGCTCACCTGCTCTCTTGTGTTGCTTCTGTTTAAATGATGATATGGATTCATGTCCCAAAAGCTCACTGTTCACTCATGCTCTGCTATTTTTGTTTGTGATTTTATAGTTGCATTGCACTGGCCCATTTTGTTACCTTTCATACTGTCAGAAAAAAAGTCTTATGGTCTCATGGAACAACATAACTTTAATGTACAGAATGAGGACTAAACCCCCTTCTTAATCTTTAAAGCAAAATATTCTTCTTTCTTACATGACTTTTGATTCAGGTATGTAAAACAATAGAGAAGATAAAGGCATATATATGTACAGAACAGGTTCTATACAGGCTCCAATTAATTTCACTAAAATAGCTTAAGAGGAACTTATTTACAGTATTGCTGACAAGAACATCTTCCTTGAATAGCAAATAGAAATTTACCACCTTAAAATATGATTCAGCTACTACCAAACTGTCTGGAATACACAGAAAACCTTTTTACGTCTGTATGAGTGTTTCTGCAGCTGACATATCCCTATTGCAGCATTGAAGCAGTGCTAGAAAAGCATTTTTCATAGTTCTGTTTTTAATAAAAGGAGGTAATTCCACTCATACACAGGAAACTCTTCTACCCATTGACAGAGATGATCTTCCAAATTAGCAGGTCATGGTCCTCAATACAGAGTAAAGAAAAACTTTGACAAATAGTTTTTTCAGCAGGTTTTCCTAACAGAGAGTTATGGAAGAACCATCAGGTCCTAACTATTACTAATCAGTACGGTTTACAACATTAAAATTGTAGCCCTTGCTTCTTCTTGATTAGAAAATCTGACATAAAATACCTAACGTGTCTTGGAAAATATAACTCTTACCATCATATTTACTTTCACTGACTTCCCTGACATATTTTCAAAGGCTGCTGTCTGGTAAGCTGAAGACAATTCTGCTTCACAGCTGAAAAAAGGACTTGTTTTTACTGTGATTTAAAGGTAGTTAGAGAAACACTGGACTATAATCCTGCTTCCTATTTCTTACCTTATTCTCCTTTATGTCTTCTTGAAAGCCTTTTCTTTTGCCTCAGGAGGGCAAATTGACTGTGGTATAAATGAAAATCATGCCCTTTACATTTTGGCCCCAAGACATCATTAAGTCCTCATACTTATTCATTAATAACCACCATTAGATGTTTTGTCTATAATTATTTATGATATATGACTCAGAGCAAGGTAATTGTCTATCTACAGAGAGGCTTAAGACTGAAAAAAAGGTACAATTATAATGGAATTTTAAAACAATAAAGATCTGTACATACATGTTTTGCTTATTAGCCTAGCTAAAGGCTTACTCTCCACATAGTGATATTCCTTTTCTTGTCTAAATAATTATGCATCTTATCTGTGTGTGTGTACCACACTGATCAAAGAACTGCACATAACTAACATATTTTCATGTTTTCCATTGTGAATATCCTAAAGCATTCAGCAATGCAAAAAACAGGGGAAAGAGGACAGATTCCAAAAACATGCAAACAAAATGAAAACCAAATTACCGAGACAGGGTTGTTTTTCCTTTCCAGTCTTTGGCATTTTTCAGAACAGGATACCTATAGCATTCACAGTATCAGTTCAGATGTGCTCACACATTACTCCATCACTATGGAGAGACTGTTCTGTTAAAGGGAGAATGTGGAACAGGATTGCTACAGCTACACATATTTGTTTTATGAAATAAACAACTCTGATGTTGCTGCTTTAAAATGTGTCCGTTATGGCAATAGTCTTAAATTTACTAAAACACAATGGGCCTTTTGAGGAATGATGCTATTGCAAGTTCAAAGCAAAAGATAATGCATCTGGAAATATGTTTTGGGAGTGCACACTGAAATTACATCCATGCCAAATATATCATATTCTCAGCAAAATATCCTCCGCTTTCTCCACGTAAAATAATCTGACAGATTTTGCTTCAAACTCGGGGAAGAGAACTCTTATTTTAAATTATTTTATTACACTGTATGTGAGGAATGTGACATCAGTGTACAATGAAGTCTTGAATGGCCTTGGCTCTGTCTAGTACCAGAGTTTGTTTTAGTTAGTTTGCATTGGATTTCAGTGACAAGGTTGCAAGAGTCTGTGGCTCTGAATGCTGGTTTACACCTTTGATATCAGGTCTGTACAAAGGCTACACAGAGATGATTGCCAGCCCATTTGTCTCCTTATAACACAAGATGAGGAGCCTTATCCACTAGTACTTGCCAGCTGGTCAACAATTCACTGATTGAACCCCACTCCATAATCAACCAAGCCTCAGTGTAAAGAGGATGCTCTTTGTATACCCTCAGTGTTTCACAAAACCTCATTACATCTGCCTCAAAAAAAAGGAGCTGGAAAAAAAATAACACATTTTCAAGGTAAAAGAGCAGATGGGCTATCAAAGAGGAAACTTGGTTTTGTTTCTTTTAGTCTTTACCTTGGCTTTCTGAGCAAGAACAAGTCTTCCAACAACAGCAGTATATTTTACTCACTGGTGATAATCTTATTGGTTACAGTATAAATAAATTTTCTTGATCTTTAACAACTAAAAACCTACAAAAACCATCCATCAGTTGCTGAACTGTTGACTGTGACTAATATGAATTGAATGTAATATTTGAATTCTCTTTTTACTTAAATGGTGATATACTTATTTCCACAAAATCTAATGAATTTTCTATTAGCAAGCAAGCCATTAGTTGTTATACAACACTGAAAATCTGAAATGTAGTCTTTCTTAGAACTGGTTTTGTGATTACCCTGCTACCTCACACATAGGCAAAAAGAGGCAGCTCACCTGCCTTGATGTCAGACAGAGTAATGTTGGAACAACCTCCCCACCATCCCTCTATGGAAGAGCATGGCTGGAGAAGGTATGAAGGCAAACCACCCTTCTGAAAGCCCTTGCTGTTCCCACCTCCAACAACACAGGAAAAGTCTGGAGTTCTTCCCTGGCCATTCACCTCCAACTGCCTCCCAGATTTATAACTAAAGCCCACAGCCTTTGCCTCTCTTTTTCCGGTTTCTAGGAGCTGACTATCAAAAGGAAGGAAAGCAGTCAGTGCTGAGGGAAATGAATGGAACAGACTGTGTCCCCTGCAATGCCATTGTATCAGCAAAGGAAAGGCCTCACGCTGGTCTCAGAGCAAAACTGGAAGCTGGTGAAAGAGGTTTGTAGAAGGGGGTAGGAGGACACCTGTAAAAGACACCTCCCCAAGAAAAAAGGGAAGTGATGGTGGACAGACGAGTTAGGGGCTGTATATCAGAGGTAAACTGCAGAAAACCTGTATAGATTTTAAAAAGAAAGGGGTGGTTTTCAACTGGATTCTTGAAAGCCTGAGGAGTTACTTCAGGGTGATCTGTTTCTATCCTTAGTCCAAGCAGTGAGACGGGTTGCAGGGTTCTGCAGGTCAGATTACAGAGTTACAAGGACAACAAAAGGGAATTAAAAGGAATGTAAAGACAAAGACGCCAGAAGACTTCAACTCTGTTGGACAGTGCACTCAAACAGAAATGTGCTGGCACTGAGAACAGAAGCATCCAGAGGGACCCTGACAGGCCTGAGAAGGGGACTCTGTGAACCTCATGAATTTCAACAAGTGCAAGGTCTTGCACCTGGGTTGGGGCAATCCCAAGCACAAATACAGGTTGGGAGGTGAATTGATTCAGAGCAGCCCTGAGAAGGACTTTTGGGTGTGTGACAGATTGAAGTGTTGGTAATGTCTTAAACATGGTCAACATCACAGAAAGACTTTTTGTCAAACTACAAGTAAGCAACTGCCTGCTGCAACCACCAAAGCACCACCCTCCCCCAATGCCTCCTGGTTGGAATTTGGACTGTGACTGGGGGCTTGAGATAAGACTGTTGTCTAACCATCTCAAGTCCGAGGAGAAGTAAACAAGGCTCAGGACAGAAGAATGTATCTGTGTTAAGAATCAGCCCTAGCTGGGCTCAGGGGTTGGTAGAGGAGAACGGTTTTGGGTGTGTCATGGTGACTCTCCAAACCAAAAGAGTAAACCTCCTTGCTCTGGGAATACCATGTACAGACATTGTGTGAGATTTGTGTGAGAGGCAGCTGAGAAGGGTCATAAAACGTCAAAGACCCCCACAGTGCCCCCCCCAGCTCACTCCTGAGATCTTCTACCACCAAAGGATTACACACGATCCAAGTGAGGCAAGAAATTCAGAGCCTGTTGGAAGAGACTGAAAAGCTTCACCCCCCACCTCCAGGGGAGGTGCCTGGCGTCTCCTAAACATATATTATCCACTGGACTCCATGTTTTGTGGGACCCTCCTCACCAAGAAAACCAGAAGAACTGGACCAATGGGATGATGCCGCATTACACAGTGTGGTAACACATTTCCTATTGTAATCTCTGTCTCTTTCTTTCTTTCCTCGCTCCTTTTCCTGTATCTTTCTCTCTCTTTCTCTGCCTCACATTTACCATTAAATAAAACCCATACTATTGACTTTGGCATCTGGTCTCATTTGCACCTTTATCCGGGCAGAGGCATTTCTAATAATTTTAATAACCGGATCATAACCGGGTGTTGGATGATGAAAAGCTTGATGTGACCCAGCAATGTGTGGGGATTCTGCCTCTGTGCTCCACTCTGATGGTGCACTCCCACCCCACCTGGAGTGCTGTGCACAGCTCTGGAGCCCTCAGCATAACAAAGTCATGGACATGCTCAAGCAGGCCCTGAGGAGGGCCACAAAATGATCAGGGGGGTTGAAGAACCTTCCCTACAAAGACAGGCTGAGAGAGCTGGGGTTGTTCAGCCTGGAGAAGGCTCCAGGTAGCTCTTAGAGCAGCTTTCCAATATCTAATGAGTGGTTACAGGGTAGATGAGGAGAGACTTTTTAGGGGGGACTTGAGTGACAACGGGAGGCATAATGGTTTCAAACCAAGAGTAGGTTTAGATTAGATATTAGGAAGACATTCTTTACTGTGAGGGTGATGAGGCACTGGAACAAGCTGTCCAGAGATGCTGCAGCTGCCTTAAGTGTTCAAGGCCAGGCTGGATGGGGCTTTGAAGAACTTGGGCTCAAGGAAAGTGATCTGCAGGTGATTTATAAGGTCCCTTTCAACCCAAACACTCCAACTCACACTCTTTTCACAGCTTATATAAACAGCTTATATGGTTTGTAGAGAATTATTGCTTTAGAGATAAAGAATAATTGCATTTTGCAGCTTTACACTATTAAAAAAGAAAGTGTCTTTTTCTCAGGTGTTCAATTAAGCACAGAATAAGGAAGCAAGGAGGAAAAACAGAAGTTTTCTGCATTGTATAACAAGGATGGTGTCTGCAAAGCTGTAGAGGGACTGTGATGAGGCAGCTTATCCAAAACCCTTTGACTCGTAGAGGAGGGGGTCCTTTTCACACTACATCAACTGCTTTTGCTATTGCTGTTTAGGAAAAAACTGTTACCTCTCTGTCTAATAGCCAAAACAAGTAATTTATCCTTTCAAAACCTGCAGGAATTTGAAAGCTTCCAATGTACTAGTGCATGTATAGACAACAAAAGCCTTGTACAGAAACAAGCTTATTTTTCACATTTGCTTATTCCTTCATTCAGTGATCAATGGCTCAACGTTCCGATGGAGACAGGTGTCAAGAGGTGTCCCTAAGGGATCCATACTGGGACAAGTGGCATTTCATATCTTCATTAATGACACAGACGAAGGGATCAAGTACCCCCTCAGCAAATTTACAGGTGACACCAAGCTGAGTGGTACAGTGGGGCCTGCCAGAGGGACCTGGGCAAGATCAGGAAATGAGCCTCTGGAAATCTCCTGAGGTTTAACATGACCATGTGCAAGGTGCTGCACCTGGGTCTAGGCAACCCCCAGTATCAACACAGGCTGGGTGATGAACAGACCAAGAGCAGCCCTGCTGAGAAGGACTCAGTGGAGCTGGTGAGTGAGAGGCTGGACATGAGCCAGCAATATGTACTCACAGCCCAGAAGGCCAAACATATCCTGGGCTGCATCCAAAGCAGTGTGGGCAGCAGGTGAGGGAGGGTTTCTGCCCCTCTGTTCTGCTCTGGTGAGACCCACCTGCAGTGCTGCATCCAGCTCTGGGGTCCCAGCACAGGACAGATGGGGACCTGTTGGAGCAAGTACTGAGTAGGACCATGAAGATGATTAGACAGATGAAGCACCTCTCTTCTGAGGAAAGGCTGAGAGAACTGGGATTGTTCAGCCTGGAGAAGAAAAGGCTGAACATTTGGGGTGACTCGATTTGGCCTTCCAGCACCTGAAGGGAGCCCACAAGAAAGATGGAGAGAGACTATTTACAACAGCACGTAGTGACAGGACAGAAACTGAAAGAGATCAGGTTTAGGTTAGATGTTAGGAGGAAGTTCTTTGCTGTGAGGGTGGTGAGGCACTGGAAGAGTAACGGATCTTGATTGTGGACTCTCCACTAGAGGTTTCCTGGAGAAGAACTCAGTCGCGCAGTCCCCCTTCGGCAGGAGGAGAGAGCAACCAAGTTTCCACTCGGTGTCCCAAGGTGAAAAGACCTTTATTTCCAAACTCCCATGGTTTATATGGGCTCGGGGGGGAGGGCAAGAAGAAGGGATGTGATTGGGTCAAGGTCCAGGGGGAAGGGAGTGGCTTGAGGACTCTACTGACCAATAGGGGATACAGGAGGATCATGTTCCAGTAACAGAACCAGGGACTGGGGAGAGGCGGGTGAGACAGCCTATCCTGTTTGTGCAGAGATGGAGTCTGCGATCGGGGAGGGGAGCAAACATGGTTCCGAATGGGGGGGGCCGCGTGGGTTAGGGAAATTACACAGCTCAGGGAGAACCCGTACAATGGAAAACGCAAGTAGTTGTTCTTTTTCTGCTTTGCTCGATCATGGGAAGCTGCCGCTGTAATGGACCCGTTTCTAAAGCTGTTCTTTCCAGGCTTCGTAATCCTGGTGTTCGCCTACAGAAGAGGTTGCCCACAGAAGCTGTGGACACCCCATCCCTGAATGCCAAACTGAATGGAGCTCAGAGCAACCTGGTCAAGTGAAAGGTGTCCCTGTCCATGGCAAGGGGGTTGGAACAGGATGATCTTTGAGGTGCCTTCCTCCTCAAGCTGTTCTATGATTCTATGTTAATATTTTATACAGAATTGTTTTCACATTATAATTAAACAGGTAAAATTTGCACTTGGTGCCAGATTTTATTTCAGACCCTAGATTGAAAGTCCTGTGAGCAGAAGATACTGAATCATCAATCAGTTAACGATAAGTGTCATCCGCTGCTTCAGGAAGCACAGGAGCAAGCACATGACGACAAACTGGGCATGTTCCCGACTATAAAAAGAGAAAAAAATACCAGGTCATTTGCACAGTTTGCATTCAATTTCACCGAAAAGCTAAAGTTATTATTTATAAAGTATTTACTGTCTTAAACTCAAATTTGACTGGAGAGCTACCTGAGCCAAGAGAGATAAACTCAGAAGAAAGACTTGTTTTGCTTTTACACCAGTTACACAGAAAATGCATTGGAATTTCTCCAAGTTCTCCTGCAAGGCATTGATTTTACATGTGGTATTTTTTTCTTCTGAGGCAAGGATTAAAAATAAGTCTTAGTTTTCAGGAAGAGCAGTTTACTATGACAGCAGAAAAAAGGTAAGACATGTAAAACAAGCAAAATCAAGGTGGTAATCAAACCAACATTATCAAGGAAAAAAAATATAAACACACCAACTAAACCTACCAACCCTCCACACTAGAGGTGTTTTGATAGGACCTCCCTAATGCAATCAATTAACCTTTCTCTTATGCTCTTGAGAAAATGATGTGGTATGCTGTACACTGAGAACTAGCAAGTCCAGACTCACACTGCACATAAAGGAGAGTGCAAGTCCAAGGAATAAAACATACCAATTCATTAATTACAGTTCTAGCTTCAATATGACACAAGCCTTTTTAAAACACTTGGAAGAAAACTGATTACAGGTTATGAAAATGAAATGATACAACATGGAATTACTAAACATAATTTAAAAAAATTAATCTATAAGCATTTCAAGTATTTCTCCTGTCAGCCCTACATCATAAACGGGCCTGACATTGTGGCAAGACAGAGAATTGCTCTTCTCAGAAAATACCAAACCATCATCTTTACTTCGAGGTAGGAATACAGTAAAGACAGGTTTTCTTGTACCAAAACAACTCAACCACGTCTTTCATTCTTACTAAAAGCAAAACATTTTTCTCACAAAAATATCCCCTCTATTCAAGAAATTGCCCTTCAGGTAAGTACAGATATAAATTTCTCTCCTCACTTGCACTAGAATTTGCTTCCATAATGCATAAATGTAACAGCCAGTTGTTTCTTGGTATTTCATCCCAATCCCACCATCATTTTTGAAAAGTTAAAGTTGTTCCTCCCCAGAAGAAAACACAAAACCCCTACAACCCCCCCACCAATCCTTTAGTACTTACTCTCTGCAACCAAGGAGTTACACAAGATTTGTGAAACAAATGATGACAGGGTAGCTCTGCCACGTATTCACCTCTCACATATTCACTGCAACAGATCGTACAACTCTCATCTTGACCTAAACCCATGATGAAGAAAAAGCATTATTATCTTGTTTTGTATCTAAGATGAGCTCAGATTAAAATTCATTTAGTATCAACAGTATCACTAATGGGTACAAAATAAAGTCACACTATCACTAGTAAAGATTAGTTTTCCAAACTGCTTAAAATTATACTCAGTCTGATTCAAGGTTCAGAAGCTTTTAAAACAGCATTGGCAGTAAGCATATTTAAGTATTGTGATAGTACAGAAAGTTGTTCTTACAAACTTTGTGGAAACTAATTTTTCCATAATTTTTCCAAACCATTGTAGTCACCTGTGATGAGAACCACTGGCAGACAATCTATGGTTTCCTTAGTAGCTGGTGGACGAGTCTGTTCAACATCAAAGGCAAGAGACTCCAACTGTGCCAGAGCAACCTGAAAGGAGCGAGCAGAGACCAAGTTCTTTTACTCACAAATGTAACACTTCATATAAAACCAAACAAGCAGGAAAAGGAATCCAATTCTAATAGTATTACTTTCTTAAATGGAAGTTATGTCTGTCAAACTAGCCACTACATCATTTCTATTTTTGTAAAGAATGAGATGAAACTGAAGGTCAAAACAGTAATGCCTCGGTTTTAAGCCCTCTTAGAGTATGAGGACATTCACAACCTTATCTCTAATAAACACTTGTTAATTTTATAAAGTTACAGAAACAGCAGCAAGTTGAAAATGTAATACATTTTGCCAACATAAAACTGCCAGTGTATTTTGCTTTCTGAAAATAAATGCCTCATTAATGTGTTTCCTGGTTTTAACTGTTGAATTACTCAGGCACAAACAAAAATATTAAGTACTTTGGCTACACTACCAATTTAAGCTTCCAGAAATGAAAACCCAGCATCCATATAGATGTTTCTCATCTTAAGACAGACAATGCTCTGAAGTAACTTTGGTTTGAATTTAAGTTTTTCACCATACAAAATCTTTAAGACTCCAAGGCTACAGCAAGTATATTTGATGTTTACATCATACATTCAACCCTGTAAGACACTGAAAGGATATCCAGTAGGAAAAAAAAGATAAAATCAGAGAACTCAGAACATTTGGTTTTATTTGCTGAGAAATGTACTAGATATACCTGTCTGAAGAGCAAACATACTGAAACTGAAGAGCCAAGAACACAGAAGCACTGGGTTCCTATGCTGAATGAAGTAGTCATACCCCTCAGGTACAACTACTTACTGCTCTAATCAGCCTGAAAATTATTCATTCTAATGGCCACAAAACTCTCTTAGTAAGAAGTATAAGATCTAGAAATCTGACAATATAAAGGAAATCCTGGGACAGTTATCCCTACTGTAGTACGCAAGTCCCTCTGCAGAACAGGTACACTGCTCCAATATAACAGCTTAAAAACATTCAATTCTGCTACAGCAGACAACACTATGTTAGTAACGTTAAGATGATTTAGTTTTTGTAATTTTTTTTGCTATAACTGCAATGATCTGAGAATAAGCTGTAGGTAAAAATACTATGCTTAATTAGATTAACCAACACAGGTGGAAAAATTAGATAGGATCCCAGGCAGACAGAGAGATGCATTATTACTGATGTGTCAAACCTCTCTGTATACATCCAGTATTAGTATTCTCTGACAGAAAACACTGTATTGCTTGCTTTTGAAACCTATACAAAAGAAACATCATAGACACAAAGCCTCACTATGACTCTGATGCTTAAAACCACATCTTCAAAAACAAAGCACAGCAAAGCAGTTTTTTTTACAACTTTTATAAGATAACTTTGTATCTTCAAAACGCATTTATGTCCTTCCTCTTATTATTTGTGTGACCATTTACTTCTCTATGTACCATTAACAAAATACTGGACATTGTTCTGTTAAAAACAAAGAGTGCTACAGTGTACAGGGGTTTGAGCTTCTCACATCTGTGAACTGGCACAGGAAATACTCATAAAGTCGCTGATGCTGCAGAGACAACCAATCTGTTCTACACTGCTAATGAAGTAAATCAGACACTCCCAGCTACACAATTTCTTTAAAAGAAATGGAATAAAAAACCCCACACATATTTTATTAAATTTTAGGAACCTAGAGTCTTACAGAAGAAATATCTAATGTGTTCATTACTTCTCCCCTCCAAATGTCACAACTAATTGAGGTAGATCTGCCCCGCTCTTTCCCCTCCAGTGAGGATACACTTAAATTTTGGATGCTTTGTGTCATATCCCTTTCAAGTGTTTCATAGTTACAGTAAATTACATTGCTCATGTTTTCTGAACAATTTTTAGTAACCATCTTCATACTGCTCTATATTCTGCTTGAGATTTGAAGGGAATAGTCAGGATTCTTACTCAAAACCTGTGTTGTCCATTTGGTCACAATCAATACAGCTGTTCCTTTTACTACTCAGTTACCACTTCTTTTTGCTAATTCCAAATATGCCAGACTTCTATGCCCACCATAAAGTTTTAGACCCTTAAATGCTAATTTCAAGCACAAATCATCATCTTTCCCCTCTTGTCCAATAATCACAGTGACCCGTACCACAGGTACCACAAAATAACTATCTTTGTAGTCATCTGTCAGTGACAATCTGTTCCCAGTGACACAAGCAAAATGACAGCAGGTTCTCAGCCAGCCATGCACAGACTTACAGATCAGTCTGACAAGACTGCACAGTTTTATTCTGACAGAGTAATGAGGGTGATGTTACACAAGAATGAGAAAAAAAAACTCAGTCACAATAAACTCAGTCTCTTCTTCAAGTGTTAACATATAGATTAAAAAAATTAAAAAAGATGGGATTAGGTTCCCCCTGTCTACACAGAATGTCTTGCTTTGGTGCAAAGGAGGTCAACTGTTTCTGTAGTTCTGGGGTTTTTTGATGTAGTGAGAACCAGCAGCTATGAAGGAGACAAGAATTTTCTCTGTACAACTTCAAATAAGGATATCAACACACCTTCTCCCCATTAACAAGCTGTTCTGAAGTGTCCCCAGGTGAGTAATGCTAACAAGATCCTGCACAGCTGGAGAAGAACCTATGGTGCTGGATCATAAATGATGATGACCTCCCATACACCCCCGGGGGGATGCACAATACCTGGAAACTGCATGCCTGCCAGCTTCAGGGAACAGCCCTTCCACCCCCGTGGAAAGTACCATGAAGTTTATTCACAAAATAGTTGATTTTGAACATATCAATGGAAAAAGCAAAAAACCATTACCTGTGATTTTTCCACTGTCTGCCAGCTTTAGAAAGCATTTCAAAGTGCCCTTGGTATTTTGTCTGCAGGCACACATTGACATACAGCCTGCCCTGTTCAAACCTTTACAACAGGTGCTAGTAGTCAAACTGCCCCTTGCTGCCCTAAACTTATCTCAACCACAAAACATTCAATTCACCACTTAACTCTTATTTTGACAAATACCCTGCAGGGGAGATTTCTGGCAGTTGCACTGCACCAAACTGGATTTCAGGTAGCTCTATATTCACTCTCACATTGACCAACACCAGGTAACACAGAAAAGACAAAGATCATAACTATGCTGGCTCTTGATAATAAATGCTCTAGTCTGTCCAAAATTAGACAGATCAAATGGAATTAAAACAAGGTAAAAGGCTTTTTTTTTTTTTTTTTTTGGGTGGTTTGTTTTTCTGATTGGGGTTTTTTGTTCGTTTGTTTGTTACTGTGGGGTTTTCTTTATTTAAAACACATGGAGTCAAGACGGTCAAACACACAAAAGTCTTTTACTGATATATAAAAATATGATACATCCAAATGTACTCTTGCAAATAAAAAAAGCTAGGACAACTCACAAGTACAGATCAAAGCATAAGCCTTCTCCTTTGCTACGTATAGAATCTGGTAAAATTTATTGAAGTAAATTAAACGGCCTATGTTTATACTGGTAGAAATCAGTAACTTTTTTCCTTTAAGAGGAAATAAATACATATTCTAAAAGGAGTGGGCACTGATCAATGACTTCTTGTAGTACATAATTTAAAAGAACTTCCAACATTTATTTGCAGATTTGTAGACCTGAAAGCTCAAGCTAACAGAGGAAAGCAATTTTTTCCCCTGATTCTCCTGGATTTCAGATTATTTAGAAACAGGATTCAATAATAAACATTTATATCACAACATCACTAGTATAAAATCACAGAAAATATTTTAATACCTCCACAGCTTCTAAGCGTCCCTCTAGTGCCACAAATGTGAGAAGTTGAGGGTCCATGTAAGGAATGTTTAGAGCAAGTCCTAGGACTTCAAACTCATCAAGGGTTCTGAAAAACATGGGTTAGGAAACATGGTCTTAATTTCAAAGTAAACAGTAGCAACATGAGGGCCAGGTACATCAATTTACTGCACATAACCTGTTAATTACCTGCCAGATACCCAGTCAGCTGATCTCTCACTCCCCTACCTCAACTGAACATGCATGTAAATAAGATTAAAAGCTCATGGGTCAAGATAAACACAGGCTGATCAGTCATAAAACACCACCACAAGCAAAACAGACTTATCTTAGGAAAAACCTTAATTTAATTGAAAGGTTGAACCAGATGATCTTTTTATGTTCATTTCAACTTAGGCCGCTCTACAATTCTATGAATTTATTGCCAAAAGAAATGGACTTTGATGGTGAGAAGCAAAGACAAAAACTAGAACACCTTCCCCTTAGCCCTCTTTTTATTTCCAAGCTCAACTTGGCTCCTTCATTCTTGACTCCTCTAAGTTCCCCTACCCTGAGCAGGGCAGAGAGACAGGGAACGGGGGTTGTGGTCAGTGCATGGTGGTTGCTCTCTCTCTAATTACTTCCCCCTCACACTGTTTTCCCTGCTCCAGTGTTGGGTGTGTGGCAGCTCCTTTGAGTTCTGTTTTCAACAATCAGAAATCAAACCTTGAAACAAGCAAAATCATGTGCGGATCTGCATATGTTCAACCAAAAAACCTTAACAGACCATTAACATCTTCCTTCCTATTTTTAGTAATTAGGAAGCTTACCAAGGCTAACCTCCAACATTTAAAAGTCAGTTTCTCCCCCTATCATAGTATTCCTTTGCTGGCTTACTGCCTGACATTGCAAGAACATATGCCTTACTTCTAATTTGGACTCTCATGCATTAGTTAGTCCCCACTGTGCCTTTCCACAGTGTAACTTCTCAAGGAGAAAATACCAGTGTTTTTGGTATGTCTGGACTGTAGTTCATATTTTAATAAGCAGAAGAGAGCAAGTGTTAATTTTCTTACTGGAAAGCACTCTGTCTAGCTCACTCTTACTTTAAAACAAACACTTTCTAGGATTAGACTGTGAACGTGCCTCAAATCACTTTACTCCTGGTATTTGCAGCATTTTGTAATAAATATTCTGCAATATTCTTCAGCAATCTAATGACAAAATCGATTGAAGCATTCAAAATTATGATAATATCAGGTAATTGCATGGCATTTCAAAGAAATAAAATAGGCTTATAATGTCTAACCTACATCAGTTTCAAAGGAGGAAAAGACCAATTATAAAACAGGGCTGATTGAATGCTGATTACATTTATGTTGCTCTACTTTTGTTATACTTCCACTTGAAAATTAATTATACTTACTATCTTGAAAATTAATTGAAAAGGTACAACCATCCCCTGAATATTTAGGGCACCAGAATTTTCTCAAATCACAGACTGACTGAGCAAATCTACATCCTTTTTCTCTCATTAGAAGACACCTAGCACTTGAAGTACTTTAAACCTTAAAACTGAGATTATAAGACTTTGAAGCAACTGCATACTGATAGCCATGAGTACTTTTGACATCTTACATAAAAAGCCAAATAGCAAGTACAAAACCTCTGAAATTATGGCAGACAACTATCAAATGCATACCTCCACTCCACATCCAGGTCTTCACTCACACTGGAGTCATCTTCAAAGCTGTTATTTCCATTGAACGGGAAGAATGCAGGATGCATGAAATCATTAACTGGATCATTTTCCTCATCACTGCTACTTTCTACTTCTTCTCGGTACGGTAACCAAAGAATCTCACCTTCCTCCCTTCAAATAAATAAATGAAAAAGTAAAACTAAAAAGCTAAGAGAATTTACAAACATATGTGAACAATAGCTAAACATACTACAAAGACTGAAGAGTCTGTTTCCCAGACAGCAGAGTCCCAGATTAAAATTTACGGTTTGCCATAAAAATTCAAGAAACTCCCAGTGTTATCAGCTCCAGAGTCAGAACCTAGTAACACCCATGGTTCTACAGCAAAGCTATTTGTCTAATGCTCAAGGCCAGCAGTACAGCCCTGCCAGGGCTAGTAAATTTGGTACTAAATATTTTCTTATTTATCAAAAAGAAAGACTGTCTTGACACCTTGGAACAGTCTTCATGGCAAAGCTTGGCCTGAATACAATGCAAAGAGGTACTACTTGCAAGAGAAGTAGTACCTGCATAAGGTACTACATAAGGTATTTCCTATCTGCATAAGGAGAAAGTATCATCTCATTCCTTGATATTCTAGAGGAGCACAAGTCACCTGGATGTTTATTTACAGCCACAGGGCTGTGAGTCCCATTTTCCTTGTAAATGGGCAAATAAACAGGAATCACATTAAAACTGTGTACATTTCCAGGCTGTTCACATCAAAGAAAGCTAAAGATTACACAGTTGCATTGTTGTTATTCTGAAAGAGATGGTATCTGTAAAGTTTTCATCAAGTCACACTAATTCTCCAAACCTCAAGGGATACCAATACTAAAAAAGAATTAACAGCAAAGTGAACTGCTTGGCAACAGGTGCTGTCAAGAGTGGAAGAAGCTGAAACATCACTTAGGTGTGGTCTTTTTGCTTTGTAAAGACACAAGCTAAAGTCAATATTAGATGCTTAAGTTAAAAAACCAAAACCAAACACTTTCCTTGGCTCCATATAGCTACAAATTTTGACTTGCAGCTACAATTTATAAAGCACTGAATGACCGGAAAAAATAAATAAGTTGTATGAACTACAGCAAGCAAGTAATTCAAGTTTGCTTGAATCATTGATAGAGCTGCAGAAAACAGGGAGCAGCAGTGGAATAGGAGATGTAATAAAGCAAAGAGTTAAACAAGTGCTTTTCAAGGAGTACTAAGCAGTGTCAGAAGATTTTTATGTAACATTTAACAATTAATTTTCCTAATCTGGCTTTCTAAAGTCACTACATCAAATTTATTAAAACATATAGACACTACATGCCAATGCCCTCATTATTTCTCTTTCATTAAACAGAATTGTTTCCATGAAATGCCATTTTTTCCCTAATTTGAAATACACTCAACTACTCAAATTGTTATAATGACTGCTGCTAGTACAGTAACTGCTTTTAGAATAGATGTCACTTGGTGTAGTGTCATGGGGATGACCCTGATGGTGCTGAACTTAGAAGCTACAGGAAGTCAGCTATATGAAATAAAGCCATACCCTTCTTGTACACCGCAGTTTGTGTTCTCTTCTTTTACATCACAGTTGATGCTCTGCACTTCACATTCCTCCCTGCCTGGGAGAGTATCCCAGCTCTCTTCACTTGAGGACTGCTCTTGTTCCGCAGCAGTCAAACAGCTAGGCACAGCCGTAGCCCATTCTCCATCGCTGCATTCTGAGCTGCCATTTAAACAAGGCGACAGGGCATGAATTTAAACACTACTTTAGGGGAAACAAAATAAATGTTCTGCGATTTTCTACCTTTCTGTCAACATTGCATTCAATATAGATGATTTTTTTTTCTAGGAGAAATGAATTTTGTGCTATTTATAGGTGTATTAAAAGTCGGGTATACATAAAGAATGGATTAAATAAACAACTAGTCTGTAAGGAAAAAAAAATAAATCAAGAATTCTGCTGATTCTACTTTGCAAAAATGTTTTGTTCTTCCCTCTCCACATTTGCAGAGTACATGAAACAAGAACAGAAACCCAGACCCACTATACACATCTTTCTCCCAGAACACAGAAACAGCAGCAGTGACACTGAGAACACCAGTGCTTGATTAACAAATAATAAGCAAAGTCAACCTTGCCTCTTAGCCAAACTTAAAGTAAAAGCTCTCACAACATATAAGCCATATAGAATGATCCTTTCCTTTCAACCATAAAAAGATACAACAGATGACTCTCTACAAATTATATAATTCACTAGTCCAAACAGATGAACGGCAGGGAGTTTTTTCCAAGTCAATTTGCTCAGCCACCACATGGAAAAGGGTAGTAAATAACAAGTTGTGGGCAGCTAAAATCATAATGGTAGCAGAACCTCCAGAAAGATGAACTACTGCTACCATTGGTAATACCACTTAGAAGGTTCACTCAATACAGTGATAGTTGACACCTGCTGAAATTCAAAATATAGTCAACTAACCACGTCACTTCAAAAGTTAGAGAAAAATACGTGAATAGCAAATGTGCTTAACAGAGCACATTTTATATGGCAATCCACAATATCCACAGCTCAGTTTTCAATCTGTTACCTCACAAACTCACTTTAAATTAACCCTCCTTATACCTCATATTACAAGTACATGCCAATAAAAGTTCTATCTAAGAACTTCCATAGTATCTAAGTACTTCCAAAAAACTGCACATTATGCTCTGTAAGTATTACAAGAATAAAGAAGTTCCACAGATTATATTTAAGAATTTTAATTTGAGGCAGGAATATGTTTTTCTATCACAATTTTGATGACTAAGAAAAGTGATGGAAATAAGAATATTCATTAACTTTGGGCTACTTTAATGGATTACTTTACAACAGAAATCACATCTATTAAGAAATTCTGATAGGTAGTCTAATGCATCTGAAATTGCACCAACTAAAGCTGAATACTAACATCTTAGAACCATTTGTTTATTTGGTTCTTTGCCTGGTTTTGGGTTGAAAGTTTTATTGTTTGTTTTGGATTTATTTTGTTTGGTCAAGTTTTTTAATATATATTTAAAAAGATTATCTAAGCATACTGTAAGACCAGGCGAATTTCTGGAAACTCCTATTAGTCTGAAGAATTTCCATTAAAAAAGGGATATAAGCAACCCCATCAAGTTATTCTTCAGATATTACAAGGAAGAACAATTTCTTTCAAAGGGCTGGAGACAAGAACATATATAGGCTGCCATGCAGAATACTGAGATTACATGGCAAAAAAACCAAATTCTGAAAAGACTAACTCTTGAAGAGAACTTTCAAAGACCCATAAACAAGTAATATTCCTTAGTGGTAAGATGCTCTAATGCTAGATATAAGGAAAGGCTTTTTACATGACCAGAAGAGTAAAGAAGAACTGAAAGGAAATGTTGGTATCTTGTTATCTCATCATATTCTGAAATGTCTCAAGTTTTCATGTCCCATTTGCTAACATATTATTCAGTTTTGCACATGATTTACACAAAAGATTCAACACTAAAAGAGATATAAAATTGAAATTCTACCTGTCTTCATCTTCATGGGACATTAAGAAGTATCTGTTGCAGTTTTCAAATTCATCCCAAAAACTGCTATCATCTGGAACATTTTGGTTTTGAGCTGCTGCATTTTTTCCTAGGTCTCTTTCTGTGTTCTTTTGATCACTGTACACTCTTGAGAGAAAGAACACACCAGAACTTATCTCTTCGCTGTCTCTCAAGGGACACTCAGGATGGCATTGCTGGCAATCAGCAACTCCAATTCTCTTCCAGGAAGAGGAAAGTGGTTTTTGCTCTTCATCATTAGGGAGCTGCTTTTCTCTCTCAAGCTGGTTTGCAGTATTTCGTGTTCTAATTTTAGGTCTCACTACTGGCTCAGATGACTTTTCTTGGTCAGCCTTTCCATCACTGACATTTAGTACATCAGCAACAGGGGTTCCGATTCCAACATCCAGTATATGATTTATCTGCTGTGCTTCACAACTGGTACCACTCAGGTTACTTTTTGGTATAGCTTGATCTTCAGTGGATATAAGTGTCCTATTGTTTGGACATGCCAAAGGCATTGGTCCTGCTCCTTCACAATTTTCTCTAGAAACACCGTGGTTGAAAGAAGACAGTTGTGACTGTAAGTCCATAAGACGCTCCATGTCTTTTTCGCACTGAGAAAGTATGTTATCTAATTGTCCCTGAATGAGACATGATGCTTCTTTTACCAAAGAACATTTGTCTTGAGCATCATCTTCCTCTCCGTCACTGCTATCTGGCTCATAAGAGTCAATGTTTACAAAAGCAATTCCATTCTTACCATTCAAATCATTATGTCTTCCAGATGTGTTTTCTGCAAAGTCCTCAGAATTTTCATCAGGATTCATAAAGTTCTGTGAGATTTGATTGCCTTCTGGACCAGTACAGACTACAGAAAATAGTGGTGTGTTCGCTTCAGAAGTTTGGCTTGATACATTTTGGCAAATGAGTTCTCTAGTTCCACCATTTTCTGACAAAGGCTTATCTAATAGAGCAGGAGGAACTTGAACCAGTGGTCTGGAACTTTCAGAGAAAGCTGTAAGAAAAAAATACATTGGAATAATCAAAACAAACAGAAATATTCTCATCTACAACAACTGCTCAATAAAAAGAAGGGAAAATTTACTAGGACCGCAGCATAAAATGATAGACAGAAACATTTATCAGAGATGCAGTCATTCTTCACTAATATACATTTCCTTTCTCTTTTATACAAACTAAGTCTACAGAAATAGACCTAAATTATACAGTACCAGCTCAGGATGTGATAGGAAAAAATAGTATTAAAGGAATATGTTCATAAGCAGAATTTTTGCACTGTTTATAAAGAAGGGAATTATAAGATAACAGGAAAACTCAAAAAACCATTTCTCTCCATATTAGACTATTAATTCATTAACTGGTGTTATGGTTTGAGATCCCCAAAATTCTAATTCCCTAGTCCTAGCCCCCTGTCACATCTCAATCCAATGTGAGATGTGTTTTCCAGACAAACACACAAGACTCAAAATAGGGGGAAAGGGAATATATTACAATGACTGTACAAACAAATATTATAATACATTATACACACGATCTCAACTATCTCTACCATGACATAAGTATTTACAATGGATCGGATCTCTTCTCCCCCCAAATAAAAGTCCAGGAGGGAAGAAGGAAAGATCCCTTCTTCAGTCTCAAAGCAGCAGTATCTTCAAGGCAGCAGTCATCTGTCTTCTTCACATGCAGCAGCTGATAGCTGGATTTCTGCCAGCACTCACAAGGGGGGTATCCCCCACTCAGCCGTGTCGTTTCCAAGCGAGGGGTCTTCCGTGGGTTACGTTCACCCCAGACAAAGGTTGTTCCACCACAGTCATATCACGAGCACAGTGGGTCTTCGTGACGGTCTGGTATCTTCAGGAGACTCAAGCCCCTTGCAGAGCTTCTGTGCTCTGCCTCAAGATGGCTGCGAGCTTCTTTGTAGCTTGCAGCAAGGGAGGGCTCCAAGGTCAACCTCCTACACACCGTCCTGGCTGAGCTCTCAGGACAACCAAGCTTCTTAGCTCCTTTACTCCATTTAGGACCTCTAATCAGTAAGAGTCCACCCCCTCCGTTTTGGAGGGATCTCAAAGAAAGTTTAGGGGAGTTTTGCAGTTCTTACCCCCAAACTTCCTCTCTGTAGAACTCAGTTCTCTCTTTTGGCTGCTGCTAGCTTCTTTTTCGGACAACACTGTGTCTCTCCTGCTTGGCTGTAATGCCTCTGCCGCTTCTTATCTTTTTGGCTCTCTGCCATCGCTTCTGGACGCTGCTTCTGCCGCTGCTGTCTCTGCTCACTCACGGTGGAGAAAACTTTCTTAGCTCTCAACTGCAGGCACCTAGCCCAGCTTTATGCTGTTCCAGGTCCCCGCTGGGGGCTGGGGGCCAAAGCCCCCCCCAGGGGCTCTTGCCCTCTGCTCCTTGTGGCCTCAGAACATGGCTACCACTTCTACAACCCAACTACAACTAACCTTCTCTTCCGTTTCCTTGTGGTATGTTTACATTTCGCAGAAGTGCCCATTGGACAAAACTTCCAGGGGTCACCACCCCCTGGGGTTTTACCATTTTCTTAGCTTCAGGGGGAAAACCTGGTTCAAACCACTACACTGGCTAAACTGTGCCTTCTACCACACTCAGATAAAGTCACTTATTGGTACTATAAATTACATACTAAGAGCACTGTATTTTGCATGTGCAGTTTTGAGTGTAACTCCACATAAGAAAATAATAGCAGGGTTGAATGTTGTATTGCAGCTAGTAGTTGCCTCATCACAAATGCAGTTTAGTTATATGACACTACAACACCTCTTGCATAAAGGGACAATAAACATCAAATTTAGCAGCAAGAGTTAAAACATGTATACTGCTGCTACTACAAAATCAATCCTCTGTTCAAGTAATTTGTAAACTCCTATCCAAGGCAATTGTCCAATCTATTTTTGAACACAAAATGGTTTGCATAACTTGAAAGCACTTTAAGTCAATAGTTAGGGGTTTAGAAACATAACTACAAGACCTTAAAAAATTAGGAAAAAAAAAAGTCTCATCTCTCATCTAAATAGTTATCCATGACTAGGTTGGTGAATTCGTGGCACTGGAATCTTATGAGAGCTATGCCTCTCAGCTCTAGGAGTCTGGCTTCCAGGAAGTAATACTGTATCATTACATTTTATCTAATTAAAATCTTGAAGCTCCTTTACTAAACCACTAACAGCCAAGGCTGGCAGGCAGGCCCCTCTGGAGATCATCCAGTCCACTCCGCTTGCTCAGATTCACGTACAGTAGGTTACCAAGGACCAAATCCAGTCATATTTTTAATATTTCCAAGGATATCTCCTTCTACCTATATTCCAGTTTCCTAGATTCTTTAAACACCTGGATGATAAGTTCATGGTACAGGTACTAAAGGGCTGACTAGGAAAGGTGCCCTCCTTGAGCTGTTGCTTGTTAACAGAGAGGGTCTCATGCGTGGGGACTGGCAGCCGTCTTGGCCACAGCAAACACAACGTGATCCTGTGTAAAATCTCAGGTGACAGAAAGAAAAGTGCCAGCAAAACTTCAACCCTGGACAGGAGGGAAGTAGACTCCAGGCTGCTCAGAAAAAAGTTAGTGAGGTCCCGCAGGAAAATCCCTCTGAAGGTGCTAGAGTCCACCAGTGCCAGTCACTCTTTAAGCACCACCTCCTAAGGGTACAGAAACAGGCAATTCCAAGATGTCTGAAGTCAAGCAGGGGAAGCAGAAGGCTGGTTTGGCTGAGCAAGGATCTTCTTCTGAAGCTAAAGCAAAAAAAAAAAAAAAAAAAGGTGTATGCCCAGTGGAAGAAAGGTGGGGTAATGTGGAAGGAATACAGAGAGGCTGCTCATCACTGTAGGGAGAAAATTCAAGAGGCCAGAGCTCAGCTGGAGTTGAAGCTGGGAAGAAGTGCAAGGGACAATAAAAACAGCTCTTTTAAATACAGCAAGAGGAAAAGGCAGTGCAGAAATAACATTGGCATGTTGCAGGATGAGGATGGTCACCTCACAGACAGGGACATAAACAAGGCAGAGGTGTTTAAATCTCTCTTTGCCTCTATCTTCAATAGAGATGATGGGCTAAGGGGGTCCAGTGCCCCAAGCTGGAGGACCATGACTGTGAGAGCAATAAACTCCCGGTTGACACTGAACTTGTGTGGGATCTGCTGCTTGCTCCAGCTGGATCTCTGTAAATCTGTGGGGGGCTGATAGGATTCATCCAAGGATAATCAAAGAGCTGGCTGATGTCATCACAAGGCCTCTCTCAACAATTTTTTAATGGTTTTGGGAATCACAGGGATATTCCAGTCAACTGGAAGCTGGCAAACAATTTCCCAATTTTCAAGAAGGGCAGGAAGGATGACCCTGGAAACTACAGGCCTGTCAGTCTCACTCTGACTGGTAAAATTATGGAGAATACGATTCCAGGATGTACTGATAAACATTTGAAGGACAATGCAGCCATTGGTTACAGCCAGCACGGCTTCATGAGGGGAATGTCCTGCTGGACAAACCTAATTTCCTTTTGTCACAAGACAACCCACCGACTGGATCAAGAGAAGCCAGTTGATGGAGTTGTTTGATTGCAAGCAATAAAGCTTTCAATGCTGTCTCTCAGACGATTCTTCTGGACAAAATTCCCAGCTCACAGCTGGACATACACATTGTGTGGTGGGTAAGCAACTGGCTGATGGGTGAGGCACAAAGGGTTATAGTGAATGGGGTGACATCAGACTGGTGACCTGTCACTAGTGGGGCTCCATTCCAGGGCCAGTGCTCTTCCACATCTTCATAAACAACTTGGAATCACAACTCAAAGGTACATCAAGTAAGTTTGCGGATGATACTAAAAGCGAGATTTAATGAGATGCTGGAAAGCAGCCCAATGGAAAGGGACTTAGAGGTCCTGGTCAATGGCAAGTTGAATATGAGTCAGCAGTGCCCTGGCAGCCAGGAGGGCCAACCGTATCCTGGGGGGCATCAGGCAAAGCATCATCAGCCAGGCGAGGGAGGGGACTGTCCTGCTCTGCTCTGACCCGGGGCAGCCTCGCCTGGAATACTGTGGCAGTTTTGGGCACTACAATAAAGAGTGTCCAAAGGAGGGCCATAAAGATGGTGAGGGTCTAGAGGTACCTTCATATGAGGAGCAGCTGAGGGCACTTGGTCTGTTCAGCCTGAAGAAGAGGAGACTGAAGGAAGACCTGACTGCAGTCTGCACCTTCCTCCCAAGGTGAAGAGGAGGGGCAGGCATTGATCTCTTCTCTGTGGTGACCAGTGACAGGACTCAAGGGAACAGCCTGACATTGTGTCAGGGGAGCTTTAGGCTGGATATTAGGAAACGTTGCTTTACCCAGAGGGTGGCTGGGCACTGGAACAGGCTCCCCGGGGAAGTGGTCACAGCACCAAGCCTTACAGTTCAAGAAGCATTTGGACAATACTCTCTATTATGTGATTTTTGGAATGACCTGTGAAGGGCCAGGAGTTGAACTCTGATGATCCTTGTGGGTCCCCTTCCAACTCAGGATATTCAACGATACTACAATTCTATATAAAATGTCATGCCAATTAGGAAGGAAATATGCAGCATTTTAGGTAATACCTACCCATACAAAAATAAGTTATCAACTGGGGAAAAATGTAACCCAGTTCAGGTAAAGAAAGTAAATCAATCCAAAATGTTTCTCAAAGATAAATCTGAAGAGTTGTAACACATACAAGGAAATTTAGCATTTTGTAGTTAGTCTAGTTTACATATAGAGCAACTGTATTAAGAACAAGGAGATAATACACTCTTAAACTGCATATTTCTAGTGGCCCCTAAAATAACTGTATGCTCGTGTCTGTGTAGCTGAAACAAGAAATGTGGTAGCATTATACAGAGACAGAAGGAAGGTTCCATAAATGTCAACACTTCCTTACAGGAGATAAACCTTTAACTCAATGAAAGTGTAGAAAATGTAAGAAGCATAGACAACAGTAAAAATATACAAATTACAAAAAATTAAAACCACCCCAAGACAATCTACATCACACAAGACTACAAGAACAGGAGTATATGACAAAGCTAAACTATGCTATTATAAAAAAAAAATTAGAAGAAAACAGTTCAAAACAGTCTTATAAAGGAAGGAGGAAAAAACGCTACTCTGTAGAATCCCAAAATCAGTCAGGTTGGAAAAGACCTCTAAGATCATTGAGTCTAACCATAAATCTACCACTGCCAAGTCCACCACCAGACTGTGTTCCTAAGCACCATGTATGCACACCTTTTAAATACCTCCAGCATTCCTCACCAGGAATTGCTGACTCCATCACTTTTCTGGGCAGCCTGTTCCAATTCTTTACAAACTCTCTGGTGATGAAATTTTCCCTAATATTCGACCTATACCTCCCCTGGTACAACCTGAGGCCACTTCATCTTGTCCTATTCCTTGTTATTTGGCAGAAGAGACCCACACCCACCTTACTACAACCTCCTCTGAGGTAGTTGTAGAGAGTGAGACGGTCCCTCCTGACCCTCCTTTTCTCCAGACTAAACACCCTCAGCTGCTCCTCAGACTTGTGCTCCAGACCCTTCCCAGCTCTGCTGCCCTTCTCTGGACATGCTCCAACACCTCAGTGTCCTTTTTATAGTGAGGGGCCCAAATCTGGACACAGCACTCAAGGTGCCTCACCAGTGGCACAGGGGGGCAGTCACTTCCCTGTTCCTGCTCCCACACTATTGCTGATGCAGGCCAGGATTCCATGGCCACATGGGCATTGCTGGCTCATGTTTAGCTGGTGTCAACCAGCACTCCCAAGTCCTTTTTCCCCAGGCACTTTGGAAGATCTGAGGTTATATCAAATGTGGGGGGTTTTTTTGCTGAAAACTTCAGCCAGAGAAATGGGACTGTATTTCTAATCCAAGAAGCCATTCTGTATTCCTATATTAAGTTATTATTCAGAAGATATTTTGAAGTCAAAGAAGATATTTTGGGAAATAGAATCATAGAATCATAGAATAGGTTGGGTTGGAAAAGACCTCCAAGATCATCAAGTCCAACCCCTGATCCAACTCCAATTACTATATCATGGCACTAAGGGCCACATCCAATCTCTTTTTAAAAACCTCCAGGGATGGTGAATCCACCACCTCTCTGGGTAGGCCGTTCCAATGCCTGATAAGCCTCTCTGTAAAGAATTTCTTCCTAACATCTATCCTAAACCTCCCCTGGCAGAGCTTGAGCCCGTGTCCCCTTGTCCTATTGTTGGTTGCCTGAGAGAAGAGACCAACCCCCACCTGGCTATAACCTCCCTTCAGGTAGTTGAAGAGAGTGATGAGGTCACCTCTAAGCCTTCTCTTCTCCAGACTAAACAACCCCAGCTCCCTCAGCCTCTCCTCATAAGACTTATGCTCCAGTCCCTTCACCAGCCTCGTTGCTCTTCTCTGGACCTGCTCCAGCACCTCAATATCCTTTCTGAACTGAAGGGCCCAGAACTGAACACAATACTCAAGGTGTGGCCTCACCAATGCAGAGTACAGGGGAAGGATCACTTCCCTGCTCCTGCTGGCCACGCTATTTTTGATACAGGACAGGATGCCATTGGCCTTTTTGGCCACCTGGGCACACTGCTGGCTCGTGTTCAGCCTCCTGTCGATCAGCATCCCCAGGTCCCTTTCTGCCTGGCTGCTTTCCAGCCACTCTGTGCCCAGCCTGTAGCGCTGCAGGGGGTTGTTGTGGCCAAAGTGCAGGACCCGCCACTTGGCCTTGTTGAACTTCATTCCATTGGAGTCAGCCCATCTCTCCAGTCTATCCAGATCCCTCTGCAGAGCCCTCCTGCCTTCTGGCAGGTCGACACTCCCTCCCAACTTGGTGTCATCTGCAAATTTGCTGATGGTGGACTCAATCCCCTCATCTAAATCATCGATAAAGATGTTAAAAAGGACTGGGCCCAGCACTGACCCCTGGGGAACACCACTGGTGACCGGTCGCCAGCTGGATGCAGCTCCGTTCACCAGCACTCTCTGGGCCCGGCCCTCCAGCCAGTTCCTGACCCAGCACAGAGGGCCCCTGTCCAAGCCGTGGGCTACCAGCTTTTCCAGGAGTATGCTATGGGAGACAGTGTCAAAGGCTTTGCTGAAGTCCAGATAGACCACATCCACAGCCTTCCCCTCCTCCACCAGGTGGGTCACCTGATCATAAAAGGAGATCAGGTTGGTCAAACAGGATCTGCCCCTCCTAAACCCATGTTGGCTGGGTCTGATCCCTTGTCCATCCTGTAGCTGCTGTGTGATTTAACACAGGATAATCTGCTCCATAACTCTGCCAGGCAGTGAGGTCAGGCTGACAGGCTGTAGTTACCCGGGTCAGCCTTGTAACCTTTTTTATGGATTGGGGTGATATTTGCCAACTTCCAGTCATCTGGGACCTCCCCAGTGAGCCAGGATTGTTGGAAGATGATGGAGATCGGCTTGGCAAGCTCTTCTGCCAGCTCCCTCATCACCCTAGGATGGATCCCGTCTGGTCCCATAGACTTGTTAGGATCCAGATGACTCAGTAAGTCACTAACTATTTCCTCCTGGAATACAAGGGGACTATTTGGTTTCCTATCTCTGTCTACCAGCTCCAGAGGCCAGTTGCCTTGAGGGCCACCTGTCCTACTGGTAAAAACTGAGGCAAAGTAGGTGTTAAGTACCTCAGCCTTCTCCTCATCTCTATTAACTATGTTTCCCTCCAAGTCCCTCAAAGAATGGAGGTTTTCTTTGCCCCTCCTTTTGTTATTAATGTATTTATAGAAGGACTTTTTGTTATCCCTAACAGAAGTGGCTAATTTAACTTCAAATTGCACTTTTGTATCCCTGATTTTCTTTCTGCATGATCTAGCTGTCTTCCTGAATTCTTCGTAAGTAGCCAGCCCTTTCTTCCACAGTCGGTAAACTCTCTTTTTATCCCTGATTTCCTTCAGAATCTCCCTGTTTAACCAAGCTGGTTGTCTTCCCCACCGGCTTGCCTTTCGGCACACCGGTACAGCCTGTTCCTGTGCACTCAAAACTTCCTGCTTGAAGCACATCCATGCCTCCTGGACCCCCTTGTTTTCAAGGGTTGTTTCCCAGGGTATGCTCTGGACTAGACTTCTGAATAGGTCAAAATCTGCCCTCCGGAAGTCCAGCGTAGAGGTTTTATTGTTGTTTCTCCTTGAATCTCTGAGTATTGAAAATTCTATTATTTCATGGTCACTATTTCCCAGGCGGCCTTCAACCACTACATCTCCCAACAGCCCTTCTCTGTTTGTAAACAGCAGGTCTAGCGGGGCCTTACCCCTGGTAGGTTCATTTACCAGTTGATGAAGGACATTGTCCCCTATACACTCCAGGAAATTCCTAGACTGCCTCTTCTCTGCAGTATTGAGCTCCCAGCAGATATCCGGCAGGTTAAAGTCACCCACAAGGACAAGGGTTGACGATTTCGAGACATCCGCCAGCTGCTTGTAGAATATTTCATCCCCTTCGTCATCCTGGTTGGGCGGTCTGTAACAGACACCTATGATGATGTCGGCCTTGTTGGTCTTCCCCCTGATTCTGGTCCACAGGCACTCAACCTTATCGTTGCTGATCTCAAGTTAGAGACTCTCTAACATATAAAGCCACCCCTCCACCTCTCCTACCCTGCCTGTTCTTTCTGAAGAGCTTGTAGCCATCCATGGCAACACTCCAGTCATGCGAGTCATCCCACCACGTTTCTGTGATGGCGACTACATCATAGCCTTCCTGCTGCACAGTGGCTTCCAGCTCCTCTTGTTTGTTGCCCATACTGCATGCATTAGTGTACATGCACTTCAGGTGGGCTGTTGATTTAATTCTTAACTCAGGCTTTCCATCCTTAGGCTGATCACTGGAGAGCCCGGTTCTAACCCCTTCCCCCTTCAAACCTAGTTTAAAGCCCTCCTGATCAACCTTGCTAACTTATGGGCTACAGTCCTCTTCTTCTTCCTAGAAAGATGAATCCCATCCGATTTTAAGAAACTAGGTACCATGGAGTTTGCCCCATGGTCAAAGAAACCAAAATTTTGACGGTGGCACCAATCCTTTAGCCATCTGTTGAGGAGTTGGGTTTTTTTACGCCACTCTTTATTTAACTCCTCATCTATCCCAGACAGTACAGGAACTGAGGCAAATATCACCTGTGCTATTAGCATCCAATATTCATTAAACAAGAAAGACAAGTGGTGTAACTGGTACAAACAAACAAAAAACAACTTTTAAAGATTTTTTTAATAGGCTTAAACTAATTCCCAATGTATTTACAGTAGGTCTGACAAAGACAGAACAACCTGGTCTATGACACAGCAAATATTTTGTAGCCTAGTTCCAAAAAGAAGGTTAGAATAGGCACTCTCTTCCAAATGTGATTTTTAATTTGATATGAAGACAAAATAATTTGAATTATACACTATTATCTAGTTTGTTAGAATGCATTAACTCATTCAGGCAAAATCACACAGCCTAGATTAGACTACACTTTGTAAAATGAAATTCAGTATGAAGACAAAATAAAGACATATGCAATGTACTTTACACATTATTTAAGTGGCTGTTCTCTTCCCTCCACATTTCTCTATGTGTCTTCCTCCTCCACCCACAAGCATCCCAGTTTGCAACTAAAAAGCACATACACAAAGATAGGTACATACATAAAGAACTCTCTTCCTGAACATCCTCCAAGTCTAATTGTTTGCAGTCTTCGTTGGGTTTATGTGCATCTCCATCTTGACTATTTGAAAGTGGTGTAAAGCCAACGCAGGCATGTCTTCTTCCACATCTTCTACCTGTAATAGCCTGATATATTCCTGCAGGTTTTGGGCCTGCAGGTTTGGCAGCTGCCTGGCCCATTGCTACGTGAGATTATAAAGGAAAGAAAAAGACAGGTACTCATTAGACAACAATATGGCTTTGTAATTTTCCTCTTCTCTAAAACTCTGCTGTACTTTTTTAGGAAGGAATTTTCCATTTCTCTAAAGTCTTGAGCTTTACCAACAGTACAATTATTAAGAAGTGCTCTGGGCCTGCATGTTATACAAGAATGTAACAGTCTTCATTGACACGAAATAATGTTGGCAAATACTGATCTTACCTCTACCTTAACATATTTGTAGTAAATACCAGACACTTTACAAAAAAAATTTAAAGATCAAGTCCAGATGTCAAACTTTTTTTTTTGCACTTCTACACATAAATCTGACACAAAATGTATCAGCTTTCAGAAAAGATTTGCAAGCACTGTAATGGAAAATCCTTCAGATTATTCAGAACAATTCAGGCAGCCCTAGATAGCTTAACTTTGTGACCAGAAAAGTAGAATTAATCACATCACACCTTCTAAAGCAAAAGGCCCAACTCCCAGGGAGAAAGCTTTATTCTTAATACTAGGTAGCGTGTTCAGGAATAGCCACAGAAAGCATTGCCATATAACAGCTTCTTCTTACAGCAGTTTTTTATATTATTGGAACTTACTCCTTTTACCAAGAAAATATGGGTTAAGTAGCACAAAGGAACAGGAAAAACAGTGGGGAAAAGCTGCCAACATTGTAATAAAGACAGATTTTCATACAGCAGTAGTATCAGCTGTTAATAATCTAACAAAAGGGTTCATATCCAAAGGCTATTGCTTGTACAAATGCAATTAGAAGTTCGGTATTTCAAATGTACAGTGGCTTTTTTGTGTCCCCCTAAGTCACTTTTAATCTTTACTATATATGGAATTAACAAAGTAGTAAGTTTCTGTTCTTGAAACTCACCAAATTAAAAAGTTGACATTAAAGACTAGGAAGATAAATTTTGCCACCATTAATATAGAGTATTACAAACTTCACAAAAATATGAAAGCTTTTTTATTTCCTGGCTGTGAAATTAATCTCTTCATTGCCCTTAAAAAGAGAATATCTATTAGCAGGTATCTTAGTCTTTTTTCCTCATTTATCTATGAAGCTTTATGTAGTCTGATTACATATAATCTTCCCTGAAAATATTTTCAGGTATTTGTCCAAATGTGCCCATCCCATATTAAACTACAGAAGCTAAAATGGCAATTTTGCTTTTAACTATAGCACTCCTTAGAAAGGTGAAAACCCAATCAATCTTCACAAAAAACAAACAAACAAACAAAAAAACCCCACTTTGCAACTAATGCAGGAAAAATAGCACTGGCAATTTTTTTAACAAGTCAGCCAGTAGTTAATATCTCTACTAAGTCAACCAACAAGGTAATTTTATTCAAGTAAGCTCTAACAATTCTTAAATTTCAACTGATTACAATGTGGCTGGTCAGCAGACTGCCAGAGGGAGCTGACAAAAAGCAGCAACGTCCAAACTTGAAGAGCAGAACACAGCAGTTAGATTAGTAAATCACAACAGCAATGCAGAAATCTGTCCTCAAGTGGTTGAAATAAACAAGGTAAAAATACAACACAATTGTCTAATTCTTAATTTTGCTCTCTAAAAACACCAGTATTGTTCAAAAGCACATGTCCGCTCAAGAGAGTCAAAATCTCTGAATGTAAATGTTTTATTTTTAAAAAATTGATGCTCACAGCATGCAAAATCTGTGCAATGCACTACATTTTTTTGTTCCAAATAACGCATTCAGAGTATCTCATCTTGTATTCAGCTGTTCTTAAAAGATACAGCATGCAGTTATTATTCCTCTGCCCTGGGGAAGATTTATTGGATCAACACAGTGAAAGCTTTCATCACTGGATGCCACATGAAAGTATGGATGTCACATTTGGTTTTCCTAAGAGGTTAACTTTTACCTAGATATAAAATATCTCAAATTAAGAGAAGGATGTATGCATTTAGTTATTTGCCTGCCTGCCTGCTTAAAATGAGCTACAATTATGCATCTGAATCCAGACACCAAATTTACCAGAAACCCTTCAGGCAATCAAGCTCGTGAGACACAATATCCTCTCTCAGGTACTTCCAGGCTAACTCAGCCTTAAAAGTGGGTTTTGCTCTATCCTTCTTCAGAAGCTTAGTTTAGTGGTCCTGTTCAAAAACACTCAATATCCACTGACAATATGCAGTTCTGCAAAACTGACCATCTTAGAGATGCAATGCACTCGTGATTAAATAACTAAGGTAGGGCACACAACCCAGTAACTCACTTCTACACACACCTCCAATTACCTGAACTCCTCAGAGGGATCATTAGCAGGAAAGTATTTTAGATTACCAGAGCTGGATTAAAAAGAACAAAAACAGGAGAGACCATCTCCTAAGATGCACAGTATGCAAACAGGTAGGTCCGGCCTTTCCCAGGCACTGCCTTAATAATAGATGCAGAGTAGAATGCTTCTTCTTCTACAAATACTGCACTAAAAATACCACTCCCTAGAAACAGCAAATTACAGGCTGTAGCACCGGAAGCCTCAGAACCTAGACCCAATCCATCTGACTTGCCTAACCAACTTGTCCTCTTTCAAAGGAAAAAAAACCCCCAAACTGTTTTTCCAGAAGTAAGACAATGTTCAAGATTAGAGCAGATGCATGCATACAGGTGTTCACAACTTAGTACTGTAATTTGAGCATTCAGAAATTATCCACTTTCTTGACCACAATCCTACATACAAATCTCAAACCATTCCACTTTACAGAGTCAGATGTAGGACAATCGGAGTTTCCTGCTCACTCACATGGTGACAGGATCCAATTCTCACCCACCGAAACCCAATCACCTCCCTTTACTTTCCTCTCCATTACTTTTTGTTCTTACCCATCTTCTCAACTCCCTCACATCCCGCACACTACAGATAAAAAGAAGGAGCTTTCTTGGGACAAAGGTATATGACTGGGATCTTACAACACTGCTCAAAGAAATCACCAACCCAAAGCATTCTCTGATTCTGTGACTTGTGGCATGAACCTAATTCCTGAACAGGGTGATGCTGAGTGCCAAAGAAGCAGGCAGACTGGTCTTATTTGTGACTCCCAGAGCTGCTGTGATCTACCTGGATGGCACAACTTTGTTGCAGCAGTCTAGTTCATAAAAGCAATGGTAAAAAAATCATATAAATTAGAATCAGTTTATCCAAAGCAGTTCTGAGCATCTGAACAAAATCCTACCTTTCTTCCGAGAGCTGATATAATGGACACCCTTACACACTCAGCAATTTTTGTAGTTAAAGGAACACACAACTGCATTTCGTAACTTCCGCTGAAACGTCCCAAGGTTTCATCAAATTTACCTGGATCTTATTTTCACCCTATTATGTAGAATTTTATTTCGCTGGTATCATTCCTTCACACAGAGTTATCTCCTAGGCCTATTATACACCTCACAGGAGAAAAAAAACTTGGGAGAATGTGGCATGGGAAGCAGGAATGTGAGTAGGGCAAGAGTTGGGGGGATGGGGGAAGCAGTCTCAGGTGATTTTCTGCTGCAGAAGGTATTTAACTAGGTTGTTGGTTTTTTTTAAGAAATGTGAAGTTAGCCCCAAATATCTAAGAATTTCTTTTTTCAGTCTTCTAATAACTCATATCTTTTTATGTTCTTCCTCAGACTTTTCCTAGCATTCTTAAAAAACTTATATGCCTATTCTGGTCCCAATCTCAACAACACTTGACATGGAAGGAAAAATAAATCCTTTATCCTACTCAGTTGCTCTTTTTTCTTTCACCTCTACGAATTATAGAAAATATTTTCTTCTACGAGGCAACAACACGATCTTGCATTCAAGGTTTGAAAAGGGAAAGCATGTAATATTGACACAATCACTGTTTCTAGGTTACCATCTTAAAAAAAAATAAATCTGCATTTATTCCCAGAAGTATGACTTCATTTGGCTGTCAAATGGGCAAAACTTAAAACCAGCTCACATTATTGGCACCTTTTCCCTTACCTGAGTAATTCTAAATCATAATGAAAGCACCTCCCTGATCAACTTAAAGTTGCAAGTAAAAATATTCATATTGTCTTTTAAACTGTATCATCCAACATGCTTTACCTTTAACCAATATTCTAAATCTCTTTCTTTCTTGTAGGTATTGAAAGCTTCCAAGAGCAGATGAATTAAAAGGAAATTTGAATTAGAATGGAGAATTTTCAGTTTTCTAAGCACCACTGCTCAGGACTGAGAAGAAATTGCTTCTTTTCAGTTAACAGAGGAAAGGCATGTAATAATTCCCAAAAGGGAGAGGAGTATATCCATTTAAATTATTGAAACAACATATTACTATCACAATTTACCTCTCACCACTATGGGTGAGAGGTAATTTACACTATGGGTAAATTAACACAAAATTCTTTAATTTTTTTTTTTTTATTATGCTCAAGAGCTTCAAACTACATACAGTATCAATTTACTATTCCAAACAATTAATATTTAGTTAGAATTTACTTTTACTGTCCAGGATTTATCTGAACCTCAGAAAACCATATGTCATGGTCTAAATCTGGTAGGCAGCTAAGCACGACATCGGTGCTCTCCCACTCTCTCACCCAGTAGGAAAGGTGAGACTCAGAAGGGTAAACGCATGGGCAGTGATAAAGACAATTTAATTTCTTTTCGAAAGAAAAAAATAAGGAGGCAAAGAAATAAAAACAAGTGAGAAGAATGATGCAAAAAAAATGCCCTAATTGCTCACCAGCACCCCACTGATGCCCAGTCCCTAAATAACAGCAGCCTGGCCAACCTCCTTTGCCCCACATCAGCTTCACATGCTGAGCATGACACAATATGGTCTGAGGTATTCCTGTGGTCAGATGGAATCAGCTGTCCTGGCTATGCCCCCTCCCAGCTCCTTGTGCACCCCCAGCCTGCTCACAGGTGGGGTGAGAGGCAGAAAAGGCCTTGGTTCAATGAAAGCCTTGATCAGCAATTACAGAAACATCCCTGTTGTGTTATCAACAGTTCCCAGCAGAAAATACAGAACATAGTCCCACACAAACTCCTAGGAAGAAATTTAGCTGTAAGTCAGACTGCATGAACCTACTCAGCTCTACTAAATCTCCTTTGAGGATCTAAATCTGTCTTCACTCTTAAAAAGCTCAGCAGTTACATTAGCACAACTGGAGTGAGGGAACTGAGCCATTCCATGATCCAGCTGCTGCAACGCTACACAACTTTGCATTATTTCCAGTTTATTTGTATTGACTTGCTCTGACTTTAGCCCTGTTCTCTTTACTGTCTTACACAAAACTGTAAATAGTTAAAATGCAACATTTTCACCTTCCTTGACTTTGTCTCAATCCTGTGTTTGATCAGATCAATTGACAGCTCTGCTTTACTATTGTTAAAATCTATCAGCTTTTCAGTTTTCTTTTTCACTTTTTATTCTGACTAATAGCTTCAGCAGAAACTACACATTAAACCTCAACTTGACAGGGAAGATTAAGTAACTGAAGTATTAAAAGCTTTTAAAGATGAGGACAGTGTTATGCACAAACCAAGTAAGAGCAAGTCCATCCTCCCTTAGAAAGCATTATAACTTAGGGAATAAAAAGCTTTACTTTGCCACTAGTCCCTGTAGCAATCTTTTCTGTTAATACAGAATACTATCATGGGCTGCTAATCATCAGGGAAGCTTCCTTATCTCTCTCCTTCCTCAATATCACAAGTTTTTGTATACTAAACAGGTGTACTAAACTAAAGGCATGGAAGTAGCAATTCTTACCTACAGATTGTCAGAAGATTTCCAAAAATTCAGTCGCTACCTCCCCCCCGGATTATATCCTCTCTTTTTATGACTTCCACATTTTGCATTTCTGTTTCAGTTCCAATTACAAACTTTCCAGAGGATGAAGCATCTCTCTAGAGCTGAAAGACAAACACTCAATACTCAAATGCCAAAACTTTTCTATTCTTTAAGCAGACAAGGTACACTTCTACTTCTGCCAGTGCAGATGACCCCAACATATGCTAGAAATTAGAACAATCGCTTCCTTTCTGTCTGATAAACACAGAAAATAAGAAATGACCAAAGAATCCCAAGGTGGAAGTTCAGGTCCTGGAAACTCTTACATGATGAAGAGGTACAATTTATCAGACTAATAACTGCCTTTGTTAAAGCAAAGTTAACCCAAAACATGTAACAAAACATTATTCACAACCAGAAATGGCGAGAGTAATTTTTTGGAAAGATGTTTTTACCCCTGAAGAATAGTGAAATCTCACCACTTAAAATCCATTCTTTTCCTTTCATAAACATAATTCTGTACCTTGGATACAAGAGTAACAAAAGCCTCTGAACCAACAGACAGACAGGATAGCTCACCTGAAGTCAGATGGGCCTTCAAAACGTACAAATTTCAGCAACAGAATCTGAAGCAGTTCTAATATATCTGTGAAGAAGCAAGATCATCCTCAAAAAGAGAAGCATGGGCTATTATTGTCAGGTAGGAATAAACAACTGAGCAAATTACTAATAGGGAAATAATTAGCAATGTCCAGCTAAGTAGAAGAGCAGTAGAGGATTACAGAAGACAAGTTTACACACGAGTCAACACTTCCCTCTGTTTTGGCAAATAGCAACATACAGAGCTGCACTGGAGTGAAGGCCATAAGACAGGATATTTATTCTGCTCCCAGGGCTGGAATCACAGTCACACATCTATGTTTGAGGTGAGGGGAAAATCTGTGTGGGGTTTTTTTCTCCACACTGGTGTGCAGAATAAGATACAACCTGTAGCATTATTCCTTTTCACTATTTGCTCATTCTCACATAAATCACAATTTATCTACTGATCAACTTCTTTATTACTTTTACACACATTTTTATTTTTTAAATTTCTGAAAGATCACACAATCAAAATGCTGTATGAAATTGCACTCATTTTACTGGCTGGGTACAAATACTTGATTTCCTTTATTTTGTCATCTCCTTTTGAAAACTATTACTTTTCCCTTAAAGCAACTTATTACAATCATGGAAACATATTACAGATCCATTACCTAGGAGACAATTTTTAGGCCTCAAAAACACTGTTGCAGATTCCTGACAGAACTGCTCAAAATCTTACTCCACAATTTTTTTTAACCTATCACCAAACTGCAAATGTCTGGTTCACCAAACACTTAATGAACAGACACTTATCTAATATATAAAGTTGACTACAGAGCCACTAGAACAGAAGGCAGACCTTGCTATTGTTTAAACTCATCTGGGTTATGGAAACTTCTCTTGAATGTTTTGGAACATTCTGACACTAAGATGACGTGATAGGACATTTCGGTATAACAGATTATCCTAATCCACAATCCACCCTCAGGATCAGAACTGTTTCTCTGTATTATACTTTTCTATAGTATCAACTAGTGGCATCATTTAAATCTCAAATCTGTTATCACCTTGGATTTCCCTCCCCCCCGCTTAGCATCTAATAGAGAGATATTGAGATGCCACAGCAATTCAGAAAAACCACAGGGGATTTTGGAATCTGAACCACCACAACCTTTTCAAATTATGTTTTAATAAGCATTACAGACACACACATATGTGTGTGTCAGCTGGAATTCTCTCTGCTTCCACAGTCACATTTTTAGTTACCTGAAATGCTGTGTAAGGGTTTAGTATAAAAACATCAGACTTGAAATAATCAAATTTGAAAAGCTGTTTTAAAACTACTCAGAATGATTAATGCCATTGGCAGCAGAATTGCTAAATATTTTTCCCCACGACACATGAGCATTTAGCAACTTACATGGCCATCCACTCTGTCATCCTTGCAGAGTATTCCACTCATTACTAAGAGCTCATCAATAATTACCTCAATTTCCCATATAAATAAGTTATATCCATGCTCCACACAGACAGCCAGGTGTGGCCTGCATGACAACCAAGGTTCTTGTAAGACCTACTATATTTTGCACTTTGACAACCCAAACAACTGTCCCTGCATTATGTATGTACAACACTACTAAAAGTGCTTTAGGATACTCCGTCAAACTGCATGGTGTGTTTTGTTTGAGTTCAGGCTATCAAAAGCACAGAAGTTGAAGTTCCAGACACTGATGGAAAGTACTGTGCACAGTTCAGGTTAGTGTCTCCTTTAGGGACAGTCAGAGCACCCCCTGCTCATGGATGTTCTGAACAGAACAACTCTTCCAGAGGTTCAAGTTTACCTCAGCTTATTCCACATTCAAAGTTGTTTCTGTAGCTCCAGCATTGTTTCAAGGTATTAACTGAAGTCTTTAAACACATTTCCCAAATGAAAAATAAATGCAAAGCAGCCCTTAGGGACCTGTTGAAACACATGACTAAACATACAGACGAAAGATCGCTGAAGCACCATTGCAACTGAGGTGAACTTTATCAAACTACCCACTAAAACAGAGGGGAGGGTCACTACTGTATTAGTGAATAAATGAATTATAACACATTTATTCCCCACACTTTGTTCAACATATTATGCAGAAATACTAGGATAAATCTTGAAGGAACTATAAATTTTATGGTGACAGTTTCAATGACACCCACACCCCCGATTACCTCAGATGCCAAACGAATGCGACTCATACTGTAAACACACAAGCACCAAAAATGTCCCCAGTACAACAGGATTCTAGCCTCTACTGCTGTACAGCACAATAATACTTCTGGTTTCATTCAAGCCTTCCTAAGAGGCCAAGAATCAAAATGAACACACTTCTACAAGTTACTCTGGACCACCAGGGAGATGTAAAAACAGTAGCAACACAAGCTTAACTTTTTGCAACATAAACCATAATAATTTTTGTTGAATTAATCCAGTATGTCATATCGGTATTTTTCATTTGCTGTGCCAAAGTGCTTTTGCAAAAGTAAACATCTTTGTGGAAACAGCTAGTTTAACAAAGCGATAATTCACAAGGATGTCTTATTTTGATGAGCCTTTAATCTGTCACAAACTCTTGCACATTACCTACACCACACTGCAATTCACTGCATTGCAAACAAAAATTAAAAAAACAGGCCTATTTCACAGAATTTTCCTGATCCTGCATTTTAATGCAACTTCAAAATAAGATTTTCGTGATTAACTTTTTTCCCCGGACTTTTTCCTTGCTTTGATGGGTGAGAAAGATGAGGAAATCAATTCTGTGCAAGTCTGACTCAGCTGCAAACAAACTTATTTTATTACATAAATTTGCTTACACAACCATAAAAAAAGCATACTTCTCCTCAATGAAATTTCAATCTATAAAGTAGGTGTTCTTCATTTTTGCATTAAAAGAGAACACTTAACACTCTGACAGCACTGTCCATTGCTACAATAATGATTTTTTTCTAGACTAAATTTGTGCAACTCTATCAAAAATCATTTTTCGCAGCTGTGCACAGTTGCACAGAGAAGTACAAATCAAAAACTATACTGAAAAAAATGAAGTGCTGAACATGTCAGAGCATGGGAAAATGACCTAAATGCAGTCTCCAAGCTTCCAAACACATCCTATAAAGTACTCAGCCTTCAAGTTATAATAAACTTTAAAAAAACTTTTTACATCTTTGTGCATCATGGAGACACACACCATGTAGCCAAAATATATGTTTCAAAGTGTTAATTCACCAGCAGTATCCAGCCACACATATCAGCAGTGCAGAGTATCTTGACAGACCTCAGTTCCACCGCAGTCAGCACAGCTGAGGACAAGCAGCTCAAGTGAACTTTTAAATGTGCAATAGGAGGTGCAACTTTCCTCCAGGTGCAAAACCCACCCTGCTGTGGGTTAACCTGTTACCGCAGGTTAATTCAATTTCGCTCGTCTGGAAAAAAAAAAGTGCCATCAGCTAAAAGCACCCATTAACAAACATCCTTTGAATTCTGGGCCCAACGCACGTTCTTGCTGACCCTCAGTTTGGGGGTGGCTCAGCCCATCTCTCCTCCAGTAAAGTGTGGGTGCTTCACCAGGCGATGTCAAGCAGCACCTCGGCAGCGAGCCCGGGGTCACCTGGGCAGCGACAGGGCCCCCCTTCCTCGCGGGGGCAGTGAGGCACTGCCACGGTGTTGTGAGGGGCAAGATCAAACACACCAAAACAAGACAACCAACCAAACAAGAAACTCACCCTCCAAAAAAGAAAGGGAATAGATTCAAACCCCTTTGCCATACAGTCCCGCCCGTGCCCACCGTGTCCCTGCGTACCCCGCCGGGCCCCCCCTGTATCCCGCAACGGCCTCACGGGCGCAGCGTCCACTCGACCCACCGGCTGCTCCCACAGAACCACACAGGCCGCTTCCGCAGCTTTCTTCCCCGAAGAAAGTGAGAGAGAAGAGGAACTCGGCACCCAGGACGGCTCGAGGGCCTGCGGGCGCCCCTTTATGGCGGCCCAGCGCGCCGGGCTGGGCCCGCTCCGCGCTCGTCCCGCCGCCGCCGCCGTCGCTCGGCCAATCGCGCTGCGCGCGGCGCCCGCGTCGGCCAATGGCGGCCCGGGAGGGAGAGAGGCGGCCAATCGCGGCTGGGGGGCGGGACCCTGCCGAGCACTGAGGGGACCAGGGCGCGGACGGCCCCTGAGCGTGGCTGGGGCAGTGGAAGCATAACGCGCTTCACCTGCTCTTAAACACTGTTTTTATGAGCTTTTGTGGTAGTTTAACAAAGACAAGAGGGCACAGTCTTAAGCTGCGCCAGGGGAGGTTTAGGTTAGACATTAAAATGTAGTTCTTCCACGGAAAGGATGATGGGGCATTGGCACGGGCTGCCCAGGGAGGTGGTGGAGTCACTGTCCTTGGAGGTGTTTAAGAAGAGACTGGATGTGGCACTTAATGCCATGGTCTAGTTGACAAGGTCATGTTCAGTCAGAGATTGGACTCGATGATCTCAGAGGTCTTTTCCAACCCAGTTGGTTCTGTGATTCTGTGATTAACCCCAGCCAGCACGGAGGCAGCGGGTAGCTGCTTGTTTGCTCACTCCATCACCAGTAGAGTCAGGGAGAGAATCAGAAGGGTACAAGCTGGAAAACTCACGGGTTTAGATTAAAATGGTTTAATAAGGAAAGCAGAAGCTGCACACACAAGCAAAGTAAAAAAAGGAATTAATTCACTGCACCCCATGGGCAGGCAGGTGTTCAGCCATGTCCAGGAGAGCAGGGCCCAATCACATGTAGTGGTTACTTGGGAAGACAAACACCATCACTCCAAACGTCCCCCCTTCCTCCTTCTTCCCCCCATATGATGCCATATGGTCTGGGCCCCCTTTGGTCAGCTGGAGGCACCTGTCCTGGCTGTGTTTTCTGCACCCCCATTCTCCTCGACAGGTGGCCTTGTGAAAAACAGAAAAACCCTTGGCTCTGTGTAAGCCCTGCTCACCAATAACAAAAACATCCCTGTATTATCAACCCTGTGTTCAGCACAAATCCAAAACACAGCTTTCATAACAGCCACTGGTAAGAAAACTAACTTAACACCAGCCAAAACAAGATGAGGTTTGCATATTGTTTTTTGTTTATATGACTAGTCGTTCCTCAGAGAAATCTCTTGCTATCAACTTCGTGTGGAATATGTCAACAAGCATAAGGGAAGACTACAGTCCTCTTGTCAGCATAAGGATTCCTACAGTCTGTCCCAATAATAAACATAGTCACTTCTTGGAAAAGCAAACCAAAACAAACCAACCAACCAACCAAAAACAAAACACAGAACAACAACTTATTAGATGATGGTACCCTAACCTGCTTCCATCTACAGCAAAAGTTTTTTAGTTGCTCAGTATTACCATGTTGGGTACACTCTAAACATAACAGTTAGGAAATAATCATTTATGAACACCAATATCTACATTGGTAGATGTTGAATCATGACAACCATGACAGAGAATAAACTTCATCCCCAAAGAAGAAAATAAGTGAATACAGGACCTAATGAAATGTGATTTCTATGAATGTATCCCATATTCCTGATATCCTTCAGCAACAAGAATCCCCAGTCATCCATTTACTTAGATCTCTGAGTAACAGGGATGAAGAAAAAGCAGAGGCAATTTTTGGGGTTTTTTTGCTTCAATCTTTCATAAACTCACAGACCTTGGGCTGTCCCATCCCTGGAGTCAGAGCACCACCAGTGTGGGAACAGTGGTGTTCCATTCCTGGACACTAAAACTAAGAGCCAGCTGTATCATGTGAATGTTCACAAGTCTGTGGGAGCCTGGTGGGATTCATCCCAGGGTACTGATGGAGCTGGCAGATGATATGGCAGGACCCCTCTTGGTGATCTAAAAAGTCTTGGGAGTCCAGGGAGATCCCTGCTGACTGGAAGTTTACCAGAGTTATTCCAATTTACAAAAAAAGGGTGTGAGGGAGGACCCAGGAAATAACAAACCTGGAGTCTAACCTCAGTACCTGGGCAAATTATGGAGAAGATTGTACTGGATACTGTTGAAAGACATTCAAAGAAAATGTGATCATCAGGCACAGTCAACACGGGTTCACAAACGGAAAGTCCTGTTTAACTGATTTGCTCTCCTTCTATTATGAGGTCACCTGCCCAGGGAATGAAGGGAAGGCTTCATCCAATATGCACGTTGGTTTTCTGGATTTTAGCAAGGCTTTTTAATCTGTCCCTCACAGCATCCTTCTGGACAAGTTGGGCAGCTGTGGGATGAGCAGGTACAAGGTGTGCTGGGTGAAGAACTGGCTAAGGACAGAGCTCAAAGGGTTGTAGTGAATAGGGCTATGTCTGGCTTGCTGCTGGTGCCCTTCCTCAGGTCTCACTTCTAGAGGCAGTTCTGTTCCATATATTTATCAATTATTTGGATGCAGGAATTGGCAGATTTTCTAAACGGAGATGCTGAGATTTAGGAACAAAGCTAAACTGGGAGATGATTAGCTGGAGAGCAGCCTTGCAAAAAAGGATCTGGCACGCTGATCAACAGCAAACTCCACATCACTCATCAGTGTGCCTGGGCAACCAGGAGGGCAAACCCCATCCTGGTGTGCATTAAACACAGCATAGCGCATCAAACACAGTCAAGAGAGGGGATTGTCCTGTTATACTCAGTGTTGGTGAGACCTAGTCAGTTCCATTCCATTCCGTTCCATTCCATTCTATTCTAGAGTTCCTTTCTTCTAAAACTTTTTCCTAAAACCATTTTGGGGTTCAAATCCATTAGGAAAGAGCACCTATAGGCAGGTAGGCAGAGAAGCCAAATGGAAAGACAAGCCAAATTCAGATACTTAGAGGAAATGAGGCTAGTTATTCAGAAATATCAAGAGAAGCTAGTGTTTATAGACTACCTCTGCAATCAGTAGAGCCTAAATCCCTCAACAACAGAGGATACAGCTTTTCAAGTTAGGCATACACTTGGGGTCTGCCCTCTGCCTGCCAGATTTTGGCCCCCTGGAAGACTGGACTTGCTTTCCATTCAGAAAGGGAAAGTGCCGGATTCTGCACCTGAGATGGGGCAACCCCAGATGTATGGACAGACTGGGGAATGAGAGGCTGGAAAGCAGTGCCACGGAAAGGGACCTGGGGATGCTGGTCGATGCCAAGTTGAATCTGAGTCAGCAGTGCCTTAGCAGCCAGGAGGGCCAACCATGTCCTGGGGGGCATCAGGCAAAGCAGCCAGTTGAGTAGGGGGATTGTCCCACTCAGCACTGATGCGGCCTCACCTTGAATATTGTGTGCAGTTTGAGCACCACAATATAAGAAAGATATTAAGCTCTTAGAGAAAAGGTTCTGCACCCAGAACTGGAACATGTTCCCCAGGGAAGTGGTCACAGCACCAAGCCTGACAGAGTTCAAGAAGCATTTGGATGATACTCTCAGGCACATGGTGTGACTCCTAGGGATGGTCCTGTGCAGGGCCAAGAGTTGGTCTCGATGATCCTTGTGGTTCCTTTCCAACTCAGCATATTCTGTGATTCTGTGAAGACCATTCTCTTAAGGAATCAAACTCCCACACCCACAGATTGGCAGAAAAGGGAACAGGAGAAATTAGGCACCAGAGGTTAAAATTACCCTCTGTGAATACTATTCATGGTGCATTAACCCATCATCGAACCAGTCCTTGTTCTTCTTGAGGGAGAACCCTAAGGATTCTTCAGAGGACTGCAGAATGCTGTTTTTAATATGGTGCCAGAGTGTTTCAGGAGAGGTATCTGTAGAATCTGTGGAATGGTTATCAAGCCTAGTTTGAAGATTAGCCTGGAATTTGTTTCTCACTGTGGCTGATTGGAGATTGTTAACTTGAAGTCTCCTCCTTGGGATGCTGCCTCTTTTAGGTTTGAATTTAAGAATGAGATTAAGTTTACAGTGCACCAGTCGATGGTCTGTTTGGCATTCTGCGCTGGGCATCACATGGGTGTGGTGGACATCATGGACATCTCTCCATTGCACCAAGACATAATCGATGAGGTGCCAATGTTTGGATCTGGGATGCATCCATGTTGTCTTCAGGCTATTTTTCTGCTGGAAGATAGTGTTAGTGATGGTGAGCTGTTGTTCTGCACAGAATTCTAGCAGAAGTCGACCATTATCATTGCAGCTGCCAACACCATGCTTGCCTAATATTCCCTTCCAGGCTTCAAAATTCTTACGTACTCTGGCATTGAAATCACCAAGGATAATGATCTTATCATCTGCAGGAATCTTCTGGGTAAGGCGGTGCAGGTCATCATAAAATTTATCTTTTTCAGCAGGGTCAGCTTGGAGAGTTGGGGCATATATACTAAAGAGAACAATGTTGTGTAGTGGAAGGTGTAGGGAGATAATGCGGTCAGAATGACCTGTCGGCAGATTTTTGAGTTTAGGAACAATAGAGTTTTTGATCATGAAGCCAACTCCTGAGAGATGCTTTTCAGTTCTGGGCTTACCTGACCAAAAGAGTGTGTAACCAGCACCATGTTCTCTGAGGCTGCCTTCCTCATGAAGGCGAACTTCACTGAGAGCAGCAATGTCGATGTTGAGACGTGACAGTTCATGGGCAAACAGGGCAGAACGACGCTCAGGACATCCGCTATCCACAGAATTGAGCATGGTTCTGATGTTCCAGCATCCTTGAGTTAATTTGGCTGCACCTTTGGAGGCAGGTGTATATGCCTTTGTCTTTTGATCTTTGTGTGACTGCATTTGTAGAAGATGTCGATACAGGGCTTTGCAAATGTGGGTAAAGCCTTCAAGCCTGCGCAGTGGATTTTTTAGGTGAGACACAGTGTGCGCTGAACTGAACCCACCCTTTAATCCTAAGGTTCATCTGCCAGGGCCGAGCAAGCTTGGATGGAGACAGCGAGGTCCTCAGGACGTAGGTTTAATTAGAGTGACCTTCTCTTAGATGGATGGCCTTACAGGGCTGATCGAGCTCCATCTGCCCAGGTTTGGAGCTGTCCTTCTCTTCTGTGTGTTCCAGGCTCCCCCTCTCATCTCCCACAATGGCACAGTCTGCACCGGCGAAGCTCCTCCTCTCTCGCTCCTTTCCACACCCGGAGCCGGGCCCGAGCGCCTGGGGCTGGGCTGCACCGAGCGCGGCCAGGAATTGTTGAGGAAGAAGAGAACCACCTACCAAGCACACCTTGCACTGCCATCCTGTCACATAAGAAAAACAGCTTTTCGCATCACATGCAGCAAACTCCAACAGAAACTCCGTGACATCCAGAACAAGTGGTGGATCAGTCTAGCTGAAAAAACACAATTATGCACAGACATGGGTGATCACAGAGGGTTCTATGAAGCCCTGAAAACAGCATATGGGCCTACATGCCAAGCTCAAAGTCCTCTACTCAGCGCTGATGGTCAAACAGTTCTGACAGATAAAACCTCCATTCTGAATCGATGGTCTGAACACTTTCAGACCCTTTTCAGTACCAACCGTGTAGTCCAAGACTCAGTAATTCAGTCCATCACACAACAACCAGTGAAGTATGAATTGGATACTGCCCCCACGTTAGGAGAGATCCTCAAGGCCATACAGCAGGTGAAAATTGGCAAGGCAGCTGGGGTTGATGGAATTCCACCTGAAGTCTGGAAACATGGGGGCCTTGCACTCCATGCTAAATTTCACGAGTTCTTACTACGCTGTTGGGAACTCGGCGAACTACCATCAGACCTTCGAGATGCAGTCATCATCACCTTGTATAAGAAGAAAGGAGATAAATCAGACTGTTCAAATTACCGTGGTATTACTCTGCTCTCCATTGCTGGCAAAATCCTGGCAAGAATACTCTTAAACAGACTAATACCTGCTATAGCAGAAGGAATTCTACCTGAAACCAATGTGGTTTCAGAGCAGGAGTACCACAGACATGGTGTTTGTTCTCAGACAACTGCAAAACAAGTGTAGGGAATAGAACAAAGGTCTCTATGTAACCTTTGTTGATCTCACCAAGGCTTTCGATACTGTGAGCAGGAAAGGTCTGTGGCAGATTTTGGAATGTTTAGTTGTCCCCCCAAGTTCCTTAAAATGATCATCTCACTCCATGAGGATCAGCACAGCCAAGTCAGTTATGGCAATGCACTTTCTGAGCCCTTTCTAATAACTAATGGTGTGAAACAAGGCTGCGTTCTTGCACCAACCCTATTCACAACCTTTTTAAGCATGATGATCCAAAGGGCCACGGCAGATCTTGATGATCAGGACAGGATCTACATTCGATATTGTACCGATGGAAGCCTTTTCAACCTAAGGCGACTGAAGGCCCGCACTAAGACCTTAAACCATCTTGTCCGGGAGCTGCTTTATGCTGATGACGCCGCCCTTGTTGCCCACACAGAAGCAGCTCTGCAGTGTTTAACATCCTGCTTTGCAGACGCTGCTGAGCTCTTTGGGCTGGAAGTCAGTTTAAAGAAAACAGACGTTCTCTATCAACCGGCATCTCAGGAAGTCTTCCTTCATCCCCATATCACCATTGGCCAGTCAGAGCTTTAATCAGTCCAGAATTTAATTACCTAGGTAACCTCATCTCCTTGGACGGTAAGATTGAAGGAGAGATAGACAACAGGTTAGCAAAGGCATATAGTGCTTTTGGAAAGCTTCATAAAAGAGTTTGGCGAAATAAACACTTGAAGAAAAGTACCAAGATCAGTGTTTACAGAGCCATAGTGCTGTCTACTCTCTTATACAGATCTGAATCATGGGTCATCTACCGCCACCACCTGCAACTCCTAGAACACTTCCATCAATGCTGTCTCCGTACAATCCTAAACATCCACTGGTCAGATTATGTGACCAACACATCTAGAACAAGCAGCAGTCACAAGTATTGAGGCCATGTTGCTGAGAACACAGCTGTGCTGGGCAGGACACGTCTCCAGGATGAAGGACCACCGCCTCCCTAAGATCTTGCTTTATGGTGAATTTGCCACTGGCTGCTGCAAGAGAGTAGTCCCAAAGAGGAGATACAAGGACTCCCTGAAACAACATCTCAGGCTTGGCCATATTGATCACCATAACTGGTCTACTCTGGCCTCCAATCAGGAGGTCTGGAGACACGCCGTCTATAACACTGCTGATGCCTTTGAGAAAGCATGCAGGATCACCCTTAAGGAGAAAAGGCAACCCAGAAAGAATCGTACCTTGCAGAATTTACCACCTAAGGAGTCTTTTTGCTGTGCCTTTTGCAATCAGACATGCCCGTCTCATATTGGCCTTTTTAGCCACCAGCGCGCTTGTGACAAACGTGGGTAGAGACCTTTCCCAAATCTTCATTCGCGAAGCCCAGCCATGATGATCTGCATTAACCCATCACTCCATGGAAATACAAACAGGTTTGGCTGAAAATGTCAGTCTAAATAGAAGAATTCTACTCCTGTGCAAACATCTTGCATTTGTATCTTCAGCTGAGGAGAAAGGGGGAATTCTTCCTGAAGACTTGCTTTGATGATTATACTCCAGGAAAACCAAAATACAACAATTCATGAAATCTAACAGTTTCTTGTTACTGAATTTTAAATGGTTGCATAAGATGCATCTGTATCACTGATACATCCTTAGTGTCATTCATATTATAATCAAAGACTAAACAAACACATAAATAGAAATGCATGTAAGCATTTAATATTTCATAACTTTTAAAATCCTCGTAGTATTCAGACCAAGCCTTTTTTTCCTCAGGAAGCCAAACTGTAGCTCCACATAGTGATGCTGCACCCAGAAAGAGCATACAGAATACCACTGTGTCAAGGAGTGCCCCTTCTTTTTTCAACACTAAATTATTAGGCTTTATAACAAGAGAAGAATTTTTTGATGATCAAATTCATCCCCCCTCAGAGAGGATTTCAAAGAAAACAATGACAGTGTACCGAAAGGCAGACATGAAAATGTGATGACTTCTGTAGCAAAAATCTGTTGTAAAGCATAAACTGTTGTGCCTGTATGCTTTCTCAGACAAATACCATTTTCTGTCCAGAAATTATGTCCAGGAGTTTTTGAGAATTTTCTCTTTTTTCAGATTGTTACCAAACAAGTTATATTTCTTTATGAAGGAGTCTATGCAGCAGTGTGGGAAGATGTTGGAATATTCTTTTAACTTTAGCACAATAGCGTATGGTCCCTATATTTGTGGTTAATGCTTAGTTTTGTACCATGTAGTGCTTAGTACAAATCCCAGAGATTAGTGTGGCCTTGTGTTAGCTCCCCACATCTGTGACTAATAAGTCTTGTGCCAGCTAAAGCTTTGTTATTTACTTATATTAGTGATTAATATGTACTTGTAGATATCTTAGTTTTGAGAACATAGTGAGAGTGTCAGAGTAAAGAATGATTAGAGGAGTGCGTCTTGAGCGGACCACATATTTGAGATACTTTAAAGGAAAGAAGGGTCATCAGAAGATTTGGGACCATAAAAGCGAATTTTGAGGAATAGGATGTTCCAAAATGTCCACCAAAGACCCTCAGAAGACTCATATCCAAATAAGTACAAGGAAACAATTAGTATATGTGCATGTAGTCAGGAACGTAATGAATATATAATAGGAATGTAATGAATATGTATTAATTTCATGAACATAACCTGGTCTGTTAGGTTGCTGCTCGTGCATGCTTTGAGGAGTAATCCCCACATATTCAGCACTCCTAATAAGGTAATGTTGGCTTTCTAACCCAGCAAATTGGTTGGAGAGTTTATTTCCACAGGTTTTGGGGACAAGATGTTTGGTATTCCTACAGTGAACATGAAAAGTAGCTTCAACTGGCGTTGCTGTTGGATGTTGGGAATGCTGTATATTTGGTTATTTTTGGACATTTCTAAGTAAATGAGATATTATGTGTACTTCACAGCAGAGCAAATATTTCTTAGAAACATGAGAATTACTGTGTGCATACACTACAAGTGATTTGTTCAAGATGAGTTCCCAAAACTGTGAAATTACAGCACAGCGAAACACCAATAACAAACACAGAACTGCAAATGAAATCTCCTCTCCCAAAAATTCAGATGGCTTTAAATTTAGGAAAGCATGTTGTGTTCCAGTTTAAAACACAGATAAATGTTAAAATAATCCTATCATACCAAAATTCACCTGCTACTCCAGAACAAGGAAACATTCAGTTTAATAAAATTAAGATAGAAAATTTTAAACCAGTTAAAATAATTTTGCTGACACATTGTAAAATTAGCCAAGGGATCTTTCTGCAAGGTAGCATTACTTAAAACTAATGTTATTTATAAATATCATTAAGAACAACTGTCTGGCAAAATATAAGATATACTTTGCAGATTACATAGATAATGTCAACATCTAGGTTTACAATAGTATAAATAACAAATTCTTACCAGCAGTTATGGAAAGAATTATTATAAATCCATGTCCAGAATTTTAGATTTTAAAGTATTTTTAATTGTTTAAGTAGATGATTTCAACATGATTTCAACAGGAATGCTTCCCTAAGGTTCTTTGATTCCTTCTGCTATTGCAAAGAAGACTTAAAAAGATTTAAATTTTTTCTTGACTCAGTGTGGCAATTTCTACGTAACAAAATATTTCTTTCTGTATTGAAATCAATAAACAGTACTGAAAATAAACAAAGGTTCTGAACTAACTTAATAAAAATAATTTCACTTTCTTATAGCTAACATCACTTACTGTTCATTGCACGACACTAGATCCCAGCCTGCTGAGCTGATAAACAGTCTATCTGCTGCTTCAGACCTTTTGACATTTCCAAAAAGAAAACAAAAAAAAATGTAACAAATGAAATATGATTTTATTCTACGTCACATTGTCTAGATAATCTACACGGCTAGAACATATAAAAAGTTGCTCTTTCATTCTGCATTTGTGCTGTATACTTAAACCAGTTATGAAATAATAATAATATTTAAATGGTTGCTTATATGGTTGTTATTCTTAGCAATTACTAACTGATTAATAAATATATATTTTATATTGCAATTATAGAACAGAATAGAATAGAATAGAGTATTTTAATTGTAAGGGACACAGAACTGCCATCCAGTCCAATTGCCCAACCATTTCAGGCCTGACCAAAAGGTAAAGCATGTTATGAAAGGCATTAACCAAATACCTCTTAAACACTGACAGGCTTGGGGCATCAACCAGCTCTCAAGGAAGCCTATTCCACCGTTTTGCTAGATGGGAATTTACATCACCTGTCTACTATATGTTAGTGATTCAGACATGTTCCTATCATTCAGACCTCCTAAAATATCTCTTGTTGTGGGTATTGAGTTCTGCAGGATAACTGAGAGTAGTAAATGAAATACTAACCACCAAAAAATTCCCAGGGCAACCATAACAAATTAAAGTGTCATTAAAGAGACTGAATACAGACTACATATATATATATCTCATAATAATATACCGGGATATACACAGGCTATTAAGTATGAAAAAATTACCGCATGCAATCTCTCTATGTTTAAAGTATTTTCTAAATAAAACAATCTATAATTTGACTTCCTAGCAAGGTGTCCAATTAATTAAATTCATTCAGCAGTGATATAATGAAACAAGGTTTGGATCCTAGCAAACAGCTGTCTATTAGAAATCCAAAACAACCCACACAAACCCCCATGAAATTCCACAGAAAGCTACTACAAAGACATGTACTGTACTAGTTCTAACTATGTACCGAGGCTCTCTTAATCGATATACAAATATAATTCCTGTCTATCCATCAACACAGCACACATTAGGATTCAAATTCAAAGGGCTTTAGCTAGGAAAACATCCTTTGTCAGGAAAGCACTCAATCAGAGGCAGAAGGCCTATGTACAGACAAGTTAAAAGCTGCTAGCTCCCTAGATTCTTGTATTTCTTACACTGCTCGTTGTGGAAATCTCTCCTGATACCTCCTCCCTAAATTACAGCATGTTTGAACAAAAGCAGTCAACTTTTTCTATCCTGAACAAAAGAATGTTAAAAGACAGCTAGTTGCCTTTAACCCTCCTCTCCATGTATAGTACCAGCTACAGCTGTTTCTTTGCACTTGCTACATCCTAGCCACGCAAAACTCTTTAAAACTATTCATGAAAGATCCAAAAAAAAGGGGTGAGATAAAAGCTTGTAGCTGGGCAAGACTTTTCCTCTCTTCCAAATGTCTCCGGTGTGTCAGTGTGATATCGTAACACAGTAAAATGGTGACACTGCATCCTGTAAGCACACCAATAGAAATGAAAACTGCCACAAAGATTGACTGGGTTTGTCAGCCAAAAAAAAAAAAAAAAAGAAAAAAGAGATTCTAGGATTAGTTTTTAAATACATATAAAAAAATGTTTCAGTGACTAGTTTCAAGAGTCTGCATTTTTGGCCATTTATAATAAGCTAGCCATCTTAATTGGAAGCCCTAACAACTGTTCTAAAATGGTTAATTTTTGCTTTTCAGAATAAAACTACGAAATCTTTTTGATAGCAAAGCCCAGAGTAGCTGAAGTAATTCTGTCACTATCCTCTGGAGCTAACTGAAGAATGGCATGTGTGTCTATGCATGTGTGTTATGTCTCCAAATTTGGCATAAAGTCATATTTGTCAGTTCTGTGACTGTGAACATCATCTGACAGAGTGAAGGAGTTGAAGTGAAGAGTGAAGAGCTGGCAAAGTCCAAGGTGGGCTCTTCCACAAGTGCAGCAAAGGAATCTGGAAGGAAGGACTTGTCCCTTTATTTCCCATGGGGGCCATTTCCAGCTGCAGCTTCACCACTAGTGTTGCAGCTATGCCACAGCTGGGCTGTGCACAGCTCTGAACCTCCTCCAGTCTGGTCTGAAGCTGGACCCATTGGCTGAGCTTCCCAGCTCAGCCTCACACCTACCTCAGCACTATGGGCCTCGCCAGGGCATCACTGGGCTGTGTCTGACTGGGATCATCACCTCTGGCCTTAATCCTGGCCTCTTTGATGTCAGCAAAGCCACTACTCCCACCTGACTTGCTGTCCTACTTGGCTGCTAGCTTGCTTTCATTTCAGAGCAGTCAAGCCTCACTCTGCCCGATGCAATTCTGATACACTGTTTTGTCAAAAAGAAACAATTTTGGAGTTTAAGGCTAGCAGTTGTTTCTTGAGAGAGAGATTTCAAAGCCTTAGAGACATGTAACAAGTTTATTAGGAGCCGATATGTTAAGAGGTCAGTTGTGCTGTTGTTATTGGTATCATGGTAATGATTAAATTTGAAAACAAATCCTGCCCAAGTCAAGGAGAAAGAGCCAAAGTTTTGGAAAGCATCTTCAAAGGTCAACAAAGCAGCCTTCTGAATTTGCTCAGTGCAAGGATTTCTGCTGCTCAGAGAAGATAAACATTACTATTCCCAAGCTCAGAGAAGACAAAGATTACCTTTCTCAAGCAGTCATAATGGAAAACATGTCTGTGACTCAGGATCTCCAGCCCATAGCATGGCCTTTTAGCTAAAACCATCAAGGAGGGAGAGTTTGTCTTAGCTTATTGGTGATCTGGCAGATGTATTTATAAGTATTGAACCAAATTCTGCTTTTAGGCACGGAGATGCAGGTTCAACAACAGACAACAATGCATGCATTTTTACTTCTGACTGCATTCTTGGCAAAGACAGGATGATCCTGGGAGTTTTATTTGTGTAACGGACAGTAAAGTTTGGACTTCTGAACTTTTTTTGAGTTCCAAATTTTTTCTTCCAGCCTTTTTATTGACACCCTTGAATACACAACTGACCAAGAGATTCCCTTCTCCTTCTTAAAATAATGAAAAATCTTACTTAAGAGAAGACAGATCTAATGTGTTACAATGCTCTTTCATTTAGTAGGTGCTACGAATGAAGAAGACTTGGTCTAAAATTGAAAAAAACCTGTATGAGTTTTAGAGCTGCTGCAACATGTCTTTCAAACACTTGTATGTAACAGTTATTCATAAATTATTACCAAACGCCTCCATATTATTTTAAAAACTTTTTTTTGTGTGAGGATGTACTCATTTATGCCCACAGAGGATCAATCTTTTAATTATTTTTTTCCTTGATGAGTGAAGTGAGATTTTTTTCCATCTTCAGCTGCTGAAGTTGAAGAGGCCCTAGCCAGTACAGTGACACCACTTTGAAGGGCTATGGATCTATTTTTCACTTCTTCAGCATACTTTTCCATACTGAATCTGAGTAACATTAAGAACTTTTTCATCATATGTACAAAAAGAGGTCTTGGTTTAACAAAGGTGGATAAGCCTATTTTAGATGATAAATACACATATGGTGATGTCACCCATAGATATTGTGGGTAAGATTTTCCAGCAGGCCTAAGAGAGGTGTGTCAGCCCCTTCACTCCTAAAATAGGTAGCTTACATTTAACAGACGCTGGTCTCTCATACCTTTTAGTTTGCAGTTTTTCTGAAACTCAAGACTGTCTAAATCTTTTCAAGTTGTTCTGTGCAGGTAGTGCTATAGCGAGTCTTCAGGGGAAAAGCAAGAAGGAATTTAGATGTCTCCTTACAGTTACACACCCTGTACTTATGTAGCCTCAGCTCATATCACCCTAGAGAAACTAGGACTGCTGCCTAACACTGATAACATTGCTGCACAGAAAACACCACAGAGTCCTCCCCCTTAACACTGCATAGCAGAAATGTGTGGGATACTCTGGCTGGAGTTACAAAGCCTGCACTTGTTTTGGAAAGAGAAATTTTTATCCCTTTTGTTAAAAAGAAGGGCAAATATTGTTGTAATGAAAACAAATTTATGAAAAGGAATAAAATCTGGCTGTTCTCAGATATAACTGCATCAGAAAGCTAACTGATCAGAAAATTGACGTGGCCTACCTATTAGAAAGTTAAAATATTCAAACTCCATGGTTAAATATGTCATATCTGCAGTTTGGTTTCCTAATTAATCCAATTATTTGTCTGTCTGCCTCAGAGTTTTTTCAAAGGCAGTGAGTAGAACAAGCTTCACTGTGAAAACAGCAGTGCAGTCTACCCTATCTGGAATAACTCGCATGTTTGTTCAGAATCAGTTTCATCCACAGGAGACCTGACCCACCAGTTCTTCTGATTTAAAAATGATACAAACAACATAATTAACAGAGGAGCTGAAAATTCAGAATGTAAACTTTCCAAATTAAATAAGATGGCATAATTAATTTGCTAAAGTTTGATTTCTCAGCAACCAGAATCTGTCTAGGAGTTATTATAGGAATTATCTTGCTACTTATCTTCATTCTGTTTCAGTAACAGCACCTGTAAGATTTTATTGATGTAACTAGAAAACCAGATGGCAATTTTGCTAAAACTTGGGGGGAAAAAAGTGATTGATTTTTTTATACAGTCATTGTGTGGGACAACTTGAGAATATTAAATTGGATATACATATTGACCTATTTCAGATCAAGCCACCTTGCTATGTTTGTTGATAATCTACTATACTATTGATTGCTAGATACTTCCCTATCCTCCAGAAACTGCTGGCTGTGTTCATATTTTTATGTGTAAAACATCAGGAGATCATTGGCAGAATCTGAAAGTTATGCTTCTGCAAGCCTCACAGATCATATTGGGAAAGCCGAGTCTGTTTTGTTTATTCTATTACATGCTTCAAGCTAATTTGTTTCCTGGCAAAGAAAGTGGCATATATAAACAGTCTGAATTTTCTTTATTTATTGAGTTCATAATCTTCCCTGGCCAGTCAGATTGCTTATTCAAACTAAGCCAGTTAATAAGGATACAAAACACGGTTATCTCACTTAAAACAATTGCTGTAACATGCAGAATTATGCTCAACTTTATTCATCCTTTTTTACTCCTTCTGTACACTTTCAAATAGGATGTGTTGATTTTCCCAATAACAGTATTTTAATTTATCATCCAGGAAATAAACAGTGAAAGAAGGTTTCCACTGCAGCAACATCTCATCTAATTTTAGACGAGAAAAGTCTACCAAAACCATTCTACTTTTATAAACATATAAGCTCAGATATTTTCCACCTATTGTGTATGTAGGAATGGAAAAGCTACCAGTGAGTTCTGATTAAGAAGTTGCCCCACAGGACATATTTAAAGAGACAGCATTCAGACCTGCCTACCCCAAAGATAACATTAAGCAATGAGATACAATACTACTGGTCCATACATAAAGAGAAAATAAATATGGTGGAACTAGGCTGTCTGTCTGTCTTCAAAAATAGGCTTTAAGGAGAAAGTTATCAACAAACCACAGGTTTGCAGAATTTCCCAAGTCATATCTCTTATGTTAAAATGAATAATCAAAAATATTGAGACACTATTATATGTAGATAATCTACAGATTTTAGAACCTCATTGTTCAAAGTGAACATAGAAAAAAAGAGAAGCCTACTATTACAAGCGGAGTTACAATAAAATAAAATTATGTCTCTCACAACTTTTGAAGATCTCAACAATTAAATCTGAAGTGACATTCACTTGAGCAGACTTTAGTGAAAAAACCCCTGGTGATCTATTCTGCTTGCAAAAACTCTTTGGAATTCCTTTCAGCAATACCTTATACAGCTAAAAAAAGGTGAGTGAGAAAAGACTCTGAATGGTTTGCAAATGAGCTTTGAGAGGCTTTGTTATGTGAAATTTTAAAATTACACTATATGCTCTTAATACAGAAAAAAGTTAAATTTTGCTCTCCAAAATGAAATTTCACAGTTTCCCCTTATGAAACCGTTACCTTATATATTAATTTCTAAATTTTTTTCCCCTCAATGGAGACATTTCTGTGGAAGTATTCATTCTGAAAAACTAGTATTTTAAAAAGAGATATAATTTTCAAGCATCTCTGACTTGAACTTCCTTAGCCTGTAGAAATATGCAAACATCATAGCACGACATGAACACTTATTATCTATTATTACCTGTTTTATGTATTCTATTGTTTCAGACAAAAGAAAACAAATGTTTGTCCCAGCCCCCAAGAGCTTGCAGTGTAAAGGTACTGAGTCAAGGCAAGAGCATTCTCACAGTACAAGAGAAGAACATCTGCTGGTGATTGGCCACATACACTCAATATAAAACTGTAGAAATGGGAGGATATTTTTCGAAGAATTCAGTATGCAATGCATTCCTACAACTTGTCGCTAATGGTCAGCCAGCTTCCTGAGCACTTCAGTTCAAACTGCAGCCAATATTATGGTTAAAGTCTATCACCCCACTTACTCAGAGCACCGATGTATAGAGGATCGGGGGTGAATTGCAGTGCTGTCTAATGGGCCTGTTAGCCAGCTATGTCAAGGTTTCCAGCAGTTTCCATACACAGTTTATCCCTGCCATTAACAAGAAGGAATGCTAACACTGAAGTATGACTCTAAGTATCTGACACAGCCTACAGACCATTACCATGCTCCAAAGCATCCAAAGCTATTATGTGAGACAAAACTGGAAGGTTTTGGTCACAGATGAAGATGCTTAGTAGCAGACCTAGGTCTTAGTCCTTGAGCTGCAGAGGTGCGGGGACAACACCTGCTGGCTGTGTCTGAAACCAATTCTCAGAGGAGGCGGCTGTAGCCACTGTAAAATGGTTGACACCTTCAGCTCCAGAAGAAAACCACCACATCTGGAGAGCATCGCTTGGATCCAGCTTCCAGCTGTCGGTCACACGCAGGAGAAGGTAAGTCAACCCTTGCTGAGCCCCCAGCCGCTACACCTGAGAGACAGGTGAACTTACAACCCGCTTTGGTGCCTCAACCTTGCACTGCAGCCACTTTCAAAGATGCTCTTTCTTGTTGAGTACCCCTGAGAGCTTTCCAGGCTCGGATCCCGGCTGCGACAGGGCTGTGTTTCCCCTCACGAGTTGAGGAGAGGAATACAGGCAGCAGTCCCACCTCTGTAGCCCCTAAATTCCATGGATCCACAGCCAGGCCGGGATCCCGGATCCGATCACCCCGGCTTCTCCGCCCCGCCCCTGCAGTACCACCACGTGGCCGCCAGGTGGAGCCGCGCCACTGCTGTGCGGCCGCGGGGCGCGCTCCCTCCACCCCTGGGGGGTAATCAAGGGATAAATAAGGGTACGACTTTGTTTTATCAGCCGCATCACTTCCTTCTTGCCCCTCAGTGAAATTGTCCCTTGCTCTCACGCAATCCCTGCAGCGTTTTGTTTGGTTTTTTTTTTAACTTGGAGGTGCTGATTCTGACACAACGCCAGGAAAAGAAGCGAGCTGTTTAACCAAGAAAGTTGTGTTCCTGGGCTCTACCTTGGCAGGACATCGCGTCCCCACACACACACACACACACACACACACACACACACACACACACACACACATAGACGTGGAAAAGTGGTGGAAAAACGGTGGGGCAGCCCTGGTAGCTGTGCAGCCCTTACATGCGTTCCTTTGTTGGTTGTGTTTGATAATGCTCATTTACCACTTCAAATTTCTTCCAGGGTAGGATTTGGGAAACATAATTTAATCCATATTTCTCAGAGCATGGGAAGTGTCCAAAGCATTATGGTACAAGCATCTTAATATGCTGTAATTTCATGACACTGTGGCGATTTAGCTTTTTCTTTATTTCCAGAGAGGTTACAAATACCATAACTGACAGCCGACTTGTGCTACGTCACAGTAGAAAGAGGATTACACACACAGATTACAGCTCTTAGCATACCATGAAAACATCTACACAAGCAGTTCATATCAAAATTGGAGCTGCTGATGAAAAACTAGGTGTTTGGATAACTTGGCTATCGCAGGCGTAATGTTTGCAGCGGCTAAAATGCCACATGGAGAGGAAGTCCATGAAGTGTTTGGCTGTGTGGATGTGTGTATTGCTGAGCTAGTAAAGGCAGTAACAGTGGTGCACGATGTCACTTCTCATCTCCAGGGCCTTTGTGATAATCCACTGCTGCTGTTGCTGTGTGAGCTGGGCATATGCTTAAAACCCATAAAGACAACTTTCCATAAGGTCAACAGACATTTGGCTGGGCAGGCCAAAAAGTTAATATGCTGAGAAGTCTGCAAACTGGGGAGCTGGAATTAAGTATTCGTGTATCCAAGATGGGAGAAAAGCTCTTGTAGAAAGACTGGTGATGAGTTTATTAAAAAAAAAAAAAAATTGTCTGTTTCTTTTTTTAATGCGTAGAGAAGCTTCTGTGAAATTTTTCAACTGACTAAATGTCATTAAAGTAATAACACAGCTTCAACTTTCTAAAAAGTGAGAGAGGAGACTAGAAATCATTTGACCTAGGGAGATGCAAGCACACGGTGAAAACTTCTGTATTCAGAAGTGCAGAGGCTACTGTGTAAACACACTAGCATTAGTGTTGGCTGGGACAGAGTCCATTTTCTTCATAGTAACTGCTGCAGTGCTGTGTCTTTTTGGATTTATCATGAGAATCATGTTGATAACACCCTGATGGTTTAGTTGTTGCTGGATAGTCCTTACCCTAAGTCAAGCTCTGCCAGTGAGGAGATGCACAAGAAGCTGGTTGGGAGCGTGGTCGGGACAGCTGAACTGAAATGGCCAAAGGGATAGACTTGTCATGCTCAGTGTATAAACTGGGGGGAATTGGCTGGAAGAAGGTGACAGCTCTTTGTGGATGGGCTGGGAGTCAGTCAGTGGATGGTGAGCAATTACTATTGTGAATCACTTTTTTCTCTTGGGTTCTGTTACTCTCCCTCTCTCCTTATCATCACAATTTTTGTTAGCATATTTAGTATTGTTTTTATTATTGTTATATTTGATTCAATTATTACATTTTTCTTATGTCAACCCACGAAATTTACTTTTCCCAATTCTCCTTCCCAGCAGGGTAGTCTGGGGCAGTGAGCAAGCGGCTGCATGGTATTTAGTTGCTGACTGGTGTTAAAACACGACAATTAGGTATTTCATTGGAAATTTTTTAACTCAGCCATTCTGTTTCAATGCCCAAAATATATTTTTTAACTAGAGAGAGGTTGTTAAACTCAGAAGATGTTAAGTAATACGGGAATCTCATAAATTGTCATTCACCCAGTTGCAATTAGTAGGCAGTGTGGGTAGCTTGCAAATTTTGTTTGGTTTCTGTTGCTGCCTGGTGTTCTGACTTCATTTGGAAATAACACCAGAAATTTCTCAAGATGCTATATTACAACAGTAAGGAGGATTCTGAGGACACTGCTGCCTGTTTACTTCTATTGCACTTGATAGAATCAGAGAATGCTCTGGGTTGGAAGTGAGCTCAGACATTATCTCTTTCAAACTTCCCTGCCCAGGACAGGGACATGTTTCAGGAGCAGGGACATCTTTAACTAGATCAAGTGGCTCCAAGCCCCACCCAGGATGGCCTTGAACACTTCTGGATGGGGTAGCCATGACTTCTCTGGGCAACCTGTTCCAGTGTCTCACTACCCTTACAGTAAAGAATATATTTCTAAGATCCATTCTAAACATATTCTTTTTCATTTTAAAGCAATTCCACCTTGTTCTGTCACTACCTGCCCTTTGTAAAGCATCCCTCTCCAGCTTTCTTGTAGCCCCCCTTTAAGTACTCGAAGGCTGGTATAAGGTCTCACTGGAGCCTTCTCTTCTCCAGGCTGAACAGCCCCAGCTCTTTCAGTCTGTCTTTGTAGGAGAAGTGTTTCAGCCCTGTGATCATCTTCATGGCCTTCCTCTGAACCTGATTGAGTAGGTCCACATCTTTATTATATTGGGGACCAGAGAGCTGGATGCAGCACTGCAGGTGGGGTCTCAAGAGAGCAGAGCAGAGAGGCAGAATCCCCTCCCTTGCCCTGCTGCCCACACTGTTTTAGATGCGGCCCAGGACACACTTGGCTTTCTGGGCTGCAAGTGCACACTGTTGGGTGACACTGAGTTCCTTATCAACCAGCACCTGAAAAGTCCTTCTCCCCAGGGCTGCTCTCAATCCATTGTCTGCCTAGCCTGTATTTGTGCTTGGGATTGCCTCAACCCAGGTGCAGGACCTTGCACTTGGTCTTGTTGAAATTCATGAGGTTCACAGAGGCCCCTTCTCAGGCCTGTCAAGGTCCCTCTGGATGACATCCCTTCCCTCCAGCCTGTCAACCACACAACACAACTGAGTGTCATCAGCAGACTTGCTGACACTGCACTGATCCCCCTGTCCACATCACCGAGAAAGGTGTTTAGCAGTGCCCGTCCCAACAACATCCCCAGAGGAATGTTGCTTGTCCTTGATCTGCACTGGACATCGAGCCATTGACCACAACTCTCTGAGTGACTGTCTAGGTAGTTCCTTATCCACTGAATGGTCTGTCTGGCAAATCCATGTCTCTCCTGTTTAGATACAAGGATATCATGTGGCACAGAAGTCAAGGACTTCTCTCAGAGCAGTGGAGTCTTAGATCCCAAACTATGCTTCTATTCCCACTGCCAGCACATTTCTGTTTGAGTGCACTGTCCAACAGAGTTGAAATCTTCTGGCCTCTTTGTCTTTACATTCCCTTTAATTCCCTTTTGTTGTCCTTGTAACTCTGTAATCTGACCTGCAGAACCCTGCAACCCGTCTCACTACTTGGACTAAGGATAGAAACAGATCACCCTGAAGTAACTCCTCAGGCTTTCAAGAATCCAGTTGAAAACCACCCCTTTCTTTTTAAAATCTATACAGGTTTTCTGCAGTTTACCTCTGAAATACAGCCCCTAACTTGTCTGTCCACCATCACTTCCCTTTTTCTTTTTTAACCTGCTTCCTTCCTTTCTTCCTTTGCAGACTATGCAAGCCATTCACATTTCTTCTCAATGTTTCCTGCCACCTGTATCTTGCTCACTTCCCCTCTTTCAAACTGCATTGTCTGCCATATCTCCTTTTCCCATGTCAGTTCCAGTAATTTCTTTCTCCATGAACTCTATGCGATAGAATAATTTATTGACTAAGTTATATTTTAATATAATTTCTGCAATATGTACCTGATAACTGACTTTCGGTGTGTAGTGTTTTCTCTGATAAACAGAGAGAGAGGCAAAATGTGTTAATGAAAAGCAGCCAGGACTTTCTGGTTGAGGAACAGTTTACCAGAGCGTCTGAGAGGGGGCTCTGAATTGTGCTCGGTTTATTTCATAGTTATCAAAACTCTTCCATACCATCCACATTTTCCAGAAATTGACTGGTCTTGTTACTGGAAGTAGTGGTCAGGTAACAGCTATGGTGCCCAGCACTGACAATTATACCATTTCTGTAAAGTGAACGTTATATCTTTTGATATTGTGAGGTTTTTAGTGGGACTTGTGACAGGACTTCATATGTGGTCCTTTAATAAGTTGTGTTTGCATTATGGGTAAACACTAAAGAGAGAAGTGATGAAAATAGAATTGTCTACAATTACCTGCTGGAAAGGAGTATCTTGGTTTTGGGTGTTTGTATCTGAGAGCAGTGATGTCCTTGGACTCAATACTGTGTTCACTGATTTCATGGCTGGGAATTACTAAAAAATTTTAAGGAGTGTGTGTGAAACAGGTATGTTTACCAGAAACAGGATGGTAATTTTTTAAACCTACGACAAAAAAAACCTTTACCTTGTTTCCAATCTACTGTAAATCTCAATTATAAGAAGACTTCATAGGTCATATTTCAAATTAAAGAAGAAATATTTAGGAACAGTTTAGTTTAGTCAATCAAAGGAGCCATATGATGTAATACTTTACAAGGTTGTTATCTTTCAAAAACTTTTCGACCAGTTTTAAGTAATTCAATCCTTTTTCCTATATGCCCTTGCAAAATAGTTTCAAAAGGATTATTTCCCTTCAGTTTTTGTGAAGATTATGGAAATCTCAAAATGAGAACTTAGCCAAGAGAATCTATAAAACACATGGTGTACTGTTGTTTTACCTGCGTGACAGAAAGAGGTGTGCTTAAATGGGCACACAGTATTTAGGCCTTCAGAAAATATGGGGGAAAGGGCAATAATAAGAAGAAGAACAGAAATTTAAAATTTTGACTACTTTCACACAGAGTTGCAGGAAGAACAGATAGTGCCCCAAGGTAGAAGATTTCTTTCTTAATTTTACTTACGTGTGTCTATCATGCCAGTCTGTCATCTAATCAACATAATCCAAGAATCTATAAGAATGAAACTTTGAGAGTTGTTTGTCTCTCAAATTAGATTTCTTTTGTTATGCCATCTAGTCAGACCCAGCTTGTAGATAGGTTGTGAAGTAGTTTTTCAAATGTTTATGATATGTAACAAAATTGAATGTGTTGAAAAATGAAAAAATAAGAATTTTAGTGTCAGTAAACAAACTGACTTTATAACCTTGCTGTATTCAAAAGATGATGTGAACTTTGAATCAAAGCTGAGCTGAGGTGTTTCAGAGGTTCCTGGACAAGTGTTGTATGAGTCATCCTAGATATCTGAAACAAGGTGACTAAAACCAAGCTTCATATGGTTAACTTCCCCTTCAAGGAAACTCTTTAAAGTAGACTATGGTTCTCTTAGTTAAAGGAGACTTTTATTGAATGATTTTTCTCTCCTTAAGCCATATGCTGCAGGAATACTTGTGCTTTCTTTTGAAGCAACTGTTATGCCATGGGTTGACTCTGGCCGGATTTTAAACTCCCACGAAAATTTGCGAAGAGCTGGGAGAGGTCACATAGACAAGACAGACTCAGTGTGAGGATAATACTAAAACTTATTACTAGCAGAATAGAAATTAAAGAGTAAGAAAATAAACAGTCTTAAACACACTTTCAAACCACCACTCTTTCAAACTTCCATGTTCTCCCTCCTCCAGAAGTTCATCTATAAGGCAACAGTTCTTCCAGATCTGCTGCACTGATGGATTACCCTTACATGGGCTGCAGAGGACAGTCTGTTTCACCATGGTCTCTCACCACAGGCTACAGGGGGGCCAAAGCTCCGAGTCTTTCCCCTGTCCCATGGGTCCCTCCCATGGGAAACAGTCCTCGGTGGACCCTTCTAACATGAGTCCACCTGTCCCCCCGAGCCGAAGGTCCTAGGGTGCATGGTCTCTATACCCCGATGGTTTGTCATAGAATGCAGTCTTTGACAGAGGGTATTGTCCCAGCGTGGGTTCCCCACAGGGGCCGTAGAGTCCTACCCAGAACAAACTGCTCCAGCATGGCTTCTCTCTCCATGGGCCACAGAGTCTTCCAAAGAACTCCATTCCCTCCTGGGCTTTCCATAAGGGCAGCAGTGCTCTTTCATTTCCATGCAGCCACTTGTTCCATCTCGGACGCGGCTGCGCCGGCAAGGCCGCCCCGGCCCGTCTTGGCTCAGACGGGATGGGAAGGGGAACGAATGCCCGCCGGCAGGGCCGCTCTGCCGCCCTGGCCTAGCCTGCGGCCGGGGTGGGCCCGGAGGGGGCTGTGGGGCCGCTCTGTGCGCTGCCGCACGCCCTTGCCCCAGCCCCGGCCACCCCTTTGCAGGGGCTGCCGCTCGGCTCAGCCGGCACTGCTGAAAGCAGCACAGGCAGCTCGGCCGGGATGGGCCCATGGGGGTGCTATGGGGCCGCACACTCTGGTCCTGGCCCCGGCCCAGGCTCGGCTCTAGCGCCGTGCCTGCCCCTGGGCCAGCTATCACCCTGGGCTATCGCTGCTGCCCCTGCCCGCGGTGCAGGGGGTGGAAGTGGCAGGGAACCACTCCAGCCCCGGCCACAGAGCCCACCGTGCCTGTCCCAGGCCACGGGCCGCAAGGCCGGGCCCCCGGGCCCTGGCAGCTTCCTCTGCCACCCTCCTGGCTCGAATTTCTTCTGCGCAACAACCTTCTCTTCCTCTTTTTTCTTAAATATGTTATCACAGAGGCTTTACTAAAACTTCCAGTTGGCTCTCCTCCTGGTTAGAACCAGGAAGTTTGTCCTGGAACTAACCATCTTCGGCTCCAGGGGCGAAACCACACATACCTATGACAGTTACTACTGTCAGAGCACTGAAGCTTCAGTGAAAAAGGAGAATTTCAAATTTTAACGTATTTGTATGCATTTGACTTCGCATTTATAACATTCACCTTTCTTAGAATGCAACATGGGATATGGAAAAAAGAGGGTTTTGGTCCAGAGTTCACAGAGGTCAAATGTCATCTAAGAACTCTGACAAAATAGTATTTCATGTAGTTCCTTTATGTCCTGCTTCTTCCTTTTCTCTGTAATTATAAATAAAGTATTGCACTGGATCTTGGTTTAAAATAATCCTTCAGAAAAGAAAAACAATTATTCCATCTGGTATACTGCAAGCACTTGAGAAAAAAGTGATGCAAATTGTGATGTATCTCAGAAGAACCTAAGTAAATTACACTTAAGCACATACACATGCAAATGCTAGCCCATATCCCAAACAAGCTTATTCAGCACCCCAGCTGTCAGCATAACAATGGTTAAAACTCACACTAAAGAAGGTTAATTTAAAAATATGATACTTTCTAGATGAACTGCCCTGCTACTATGCTTCACTGCAGGACTGCTTTCTGGAATTTTCCTCTGTTCTCCTGTCTGGCTTCTCTTATATAAAAATAATAAATAAATAAAGTAAATAAATCTACATTTGTTCACTCAGATGTGAGTTATAGAAATAGGAATGACCTTCCAAAGCATTAGGAGGGTCAGATCTGTCTATTAGTATTATCTCATCCAAAAGCAATATAAAACAGGGCATAAGCTAAACCTATTCTAAATTATGTGTTTTGCCACATACTTTTGCCCAGTAAGCCTGGTGGGCACCAGTGCTGCCTTTTGAAGGACTGTGCTTTTGCAGGATCAGTGTGAGGGAACCTTACAGCTTTCAGCTCTGCCTGGGTAGACAGTAGAATTTCTGTGTGTTTAGACATGAGACAGGAAGTGAGAATCCCTGGCTACATTTCTGCTGACTGGATCAGATTGTCATGTGTTCTAGTTGTAGTCTACACTTCCAGTAATAAAGGCAGAAAGAGAATTGTGTGTTCTGACACACAGGGAAACAGGAAGACGACGGAAGCAATAGCAAATATGCACCACTGCACAATAAAGCACAAACATTCGCACCCAAGTGACTGTAGCATTTCTTTTCGCCTTTGGCTTTCCTCAGTTTTTGCAAGGGATCTTTCCTGGAATTTCCATTATCCACTTATCCTCTGCACTTGGAGCAGCCTGTCAGCTGCTGCCACCTCCGTAGCACATTTAGGTGAGAAATTTGACGTTTGAACTAGTAGCTATGGTTGCAGACAGTCTGCTTTGTTCTTGGTCTAAAGGAGCCGAAAATTAAGATAGCTTTGCAGCATCTGGATAAGCATTGTCTTTCACATATACGGAACATCCATCTTTACTGTGACCACATTTGCTGGTTGCTGAACACATTGCAAATTTGCATAGATTAGGTTAGTCTATAGAAGACAAATTATACTTTCTGTTTTGGGAAAATATTTTACTTTCCTCATCAGCTTGAGGATTATTGTCTTATGTGTTGCACCTGTCTCTTTTTCCTACCATACTGACACTTTATTCTTACACATATTAGTACCTTGAAACAATTCAGCTGATGGGTGTTTCCCTATAACAAATAATGTGTGTAAGTGTTTCTAACTTTTAAGATCTGTTTAAATCCAGATATGGGGCATGCATCATGGAGAAGAACAAACTGGAGTAGCAGTAAAATATAATACTCCCATGATGGGTTTAAAATTGGTACCAGTGAGGAAGGAATTAGGTACATCACTTTGATATTTCACAGAAAGAAACTTCTGAAGTCTATTAAGTGTGTGTTACACCATATAGTTTAGGAAGCAAATAATTTTTTTTCTCAAATTATTACAGGATGTGAAGATTTTACTGAGCTAAAAAAAAAAAAAAAAGAAGAAAGGAGAAAAGGGTATATGCAGTCTTTGGTTTATATTGCACCCAGTATTCTAAAGAGAATAAAGCATTGATATAAGTGACAGGGAACCTAACACATGGGGCAAACATCTTCACAGCATGCTTTTGGTACCAAGGTGATGTGAAACATGAATTTCAGTAAGCATTTCTTCTCTACTGACAATAGCTCTTGAATTTACAGCCCCTATGCCTATTGCTAGGAGGAAATGGCTGGGAGAGGAATACTTCTAAAAACTTTCTTTTTCCCCATCTCCAGTACTTGCTTATATATCTCTTCTTTTAATTTCTCTAAGTGTCCCGTCTCTATCTTAAAACTCATGAAACCCACTACATACAAGAACTATAGCCACTTGAAACCTAAGAAGCTATGCTGTTATGGGAGACAGAGAACTTTGTGCTTTAGTGGATTCAGACTTAGAAGTCTGCAAAAATTATAGGAGAATTTGACTCCCAACAAACATTTCCAACCAAATTAAATTGTAGCCACTGAACTATCTGACTTGACAAGCCTGATTCTGTATTTGATCTTTTGTTATAGTCTGGTCATGCATTGGGTACCAAGTCTGGATTTTGGTAACCTTGTTCTTCCTCTTCTTGTGAGCAATGTATATGAAACCCTTCAGGGCATATTGACATAAGAATGTAAGGTACATCAAGTAATTACAAATAAAGTAATGTACTATTTAATATTAATGTATTTACTCTGTACCAGATTTACAGAACTCCCAGCTGTACTCTGAAATGTACTTGAATGACCACTTGATAAAATAAGTGATCTCTTATTTGAAGAAACTCCAGAAAACCAAGTGGAGAAAAAAAAGCTTTTTTCACTAGGGTTTGTCCAGTTTGGTCTACATTTTATACCCAAGATTTTTGAATATTTTTCATAGAGTCATCATTGTATTTCATGGTGATAACAAGCTTGATCTGGAAAGATTTGGGAAAATGCCCTAATTGTCTCCATATGTACCTTGTTACCCTTAATTTGAGTTGCAGCCATTAGTCTTAGACTATATAAAAGCAAATAATATCAACTGGTCATACATAACAATATGCATAAAAAATGTACCATGAAGATAATTCATCAGATTTTGCAGGATAGCAAAACTCACCAAGGAGGGGGTGTGCTTTTGCACACAATCTGCTGTAGCTGAAAAAACAACTGCTCGATGAGTGTTTCTTCCTGTGTACCAGCATACCCACTGAGCTGGTAATTATTCCTGCTTTTTATCTAACCATGATAAGAGAGAAAACAATCTCTTTTCCTTGCTTTCCTCTTTTACCTATCACACACAAGAAAGTCTCTGTATTCTGAATTAATTTTCAATTTTTCCCTGTTCTTCACAATTAATTTAAAATGTTTCAAATTTTATGTACAGTAATTAATGTTCTTCAAAAAATAACAGTCTATATGAGGCAGTTGTACTGATCTCCTATTCTCACAGACCCAGTGTGGTGGGGTATGAGACGAAATCCCTGGAAGGTAAAGAAAAATCATTTATGGTAATCAAAGTGTGTCAGAATATTCAGGAAGTCATTAAAGAAGAAATAGTTAATCCTGGCTTTCCCTAAAATGAAGGAAGTTGACTATACGAATAACACCAAAAAGCAGTAATGACGTCTCTTTTTAGATTCATAACTGTGAGACAGTTGATAAAATAGAAATTTATAATCACAAAGCTTGAATTTCAAGAGAGCCTAAATCCCATTGAGAGACTAAAATCCCATTTAGAGATAATAAATTCCACTGAGTTTCCCTTTAAAAATTATATTTCTGGAGTCAGTCAGTCTGGACATTATTTATTTATAAAGCAGCTTGAGTATATAAACTTCATGTAACTTTGTAGTGGAATATGTGTACCTGAATGAATATTACAAATTCTTCAAAACAAAGGCAATTCCATTGTTCTACATCTACACAGAGTTCAGTATTACCAGGAACCCCCAAGCTCATTATACAAACAAGGTAACAACACCAGCAGCACCATTAATTGCTATATATTTTCCCATATTCACATCAGAATGCAACAGATTATCATTCCATTTAAATGGAAAAATGCATGTATACCAGAAAACAACACAGGGGTATTCTAGCAATTTAAAAAAACAAGATTGTCCTAGATGTCCATGTCTGTAGACTGTATTATTGTAGTAAAAACAGAATGGGATAAAAAACATGTGGAGTATTACGAGTCTGATAATAATCAACACAGAGAAGTGAAATGAGAAAAAGAAAAGTGTTCAGAGAAAAAGGAGAGGGGGAGGGAAAGAAAATGTGGAGTGAGAAGAAGCAAAAGAGAGAGAAAGTTAGAATGACGGATGTTCAGTAAATGCGGAAAGCAAAGCCAACCAAACAACATTTATGATAAAGATTTCTATCTGAAGTTATTTGCAGACTATTTTGGTCAGTAATGTGTTATCCTTCTTATTTGACCCTTTTTTTAGGCAGCTATTACAATCTTGCAGGTTGCTACTGTCAGGATTTTTAAATATCTCTCAGGTTTTTCCTAGAGCTTTACATCTTGCTGGTAGTCAATCATTATTCCTTCCACAGAAGATTAGCGTTTTTCTTTCACTTACATAGAAATCTAATAGTCATCAAATTTGGTTTATTGTATTTAAATTGTTTGTACATGGAAGATATTGAAAAAGCATTTTCAAAGTCTGCTAACACTGGCACAATAATATCCTCTTTGCATTAAATCATGCTTGATTTCATATTGCGAATATTAAAAATTTCCTTAGTACATCTAGATTAAAAGCAAATAAAGTAATATCATAATGGGAGTCATCAGTTTTAAACTAGGATTATGAACATAATGTGATATAATAAAGCTAAAATATATACCAAATCTGAACAAGGGAGTCAAAAGCCAAAAAATGCTAAGAAATGCTAAGAAACAACAAAGCAACCAACATCCAGAAAGGAATTCAGGGTAACTACATGGCTTGAAACAAAAGGAAAACAAACTACGTAATGGAAGATGTGCTGTGCAGAACAAACAAATCCAAACAGTGTAAGGAAATGACTGAAATAGGATATGAAATACAAGAAAAGAATTAATGAGGCAGACAGAAAAATGGGCTCCTTAAGTACATAATAATAATGATGATGAAAGAGAAGAAGGAAACTTAAGAGCAGTATGGCTAAAGCAAATGTGTTGCCGAAACCCCATTGTTCCACTGGTTTTGCTTTGACATGTATTTAACACAAGAAGGGTTTTGTCAAGGGATCTAATCCAAGGCATAAGGCTAAGAAAACAAAATCTTTGCACTCTGCCTGATACCCTTCTGCAAAAGGAATCCAAAGGGAATATTGAACTCTCATTCTGGAAACACCCACTTTGCAGAAATGCAGAATTTTCATATAGGCATCTTACAAACTTCTTTCTGTTGACAATGCACTATTACTGCACTTGTTCGAGAAGACAGAAGGTAAGAAGGAGGACATAGGATAGAAAAAGGAGGCAGATTGCAGAGCTGTTGGAAGACGTAGAGTGCCACTAGTCTGTTTGCAACAACATTTTAATTTTCAAAATGACTTCTAGTAAAATTATGTCAAACATATTTCTCACCAGCTCAGACTCCTAACAAATCAGCAGGCTCCAGCTGAATGAACACTGTACAAGGTGTAAGCAGGTAACTAAGTAGACCCTAAAAGTTTAAAAGTTGTTGGTATGAAAATGATGATCTGATTAATTACATAAACTGTAATTGCTTTAAGAGATCAAAAAGATATAGGGCAAGAATTCTAGCAAAAAGAATTTCAATCACTGATAAAAGGGTTATTGAATCCACAGAAAAATTTACAGTTAAGTCCCCATTTCTGTGTCTCAAATAGAAGACTTGGTCCAGAATTTTTAAATTAAATTCTAACTATTTTTAGCTATTCCATGAATAAATACTTTAAAAAGAATGGCATTAGAATTAGAAACAGTATAGATGTGCTGAGCCTATGTTTATTAGCATATTGGTGTAGAATTATGAAAATGCCAGCATCTTGTGATTAATCTCATCTTAAAGAGATACCTGCCATGAACAGCTAGCCTGAAAATGAAGAGGTGAGTACCGGTAAAATAGATGTTAAAATCCAGAAGATGAGGAAGAAAGGAAAAGGAAGCCTTTGATTTTTTTGCAGCTTTGCTACTCTAAAGGTTACTCTGAAGGAAAAGCAAAACAGATGTGTCAGATCACATGAGTGTTTCAGCCGGCTAAAAAGCTGTCTGAAAAAAAAATTGGTCAAGGTGAAGGCATCAGCTGTAAAGATAAAAGCAGCCGTTGAGGCACAGTCTGGGAACAAAAGCCTTGTCTGTGGATGGGAAACTGCATTCTGACAAGTGGAGAGTACAGAATTCCCACCAGAGTCCACTCCTGAATGGAAGAAGTGGAACCACCTTTACAAGTCTTCAGTTTTCACATAGAACCACAGGACTTTTCTTATCCCGTAACTACACCTTATCATCATCTCTTAACCAGCCATTTCCTAAGTATTTGAGATACGAACTTTGATTCAGACTGGTCCTGTCAGTAATAGAGAAAATAATTCAACCTTGTTTTCTTTTAAGAAGTGCACCCACACAAAGGCCACAGTGGGAATGATTTGTTCCAACGGTTGGACTCATCTGCAGGGATTGTCTTGTAACTGCACATGCAAATAGATTATTTATTACATCAGTCCATTATCACAGACAAATACTAGATGTGCCGCTATCACGGTTGTACCAAACCTAACTTTCATAAGAATGAAGCCCCCAAAAAAGCAGTAGGAGTCTGTGTTGCCACTAGCAAAGCCAACGAGAACAGAAAATGCTGGAATGGAAAAGCTGTGCATTTTTGGACACACTACTGGATCTGATTTTAATGTTTAAATTTCCATCACTTCATTTCAATTCTAGTTGCTTGCTATTAATGTAGATATTTATTTATAATATTTGTAACAAACAAACTTTGAGTATCCTTTTATTCAGCTTAACCAAATCTAATCTAATTTTATTCCCTGTTTGGATTTTTTTTTTGTTGTTTTGTTTTGGTTTGGGTTTTTTTTGTGCAAAGGCAACATATTCTGCTAATATCTAACACTCTAAATGCTTTGTTACTTCAAGTAGGCACTGTGTATCACTCATTTATAATGCAGGCTCATTACCATACTCATTATTGTGAATTATGGAAGTTTCCAGGCTGGTCTTCATTAACCATCTGGCACTTAAGCACTGATTTGTGTTTATATATAATGTTAATTTTACAAAGGCACCTGAACATGGGCTGGTAACATGCATTTAATCTGTTTCTCTGTATTTTTGCAAGACCTCAATGATTGTTCTAAAGACCTTTATTATTTTATTTACACACATGGATGTCCTAACATAACTGTGTGCATGCAATAACAGAGATAATTTTTTCTCCTCTTTCAAGTACTTTTTCAAGAAAGTGTGTATTTTCTCTTAGACAGTGGGTGCTTTAATGAAGCCTTGACAAGGATCAGCTTTTCAAACCTTATTTATCACAAAGCAGTAGTTTGGGGCTCAATACTTTACACCTTGGCTTTATTCCTTCAGAAAAGTTTTCAAATTTCTTTTATAATTTGCTTCTGAAACATTGAGGAATATATTTTTAAAAGTACAAAATTTCAGTAATTATATTCTAATGCCCACAAAACATTAGAGTCTAATCTTAAAGGATCTGAAGGAGGAATAATGCAAGTGAGATATAACTCCTTTTTCCTTCAAAATTCTGTAGAATTGCTTTTCATTCTAGGTCTTGATTGTTCATAATCTTAAGTGGAACCAAAATTATTTGTAATTAGTGCACTATCATTATCAAATATATTAAATCATCAAATTTTCCAAACAGCCATTTTTGAAACAATTCAAATATATTTTATAAATCTTTCATTATGCTAACAGTGTGGAAACATTTGTAATGTCGGAATTACTCTCTAAATCTCTTGGTAAATATATTACCCTCAAATTACAATGTCTGCATCTTCAACAGAGTCCTGTCTTTCTCAGTTGTATATTTCTTCAAATTATTCATGTGAGCTTAGAGACTGGTATTTTTTCATAAGCTTTTCCAGCTGAATTGTTGCTTTGTCTAATTTATGGCTTTGTACTACTGGGCCATTAAGAAAACTTACCCTGGTATTGACAGTATATATAGTTACCCCAGGCCAACAAGGCCCTAAATGATGAAACTCAGAGATTAATCACTACTTCTTAGAAGTTTTCACAACAGACCACTGTAAGCAGGTTCTGTGTGACCAGGAAAAGTCCCTGCTCCATTTAACCCCATTGCAGCACCAGCTTGTGAACTGACATACCGCAGCCTTGTGGTAGAAGATTTATACATCTAAAGTGGGACTTAGTATGTGTTTGAGAGTGTAAGTATCTCGATCTACATCCTGGATTTTAAACAGTGATCCTAACTTGCTAGTTTATCCTGGATGAACATAGAGGTGACATACCTGGTGCTGCGTTTACGGGCCAATCTAGGACAAATGCTCAGAGCCTGTTTCAGAGTACTCACGTTATGTTGAAATGAGCTTTGGTGTTTCATTCTGTTTTCATATTCCGTTCAGTTCTTCCACTCAAAAAATATAAACACACATTTTAGGCCTGTTTTAAGAGTTTCCTTCTATAAGCTGCTGTGGTTAGAAGAGTAAGTGGGTGGGAAAGCTGCTGAAGTTGTGTCATTGTGCAGCAGAAAGCAAGAGAGGACGTGTGCCATCTTGTGAAATAGAAAGTTGGAGCAGCTAGGTGGCAGCACGGTCTCAGGTGTTTTCTCCTAACACTGTTTTTATGATGCTCCATATATATTCATAGGTGAATACACAGGGTAAACTCTCAATGACACATACTCTCCTCTTACTGAGGCCATGCTTATAAAAGAAGAAAGCCCCACTAACAGCTTTCAAAGAGGGACTTCTGGCCACTTTAGGAACTGCTCCTAGCAGAAGGTGATGTCTCCAAAGAATGGGATTGCATTTGCTTTGGTTACCTCTAGAAGCCCTATAGACCAGCTCTGGGTGGTCTCCCAGTCAGTGTGTTGTGTGGTTGATCCATGCTGTTCATATGTGCCAAGATTCTCATGGATAATGTTAACTGGATTTTATCCTCCTTTCCTGGGTACAGTAAGGGAGTTTCTTCCCTCCCACAAACCTTTTCTCCCTCACACCCATGAAAGGCATGTGTTTAGAGAAGAATGCTGTCCAATGGGAATGGAGAGCGTAAAGCTACCAGCATGATAGCCTGGTTATAATGTTGTGTCTAAGAACAGTACTACAATAGTAAATCATAGACTTAGTACAGATGAAAATTAGGTAATTTATGTATTGTCCTGTTTTAAAGCAGATAAAGGCCACTCCCCTGCATTTCCCCTGAACTCTGCTATCAAGTAGATATATTGACCGTTTGTCTGATGGGAACCTGTTATTTATCTAGACAGTTCCTGATTATTTTGGCCTGGGCCTACATCTTAATTGAAATAGATATTGAAACATAAGGCTGATGTAGCCAGAATACTACCAGAGAAGCTGACAGTAAACTAAAAGTATAATGAAACTGTATAGTGCAGACACCCTACAAAAGCTTCCTGTTAAACTGAATTACCATTGAGATGCTGCATTAGTGATCTCAGCAGGTATGTCCTCTTACCTAGGATTGGGAGCCTTATGTGAGTATTGTTATGCAAAGGGTAAATAGTAGGACTCGTGAGAATCTCTGAACAAACCATCAGTCTTCTGACACCTGGTAAAGCTGCCAAGGACTGTGAGCACCTCAGCATCGTTTAATAATCACCATCCTCACTAAAACTGGCGAGGAGTTTGCTCCTTAAAAGAGAGAGAAATCATTTGACAGAATATATGTGAAGTTGTTCACAGTTTGAGAATAAAGCTCCACGTGTTTTCCAGGCAGTAGACTGCCAAAATCCAAGCCCTAGTCTTTTTCTAGTGAAACAAAGAAAATATGCTGGAAATAATTTCTTTTTGGAGACACCTCCTACTTCTGAGACATTTCCTGCAGTGCTTTCTGTCTGGGTAAAGTCCCTGGAAGGCCTCTGAGTACAGGGGTGCTGCTGCTGTAAAATACCCCTATGTGGCTGTGCTTTTACACCCTGCTCTTGCCACATGCTTCTGACGCCTGTTAGAAGTCCAGCCAGGTGGGAAAGTTGATCCTTTGGGGCTTGTCTTTTATGTCCTCCTGATTTTTCCTTGTACATGAAGGAAGCAATCTCATTCCTTTTTTTAAATAACATAATTTTAACCAATGCTTTCATTACCTCCTTCCTCATTTTGAGTTCCCACTTGTTAAATTTAACTAACATTATGAATAGCACAAAGAGCATGCTTTGTGGATTCACAGTTTGTATGACAATTATCTTACTTAAAATAAGGCTGTATATGACTAGCTCATTGCAACAGACCGAAGAGATTTCCATTCATAATAACGCCTAATGACTTTCGTGCAATTATCATTATTTGTCAGTTCTTTCTCTACCTTCAGATTCTCAGAAGTCAACACTTCAAATAAAAGATTTCTGCTTTTTGCCGTACTGATACATACAATTAAGCTTAGAAGCTAATAGGTCTTCAGATTGTGATGGCATCAATTAACTATGATATTCCTTTGGGTAAATTGCCAGAATGATAGAAGCACGATCATAAAAAACAGAACATTGTTTGCTTAAGTGAAACTGTGCTTCTCCAGACTGTATTATTATTATCAGCAGTTATACCAGTTGCGGAGCAGTAGGAGTAAACATTTTAGGAGTAAGTGTATTTAATAACAATAGAAAAATCAGCTTTTATGTAATCAAAGTGTACTGATATGCTTTCAAACCAGTGCACAAGCTAACCTTTAATGAGCATTTTCACAACACTGTCTGTTACTTGCTGTTTCTCTTAAACCAACACTCATTACTTCTTACATCTTCTGAAATATACAGTGAATTCTCATATAATCAGAAATGAGCAATTATTAATTTAAGCACCTTTGAAACAGGAATTGCCATTTAAAGTAATTATACTGTTTTCCAAATTAAACCCCTAATGTATGCATAGCCAGAACTTTCAATTACATTTTATAGTGCCTATTGCAAACCATTCTGTTCTACCACAAAATCACATTTTTTTCTGATTTGTACTGTCACTTTTATTGATCTTTATTGCTTTAGTTACCGCTGCCATAGCCTCTCTCCCTTGTTCAACAGAATATATCAGTGTAGCCCTTCCCTTTGAAACAGGACATTATATTTTGTCAGAGGTTAAGGCTTTCTTTGTATAAACAGTTGTTAGTGCTGCTGTAAAGCTTGACTTTTTGGAGACTGACCAGTTGTTCACATATCTGATCTGAAGCACTATGCATACATTTTCCAGGAAACATTGTTATTGCATGGATAAACTTCAAATTAATTTCACTATTATTCTGTGCAGCTGCACATTGTGATTAGGTGGCAGAAGTCAGCAGTCACTGGCTCAACATTGCTCTGTATTATGGAATATCTGGTTTTAGGAGTATTTGTGAGAGACACTAGAGCAGACATTTGGAGGGAGATATTTTAGAGTAGGTGCCTTAGTCATTGCTTCTGTTGTAGGTTTGTACAATGCATCTCATGTTGTCTTCAGCCTGCAAGTTCCTGGGGAATGGCTATTTATTTTGAATCCTTTATGTATACAATGGTGAAGCAGCAATCTCTGGGGGCAGCAGGGGACACCACTGCTGAGTGAGATTTGCCTTTACATAATTACCTATGTGTTCGTCTTTTTGGATGCCACTTGTTCTGCTTAATCTTGCATTGCATGCCAACTTGAGGTGAAAGCACAGCTAAGGCTAATGTCATGTTGCATAATCTCTGTGCTGGCTCTGTAGACTTCCCAGTGAGTCAGAAAAGCTCTCTGTCAGCATCCTAAAATCTTGTCTTGGCATTATCATGGCACCACTATTTTTTTCTTGCACTCCAAATGAACATCAAACTGTTAGAAGTCAAGGGATCAGCTTCTCAATCTGTGAACACAACTGAAAAAAAATAAATTAAGAATTGCTTTGGACTGCAGAATATGAAATGTACAGGGAACAGCCTGGAGCAGGTAGTCTGTAGGAAAGAGATTCATTTGAGTTACGGGTAAATAGTCATAACAGCTAGAATATATATCAAAGCTTGCACTTCTTTTCTTTGCTTTAATCTATTCAATGAAATATATATATGTATATGTGCATAGTAATCCATTTTTAATCTAGTATTCCTTTCATGTTCCTGAATATAATTTTATTGTAGTGGGCGTTATTATCTTCATACAAAATATTCCTTATATTTTGGAAGTTTTGCAAATTACATACATATATTTAATGTGCTTCATCATTAGAAGTTTCTCATCAGATACAGAGACAGCCAAAACTAAATTATACCAACAAACTTTCTGTAATTACACAGTATATTCAGATATGTCATACATTATAAAATAAATTACTCCCCTTGAAGCTCTGTTGATTGGCCTGGCCTTTAGGTTTCATTTACAATGATCCAGAACATCAGTAATTAACTTGTGAAGCCAGTCCATGAATATACAGTTGGATGTATCTGCTATTTTGAGGAGGCAGATTTAAAGGAAAGACAGTACAGGAAAGGGCATATTCATTTTTCTCTCATGTTTTGATAGCCCAGAATATCTAAAGAAATTGCTTTTGTGTAAGGACAAATACACTTATACTTAAGGAAGGCTGCCAAATGGATACTGAATAGTTGAGAAAGGACATCTGGTGATATACCATTTTAAATGATTAATAATTATTTTTTCCTACCATTGCTATCTCATAGTGCTAATATTTAAATTAACTTTTTAAGTTTCCTATAAACTTCTGAAGTCTAGTGTTCACTTTCAGAAGTATATTTCTTGAATTTTTTTTCTTTGTATGTGGAAAAAAGAACCTTATGTGTCCCAATATCCTATAGTTTCATACCCTCCCCATCCCCTCTCTCACCTGATGATCTGTCTAAAGACTAGATTCTCTGATGTAGACAATATGATGGCCAGCCACTGAAGTAATACTTAAACATGTACTCAGCTGTCACTGAAGTAGGATTTAAATGTGTTTAAGTCCTTTACCAAGAAGGGAGCATTGCAGAAATAGGACACATTGTTAAGGAGTTCATTCCAACTTCTTGTACTTATTCAAGAAGGTTTAATTAATCATTCTGTTGTCTACACCACCTGCAGTAAAAAAGTCATTTAAGCTTACCTCAATGGTTGTTCAGGTAAGGATATGAGCTCCAGAAAGAATAAAAATCAAGACAACTCTCACCCACTCTCAAGAGCATAAGTGCTAAATCTTCGCAACTTTGACTGAAAATATTATAAACCAAATTTAAAAAGAGAAATTGGCACTGAATTAATTTTCTGTATGGACAGCTGTCAGTGGCAGTGGATCCAAACTATGTTGACAGGTGGTGATGATTATGGTTGAGAGTATACATGATATACATGACTATGGAGAGTGTAGATAGGCAAGGTGATCTACATTTACTCTGAGACACTTAACAAAGTAAAGTCCTCAGTCCTCTTACTCCATTGCTAAATAAGGAGCAGATCAAATTCCAGTGACAGTTCTGAGAGGAAAACAGTGGGGTTGTTTGCTGGAAAATTTCCGTCTGAACTGAAACTATGGGCGTAGGAAAAGCTCTGGTTACCCCTTACCAGAAGAAAACAGCTCAGTGGGTGTGACTGTGGAAGAAAATTGCTTCATGAGGGAAAGTTAAACAGTAATCTATTCTCCAGAAATTTGAAAGAAAATGATTCTGGAAAACACTTTTGTCTCGGGACACTGAACTACAACACTGTGCTGAACCTAGTGAGTCAATATAGCCTAGAAAAGAAAATAATCTAATTATATTGGGCTGAAAATTACTAACTATGTAGAACCTCTGGTTTCATGATGCATTAGAATTTCTCCGAAAAGACATCACGAGCTAATTACTCACTCTTGTCATAGCCCTGCTACCAAAGTCCTCTCTCTTCACTGTCTTCAAGTACTAATAGCTATCCCACCTTTTCTCATTGTATCTCAGTTTAAGGAGACTGAAGTGTTTTGCTAAGGAGGATGAGTTATGAGGTAGACCAAGTTCCTCTCTCTCAGCAATTATAAATCCGAAATTAAGAGGCTCCAACTGAGGAAGTATGGAAAAAAGGAGGAAATAACAACCCTTTATTAAAGAATATATGTGTATTGGCAAAAACAGCAACAGAACACAAAAACAACTAAGCAATAATCCTGTACCCAAAAGTCCCCTTCAAAAAGGAAAGAGTTTGATACTTCTCTGTCCTCTAGCGTGATTCTAATCACAGTGAGCAGGGGGTGCTGTTGGGTTCTGGCAGTCGCTGTGTGGGGGCCCCAGATCATGGGAGAAGCCGAAATGGAGATCACCCCCCCACGAAGGAGGGGAAGGGGAAAAGGGGAAAGAAAGAAGGTTTCTTTCCCATGAAACTCATGCTGGCTGTGGCTCGCTGTAGTCAGGACTCTCCCTTGGTCATGGATGAGCACAAACTCTCCGATGAAATCTGAGCAGATTCAGGCTGGAAGAGCAGCCAGATGACCAGGTTGAGAGCAAAATGGCCTCAGAGCTTTTTTCCAACATCCCCCCCCCTTGCCTCTGTTAAGACAAAAAGTGAAGTGCTGCTTTCCAAGGAGAGGAGGGGAGAAAAACTTTTCACCCCTCCTCCAGCATTAGAGAGGGCTATCAGCCTGAAATGTAGTTCTGCCAGCCAGCTCCTTTGTGTAGGTAATCACCGAAGGCAGAAAACTGTCCTCCCTCACATCCCTCCCTCACATGCAGCAGGGGAAAGAAAATTCCCGTTTGGTTTTTTAGAACAAGTAAATCCATGACACCTTGTTAATAACAAGGTTCTTTGCTCTTTTATGTAAGCAAACTCCTTTTTATCCCCCTGTTTGTTTTTTTTCCCCTCTTCTGGGAGGAAGAGTAGGTTTGATATTAGAAAGAGGAGGTTAGATATTAGAAAGTTTCTTCACCTAGAGGGTGGTTGGGTGCTGGAACAGGCTCCCCAGGGAAGTGGTCATGGCCCCAAGTCTGCTAGAGTTCAAGAAGCATTTGGAAAATACTCAGGCACATGCTGTGACTCTTGGGGATGGTCTTGTGCAGGGCCAGAAGTAGGACTCAATGATCCTTGTGGTTCCCTTCTAACTCAGCATATTCTGTGATTCTGTGAACTGCTTGAAACATTTCATTTAAAGTCATAACATTTGTTCCCAGGCTGAAGAATAACCTGTTGTTTCTCTTTTAGATTTGAAGAATGGATTGTGCGTCTGAGAGCCTGTTTTTTTTCCACAGTATCAGATATGAGATAATATGAGATGTAGCCTCTCCCAGCAATACTCTTCTCATTCTGCTCCACAGCCTGGAAAATTCATTCAGGTGCACTTACTGAATTACAAGTACTGTGCCTGTAAGACACAGATGGACACCTGCACTGTTTGTTTGTGGAATTACTGCTGCATCTAATGGCATTTAATCACTGGGCAAACACTATCTAGACTAACAGGTGAAAAAGCTTAAAAAAATTATATGTTGTCATGGGCAGCAACAGCTTTCAACTTACTGTGTTTGGAGACATGTTTGTAAAAGTTGGCCAACATGTGAATCATAAAGCCATTTTTCCATGTAAGCCAGAGGGAAACCACTGCAAACAGATTTTCATGTATGTCAGTCATACATCCATTATAAAATGTGGAGGCCTCATATGTGGTTGGTCCATAAAGTTTGGTTTGTACATAGATTATGTTTTTAAGAGTCTTGTATAATGTAAAAGCTAGTAACTTAATTATTTTTGAAAACATAATGTTACAAATTCTGCACTTCATGTAAACATGTTTTAAAACAAAAGCAATAAAAACAATGACAATAAAAATCGTGATATAGTTTTACTGTTAGACAAGAACTAAAGGTTCAAAAAGGAAAAAAACAATTTAAATGTGACCTCCTCTATGTAGCTAGATACATTCTATAACTCTTCAGGGCTGTTGTGTTTAATCACTAACCAGCTGGGTATGTAAACTACAAGAGCAGCTCATTATATGAGTGAGTGCTCCAGTTACAAACTACAGAAAGTCATGAACAGAGTTTTTTCTTTCTGCTTCTTAGTGGAAAATCCAGTTTTTTTGGTCTCCTCCTGGAAGCACTTATCCCACAATATTTTAATTCTGTAGTAATTAAAAGGAAAACATAGGTTTTGTGTCATTCCCTTCACTGCTCTTATTTCTTATTTGAGGGTAATGTTTTCTGTTAAAAGCTAATTTTTTTTTTTTTTAGTTTCTTCTGCTAATCATGATTGGAATGGCAGTACACTTAATTGAACACTGAAAGCCTATGGGATAAATACTCTCATTCTCTACTGTATTTTAATGCCAGTGTGACTACTTTTCCATGAATGTGCACAGAACTCAAATATTTTCACATACAAATCTAGTAAATTTAGTAGCTGCTTGAGCAAGCATGTGCACAGTATTGAAATTTCCCATGAGCTTTTTTTAGATGATCCGCCATAAGAACTTGATTCAAGTTCTGATTTTTTCTGACAAAATACTCAAAGTCTGTGAAAATTTAAAAAAAACTAAAACCTTTTTTATGCTTATTCAAAGGCTATTCTGGTAGGCATTGGTAGGTATTTACCATTCTACTCTTTATTGTCCATTTAAAATACATACTTTATAATGTATTTCTATTCTTTTGATGATACATTACTGTCTCACTGCTGCACAGTTCTTATTCCAGGAGCCTTGCATGTAGCTGTCATGGTTTGAGAGTCTGAGAGCTCCAAAATCCAATTCCCTAGTCCAAGCCCCCTTCCCACATCTCAACCCAGTGTGAGATGGGTTTTCCAGACACCACACGAGACTCAAAATTGGGGGAAGGGATTATATATTACAATGACTGTACAAAATAGATACTACAATACATTATATACAATCTTAACTATCTCTACCATGACATAAAAGTATTTACAATGCATCAAATCTCTTCTCCCCTCCAAATAAAAGTCCAGGAGGGAAGAAGGAAAAGATCCTTTCCGCTCTCAGAGCAACAGTGTCTCTAAGGCAGCAGGCATCTCTTCTTGTATGTATGCAGCAGCTGTAGCTGGATCTCTGCCAGTACACACGAGGGAGTATCCAAGCCCTCTCAGCCACTCGTCTCCAAGTGAGGGTCTTCTCTTCCGTGGGCTGCGTTCACCCAGACACGGTCGCCTCACCACGGTCATATCAACAAAGCTCAGGGGTCTTCATGACGGTCCGTATCTTCAGGGGATTCAAATTCCCTTTGCAGAGCTCTGTGCTCTGTCTCAAGCAGCGGGGGGGCCAAGGTCACCCCCTCCCCATTCCTTCTGAGCTTTTCAGCTCCTTTCTGCAGTGCTGTAGCACTCCAAGACTCAAGTAAGAGTTCATCATCCTCCTCCTTTCTAGGAGGGGTCTCCAAGGAGTTTGGGGGGTTTTGGTTTCAGTTCTTACCCAAACTTTGTCTCTGTAGAGCATAGTTCTCTCTCTGCTGCTGGCTCTCTTTTTCTCGAACAACTCTGTGTCTTCCTTGGCTGCATGCTGTTTGCTGTTCCTTACCTCTTCTGGCTCTTTGCCACCGTTCTCCGGCCAGCGTTGTTTTTGCTGCCACTTCTGCTGCTCACGGTGGAGGAAAAAACTTCCAGCTTCTCAGTCACAGACCTCAGTCCAGTTTAACACTGTTTCTATGACCCCAGTCGGGGGCTGGGGGGGGGCCAGAGCCCCCCAGGGGGGCTCCTGCCCTTTCTCCTCCTGGCTCTGCAACATGGCTACTTCTTCAACAACAACAACAACTACTTCTCTTCCGGTCTGCTTGTGATATATTTTGCAAAAGTGCACATTGGCTCAAAACTTCAAGGGTCACCACCCCCTGGGGATTTACCATTTTATAACTTCAGGGGGAAAACTGTTTCCCCCCACCACAGTAGCATTACTGTTTTCCTACCCCCTCCTCTGATCTCTCTATTCCTCTTCTCCAGTTGCCCTGAATCTTCCTGTCCTACACTCCCATTCTCTTTCCCCAGGATGCACCTCATCTGTGGAAAACTTTTGATCCTCCTGCTGTTTACAGAAGGGAAGAGAGGAAACAGTGTAGAAGTTCATGATCACAGATGCCATTTTCATGACCTTTTCCTTCCCCTTCCCCTCTGTGCTCTTCATCCCCACCCCCCCACTTCCCTTCTGTCAGAGTGAAAAATACACTAAAAAGTTCTCTTTTTTTTCTGGGTATATGTGTTCTCTGCCAGTGGAGAACCTCAATATTTTTAAAAAGCTTTGGGCATAAAGAGGAAGAGAAGACTGTAATGTCACATGAGCGGTTGATCAATATCCATTGTTGTTTGGGCTCACAGCCAAATCCACTATTAGTCCTATTACAAAACAGTGAAGCTTTCGAAACACCTTGTGGATAAGTGCTATATTCTCAAGCAGTGGAATTTACAAGACTTGTGAGCTATTATTGTGGTCTGAATGGATAAACAGTACAGATTTGGGGTGATAAAAGTGACATGATAGTTTATGTACTGCAGACTGACAACACTGCTGCAGCACAGAACACATTTTTAACATCCCACAGTTCCTCAAGGCTAATTCCCAACCAGTGATAGTCATAGCATGTGACATAACCAATTTTCTTTCCAGTAGGTAGAAAACTTTGCAGTTATGAGTAATGAATTCCTGGCAGTTGCATAATAAATACTCCCTACACATTTGTTAGTGTCAATGTCCATAGAATGAGATCCATGCTGGTGGGGGCAGGTTGGGGGGAACACAGAGAGGAGGAGGAAACTAAGGATCTACTTGTGCATGTGTGCATGTGTGTGTGTAGATTGTGTCTGCAAGGTTTATGAAAGTCATTGGAAAATCCTCATGTTTGAATTCCTTTAAAAACCAACTTTTTCCTTATAGGCTATGGAAAGTAGTTTCCAACAATGCAGGGATATGAGAAGTAATCAGCCATGGAAGTGTTTGTTTTTCTTATTTTCTGAAGAGGTTGTTTAATTGTTTAGGTTCTCTTTGTATACAAATATTTTCTCAAGCATCATAAAAAAAGTCAGAGTATAATTTTTACTATTTTCTGCTATTCTATTAGTAGACTATAATATTAGAAATACGTCCAAGTAAAGATGAAGACTATGTTAGGTAGCTCTCCATCAGTCTGTAAGTCATTTATTTATACTGTGCTTTGAATAGCCCTGCCAATATTTGCAGCACGAGCCTCAGTGATATGTCACAATGGTATTTTGAAGCACAATGTTAAGTCTCTGAAGAAAATTAATTGCTTTTATTGCAAAGGTAATTAAGCTTGCTTGTAACAATTTTGTAAATCTGATTGGAAAGAAGACAAGGCTAACAAGTGTAACTGAAGTATAAAAAATTGTTACAATATGGCTTCATTTTTCCTCCTTAGCTTCTGATATTCTCATAGAAAAGAAACTTGCTTTAGGGAAATATCATGCACTATTTTAGTGAAGATATGAAACAGCCAGCTGTGCATGTATATTTATATCTATGATTTTGATAAAATGTATTTTTTAAGTGCTCATAAAAACTGAGGGAAATATGACTGCATGAATCTTTGACGATAATCTGCCATGACTTTTTTAATTTCTTATTTTTTAATAGATCAGTTAACAACAGAAGTAGATGGAAGAGAAGATTTTACAAAAATGCTGACAGATACTTCCATTACTAAGATATGTATGCATACAGATGTATAGCTATGACTGTTTATACATGTTATGTGAATGTGTATGTGCATTTGTATGTGTGCATACAGAGTAATACAGATGAATATATGTTTATATAGCTCTTCAGTGCCCACTCAGAGTGTTTTGGCTGCTCTGTCAACAGGAAAGTCGCTTATATAAGACTTCTGAGTCTTATTTCTGATATTTGCCTAGTCAAATTTTTTACATCTAATTTACTGAAAAGGCACTGAAAAATAACTGCAGAAATAATCCCATAAGCTTTTCAGAACCTGAATAATTTAATATAATACTTTAGAACATGACCCTGATAACTTTTATATCTTGCAGTCCGGTGAAGGATTGAATGATAAATATACTGCACCTTGGAAAAAGAAGAGCTGTGAACTTTTCAAATGCTTTAGCAGCAAAGTGATTTGTCAGAAACAATAAAGGACTCAAATTTGTCATCCAACATGAAGCAATTGCTCTCTGGTGAACTTTTTGAAAAATCACACTAAGTCTGTGCAAAATTAATCCATGGAATTTCAAGAATGTAATTCTGAAGGTGAATATGACCTCATCTAAAGCTGATTTACCCTAAACTTACAATCTAGAGACTCGTACTGGCAATGTTAAAGCTCAAAATGTCTGTTCTTTCAGAATTGTTTCCAATGGTTACCAGAAGATATATATGTCATGTAAGTGAAAATCTTCAGGAAACTAAAAGCTTTTCTTGATAGGTAGAGAGATGTCATGGGTTGGCTTTTGTGTTATTTGATAAAAATTATTAAGAGTTTATTCAAGACTGGTGTTTAATGATGTCAAATTTGGAAATTTGCCTTTACTTTCTGCATGTCAAGTGATTGATTCTGCATGAGAAAAAAAACTCATGCCCTGGAAGGTCCTGCCTTCCTGGTCTGGAAAACACTGAATGCAAGGACCTCTTCTTGGAAGTTATCATAGCACAGTTGGCCTGTTCTCGTTTTATCCCTAGACATCTGAGTCTAGGATGTAGGCCTGAGACAGACAACTGGATTAAATGGACAGGATACTTGGTCTGATTCATTATGACTGCTCTCTCTGTATGTTCACATAGTCTGTTTGAACTCACCTCAGCCCAGGGAACACATAGCTCTCCAGGGAGACAGCTAATTTCTCCATTTCAACTCAATCTGGGGAAATTTAGACCTGCTGAAGACAGTTTTAACCTAAGTCAGTGCAAGAGAAGGTAATAATAGACTTCTATCTCTCATTGCACTGCCACACCTCTGTAGTCTTCTTCACAATTGTATGTATGGTCATATCTCATAGAGACTGTGTCCTTTTGAAGAGCTTAGTGAGAGCTGTGTAGAGAAAGCTTTCTGCTGGTGATTTCTTCTTAGTCTCACTCAGAAGGCTGGATATGAAATGCCAAAGGGTCCAGTTGGATGCATGCCACTAACTGCTGAAATGCTTCCAAAATGTACCTTTTTAAATTTGCTTACAATTACTTTTGGAAATTCCCACCGTAAATTCCTGACTGTAGGCATAGTACAAGCCTGTGACATATTTCCTTAGCTGCACTGAACTGAACTGGATGGGAACCCTCACTAAAGTCACTAGAGATGCTTGTGCATTAAGGTACTGCTCACTGTGAAGATAATCGATCTCAGCATACTGTGATAAAAACAGGAAAACAATTTTTAAGATTATTAAAATATTAGAATTATATAAAGATTTTGCTGTCTGATCTGTTTTCATAAATTTTCTGAAATGTTACAAATGTCACAGAAATTGTGAACACGAATTAAAGCCATGCTTTTGGCTTTCAATAAGAAGGTAGCTGGAGGGGATTGTTGTTCATATTCTCGTGCAGGAAAAGAAATAAACCATTCTTAACTGTCAGGTAGAACTGTTATTAGAAGTGTGGTCAGTCTTGAAGTCTGTTGACAGGAGATGTATGTACAAAAGAACACAAACAATATTTGTTGCAGAAAAAGTAACTGAAGATATCACATGCTAGGCAGGCATTTGTGTTCAAATGCCTAGTCAGTAGCTATTGATTTGTGTGTTCAGGGCTGTAATTCTTGTCCAATTTTGACATGTGTATCCAGATGTCTACCTGCTGAAAATTGTTTGTTTGGGTTTATTTCAGAAACAAAAATCTTTTCCCATAGAAACATATGTTTATAAGTTGCTGAACTCTCCACTTTCTGCTCATCCATTTTGTGGAAATTTCTCATGATTACAGGATACTGTGACGCTTTGAAATTAACTTTGCAGTACTGCCAAAAAGGAAAAGAAGAGTGAGTGCTGCTGGAGGCAGTGGAAATATCCTTAGGATTGAGGTTATGTCTGCCAAGTATGTTCCTACTGATACATCTAAAGATTGTTCAGTCATCTGTAGATAGCTGTTGTCTCTGTATGATGGACATAACAGATGACAGCACTTTCAAGCATATTGTTAAATCCTTTCTCTTTTTTATACACCTTTCTTGTGCCCTACTGGAACTCAAACAACATCAAAGGAAACAAAGCATTCACAAAGACAGGCTTTGTGAAACAGATTTTTACAAAGCCTTAGATCAAGAAAAATGTTTCCATGGTTTTTTCTTTCATTTCTTAGTCAGGCTAAGACTGTTTCTTACAAGCATGGTCCCTTCCAGATTTCAGTCCAGGCTGCTGCAACACTGTTATGGTGTACAAAAATCAGATGAAAATATCTATTAGAAAATAACTGTCAATTCAGTAGTTATAACCACTTTCATTTTTTGAACCAAGAAAGTACTGAATATACTTGGGAAATATCAATAACATGCACTGTGTAAAGCATTTCCATTAACACAGAAACTCTACCAGGCCTAGGGCAACAGATGACAGTTAATTCCATAATAGAGAGGATGCCTGAAGTGTCTAAATTTAACGAGATTACAAATTTGAAATTAAGAAACTTCAGGTGAAAGTGTGGAAAAGGAAAAGAACAGCTCTTTATTAACAAAATCCGAACAAACAACAAATGGTGCAATCAAAACTTTCAGAAGAAACAAAACGAAGTCCCAATTCCCCAGGTGGGGGGGGGGGGGGGGGGGGGGGGAAACCCGCGGAAACCCGGGGTGGGAGGGGAAAAAGGGGGGGAAACTGAAGGCAAAATGTCCCGGGAGAGCAACAGTTGCTCGCAGCCACGTGTGCCCGCAGAGGCTAGTGGCTTCGCAGCCAGCAACGAAAGAGTGATTTTTTCCACAGGCACAGTCTCGAGGAGAGAATACCTCGCTCTGAGATGGGTCAGTCTCTCTCTCTCAGTCGTCCTCCACGAAGTGTCCCGTGGGGAAAAAAAACCCCAAACTTCCCTTGAGGGGGGGGAAAAAAAAAAAAAAAGAGGCGGCCGAAACCGGGCTTCCGCTCTGTCCGGTCAGCGGACAACACCCAAACCTCGAGACAAAGCACTCCCGAGGAGTACCACCGGCACCACGCTTTTTAGGGAACCTCCCTCTTCCGGCGCTCCCGCGCTGCCCAGCGTGTGCGGCGCTCCCGCTCCCTCCCCCCTGGCTCCCCCCAGTACGGGAAGAAACGGATGGGGGGCGGGGATGGGGGGCGGGGAGGCGTTTGGTAAAAAATTCCAAGATTTATTTTCAAACCTATGACATGAAAAAAATGGTGAAACTTTTTCTATGCAGGTGTGAGGATTTCCACATTTCACATTCCTAGACTTGAATGGTTGGTAGTGTATCAACCCTGAGTCTTTTATTAACCAGTGAAATCAGGCATGCAGAAAGTTCTTAAGCTTTGGACCCTGTGACTAGAAAGGATTATTGCCTCTCACCAGGTACCACTGTCTTGCTCACACTGTAATGGAAAGTTCAATGGTATCCCACAAAGGATAAAGCTGGGTTTGTGGAGAATGTTATTTGCTGCCAAAAAAGGGACATTGCCCTTACATTTCTAATTTGAAGTCATTGCCAAACAACATACCACCTTCTGGTGTAGTTTACTAGTGGATGTGTACAGGAAATATGGTAAGAGTAGGCTCAAGTCTTACCATTATTCATCTGTAAAACAACTGGAGCATACAAACCTGTAACTCCCATGTTTGGAGTAATTCCAAAATAAAAAATTATTTCAATGTGTTTACACAGGAGAAATGACAGTGAACTCAAATTGCTCAGGACAAAAGCCCCACTGAAGTTAAAATAATAGCACAGCAGTTAGATCATGTCTACATTTCAAACCAAAGAGAAGTTCTCTAAGGACTATCAAAGCCTCATGCCAGTAGGTAGAAATATCTTATGCATGCAGATGGTCTGTGGTATTTGGCTTATTATTACAGTGAAAACAGGCAGGAACATGATGATGTCCTACATAAATATGTTTCTTTTTGATCATTTACAGCTGTTTTGCTTGTTTTCTTTCACTGTACATTTGAGCAATTGGTCATTTCTGTCAAGGATTAAATTCCTCCCTACTGAATAAAGCATTAAGTACTCAGGAGATCTTTTCTGAAGCTGTTTAAAATGAAAAATCTAGTATATTCTATCTCAAAGGCAGGTTATTACAGTTCCCTAGCAGGTATGTTGTATAAAGCCTGTACTCCAAAGGATAGTGAAGTATTAATTTATGAAGTCCCTGTCCAAAGAAAGAGACAATAACAAAAATGAAGATGAGTCATGAATTCCATCATCAAATCTACGGCTATATTTCCTTTTATAGATTATTTCAACGAATACACATGTTTCTTTTCCTTCCAGCTCCATAGAAAGTTTAAGGAGCTGTAGCACGATACAAAGAGATCCTTAAAGCAGTCAAGAGAAACATCTCCCACCTGTGAAGGAAACCTTGAAAATTTGCTGTGGAAGGCAGGGTGATATTACTGAGGAGACCTGAAGCTTTTCAATTGACATATCCTGTGAGGCACATGCTCTGCAACACCTGATGTGAGAGAACAACTGTGAGAGAGCACAAAATTTCATCCTATCATCATTCTTCCTCTGGAGAAGTGTGTTGCCATTTCATTTATTCTCATATCTCTGGAAGAAGGGAAGAAGAGACTGAGCTGGTGGTTTTAACACATCACACTGAATGCACAGAATAATAACTTTCTCGAGGTGGTATTTTTATTCATTGCATCACAGCATTTTTAAAATCAGATGTTGCAGAATTTCCCATTTTGAAACAGATATTTCTCATACTACGAATAGTAATTTTAAAGAACATTATTATTATTATTATAATTAAATGTGCCATTTTTTTGCATCATCATCTGACTTCCCATTTGTGGCTCCCTGGGTGTCTTTATACAGTGTGTCTGAAGCCGTATCTTTCTTGTTATCCCACTAAACATCCAAATTTGCCTCGATCTGTCTTTTTGTCTGTCTTTTCGTTTCCTGTACAGCCACTGTTGTGGAGTATATTCCTTTCTGTTTGTTTTCTTTAATGCAAGTGCAAGGCCCAGAGAGTGCTGGTGAATGGAGCTGCATCCAGCTGGCAGCCGGTCACTAGTGGTGTTCCCCAGGGGTCTGTGTTGGGTCCAGTCCTGTTTAACATCTTTATTGATGATTTAGATGAGGGGATTGAGTCCATCATCAGCAAATTTGCAGATGACACCAAGTTGGGAGGGAGTGTCGACCTGCCGGAAGGCAGGAGGGCTCTGCAGAGGGATCTGGATAGACTGGAGAGATGGGCTGATTCCAATGGGATGAAGTTCAATAAAGCCAAGTGCCGGGTCCTGCACTTTGGCCACAACAACCCCCTGCAGCGCTACAGGCTGGGCACAGAGTGGCTGGAAAGCAGCCAGGCAGAAAGGGACCTGGGGGTACTAATTGACAGGAAGCTCAACATGAGCCAACAGTGTGCCCAGGTGGCCAAGAAGGCCAATGGGATCTTGTCCTGTATCAAAAAGAGCGTGGCCAGCAGGAGCAGGGAAGTGATCCTTCCCCTGTACTCTGCGTTGGTGAGGCCACACCTTGAGTATTGTGTTCAGTTCTGGGCCCCTCAGTTCAGAAAGGATATTGAGGTGCTGGAGCGGGTCCAGAGAAGAGCAACAAGGCTGGTGAAGGGACTGGAGCATAAGTCCTAGAGAGGCTGGGGAGCTGGAGCATTTGCCGTCTATAACTACCTGAAGGGAAGTTCTAGCCAGGTGGGGGTCGGTCTCTTCTCTCAGGCACTCAGCAATAGGACAAGGGGGCACGGGCTTAAGCTCCGCCAGGGGAAATTTAAGTTGGATATCAGGAGAAAATTCTTTACAGAGAGAGTAATCAGGCATTGGAATGGGCTGCCCAGATTCACCAGGAGATTTTTAAACGCAGATTGGACGTGGCACTGAGTGCCATGATCTAGTAAATGGACTGGATTTGGACCAAGGGTTGGACTCGATGATCTCGGAGGTCTTTTCCAACCCAATCGATTCTATGATTCTATGATTCTATGATTCTAAGAGAGCCATGAACGTACGTATTTGCTTAATGCTGTTGTGAAATATTTTATAAAACTATGGAGCTAAGTGGTTACCAGACTGATAGAAAATAAGTCACTGTCATAATTATTTTTATCCATTAATTCACTACAATAATTATTCTCACTGATTATCTCTAATTTATTTGCTGTTATTTCAGTGTATTCTGTTACTTTATACACGTGTGTAATTCCTTTAGCCTCAATTTTTAGTTCTTCCCCTTCAGGCAATGCTTAAGATGTCATTAAAAGCCATGACAATCCTAATTCAGTGAAGCCTTTGAAATTCAGATATGGAGGTTTTTTTCCCCAAAAGATACATTCAACCCTGTGATACTCTCAGCACAAATTATATGAGACAATCCAGTTTATTTTTATATGGTTATATTCATACAAACTTTCACAAATTTTTGCAATTTTTTTTCTGAAAGACAAGAGTCATAGCAAGATAAAATCTTGCAGAACTGGCAATAATGTCTTTGATGCATGCAGAAAGTGACAGCAAAGTGGTGTGATAGATTAGAAATAAATGAGTGTTAAAATAAAAAAGATGGAGATAAATATTTTGTCATTGTGTCAATATTGGTGTAAGCAGGAAATAACAAAACTGAAGAAGATGATTTTGATCTACATTGAACTTAAAGGTGAGGTAGAGATTAAATAAGAGAAACTTACAGAGAACAAAACTGCCAATACTTGAGAAATCACAAAGCAAAGAATAGTTCTGTATAGACACAGGAGAACTGAGAGGAGACCCAGATAAAGGAAGTAGAAGTCAATTGACAGGGCCAGGATGGAGAAAATCCAAGGAGAAATCCTGTAAATGAGAAGGGGAAACTTGCCTTTGTTGTGGTGGAGACTGATACCCTGTGGTCCACTTCTGTTCTCTGAAGAAGAATCTGGCTTCAATATTACAAATTTTTTAAAGATTAATATCTTGGATGGATGAAGACAGAATGCTGAAATACCAATGCAACCCTTTGATAACAAAGGACGGTCATTCTCAAACAACTGTGTTTAGGCATTTAGAACAGAAAAAGAAGAAAGGGGAAACAGAGGAGAGACACAATCACAGCTATAATCTGCATAAGGAAATGTGAGAGTTTCTTGTAGATTAGAAAATTAGAGATAGTATTGCTATTTTCAGTTGACATTCTCAATATGTTTAATTTTACTTACTTTTTTTTTGCTGACTGGTGCAGTCTATGCTGTTGAGGAGCCCAGAGGAGGGCTGGCTGAAGGCTTTCAGACAGCAAATGCTGACATTCCCCTTACTCCTTCTTAGCTCCACAGAGGCACCAGGTCAGCTCACTTTTCCTTCTGCTAACTTCTGTGGTTCTATTCTTCTCTGAGATGCCAGTCACAGGTGAACATAAAGCTTTCTCTGCAGGTGCATGCACAGTTTTTAGTCACTAGTCCAGTGTCTCTGCTGACCAAAGGGTCAGAGTTCACTGAGACTGAGCTGATGGTTTTGACACATCACACTGAATGCACAGAATGATTCTGGTCAATGCAGGTGAGTCAGCAGGAGCCCAGGTGATGAAGAAAACTGCCTGCATTGCACTGTTGCTATAATAACACAGGGGCAGAAAAATAAAAGTAGAAATCAGCAGCAGCATAGAAAGAATAGTTTCTAAGACTTGTGACAGTAAGTAGTGAAAAAAAAAAACCTTCAAATTCTGAAGGAATGAGCATTAGAAGAGAAGGACAGACACTGTAAGAGGTTAATGTGGGAGTTAGAGCTGTTAAGGAGCAGGACTTGCAGAGCTGAGGGAGCTGACCTGGCTTCTGCTCTGGAGATGGAGTAATGAAGGAGCCACAGTTTGACACTCTGACCATAGAGGTTTGAGAGGAACAGGTGGAGATGTAAGATTTACTTTTCACTTTTTGTAGCACCCATTTTGGACAGAGGTGGTTACCATTTTTTTGTTTTATTTTCTTTTTTTTTTCATCTAGAGTATCTGTACTGTTACTTCACAACTATTACATGTTTTTGTGTGTGTATTTTTTTTTCGAAACAGTGTGTTTGGTTTTTGCCAACTGTGATGAAGTAGGATTTTTGAATTTATATGCATATTTGCACATTAACTTTCCTGAAAATATTGTGGCTTTCTTTGCAAGATACTTGAAATCCATACAGAACTCCAGCCCATCCATTTCAAAAGACTGAATTTATCAAATTGGAATTACAGGAATTCACAAAACAGACAAAACCAAGCCTTTTGTTACAAAATAATCTCAAAGTATAATGGAATGGATGATTACGGTTTAGATCTCATTACTTCAGTAGTTGTAATACTCTTAAAATTTGTGTCCAATATTTTGCATATAAAACATCATTCCAGAACTAAGTTGTAATCTCTTTAGTTACATGAATATTTTCATTGATTTATGTGAGAAGCTTCATATAAACAACCATTAAAAAAATGTATGTCTATTCCCCTTGCTCACATTTTAGGTTGTAGTTTTATAAGGTTATAGTAATGCTTGATATTAAATCTTCACTAACAAATGAGGAGAAGGTTTATTTTATTGACCAAATTGCAATATGTACAGATTAATAAAAATATGACTTACTGGATTCCATGTCATGTGTGTAGAGCAGCAGGGAGAATTTATGCAATCCTGTAGGGGGAATGCTGTGTTCTGAACAAGTTTATGAGTCCTTGTCAAGTGGAAAAACACGAGTTACGAGCTTCTCCTTAAAGCACCTTGCAATAATGAAAATGGCCACCTTTCCTGGCCGGGTATGTGAGTTGAAATTTGGGGAGCTGAGAAGACAGAAATGACTGCAAAGCTGCCATTGAATGGAGACATATACTGAGTGGAGGAAATGATCCACAGGAGCCTTATGAACGTCAACAATTCAATGCAAAGTCCTGCCCCTGTGGAGGGAGAAGGCCATCAGCAGTACAAGGCACCGACGTACAGGGCTGTATTGACAGGAACGCAGTAGATGGAGGGAAATAAGTATCCTGTTCTACTCAGCACTCTCAAGTCCAGGAGGTACTGCATCCAGTTGTGGGGCCACAAATGTAAGAAATACATTGATCACCTGCAGTGAAACTGGGCTTGTTCAGCCTCAAGAAGAGAACGTTTTGGGGGGAACCAAATAAGAAGCTGTACTTATGAAGAGATTACTGAGAAGATGGAGTCATGATCTTCCTGACAGTGTATGGCAGGAGGGTGAGATGCAATGGACACTAACAGCAACAACAGAGGTTCAGGCTGGAAAAAAGGAAAAAAACCCCTATTTTCCTCATAAGGACAGCCAAGCAGTGGCACAGGTTGTCCACAGAGGATATGTGGTCTCTGTGCTAGTTTACAAGACCCAAGGTTTTCCAGACCCAGTTAGATGAAGCCCTGAGCAACTTGATCTGACCTCACAGCTAGTCCAGCTGTGAGCAGGGGGTTGGACTAGAGGTCTCCTGAACTCCCCTGCAGCCTGAATTATTTAGTTATTCTGTGATCCTTCATAGCTTTCAAGCAACTGTTGCTCTGGTAAGGATGGTAGTTGGACAAGATGTGTACCTGTGTCCCAGGAAATGCCTGTGAGAGACATTATCAGCTCTTCCTTGACCACTTTTTGCTCAAAAGAAGAATGTGGAATACCTAACAACCTTACTCTACTGTTTACCATGTGTGATACCTCTGGTGTGAGAGACATTAGTGCACCAATAGCCACAGCCCTGTTATGCTTGTGCTATGCCTTATAACACAAAGGAGTGAAAACTGAAGCAAGTGGAAAGACTTGTGCATGTCCTTATAGTTTAAAAGGAGAGGGGGGAATACTGTCTTTTATAAAGCTTCTAACTAATAGAAGAATCAAGGGAAATGAACCTTGCTCCTCAGCCTAAGAAATGTTTAAGAAAGGAATATATGGCTGAGGAAAACTCAAATGTTAAGTGAACATTTTTTTGGGTAGATACATATCTACTAATATAGAACTGACTTGTAAGTTCATGATCTTAAAGTGGAGACATCCCTTATCATTGGATAGAAATGGAATAGAGGCAGGTACTTGTCTGCAGGATGCTATAAGGCTCTACAAGGCACTCTTATCACCTGTGTATTGGCAGCTCTGGAGACATAGCATTCGAATGTTTACTGAGCAAGCACACACCTCTCAAAAACCTTTTCATACTGTATTTGCAGGCACAGGTAACCATTCCCTTTTATGCTGTGGAAAGCGAGGCCCAAGAACACCCAGAGTTCAGCATGGGTGTTCACCCAGAGCTCAGCTATTTTTCAGGGAATATAGGTGTCCAAACAGTACATAAATGGAGGACCTGATCATCAGGACTATAGAATACACACGGACAGGCTATTCACAGTCACCAGAGTTTTGCCTTGTGAGCAAGGCTCCTGATGAAACATCTTAAAACAGTTGCAATATTTGAGCAGCTTGGAGATAACAAGGTCCAAGAGGTGACGGTGGTAAGTCTGAGTTTAATCTCAGCTGCACTGTTAACTAGCTCTGAGCTGCTGCAGGGGGCTGCCTGAGAGAGCACATACTCTCTGCTTGCTTCATGCTGAGCCAGCAAAAGTTTCCATTCTGACAAATAGGTTACATTGAAAATAGCATCATTATTAACAAAAAGTCTTGCTCTGTGCAGTCCCCAAAACTGGATAAAATATGATTAGGTACAAATCAAAATTTGGTCTCTAGAATATTTAAGACACTAAAGAATAATCTGGCAGCACACTCTCAGGCACAGTAAGAAATCTATTAATAAATTCTGATAAATTTTGCCCTTTTGAGTTAAATGTGATTCTTGCTTCAGTAGAGTTTTCCTGGAAGGGAGTAAGTTAATACAACACATAATACCAGAAGAAAAGAAGTTATACTGAAATGAATACAAAATGATTTAATAGTAATCCAATTCCTTAAGGATTTTTATTAAAAAATTGAAATAATCAATTTAAGGAAAATCTCTTCTCATTTTATTTTGTTATAGTTAATGGCTAAATTAGATCTGTTATTTAGTCATTCTAAATAATAAGTTTAAAGACCACTACATGAATACAATTATACAAAAAGCACTGATTAATTTTACATCTCTCCCTGCTTTCATAACCTTTGTCAAGTGAACAGAATAATTTGTGCCATTTATGTTTCTTATTACTGTATATGTCATTAGAATGAGGTGTCAGGAAGCATTTAGACTGTCTCACATTTTATGAATTGAAAGAGTGTGCCAGCCATACTGTTGTAACCTTTTTAGTTCTCTGCATTTTCCTCTATTCCCTGGTGTTGCTCTCATTCTCTGTGTATTTTCTGCGGAGAAGGGCAATTAAGCTGATGAAGGGTCTAGAGGGTAAGCCCTATAAGGAGCAGCTGAGGGAGCTTAGGGTACTGCCTGGAGAAAAGGAGGCTCAGGGGAGACCTTATTGCTTTCTGCAACTACCTGAAAGGAGGCTGTAGCCAGGTGGGGATTGGCCTCTTCTAATGGGTAACAAGCGACAGGATGAGAGGACACAGCCCCCAGCTGTGCTAGGCAAGGTTCAGGTTGGACATTAGGAGGAATTTCTTTACAGAAAAGGTGGTTAAGCATTGGAATGGACTGCCCAGGGAGTCATTGTGAAGTCATTGTCCCTTGAGGTGTTTAAGGAAAGACTGGATGTGGCACTCAGTGCCATGGTCTGGTTGACAAGGTAGTGTTGGGTCATAGGTTAGACTCAATGGTCTCAGAGGCCTTTTGCAAACTAATTCATTTTGTGATTCTTTGTTCTATGATGGGAATTGTGAACTTGCAAAGTATGAAGATGCAAAGGAAAAAAAACAGTGTGTCCCATGAAAATAATTTTGTTGTGGGTATCCATGCAATGTGGTGTTGCAAGCTCTACACCATCCCTCAAAATGAGTTTACGCGTACATCAACAACACTGATACAACAGTACTGTTCTGCACAGTGCTGTAAGAACATGATGTAATTAGGGGGCAGTAAGATACGAAGATATTGCTGTAAGATACGAAGGATACACAGAAATTTAAGACATTTCTACGCATATCAAGTTAGAAAACTGTTGCTAACAAACAATGACAAGGTTAAAAAAATTCTTTGAGGTTTAAACTAGTGTTTTGACTATGACGTATTAGGATGAAACTTTCAAAGAGGTAATTTATCTCACATTGCCTCAGTATAAGGCTCTTTTGCATTGAAATACCTAGTGCTTGCCAATCTCAGAGATAGTACTTGATGTTCAAACTGAAGTTTTTAACTCACTCATATGACTAATCAGAAAACAGCCTGTAATTATGGTTGAGTCAAAATACATGCAATCATGGCCCATCTGTGACACTGTTAAGAGGAAAAAGAACTGAACAAGCAGTTTAATAGATTATATAATAGCTAACAAGATTTCTTTAATTTATATATAATTTAAAATGCAGCGTGAAAGAGACAATGTGACTGCTGACTCAACTTGCTCAACCTTTCCTTCACTCTTGAATGATGATAGAAAAATAGTTGCAGAGATCACAAATATAGTAAATACAATTCAAAGCTTCCTAATTAAAGAAAAACATTAGCTGACTGACAGCAAGATGCTTTAGAAAATCCTGAACACTTTCATCCCGTCTTTAGCCACAGAATGGTCTTTTCTTACAACATGGATACATGACAAGAGGAACAGTCTTAATAGTACAAATATCTCTGACGCTTTAGCTAAGATTACCAGAACAAAGCAATAACCAAATGCCTATTCTAGTGGTCAAGACTGGATGATTACTTGTGTTCTGTGTCAGCCTCACAAAAAGAAGGGACTGAAATAAACACTCTTTGCTGCTGATTCAGCCTGGGAAATCTTACATCTGATACCATAAACTCATTTCATTCTGTTGTCCTTGCTGATAGGTTAAACAAATAAATGATTATAATTGGCTTCTAAATCATAAATCTCATGAGTCTGGATCACAAGTTTCACAGAGGAGGAGCAAGACTTATACAAAGTTCAGAATGACCAGATAACTGATTACTGGTCCTGAAAGACATGTGAAACAAGGTAAAAAGTCTAATGGAAACTGGGAAGCTGCAAAACACATGGTATACCTGTGCTGAGAAAGACTCAGTTTCTTCTCTCATGACAGCAGAATGTGGAAAGTGGCAGGAGCATGGCTAAAGGTGGATGCATGGACAAGAGAAGTGGACAAGACAAGGAGGAGAACATCAGATACTCCCTTTCGTAGGAGGAAATTAAATCAGGCAGGAGCAGGGAAGACTGCTGAGTACCTTACTATCATGCCTCCCTTCCTTGCAGAGAAGTATTTTGTCTTTTTCTTTAAATTAAAGTGTTTTGCATACCTGTATTAAGCCTCCTTCCCTTTCTGATGAATCCCTTCTAATTTTCCAGTATCCTATTTAATATTAAATGCAAGAAAATTAACTAAATAATTGACATTATGTTCATTTAAATTAAATGTGTATTTAAAAAAATTAAAATTAAATGCAAAAATACGACAATCTAAAGTTAAAACCTGAAACTACTATAACCTTGACAATTTATTTTTATAAATCAAATTAGGGGCTATACCTATGACGTACATCAGACACGGTAATTAAACGATGTATAACTATATACAGAATCAGAAAGTTAGGAAGCATTTAAATTTTTTATTTAAATCGGCTCAAGCTCTATAAATATATCCTAGTGTAATATACTCCATGTACTATTACATATATTATCACATGTAATGTACTACATGCATTATTTTCAGTATTTCTAATGCAGCAAATGTGGATATATTTCACACAAAAAGCAAATCTTTTTGAATACTTGAATGTAGAAAATATTTTCCAGTTCTGACATGTACTAGAAAATCCGGTGAACTATTTCAGAGCAACTACTGCTGACTCCTGTTCAATTTGCCCACCAGGTCCTTTCCTGCAGGTTTGTTCCCTGTCCAGTTAGTCCCTTGCATGCGGTGTTCCACTGGGCTATTACATCCTAAGCGTAAAACTTAGCTTGGTTTTGTGTTGATTCTTCATGAGATTCCTTCTGGGCCTCCCAGCCTACAGTTTGGGTAGCAAAATACAGAGGAAATTGCGTAGAAAGACAAGATAAATGACACCTGTGCATAGCGCTGGACATTTCATCACAGGAGCAAGCCAGGTGGTAAAGTATAAATTCCCCTTCATAAATCCACACTGGCTGTGCCCAATAAACTTTCTGTCCTTCCTAGGCTTTGAAATGGTTTTCAGAAGGAACTGCTACATAACCCCCCCCACTTACTAAGGTGGGGTTGACTTTCCCATGGTTTTCCAGGTTCTCCCACCTTTTAAAGATGGGTTTAACATTTGCCTTTTACCAGTTAGTGCTCCTTTTTCAAGCTTCTTTTTTTGATACGTAGACATTTCCACTGGGTCTTCTTAGACTATTTTAAAATACTTCTTGTTATATTTCAATTGAATACCTATTTCAATCCAAATACAGTTTGACGCAAGCTTAAAATGAAAGTCTGTGTGTAATTTAAAAAAATTGAAATTATAAAGAACATGAAAATATAATAAACATAGATAATTGTTGAGCACTTTCTGGGTAATGAAAATAAAAAAATAATAATGTGAACAAATACCTGTGAAACTACAGAACTTTGTTTTAAATTATTATAGATATAAGGTATAAATTTCAACAAAAAAAAGCAATGAAACAAGTGTAAAGTTTTCATATTTTAATGTTTATATAAGTCAATGAGAACCAAAAACTAATTAGGATAGTTTCTGAATATACAAATGCAGAACTTGAATAAGTAAAAGTTTCTTGTTTCATGTTATGAATTTACTTAAAATATTTTTAAAAATATACCAGCAATGCTTAAGTAAGCATCTACCCTAGTCTTTTAGCAGAATATAATTTCTCTGTTGTTTTCCTTATCACCACTTCTCATATTTGTTTGTATCTGTTCATGCTTCCATCTGCAACTTCTCATTGTAGTGCTATCCAGAGTACTGTTAATACCCCTATCAGCACACTTAATTTAGACTTAATATTTACAAGTACCCCATTTTTCTCCTTCAGTCTTCATTACTGCTTTTATCATCACTGAATTCCCTTTGTCTTTTACAGTCCACTCCTAGACTCCCTATGAAATGCCTTGTGGGTTTTTTCCTTTCCTGGTTTTTCTCTCTTTAAAAGGAAAATAACATGGTCTTATATCGGCTGTATCTAAAAGGTAGGTTGTTAGTTGCTGTTGTTATTCCTGTGGCTTAATGAGTGCTAATATAGTATTTATATCTAGGAAATTGGTTTTCCCTACAGCTCTAGGGAAGCTGAATACTGAGTGCTGATAGTGCCATTCAAAATGGCCTTGTTTACAACATGTCAAACTGATACCTGGTCAGGCAACAAAGTAATAGGATGCACAGACACTGGATATGAGACATCCTCTTAAGTGAGTGCAATTTAATTGGTGGGGTTTTTTCTTTGAAGAAGACGTATGTATCAGGGAAGAATATCAATGCTGAGATCTACCATGACTAGAAACTCATCAACTAATATTATAAACATCTACTTTATTGACTTTCAAAGATTTGTTTGGCATGCCTTTGTCTTTTAGTATGCTTAATTTGTTTGATTTTCTTTAAATGTTGTTCCAGAAGAGAAGTCAATTACGAAATCAGGTATTTCTTTGATTTTATCTTTTTGTTTATATTGAATGTACCTAAAGTCTCTTTTCCCTGAACATAACACAGGCAAACAGTCACACAAGAAAAAGTCCACGTAAGGGATCTTCCTTTCATGATTGCTTTTATTGCTTATCATATTCTCATGCACATCCAGACAATCTATATCCCTAAAAAGAGGAGGAGGGGAGGTTGAGCGGTTTCTATATGGGATCTTATCTTTAGATTGATAACTTAATGATATCTAGCATGACATCATGGGAGACTGAGGTTTATGAAACTTGAACCTATGACAGCTGCAGCTCCACTTGGGACACTACTGCCTGAATTTCTTTTATAATTCTCCCCAGGAATTCCCTATCACATGCTACACATCTCATCAGAGTTCCCATGTGATCCTAGTGGTTATCACTACATAAAAAGGCATTTTTACTCTCTCTGCTAAAATTCAATCTCCAGCTCTGTGACTGATGGTGGCAATTATCTTTTTCCCATGTAAAAGGAGCATGCAACACATTTTATGACTTTATACCGAGACAGCTGATCCCTTGAAAGAAAACCTGTGAATCTGTCCAGCTTGGTTCCTCAAAATATCGTCAAGGGAGTGTGTCTTTGGATGCTCACGCATTCCGCCAGCTTTACTGAACGCTTAGCCCACAGATACCACCACTAGTTAGCCTAAAGCACAACTCCTGTCACTTGCTCACTCAGTTCAAGAGCAAGCAACAGTGAGAAGGACCAAATTAGGAACTGCTTCATTGGATTTACTACACCTATGTTAAACAATAGCTGAGGAAGGAAGTGCGCCGGCCTCCTAACTTGCACAATTAGACAAAGGAGAATAGAAAGTCTGCAGGGGGACTTGAAAGTCCCTGATCCTTATTAGTGAGCTTTTAAAATAGTCCAGCATTCCTCGTTCCACGCGTCTGCTGAGAATGATTTCCCCGTTTCTCATTATGTATGAATGCCAGTGCACTGTGCAGCTCCAGTGCACAGTTGATTAATAAAGTCAAAATTAGAAACTGAGAGCTTTCCTTTTCTTAGCATCTACTGCAGTTTTCTCTCTTCTCTATGATCTGAAAAATAAAGCTTACTGGAACAGAAGCTACATATTTTATCATATAAGGCCCTGAACACAGTGTGGTATTCTGCATTTTTTTAGCAAATATTATACGTTAGATCTTTAATAGTTTAATTAGCCTCCTAAACAGTATAAAATATTTTTGAAAAACACATTAATAACCACTGTATATTCAGACACCACTTTGTTTTCGGAAGGATAAGTCATGGCTTTATCTGAATTATGAATAAAGCAACTCAATATCTTTCAAGTGTCACAATGCCATCAATCCACTGTGACTAAATTCCTCTTCCATACAGTGACTAAAGCCATGAATTTCAAATCAATTCTAAATTATTTTAGCTGGCTACAAATTACACAACCTTCTTCCTACCACTGCAACCAAGGTTTTACATGCACAGCTAGCTAACCCTTTATTTAACTATATTTTCTAAGCATATAGTTGAGTGTGTATTTGCTCTTCCAAATAAATGACTCTGTCCAAGATTACAAATGTCTGGGTTGTTTGTTTTCTTTTTTTTTTTCTTTTTTTTTACAGGTTCCTCCTTGTTTTGCCTGAGATTACGCAATTCTTAATTCTGTGATATTAACTATAGTAACTGGCCTGGCGCTTCCGGTTGTTTCATCTTCAATCATCTCAGATTTTTATTTTGAAAAATTTCATGGAAAACCCCCTGAAAACAGTAATAGTCCCCACCAGTCTGTTAAAAAAAAGAAGGAAAGATAAATGGAGAGGACTTTATCCATCTTCATCCTCAAATGAACCTGATGCAGAAAGCAGAATCTGAGAGAATCACAGTCTCACAGAAATATTGGTTGCAAAGGAACTTCTGCTATTTGAAGGAGGACTGTTGCAATGCAAGAACAAGGCCAGCTGTGACTTTGTCCAACGGAGTTTTAGTTTGAGGATGGACTTTCTACAGCCTCTCTGGCTATCAATAACCCTTTCATTGCTGCACTGCTCTCTTGAAAAAGTTGTTCTTTATGTCCAATCTGAACTTTCAAGTTGAAAGGCATGTCTGTTGCCCCTTGTTTTTCCTTCTACTTCTACAGAGAATAAAATTTGGTTCTGTCACTTTTGAAAAACCTGTTTAGGTCATTATAGGAAGGTATTAAATCACCTGTCAACCTCCTCTTTGCCAGACTGGGCAAGCCCATTTCTCTGGACTGTTCCCCATCTGTTGCATGCCATTAGCCATCTTGGTAGCCCCAATGGATTCCTTTCAGTTTCTCAACATCCACCTGGAACAGCAGACCCAAAACTGGACACCATATTCTTGGCACAGCCTCACCTTAGTAACATGGAAGAAGACAAATTCATCTCCTGAATCAGGCTCTTCCAGGGTGTGGATATTTTTTGTGCATTTGTGATTGAGGTGTACTGTTGGCACATACTCTGCTGTAACACCTGGGTCCTTCTGACCAGGGCAAGAGATCAGTTGGCTCCAAGTTTTGGCTGATGGAAGGAATTATTCTGTCCCAGGTATAGATCTTTGCCCTTCTTTGGTAGAACCAGTCCCTTGTTAGTCCAATCCTTAAGTTTCCAAGGGTCTGCCTGGACTAAAGCGCTAATGTTGGATGTGCCACCACTCTCTCTGATTTATTATTGCCCCCAGATTTGCTGCTGCTGGGTTTTGTCTTGTCACCCCGGTCAGTGATGAAGCTATTGAAAAAATGTGTCGGTACTGACGCTTGGCTAAGTAGCTATTCCAGGCAGATGTCAAGCTATTGATTACTTGCCTGTGATTCTCATTGTCCAGCTACCTTTAAGTCCATCTGTTTGTCCTGCCTATCTCAACTCAGGTTCCAAATCAGAAAGCTGTGGAAAGCAAAGTCAAAAGTTTCACTAAATCCAATCTTTTTCACATGTAGCCCTTTACCCTCATTCCCATAGACAATGATTTCATTGCAGAGAGCAGTCAGGCAGATCAAGCTCCATTTTTCCCTGGGTGAAACTATATCGACTTTTTCTGATTACTTTCTCATCATTGTCAAACTAAATTTGTAGAATGTATCTTTTTACCCTTTGGAGAAAGAGTGGTTCAGGAAGATATTTGCAGATGACCAGGTCAGCTTCCAATTTCTGTCAGATGAGAGTAGAACCAACCTTGCAATGGAAAACTGGTATCCTATCAGCTCTTTCCATGGATAAGAGAGTTACTGCAGTAGTTTAGAAGTTGGCCATGGAGACTGGTTACTGAACTTTTCAGCTGATCTTTCGATTGTATGATAACAATTTACATTAATACTGTAGAAAAGTAGTCAAATCACTATGCATTTAAGATAATAAACTGGTTGAAATCAGCTGCAGAAATGTTTTACCAAAGCTTTATCGTGCACAAATACTGCAGTACCACTTGGAATCTAGGCCATTGGTCAACTCCCTGAATGATTTTCTTTACCATTTCATTTATTATGGCTTTAAAATACATAATTAATTTTAATGTACCTTTCTGTACACTATAGCCACAGCTATATATTTCCTGGTTGTCTCTAAAATTAACTAGTTCAACCAGGTGGTCTACAGTTCTTATTAAAGTGAAATATATGGGAACAGGAAATCATCCTGCAGTATCACCATCTTGCAGGCTTTCAGGTAGATACACAACGTTACAGATAAAGGGCATGATGGAGAACATATTGTGCTTTGCAATATAACATTCCTGATGGCATACCAGCCATCATTTTACATAACATCAATAAGAGTATCTCTAAATTTTCAGAATAGTGGGAAAACAGACATCTATGCTGCAATCCAGGTTTCCAATATACTTAAATCTGTTTGCAAGGTCTGACATAGAGTGGTTTAACAGAAAAATATAAGACTAATTTCTTCTGAAATTAGAAAAAAAGTCAAAAAAGACTTAAGGTAAAAATCCTTTAACTAATGTACCTAAACTGAGGGACACATACTTTGTATACTGTACCCACAGTCTTCTGCTTATCAACAGCTTCTGATGATGATGATGAAATAATTTTCTCATTTTAATTTATCAGTATAGTTCAGCCCAAAGACTTATTCCACAACTATGAAAGCTGCAGTAAATTTAAGAAGCAGATACACATTTTTTACCACTTTCCTCACATACAGGATGAAATTGTGAAAAGATAGGAATTGCCAGATTTCAAACATTTCACGAGAATATAAATTCCTTCAGTCCTGTAATTGTATTTAATATTTTGTTTTCATTACATCAGTTCAAAATAAAAAACTATTAAAACCTTAGAGATCTATGTTATACCACTTGGATTATTTAAAGATGTCTCTCCAGTCATTAAAACAATAATTTAAAATCTTGCTTTTTTTTTAAGCCCCATCTTATTTTCTACATTAATATAATTCCTACAGATACGTACAGAAACAAAGAAAAGGTAGAAATTCTTCATCAAAAAAATAGAGAATATTTTCTAAAAATAAAACAAGAAAAATTAAATGCAGATAAAATTTATTTTGAATTATATAATTGCTTAGCCAAATACTACAGATCTTTCCAGTAAGCAAAACATATCAAACATATGGCAAATTCTGTATTAGCCATAAACACACTGTAAAATGGTTTTGCCAGCCAATTAAACTCAACTTTCCTATGTGAAAATAAATAAAAACTATTCATGAAAAACAAGTTAATCTGTTACATCAAGATTTCCTGCTTATTGATTTAAATTATGATTAAAATGATTTAAGTACCTCTACCCTGCTTCTTTCCTTGCCAGGTTATACTCTTGCCATTACAAGTATGGGGGACCAAAGAAAATGTTTTTTCTCCTTGGCTGGAAATGGATAAAATATATTTTCTGCTTTCAGAAATGAACTCTGAAACAGAATAAGGACAAGGTAAGAAGTATGGGACAACTTGTATGTGTTACCAACTCCCAGTCTTTTTCTGCCCATGTCAATTTGGCCAAGAGTTGAAAAGTCACTGAGAAATGATGAAATGTCATAATTTCTTGCTCTTCTTTTCCATTTTGCCTTTGTTGTTCATTTCAGTCAAATTTTTGCTATTTTTTAAGTTGTCTTATATTTTGGCTGACAGCTCATTCCAGTTCTTCAAAAGAAGGGTAGGTTCTCTCTTGGTATTGCAGATATTTACAAAATATTTTATCCTTCTCTATGGAAAATTCAAAGATGATATTTCTTTACTGCTGTAAGCAGTCCACTGAACTTCCCCACTTGCAAGATGATCGGATCCCATCCAGACAGTTTTTGATTGTATTTGTCAGAATTAAATTCACCTTGGATGTGATTTTCATTCCAGGTAGTAAGCTGCATCTTAGCTTTCTCTCAGGGTAAATGTTGTCCTGACTTCTATTCAGCTCAGAGGTGCTTGATGCAGTGGCTAATGACTAACGCAAGAATGAACATAGTAAATGGAGGTGCAGATTAATAGCCACTGTATTTGTGCAGACACTCAGTGTGGTGGCCACCAACCTCTGTAGAAATCAGCAATACCTGGCACATGATGCTCAAAGATAAGAGCTGGATGCATTTCAGATACTGGTAATTACTCAGGTCTGGGACTAAAGAGAAGTGGACATTTTTCAAAGGAATGATTGAAAAGGGAAGTGTTGCAAATAACAGTCTCTGGTTAAGTGGAGACGTTTGGAGATGTAGCAATTCCCAGAACAACTATGGAAAACAGAGGGGCTGGGACCTTCGTGTTTCTGGCCCTGCACAAGCCTCCGCAGCTCAGTCACAGTAGATGTCCCAGCATGAAAGCTGGGGTTTGAGTTAGATGTGCACTTTTGAAGTGGGTTTCCCACTCATCCCTACATGCCCTGGTTCACAGTTGCTGGACTGCACATGCTTCTTTCAGGTGATGCTAAACAAGGGAGGCGGCCCTTGCTGCTGAGCACTCAGATGAGTGGTAATCTGAGCTAACCGCTCTCTGAAAGGCTTTTAGCACAGGTACCAGACAGTATGACATAAGAACCTTTCCAGCTTCCCTTCCACTTCACAGTAAGGAGAAAATACCGGTGATTATTTGACCTCAGGTGACTTTTCGGAGATGTTTTACTTTCCCCCTGCATTGATTAAGTAACTGCATGTGCAGTATAAATATAATTTTTGAGAGTAAATGGACTGTGCACTATTATTAAGTGCGTGTTGTTTGGGCACTTTGCGTTTAGCTAGCTATTTCTTTTTTGAGCTAGAGACCCACCAAAAATCTTCACTGTAGCTAAGGTGTGTTGTTAACCCATAAAATTTATGTAGTGCACACTGGTTTGCAATGGTTGCTGTGTAACTGAGCAGAAGTAAAGCACAGCTGTTTTAACGTGTATCTGTGGTTCCATGTCATGAGCAGTGAGAGCAATTAATCCTGTAATTCCTTTCATTTTAAAGTGCACCCCTACATTTTGTTTAACCTCTTCATTTGACATTTACATCTACATGATGTGGACTTAAAAATGTGTAAATAATATTTATTTATAGATATTCTCAAAGAATATCTGTAGGGCAAAGAGAGGAAAATATTTTTAAACTTTCTTGAACGTGCTCAAAACCATGATACAAATCCTATATCAGTGACTCTTGTATGTTTTATATTTACGTCTTTTCTCTTGAGTCAAATGTTACAAACTACAAAGGAAGACAAGTACAGATTTAATTTTAAATTCCAGTTACATAAAAAATACACCACCCACCCAAATTATTGTCTGATCCTACATACAGCCATGTACATTTCATTAGTTTGGCTACAAAATACGTCAAAGAAACAGCTGATTCTATTTGCCTTTTTCTTTTAGTGCCCAGAGGACTTGTTAGTACTTTCATTATATGCTTAATTCTCCACTGTGTCATATCCCTTCAGTGTCTCAAGAAGTTTTACTTACACGATACTCTTAGCTGTGGATAATCACTGTCAATATGTTAAACATTTGATTGTGTTGCCATTGAGTGCAATGGACCTTCAGTACAACACCAAAAACTCTTTGGAAGCACATTATTCTGAGACAGCAATACAGGCAGATCTTAAATCATACTGACACAAGTCCAGTTATCCATATAATTACTTTAAATTAATGTTTAAATGCAGAATGGATAGTTAGGTGGATAAGCTGAAGAAAAAGTGCTTTAATTTTATGAAATATACTTGCAGTTGGGAAATATAGCAATGGGGATTACAGAACATTCTACAAAAGAAATATATATATGATTTTACTTTTTACAAAGAAATAATAAACTGTTGTATCCTATATAAAGCATGACAGAAACATGCTTTCACAGGATTACTAAATTATTTCTGTTCTAAATTTCAATAATGTAATACATTAAAAATAAACTCTGAAAATTAGATGATTGCTTTATATTGAAATGTAACACCTTATATGTATTCAGAAAAAAAATACAACTATATTCTTTGTGTAAAGACAACAAGTACACAAATACCATGTTTATCTTAGGCTTATGTTGGATTTTATTTGCTTACCCTTTTTCAGTTTTCTGGAGCAATTTACCGCATTAAAGATAACAGATTTTGAATGGAGTTGATGCAGTTCAACAGTTTTGTCTCAAATTTTGAATGGAAATTTATTTTTAATCTATATTTTATATTATAGTTCCTTTTTTATATATAGTAAACAGTTCTACTCACAAATGCTTTGGTTTTAATTTATAAAGTCAAAAAGATGTGAATACTTCAACACAATATCCATATAAAGAATGCCTAAAAAGGAGTAAAAGCAATTTTATAATGAAAATTATTCATGTACTGTCATTCAAAAGAAAGTAAAGGCTGTTTACTAAGAAACCAGATTTTTGTGTCTCTAGTTAAAAATCAGCTATAAAACATGCTCCAGCTACCATACAATTTAGAAAAAACCAAGATCGTATGTGTTACCCCAGCAGAAAAAAAGTATGGTGTCCTGAGTCAAAGTACTGATACAAGTCATATTGCTCAGTTCCTTGACCAATTTACCTTCTTTAGAATTGATTTGAGGTATGTGTCTGTGTACAGGGATTGTACCTATGGCTATGGTATCTAATTAGTAATACTAGCTGTAGTTGATGATAGGTAAATTTTTAAGAAATAAAAATACTAGATTTTATTCTTTATGTTACCTATTTCTGTATCTATATCTGTGTCCCCATTTGTGTCCTTTTCTATATCCATATCTCTGTTTTTATCTATATAGGTATCTGTACCTAGCAATGAAAGCTGTGTATTTTATGGATATTGTCAATTAGATATTGCTATTACTGAGCTTTGTTCACAGTTCAAAATACAGCAGATATAGGGACCTAGACTAAACTCTCATTCCAGGTTCTATGTAGCAGTATTTTAGTGCAAAAAAAAGGAATCATATTAAAATTAAACTGAGTTAGAGAAACTATTTCATATTTATTTTACATCAGTCAGTATTTTTAATTTAGTCTTATTTTCAGTCTTTTTATTTTCTGTAGTCAGTCATTATGAGGTCCTTATGAATTTTAAAAGAATGTGGTTAGTTCTTGAACGGTGTAATACAATACAAAGTTCAGAAGTCATTAGAAAGATCTGTAACGCTTAGATGTACTTGTGGTTTGATCTAAATATTTCTTAGTTTTAGAAATGTAAATTAAAAAAAAAACAACAAAACCCTTTCTCAAAAGTCCTTATCTTCACATGAATAGGACTTCTGAGTTTCTATAGCCATAAATTGGGGTTATACAATTCAGGGAAGTGCAGTATATGAAGATGACTTGCCTACTGTTTATACAGCATTTAGAGAATTTTAAATGCTCAATTAGAAAAAGAAGAATGAAAAGGGAAGCTTATAATGAACTTTTTTTCAATAAATTTATGAACTTTTTATAGGTTTCAATCAATGCTTGTCTTTACATTGCAGTCAAACTCAAGATACAATTAGGAAGAAGTCTTATCTTCCTAGAGCCATCAAAACTGCTGATTGTATTCTTGCCTGTCTGTGAACTTAGAAGTAGCATTCAACTTCACAAATGATCATATTTTTTCTATTTCTACCTGTAACAAGAATACATGGAAATACCTTTCTTCTTATACAAAAGTGTAGTCAGCACCTGTAGACTACAGCTATCAACAGACAAAGTACACAAATTTGATCCTTGCAACTCCTAGGAGTCTATCAGCCTGTGAAGGACGCTACTTCTGTCCTCACAAAACTCTGCACAGGACCGCATCATCCAATCAATGTAGAAATGTGTGGACTTCCCAGGGAAGAGCAAACTGCCTGAAATTTAAAGTGATCAGGGAACAGATTGTATTTGGGGATCAAAATAATCTTTTCATTCTTTTTGTAATCCATTAAGATGAAAGATTAACAGTATTCAACTGTTCAATTAGGAAGATTTTTAAAACTGGCTTCCTCTCTCTTTCCAGAAAGAGGGAGGAAATCGAGTATGCAAAAATAAGAGACTCATGGCATGTGGCACATTGAGAACAAGTTTACTTTTCTTTCCCTTTTTTGAGGAGCTTGAATAAGTTGCACCAATATTTGAAATGAAAGAAATATTTTGAGTCATAAATAGATTATTGCTGATATTTCAGGTCTCGAAAATAAAGATCTGAAAAATTTTAAACATGTTTAATGTGATGAATGTTAAAAAATGTCTGAAGCCCCTGAATTGTTTGCACAGAGTCAATATCACTAAGGCATAGCAGCACATAGAAGATTTATCGGACTGTAATAGAAAATTAGACCTAAATTGATTCAACAAATTACTGCATATAAGAAAAAGCTGAATAATTTAAAAAATCAATATGAATAATTTAAGTAACTGGAAAGTACAGAAGAAAAATGTTGCATAGGTTAATGTTTATTGCACATCTATTTAGTGACTATCTTGAAGCAATTAAAATATAAATATGAGATATTTTTAGGTGCATGGCAGGAGAAAGTGTAAGGAACAGAGGCAGATAGTTTTCAAATACCTGAGAACTGTGCTAGAAGTGCAAATATTTGGACTCTTTTTGGCAGAGGAACATCTGGAAAATTTAAGTCCCTTACTACTTTTCATGCTGCTTCTTCATCCAGTAAGTGAAATATTGGAAGTAAAAACTTAAAAATGTCCTGTGATGTAAGGTAATTCGAAATTAAAAGTTACTGAACTCCATGCAAGTACTAACATCATTTTAGTAGCAAAGATGTACAAAAAATTATTTTTACAATTGTTGCATTTGTTTATTTATTTATTATAAAACGATTGAATTTTTAATATATTTTAGGATTCAACTGCAGAATGGAAAAAAAGAACCAAATGAGACCCATTTTAAAAAATATATGGAAAATATAAAAGTAATAATTAAAATACTGTCTTTATTTCCTGAAAAGGTAGCTATAATGCTTAGGAAAATTATTTAAGATTGTTTTGGATTTTAGAAAAAGTATAAGAAAAACATGTTGCCATTTTAAAGTACTACATGAGTTCGAACTACAAGTTGCCAAATGACTGCTTCTGTTTTCTTTAGGATTAGCTAAGAGCCACTTAGGAAGGAGTGCTATAAGCTATGAACACACTAACTGATTTAAATAATTTTGTTCATTATTTTTGTACTCTTGCTCAGCTAATTCAGAGTGTCCTGAACTTAAAGGCTTATATCCTCTCTTTTTTGCAGCCTCCTGAGAGTAGGGAAAATCAAGTCAAATCATCATCCTCACTTTTCTATTTTTCTGTGGAGGCAACTGTAAGGCATTTGTGTGCACTGCGATTTTAACTTCAGGGAAAAACACAAATAATTAAAAAGTTTTATAGCACTATAATTTATTGATCCACATTCATTATTAGTTCCCAAAGGAAAAAAAGAGGTGTCTCACTGTTGTGCTTGAATTCTTTAACTTGCTGATTTCGTGAAAAAAAGTCTATCACTATTTCATAAAAACATTTGATTCCACGCTTCAGTACAGCATCATATTCAAGAAAAATCAGCAGAGGTCTGATTGTTTGGGATTTTCCTTCCTAGGCTCTGTGCCACAGCCAGGTGTGGGAGAGAGGGACTCTCCATGCTCCTGCACAGACAGAAAAGAGAGGGAATGGAGTTATATATAGATGCCCTAGGTATGAAGCACTATGTTTAGAAGTTCATGTTCAAAAACAGATTAAAAATTCAAAGAATTAAAAGGTTGACAGTTGAATTCACGGTGAGTTTGTTTTGGTTGGTTTTTTTTTCCCCCTAAGAGAAATTCTGTAAAAGTTACCTAGAAGAGAAGACATTTAGGGGTAAAGTTTATTCTCAGTGAAGAATTTTTCAAAACGTAACCACTTATTTTTCCCTAAGTAACTTACAATGAATAAGACATCTACAGCCCAAACAGGCCAGTCATTTCAGTATTGCAGTGTTACAACTGTTTCTCTGGACTTCTGTCCACTGCACAGAAACCTTGTTTTTCCGTAGAAACATGGCTCAGTTTGGGGTCCATTATTCAAGATGCTCCCTGCACATGATGGCACACCATGGAGTAGGCAAAGATATCCATCTTTAATAACATTTATCTCCCTGAATGTCTTTTCTTATTGGCCATTTCTTCCTACAGCTTGGCCAATTTCCACTCCTTTTCCCTTTCAGATCCACCGTTCAGGAAAAAGAAAAGAACTGCATTAAGGAAGTGAATATTGTAATTTTTTTATATAATCAGGTTCTCCCAAAGGCATGCTGTCAGGAAAAGGTGGCATTCCAGAGGTGTTCTTGCTTCAGAATCACCCAGGGAACGATTTTAGTTTATTATGGCATTGCTAATAGGTTAAAGGTTAAAGGTTGTGAAGGAAAGCAATAAAAGGAAAGAAAATCACAAACAAGACTGAAATGGACCATATGCCTTTTTTAGTTAATCACCACAGGTGCCACCTGAGCAGCTTTATCAAGTATTGTATTGTACTTCTGTTTCACAGAATGTACAAGGTACATTTCGGCTGCAAGTTAATTTAATTGCTTTTATTCTAACTCATTAATATTCTTTTATTGCAGGTTTCTTTGTGGACATAAATGACCTTGGAGGGACTGTGCCATTTCAAAAGTACATAAATTTTCTGATAATGCTAAATTGGACTGGACTGGTAAATAGAGGAAGGAGGCAAGTGTTTGAAAATTATCGGTTTGGATAAGGCTTGGAGGCTGATAAAGAAGCTCATTCAGTTTAGCATGAAGAAGTGTAAGATAATGAAATGGGCCACCAGAAACAATCATAGTTTCTTTGGGCTAAAATCATACAAGTTTCAGAATTTAGAACAAACAGACAATTAAAGGTAATTAAGACCGTACTTTTGCAATTTTACATGTTTACATTCAAGTCTTTGGTTATTCTGAAAACAAATGAGGAACATGAGTCAAAATCATCTCTTACAAATGAGACTGAAAATAATATATGAACAGAAAACATCAGATGTAAGATCTGAGTTACCCATTTTGTTTTCTATTACCAGTTAAAGCAATTTCCAGATTCATTTGAAACTGTGCAATCTCTTCCAGCAGCACCAAGAGACTGGTTTGCTCTCAAACCGTCATAAAGAGCTTGATCTTTCAAAGATGATTAAATAGCCTAATCTAGCAAAAGGAAGGAAAATTTCTAGTTTCCTCATCAGAATTTCCATGCCACTCTTGTTTCTACAGGCTGTATGTTTCTACAGGCTGTTTGTTTGGCCATGAAATCCACCGTGCCTTGCAGTTGTTAATGTTTATATCGTAACTCTTAGGAATCTAGGCACGAACCAAGTCTAACTTTGCTTCACAAGATAAGCACCTGCATCAACTACAGATGACCTATTAAAGAATATTTGATTTATAAATATAAATTTCAATGACAAAGAAGGCCTAGGGATAACCCATTTGTTTAGCAAACATGAAGAAATGCAGCTGTCTTTCAGTGTATCCACCTCCCATGGTGAAATCAAGATAGCTAAAAGAATTCTTCTGCTTCCTCTGTCTCCTCTTGTGCTTGCATCCCATGTCCATTCTCCCAGCCACAGGCCTTCCATCCCTGTCTTTCTTGGGCTCTATCCCATTTTCCAGACTACCTCAATTCACTAGCCCTGCAGCAAAGCATTTTCTTGTTTAGGTAACCAAATTGGCATCGTGGCATCGCAGGAGGCTGATGAGTGCTGGGGTTGGCGGAAGGTGGAGTGTGGAGAAGAAAGCCTGCAGCCAGCAGCAAGGTACGGGAGATGCTGCTGCCTGTGGAAATTTGTTCCATTGTCCCAGGCTGCAGAAGATAATTGGTCTTTGAACCCTTTATCCAGCTTCCCCAGGCAAGAGTCTGTGCACCAAGTAAAATGGCATTGCACAACATCAGAGAATACATGGCAATATTGCACTTCCCCCCAGAAAAATAGACCCCTTCTAGAAGAAAGGAGTCAAATATTAGTGTTCCTGCTGGGCTGTTCACAAGTCATATTTAAATTGTCAAGCAAAGCAAAAGATTTGACCCATTCCTTTTCACCTATAAAAGAAAGGCTCAGTCTATACTTCATATCTCCTAGCAACACATCCAAGATGTTTTAATATTGTAACTTGGATATTGTTAAATAAGAGAAAAACATTCTGTGTCAACCAGTATACTTAATTTAATTGGAAGAGTAATGTGAGTTTAAACAAATAGAAATATAAGCTTAGTTTCAATAAAATAATGCTTTCAAGTTGTTTTGCTTTTAGTTTATTACCAGACCAAAGCTCAAAATATTAGTTGTTATTAGTTCTTTTTCAATTAATTGAATAAAAAAAATTGAGACTTTTTATTTGCTTCTGGCCTTAATGGAAGACATTCTAGAATATTTTGGTTTCTTTAAAGACGGTGAAATGTGTTAGAAATAGTCTAGGAAGAAAATGAATGATTCTTTGGAGAAATATAGGAGCAAAACCAAATGAATCTTTTCTAAAAGGAAAAAAAAATCCAAATTTTCTTTATTATCTTCGAGTTTTTTATGTATACCTTTGTGGTTGTGTGGTCACACTGGCTGTGTGCTCCATCCTTCATGCTGTTTTCCATGGGGATTTTCATTTGTCTGGCCAACATCAAAATACTTTATTTCCAGCTGTTGCTCCCTCCCTGCTGTAAAATATAAGGAATAGTATTGACAACATAAATCTTTAAAAAGGCTTAAAAATACTTCATATAAAGTCCAGGAAAGTTGCATTTTCTAACTGACACTACAGCTGAAACACATTCAAATTGTCCCAGAGATTTAATTTATGTATTTGTCTGCTTCAAATGTGAGTGATAAAGGTGGGTAAGAAAGCACCTGTCGCATTTTATCCACCAGTTTTCTGATGCTGGACAGCAAACTGAGGTGAGCAGCTTTCGGTGAATGTGTACAGTGCCAGTACATTCTCTGACCTGATCCTGGAATGGAACTGACCCAGCACATCTGCTCTAAGGGAACTGGCTGTGAATCCAAAGGGAGGGAGAGCACAAAGCTTTTAACTCTGCTGCTTCATGCAGAAAACTCAGAAAAATTGCTTTTCCTCCTCAGAACAGAAAGTAACATTTATAGACAATTAGAATGTCTGCAACTGTGTGAAACTCTGCACCCAGGGAGGTGTCTGATCCCCTGGGCTGGGCCTGCCCTAGGGAGACTGTCCCCCAACCCACGGAGAGCAGGTGTTACAAGGAGACAATGGAAGAACTTGCAGTAGTGACAGATATAAAGAGAAAGTACCAATAAGGGAGAGGCAAAAGGGTGAGGTTTTGCAGAAGGGTTTTTCATCTGAATGCATTTTTCAGGATACATTTCAGCTTGATTAGTGTTACCATGCACACTGATATTTATTAGATGAACATAGAAGTCCAGGACACAGATTTGTTGTGTCAGGTGTTCAAAGTCATGTAAATCCAGATGAAGTCTTCTTTTATACCATAAGATTTTGCCTAAATGCACTATTTAACTAAAACATCCAGACTTGTTAGATGGTGACATATCACAAGTTTTGGATATCTCTGTGTGGGCCTCATGAATTGTCTATGAAAATAAAATGAATAGGCAAAAATGTATAGAATGGATCTTCAAGGGTGTCCAGTAAAAAAATGTATAGAGATATGAATGTTGGACCTTAATGTATTGGCAGCTCTATTTATTTTCAAGGAAATGGGGAGAACAGTGCTGAGAAAGTACCTTTACAGATTCATTAGAAACATTAAAAAAAGGGAACAGATCAAAGATGAATTTTGAAATTAAAAATATTTTTAAATTTAAAAAAAATTACATACTTTTCCAAGATAGCGTAAGGTTTGGTATAAAATTGGAAAAATTCAAATTGAATGTTAGGTGCCATTTTCTCTCAAATAATAATAAAATAACAGTAAATAAAAAAAATCAGCACATATTCTTCTTGAATTTGAAAAACGGTAATGTATCAGTCTAGTGTAACAGAAAGTTTAATACAAGTGGATTTTCTTTTTGTCGTGACTCATTTAACTAATTTTCATTTTTATACTTATTTTTTACCATAAAATTTAGTTTTATTTTTTCCATAAAATTTTAAATAAATATTTAACATTTTTTATTGTATTTTATTTTGTTTGAACATTTGTTTATGAAATAAATTAAGATTAACATGTTAAACATTGAAACAAATAGTATTTAAATAAATATTTGATGTGTTCATTTTGTTTTATTTAATAAATAAATTGTCAGACAAAAGATATGGTAATTTAAATCAGGAAAAAAAGGAAAGCAGCATCAAATTTATATAGAAGTCACATTTTAAATGAAAAAACTTCAAAACTGAATATCCAGCAGCTGCTGCACACTAATTCTGGTCTTCTTACACTTGATGGCAGAGGGCCAGTTGTATCACACTCCTCAGGAACACACTGCAGCATTGACCCTGTAAGGTTGCTTTAAGGATTGGATGATCCAAGACTATCTGAGTAATTCCCAGCACAGGAACTATTCTGGGTTGTGCTTTTTGATTGACATGTGCTTGATGCCAGGGCTGCAGGAAGAAAGGCAGGTAGGCAAAGGGATTAGGGAAAGGATGGTTCGAGCTGTGGGAGGCTTCCTATTCTCCCACAATTTGCTGCACCTGTTTAGACTCAAACATCTAAAGGGTGCCAGAGGATGGCTGTGAAGTGGAACATGATTTTCAGGAAATAATATAGGTACACTGTCTTACTAGCTGCATTTTATATCATTCAGTCCACCTGATAGGGCTGTCTGGAATATAGGGCATATGCTGGGGATGTGGGAAGCAGCTTTTGGGTGAAGAGTGGAAGGTGGAGAAAGGTGCTGTTTTTTGGCCTCGAGCCTGAGCTAAAAAAAGTGACTTGAATAGTTAAAAAGGGGTCACAGAGAGAGAAAACTGCTACACTGGATATATCTCTATATGCCATATAAAATAGATAAATTTTTTAAATTTTTCTTTCTTTTTTTTTTTTTTTTTTTTTTTTTTTTACCTGTCAGCTCTGTATCCTCTGCTTTCAGGAATGTATGCAAGAGAACCTTGTGCTATGGATGGAGTATCCAGTGTCACTTTCCAAGAGTGTTACCATGTCCTCTGTTGTGAAGGGCCAGAGAAGAGGAGGACTGGATCATTTTGTGTGTGTGCACACATAAGTATGCCTGGCTATGTTTTCTTTAATTGTGCCAGGTGAGATGCAGTGTCAGGACCCTGCAGGGTGGTCTAGCTGCAGCCCATCATTTAGAAGCTGATGCATTTGGCTCCTCCAGTTGCTGTGGGAAGCAATGAGAAGATGTCTCAGGATACCACTTCTGAAGACCCAGTTTTCTTTGATTGGGAAACCCCTTGGACTGGAATTTACCACTGAGTCTGATGGTGCTGCCAATGATGGCAGCAGCAGTTCCTCCATCCATTGCTATTGTGATCTCACTGGAAGATGGTACCTTGGGAGTAGGAGAAGAAGCTCCTAAGCTGCAATATTTTGATTTCCAGGCCTTACTCATCATTTGGGAGACTCTGCAGTACTTCCCTTTGAAGATCCAGTTTAGCACAGCTTAGTGCAGATACTTATGCTGAGCTGGGATGGATGTACAACCCTGACCCTGGACCTCGATATAAGCCATCTTGAGTTTCTTTAGTATGTGTATACATGCTCTGAAAATCCACCACTTCGCCATACCTGGAAATTTCCCAGTAAACAGGTGGAATTAGACAGAGCTGAATTGGCTTGATTCTAGTCTAGCTTCTCAGGCATAAAAAAGACCTATCTTCCCATGCCCTTCTGTGGTCTACAGCTTCTGGCAGCTTTCTGTCTTTGAGAAAGTGACTGTTTTGCAGTGGACTATAAACATCAGGCTGTGTTTATAAAGCACAGCCTGTGTAGTGTGAAATCATACAAGGAAAGTGAGCAACAGAAGACAGTGTAGATCAAAAATGCCAAAATGGTATGGTCTCATCTGGAATACTGAAAGGAAACATTCCCTGTAAATTTCTGAATTATGCCAGTGAATTATTTAGAAAGTGAAATATGCCAATAGAAATATGCTAAACCTCTGCCAAAAAAATAATAGGAGTTTATTACCATAGACTACAGCATCCAGATTCTGGGAAATGTTCCTAAAAATACCGGATATGTCAAGGGAAAAGGTAAGATAAACCCAACTTGATACTGAATGGTACCAAGGGATATAAAAGAACTCTATGAATACTATTATAAGAGCCTCAGAACAAAATGTTATGTCAGCATTTACATTGCAATTGCATTTATGAAAATACAGAGTGGATTAACTAAGGATAGTCTAAAATAATCTGAAACTCACAGTTTTAGAATGAGAACTGTATGTAAAAGGGGGAAAACCCCAAACACAAAGTATAAATAAAACAAAGGCTAAATCTGAGCATGGTGTTCTGGATGAAGAGGCACCTGACCTCCAGAGAAGAGAAGGAAGTCAGCATCCTGCCTGTCCAAGGAAACTTCCCTCCTGCAGACCCTTTTAACCTCAGCTGAAGTCTTATACCTGAGAGAGTTGGATCATAAGCCTAATCAATTTTTAATAATTTCTAGGGCATACTGGTGTTTGGGTAAGGTTAGCATTTAAGAAACATTTAATTGTGTTTTGCAGTCCTCAACACATTTCATAGATTGTAACATTTATGACAACTACAGGCACAACAACTATTGCTTTTGTTATAGCCTGCAGAAACTAGGTTAGGCTGCTGATAGGGAAAAGAAAGTGTTAAGCATCAGCATTTATGTAGTCCTAATTGGATTTATCTAATTGTATGTATCTCTTGTTGTTCAATAAGCACTGTTCCATCATTCTTCCACTGGCTTTGAACAGTCCTCTTTTCTACTAGGAAAGAATAAGCCTAACCAGAACTGAAACTCTTATTATATACATGATAGATGTCTGACTTGGCCTACATAACTCATAGCTTGTTTAGTGCTAAAGTAGGGCACAGCTAAAGAGAGAAGAGAATTAGGCAACAAATGGAATAAATGTCTCAAAACATTCCTCTGAAAAATTCCCAGGCTTTTCTTTGGATTTGAATCAGACTCCGGAAAAAAACATGTGGTGATGAAGCTATGGTTGACAGAAGTGACTTCTAGGAGGCGAAAACAATTCAGAACATTTTATGCTGTCCTTTGTTATGTTAATTTCTGCAGGAAACCTGCACGAGTGAGTTGCTGATAACTTCCTTCTAGGATTGCTGTTGGAAAGGACCCTACAAATAGTCTGAGTAACTCAAACTGGCCAAATTACTACAGCCAGCATTGTCAGTGATGGTATATACAAGAGGTTTACTCTAGTAAAATTAAAGGAATTGATACCTTTAGGATACAGTTTGATGTTACTGATTTTTTCTAAATCCTGAGTGTTTAGATTTAATTAGTTATATCATACATTTTAAAAAATGAAATAATTTATTCTATGAATGCATGAGATATTAGATGAAATGAGGACAATACCATTCATAAAAACAAACAAAAAATTACTTCATCACAATTTTAAATCAATAGTTAAATTAATAATCTCTATAAATTTTTTATATTACCCATAATAAATTCAGTGTGACAAAAATATATTCATCATAAGCAATACTACAACTATTGCTAGCAAGAGTGTAGTTTAGAGAAAACTGTAGCTAAATCTTTCTTTGTTTTCATTTCATTATTCAGTTAACAAGATCAAAACAGGAGGCAAGTAGCAAATTTCTATGTGAGGGGATCAGCTACTCAAATATCTGTATTATTTAGTTCAGAGTTATGAGATCTGATGGAGGGTTACATCTCTCACATCTATTTGTGGAAGTCCAGCTTACTTCAACAGTACTGAATGGGCCTTTCATTATTATACACTCTCTTGGTGAATAGTACTTGATGACTGAACCAAGAAGGAAAAAAGACGATCAAGATAAAGTAAATTCATCAAACACAAACTAGAAAATGTACAAAAGTAACACAGGTCAATGGAGTATGGTGATACTATTTATCATGTTATAAAGTTAGTGCATCTAGATAAGATCCCAAAGTCTGAATTAGAAGACGGTTCCTTTCTGCTGACCTTCTGAAGCAGAGTTTAGTTTTCAGAATTCAGAAGTATAAGAGTTTAATATCAATACTGAATTATTCTGCTGCAGCGAAGGTACGAGATTGTGGTTTGTCTCAACGCAAATGTGATAAAGTCGTCTGTTTCTACAGACTCTTCAAACCTTAAATGATAGTACATTCTTTCTTACTCATTTCCTCAAATGGCACTTTTGCTGATTGTAAACAATAACCTTTTAGAAAGACTGTTATGCTAATGCATACCTCTTTAGAAGCTTCCTTAGACATTGAGTAAATAGATAAATAAGTTTGCTTGTAACAGAAGGATTTTTATCACGGCAAACTCATCAACTGTTTAGATTCATCAGATGGTGTGATTTAACTGTCTTGCTCCCAAGGAAAATTATCAATAATCTATCAATCTCATCTTTTCTCTCAATTGATTTTTAATGCTGTTGGAAAGGGGAAAGAATATAGAAGAATCATATTCTTTTTCCTGGAGAGGTTCATTTTCCCGTGCTGCTTGGATCATATACTTCATCTACTTCAGTCTAAGAAATGCTTGTTTCCTGTCTAGGACGTTTTATCAATAGACACAGTGAAGCCAGTACAGGTGTTCTGATAAGGTGTAATCAGAGCTGGCTGCCTTTCCCAGATTAATCAAGTCCTGGTAGAAAAAGACTACAGCAAAAAATATATGGCTTTGGGTGAAACCATCCTTGTATCTTGTAGGAGACCATGTGATGCGGTATCCTGTGGATTGTCTTTTCTCTGTAGTTTAGGCTTGGTATTTTGTACCACAAAATCTGCCAGAGCACTTCAGCAAAATTCTAAGAAATCTGACTGTTGTGGGGTTTCTTTCTTTTTTTTTTTTTTTTTTTCCTTTTTAGTGTCATTTTTATTTCTTAACATGTCTTGCTGCTAGTAACATGAATGCTGAATTAATCAGTGGAACTATCTCATATATATTGAGGTGGTGAGAGCTACTTTTCCACTTGCAGAATGACAGCACCATAAAGGCAATCAGCATTTTCAGAGTTAACTATCACCTGACTCAGTGCAGGTTGTGGCAAGCATCTTTGGAAGACAGAAGGAAGGCTAAAAATATCTTACACCTAGGACAGTCATTATTACAGAAAATATCTGTCATGCTATTGTGGCATGATTGCATTTCATGACATTTGTGAGACATTCTAGCTCTGAGGCTGATGTAAGATGTTCAATTTGCCTGCTGACTTCAAGCAACCTGAGATTTGCCAATATTTTGCTAAGTGGCCACAGTAAGATTTAAAAGGGCGGTTTGACAGAACATGAAATCATGCAGCTAGAAAAGGAATAATTGCTTTGGAAAATTTCAGCATGTCTGTCTGTCTCAATACAAAGATACTTTTTTTTTTTTAACTAGAATTGTCTAGAAAATATTACTTAAAAAGTGGTCTGCCACAGGAATTGCTCTGACTAAGCTAATGCAAGGACTGGAAGTAAGGACTGTAATCAAAAGACCAAGATCAAGAAGCAAAAGCCCAATCAAAGGCAAGGTAGGAGCATGCCCAGCACACAGTTCAGCTGTCAGTAATTCTAGCAGTTCAGTACTGCAAGGCAGGTCCTGAGACGGCTTGTGGGGCAGATATGAGTACAACTGCAGGCTGATGAGTACAGCAGTCATGACTGGTCAGCTGGGAGCCCAAACAGGGCCCCAGGACAGGGACTGCTGCATTTATGCTTCTGGTGTAAAGGCAGTGCACTGAGTAATACAGCAGCAGTGGAAACAGCATGGATACCTATCAATCATTTAGGCTTAAAGGCCAGGCTTTATTTCTCACACAGTTTGGTCAGGTTATCAAGATGTAGGAGATTGGCTTCTGCCAGAATGCTGTCTGATATTCAATAATCCATGCAGAGCATAATTGCAACTGACAGTTAAGTTTATTCATAGAAGTTCTTATTATTTTCTGCCAGAGTGAGATTATAGGTCTACTACTAGGAAGACTGAAAACCTGACAAAGAGATTTACATTACATGGACAGGAATAATTTTTTTTCTGTATTGTCAAGAGGCTTGTGCTGCAAACCTGCTGATATTTTGATCAATAGTGCACTCTTGACACTTAAGTCTTTTGCGATGAAAGATGCAAGATCTCTTTGAGTACTAAAGATCAGTCTTTCCCAATCAGTTTTACAGTGTAACATAGCACAACTACTTAGCAAACATCTCTGCAAAATTTGTCTCATTTTTGACTGCTATCAAGCACCATATTATCATGAAAATAAATGTCCAGGTTCAAACACAAAAATTCATGCAGCTATCATTTTGAGAAGAAGGTGGGGAAAGGATTTTGGAGAAAATAGGCTGTCTATATTTATGAAGCAGCCACTTCTGCATCACATCTACTCAAATTCTTTCTCTTACCATATCCAGACACATTTCCAAGCATTTAGTTCTTTCTCTCAGCATCATTTGCATTTACAGCTTTAACGTTTTCTCCCACAGGCACCATTTGTAGGGCTTCTCTCAGTTCAGATCCGATTGCTATCCATTGTTGCTATTAGGAAGGCATCAGGTTTCCAGTTTAACATGCTAGTGATGAATAAAAAAAAAATCATATCTGAATAGGAATATTCAGGCTTATATTTATGCTCTGTAATCGTGATAAATCTGGTACATTTAATTTCTCTTTATTCGGCATACACCCTGTCCTGCTGTACTTCTGGGCTTCCCTGCCTCCAATAAAAACATCCACATTATTGTTGATACAAGACCTGTATATCAGTGTTTTAAGGAAATAGAAGATTTTTTTCCTACAGCGTGTAACAGCATAAAAGTGAGACAGACTACGCAAGATTATCAGAAAAATGTGCTTGGATTTGACAGCCAGGCTCTCCACCATGCTTTGCTCCGTGAAGAAGAATTAAAATATTGGAAAGAGTAAAATTTCTTCTGCTGGAATAGCTGCATTGTTGGCTTGTTTTGGGAGAACTGTTTAAACTGTGATATCATTCTTTGTCTGCTTAGGCACTGCATAAACGCAAATATAACAACAGATCTCTTATTTTGTTTGAGGAACAAGTTTATATTCACTGGCAAATGCATGAGACTTATGTAGACAACTTTATGCATACAGACAGACTGTGATAAAAGAAGCCAAGTGCCACTGATAAATCTTTGTAGTAATGACCAGGCCAATGATAAACACTAGGAAATATCATTTGGATTCCGTAATCTTTAATTCTGCTGAGGCTTTGAGCAAGTATGCCAACCATGATGAGTAAATAGTTGGTTTTGCTTTGTTTTAATCATAGACAAGCTGTGAGATTTCACATTTAAAATAATTCACTGCAGAAATGTGACATAATTGTGACATCTAGTCTTACTGAAAATAGACATGTCTAGACTAACTGTGGTGCAGGAAAAAGCCCCACATAGTAACAATAAAAAAATTATTTTTAAAAAGCTGTTGATTATCTACTTGTCTATTTAGACTTTGTTTTTCAACTTGCTTATTTCATTCAAAAAATTAAAGGTGACTGCTCCATGCACCCAATTCTGTTAAGGTTTTATGTAGTACCTGACAACAGGTAGCAGTAATACAATTCCAGAATTTTGGCCTTTTACTCAGAGAGATCATTAAGAACAGTGGAAAAGGAAAAGTTTTACTAAGATTTATCAAACTTGTCTCCCTATATTGCAAGATGAATAGTTTCAGAACAAATACTGTCCATATCTTTTCAGATGTCTGTCCTAGGGTCAAGCTTTGGAACTGCCCTTTCAACATCTATTTGAAAAGAGAAATAATCTGTTTCTATTTATTTTGTCTGAATTTTGTGGTTTTCAAATGTATTTTGACTTATTATTTCCATTACAGAACTCAAGTTGTTTTAAGATAGATTATCTAATTTAGTTCAGTTTCACTAATTTTTATACTTCTTGGATAGTTAGACAGATGATTTATAAACTGCATGAGTGAAACAATCCTGAATGATCAGAACAATTCTGTTGTCCAATATGATACTCAACTTCCTTCAATTTATTCTGCATGCTTTCCAATGTATTGTGTTTCTTTCAAAAAAATAGTAAAAATCCAGAAAAAATAATGCTATGTTTATCCATTATGACAGTTTGAATTCAAAATTCACAATGTTCTCTTCTTTGGTCCTGAAGAAGTTGTCCCAAAAGGTTTAAGCTGCCTCAAGAGCGTCTTAGCTCTGCAGAGGCAGGATACATTCAAAAACCAGAATTATTGGCAGTCTTCTATTAGTCACTAGTGACCAAAACAATTCAGGGCCCAGTAATGAATTTAAGTATTGCATGTTTGATGGTTGCACACAATCCAGTCATACCTGAAATTCAGATCACTGCATCCCTGGGTTAAAACTGTGAGTAAATGTACCTTTATTTGCCAGTTAAGCTGCTTTACAACAAAGGTGTTGTTTTAACATTCATCTTGAAACAATATAAACCTATGTTCTCTTGCTTCTGCCAGAACAACTATTTCTGCAATCAAAGGGACAGTCGGATTCAGGAACCCAGCTGGCTTGAAACAAATTATTTTTTGTTTCCTTAGGTATCAGCTGCATTGGCTGCCTGATTGCACTGACCATGCACCATCATGATCTCCAATGTTGCAGTGCAAGACCTGTGATATGAATTCAGGAGCAGAGCAAACAGTAGGACTGACTCTGATAGAATTAGTGACAAATAAGATAAACTGTATAATTAAGGGCCTGAATTCCCACCCTCTGTGAGCTGTAAATGTTAGTTATCACTCTTTTGAAATTATGTAAAGGTGGATAGGCTAGCCCTTGAATATCGGTTCACATATCGATTAGCATTAGCACTGGTAGAAATAAAACACACAAAAAGAAAACAGCTTGTCCTGAAATATAGGGAATGAGAATTTTCTGTTGAGAAACATATTATCTAGCCAAAGATTTACCGTCTCAGCTTAACAGAGAAATCAGTTCTGGAATAAAGCTATACTTTCTCATCTAGGAGACTTTTTTGAAGCAGTATCCCTAACAACTCTTTTGTGATGACAATAAAAAGAGTTGCTCTTCCTGCTAAATGATAAGAACTTCAAACCCACTAATTCATTCTCACTCCATACTTACCACTCTCCTTTATCGTAAATTTAAAAAGTATTCAGAAAATATCACAATTGCCCTCTTCCTCCCTGTAAGAATAATGCTATTCAATTAAGTAAATTATAGTAACAGATCACTTATGGTTTCTAAAACCAGAAACTAATGTCACTCAAATTACTAAGTACAGACCAATTTTCAAATGTTTTCCTTCTAGTTTAGTGTTTGTGTAACTGAAGTAACAGTTTAAATCTACTTTAAATCCTAATAAGGATCTTGATTTAAACCTGAAGTTAAATTCTAGAATTATCTCTCATTCTATGTACTACAAAATACTCACTTTAATAAGTGAATAGTCTGCTGTGTAGTGTATATCTAATAAAACACACTAAAAGAGAAAAAATACATTAATGATTTATATTGTCATTATTATTTAGAAAATTACATTACATATACTTTCACCAAATTATGTGCTCACTTACTTGGCATCAGAGAATATCGTCAATGGCAAAAAGATGGGAGTTTTTAGTTTGTAGGACATCAATAAGTTGCATATCAAATATGAAGCAACAGCCACAGTTTATATGCACAATTTTGTTGTAACTGGAAGCACAGAAATACTCCATAGAACTCCATAATTCAGTCTCAGTGTTTTTGCTGTGCAGTTCAAATGCATAAGTGTGAATATCATCTTAATCTGCAATTCTATCACAAACCACCAATACCTTCCAATTCTCATTCAAGCTTGCAAATATCGTAAAACTTGTTGAAGGTACATTCACTATTGGTATATAGTTGAAATTATTCCTTATCCAGTTGATACACATCAAAATAAAGCTTCCTCTGAAGGGTAGCAAGGGGTTTTAAGCTTTCCTGAAAGTACAGCAAGACGTGCTCTTGTATGAGCATACTGTCATTAAAGCACTAAAAAGGTCATCATAAAAACATCTTAAATTACTTTCCTTCATGGAAAAGTTCTAAGTCCATGCTTGATCATTTTAAATTTCTGCCATTGAGTGGTCCCATCTATTTTTGAGGTCCTGGTGTACCTGATCTATATATTCATGCTCATCTGCTCCTTTTCAGTTGTTGCACCACTCTAAAGGACAAGCTTTGTTATCTCCATTTTCTCTGTCTCTTAAGCAAGCTTTGCTAGGGTCTTCTAGCAATAAAACAAAGAAAGCTATGGAATACAAAATCAGCACAAAGTCCTCAAAAAGATTTCCCTTCTGAAAGGCAGATCTTGGTCCTAATAATTACAAAGCCAAAGATTCATACCTCCAGCATCTGACTTCAATGAAGAGAACTGAATGGTTTCCTTCTGTGATGACAAGCATGAGCAGGCAAATTATATCAATTTCTTACAAATGCAAAGACTAAAATGATACAATGTGAATTTCTGTAAACAGATCAGATACCTGTGTTACTTTTCATCACCACACAGAGTGCCAATAGAATCTTGTGTCTTGCTGACACTGGCAATGTGGTCATGGAGCAGACATGGTCATGTTGACAAGCATGTGATTGCTGGTGATGAAATTAGCATGCTGTGAAGAAAAAAGCGATAGAACTCCTTGTTGCCTCCAGCAGAGAGGAGAATGGGAGATAATTTCCTCCTCATCATTCACATATTTTTCCTCACAGCAGAAAGAAAGAGATGAAAGGGCTAAGGAGCTAGTTAATCATTGACTGAAGAAAGGCAACATCACCAACAGAAAAACACAGATACAATGTCAGGTTGTTATCATAACTACTTAGTGATTCCTGCTTAATGCCATTTGATAAGAACCTGAGGACCACCTGAGTTAAGGATAGTTGCAGTATTTGCTTCTAATCTTCTCTGCTGTGGTGGTGAAGGACACTACACTTATCAAAACTTTTCATGACAAAGGACAATATTTTCTCAAAAATCTCAGCACTGTTCCTTATTTAATGCGGAAAAACAACATTCAGTAATAAGAGTGCTCATGTGTCCTCTCTCTTCTACAACTTTCAAAATCACTAGCAAATATCAACCACATATTACAGAAAAACAATTATAAATATGTTGCGGTCTTGCAGAATTAATAAAAATGGGCAATCAAGTAGAAGACAGGCATCTGATTAATGCCCTTCTGATGGTGAAGTTTCACAGTTAGCTTAACATTATTAGTTAGCTTATTTAAACCTATAGGTTTAATAACCTACAGGAAAAATAGGCTAATAAATGCTGTCTCTGTGAAAAATGGTGCCTGTCCTTTATTAAATTACTGCAAATCAAAGAAGAAGGAGCAAAATGATAGGAAACTCAGCCTTACTTGTTCTGCTGTCAACAGAAGAGCTGCTTTTTTTCCTCCTACCTTTCCCTTTTTTCTTGCAGACTAAAACTCTAAAACATTTTAACTGTGGGACACTGTATTACCAAATTCTTCCTTTGTGCATCTCCCACAGGAATTGTGGGGCCATCTTCACCAGAACTGTATAAGTAAGGCTAGAATCTTTCTTTCTTTTTTTTTTTTTTTTTCTAAAAAAAACGAAGTGACACGAAGTAGTAGAGTAATGCAACCAAGTATTATGCCTCCCTACAATGTAGGTCATGTACTTCAATGGTCATATAAGGTTGTTGCAACATGTTCCAACCTGTAAAGAAGTTGTTGGTTTTGGTTTTTTGCTTCTTGTTAAGGTAACACTTCAGCATCCTACAAGAGTCCTTGCCCAGGGGTATTGCTGCCCAGCAGCCCTTAGCAGGCTATCTATCTTGCTGCTGACAGAGCTGGATACATGACAAATCAGTTTAAACTTAAAAATGGGCTGCTGGGAGGAAGTTCCAAGGTACTTGTTGAGGTGATGAACATTCTTTCTGTTTTCCAATATATAACAGTATTCTCATTCTGCACTTAAATATCTGCGATTCCCAGAATGGTTTCACAGTTGTTGATAATTCTGAGAATAATCCGAATAATGTTATATTCTTTATCTATAATTAAATACTTCCTTGCTGTTATGCTTTTTAGTGAGGGAACTTAGTCCATTTGGGATATTTGGAGATGCAGAAAACTGACTGTGTATATTTAGGAGATGTAACCCTAGTATTACAAAATAGTTCTGATCACTGTATTTCTTGAGAATTGAATGACTCTGGAAGAGGGCCCCAGAAGTTCTGTTCTACAATGTTCAGATTCTCTTTCCTTAGATCAGACTATGCATTACTTTTAAAGCCAGTGCTTCACTGTTTACAGTAGAAACTTCTCTGTCTTTGCTTTATCTGTTCTTTGTGCTGAATCAGCTTTTATTTTGAGAATAAAATACATGTATAGCAGATACATTGTTCATTTTTCTCTTGTGCATTTATTCTAATTTTTTTAGGGAATGACCACATATTAGAGACATGACTGAGTATACAAATAAAACCCACATACCCAGTAGTGTTTAGCAAAGAAAGCAAGCATTCTTTTCCTTTGTAAAAATACATTGATATATTGCGTAATGACTAGATTCATCATGAATGAAGAGCCTTGTCCAATAAAAAATTTTTTGCTGTTTGGTATTTAACATTTTGATTTGAGCATTCCTCGTTATAGAATGGCATATTATTAGTCTGTAATAACTTCAGGAAGCTCTCATAACACACATTCAGCCAGACTTAACAACATGAGGCTTGGCACAGCTTACTCCTAAGATCTTTTTGGTGTTTGTCATGCCATACTCATTAAATTAACATTTGTTGGGAAGATCTCTTCCCCTTAGAATCCAGCTGTTTTGACTCAGCCCATCTAGGATTTATGCAGGACTGTTGAGTTCAAAGTCCTTCAGTAGAAAAGGGTTTGTCTACAGTTAGTGGGCAAACTGGCCATTCCATTAGCAAAAATTAATTCAGTGCTTGAGGAAAACATCCTATATACAGGTTTAAGACATATGGTTAATGAAAAAGCTTGGAAAAGGGTGTCAGACAGCACTTTGTGGGAGGGATCATACAGTTCTAATTGACTGTAGCACTGTTGTTTGCAGACAAACAAAAGGTCTTCTGTGGGTTCAAAAGAGAGATTTATGAATCCTAATGGACATGCATTCTGCACTGGTTTATTCTATGGTTTTGCAGGTTAGTGGAAACCTATAATAGATTAATGTAATGATTGAGTTACTTTGCCTATCAGGATGACAGAACATGTAATCGATTGCCAGCTTCCATGTTAGCTTTCTGCATACATACAGTTTCAACATTTGGATTTTAAGAGAAGCACCACACCACTTTCCCTCTCTAAATGATGTATTGTTACATAAAGACATAAACTGTAAACGTATATTTAAAACAATGCACTCCAGAAGCAGCTGGGAGAAAGTTCTCTATGTAAGAGAGTATACATACATACATATACATATATATGTATATACGAGTACCTTATAAAAATCAAATTTCTACAGCAATTCAGCTCTAAAAATGAGAGAGACATTGCTAATTGCCTGGTACTCCACTCTGTTATAGTTTCAAGATCTATACCAGATCAATGCAGTCTAACTTTTAAGCCATGAGCATTTAACATATAGTTATATACAAAAAACAAGCAAATAAATTCAATGGAGGTGAAAGCAATGTCTTATTTTCCTTCACTAGTTACGAATATTTTAGAGAAGAATGACCTGACTGTTTGGAAGGTGGATTGATTTTTGCAGTCTGGAGCCTTACACCTTCAATAAATGCAAAGACCGGCAAGTACTGCAGCATGATTTTAATAGTAGGCAATAAGGCACTGCTAAACCATTTCCTGGTTGATTTTTCATTTGTATTTAAATAGAAGTGATTGATCTGACATTGCAGAAGCATCAAAATTAAGTGGTTTTATTATTACATCTTTATCAAATGTAGGTTATTGCATCCAGAACTTGAAAAACTAATGAAGCAGAAAACAAAAAGAAGGAGTGTATGCTCAGATGAGCTAAATTTCTAAAGAAAATGAAACTAAGAATTGTTCCTCGCTGTGACCATTTGTACGGAATCTCATTCCTAAGAATGCATATGCTTAGCATTAGTGGAAAAAGCAAACTAGGGCAGAAAGGATTCTGCAGAAGTTCATGAAGCTGATGAAAAGTCTGGAGGACAAGTCTTACGAGGAGTCCCTTAGGGAGATTGGGGTGTTTAGTCTGGAGAAAAGAGGGCTTGGGGGTGATCTTGTCCTTCTCTACAACTACCTGAGAGGAGGTTGTAGGTAGGTGGGGGTCAGTTTCTTTTTCCCAGGTAACCAGTGTCATGACAAGAGAAAACAGCCTCAAGTTGTGCCAGAGGAGGTTCAGATTGGATATGAAGGATAATTTCTTCACTGAAAGGGCAGTCAAGCACTGGAACAGGCTGCCCAGAGAGGTGGTGTAATCACCACTCCTGGAAGTGTTCAAAAGGCCTGTGAATGTAGCACTTGGGGACATGGTTTAGTGGTGAATGCAGTGGTGTTGGACTCGATGGTCTTAGAGGCATTTTTTAACCTAAGCAAATCTATGATTTGGTGAAGGATGATGATAAAGGTATATTCTTCTCACTTATGCACTTGTATCTGTATATCAAAGTGTATTATCCATATATATATATATATATACACACATCTATATATGTGATACACTTACAATACCAAAACAACCAAATGAGAACTGTAGTTCTTGTCTTTGATACCACCCAAAACAGATTTATTGTTGATAGACTAAAAGTGTCAGTCTTAGATCACTTAAGATAAGTCCCTCATCCTACAGAGAATACATTCTTATGTATCAGGTATTAAACATTACAATTCTGCAGTGTATCTGACACAACAGCACAGAGCATGTATCTAAACAGGTAGCAATATCTAATCTTAAGGGTCACCTAAGGAAATTCTCCAACCATAAGAACAGGAAGAGTTGCAAAATCAAATACAAAGAAACCAACACTAACAGGTCAATTTGTGCATTGTGACACACCTGTAAAATAACCTGGATTTGCCCCCTCAGGCAAACATACATTATGACACAGGTTTAAAGTATAAGACCGGGTAGTACTTTCCACTTGACCCCTGGTTTATTCAGACTGCTCTCACTGAAACTATTTTGATTCGATATATGGTTTAACTGTAATCATAAGTTTTAACCTCTCATATTACTCCATATACACCACCGAAACGGTGAAGTGACAATAGAATTGGTAACTTCCTTGCAGTCTAAAAAAATCACAGTTTAATAAAACATTACAGTTTTATCTGTAAAAGATCTTTGTAAGAAAATGGATAAACTCATTGCTTTCATTACCCTCAGATGCAAATGCAAGTTACGTGTGTTTCTGCAATTTAGATCACATATATCTTGAGAAAGAACCAGAAAACAAAGAATCCTTACCAGCTGTCTGCAGGTTTTTCAGTTCATATGACTTACTATCACCCAGAAATCCTCTAATAGAGAGGAGAACAGGGTCTCATTTTCTATGACATTTGTTCTCTTAGCCACCTGAAAACTAATGTCTCTCTGTGGTATTCTCTCTCTGTCTAAAGCCATTCCCCCTTGTCTTATCACTACATATCCTTGTGAGAAGTCCATCTCCAGCTCTCTTGTAGCCCCTCTTTAGGTACTGGAAGGCTTCTGTAAGGTTTTCCTGGAGCCTTCTCTTCTCCAGGCTCTTCACCAACCCCTGATGAACACCACCAGGTCTCCACTTGGATATTGACTACAACTCTTTGAGTGTAACCATCCAGACAATTCCTTATTCACCAATTGGTCCATTCATATAATCCAGTTTAGGATGTCATGTGGTACAGAATCCAAAGTTTTACACAAGTCCAGGTGAATTATGTAATTTGCTCTTCCCTTATTCACCAATGCTGTAAACCCATTGTAGAAGGCCAACTAATTTTTCAGGCACAAATTGGCCTAAGTGAAGACATGGTGGCTGTCACCAATCATCTCCTTGTTTTCCATGTGCCTGAGCATACTTTTAAGGAGGATCTGCTCCATAGTCTTGTTGAGCACTGAAGTGAGACCAGCTTGTAGTTCTCTGGGTCTTCCTCATTTCCCCTTTTAAAAATGAAGTTTATGTTTATCCTTTTCCAGTCAGTGGAAACTTCACTAGATCACCATGACTTTTCAAACATGATGGGTAGTGGCTTAGGTATTTCTTCAGCCAGTTCTCTTAGGACCTGTGGATGCACCTCATCAGGTCCCATGGAGTAGTGCACCTTCAGTTTCCTTAGATGTTTCTGAACCTGATGTTCTCCTGAAATGGGTGGTTCTTCACTCTACCTGTGCCTGACTTTGCCCTTTGTGACTTTGGCAGTGTGGCTGGAGCACTCACCAGTAAAGGCTGAGGTAAAAAAGTCTTTAAGTATCTCAGCCTCCTCCATGTCCCAGGTCTCTTATTTTTGTCTGAAGAGGGGCCACATTTTCCCTACGCTTCCTTTTACCACTGGCATTCCTGTAGAAGCTTTTCTTTTTGCCCTTGAAGTCTCTGTCTAAGTTTAATACTCGCAATACTTTAGCTTTCTTAACCTGATCCCTGGCTACTCAGACAAGTTCTCTGTATTCCTCCCAGAACACCTGTCCTTGCTTCCACCATCTGTAGGCTTCGTTTTTGTGTTTGTTCAGAACCTCCTTGCTTCTTATCCAGAAATTCATCCATGCAGGCCTCCTGTGGTTTTGCCTGAGTTCCTCTTTGTTGAAATGTATCACTTATGAGCTTGGAAGAGGTGATCCTTGACTATTAACCAGCTTTCTTGTGCTTCTCTTCCCTCCAGGGTTTTATCCCATGGTGCTTTATGAAGCAGATCCCTGAAGAGGCCAAGTCAGCTCCCGTAGTTCATTTCAGTGAACTTGCTGTGCTTCCCCCTCATTGCCCCAGGGATCTTGAACTACACCATTTCATGATCACTACATCCCAGGCTGACCTTGAGCTTCACATTCCCCTCTAGCCCCTCCTTGTTGGTGAGAACAGCACCTCTCCTTGTAGGCTCCTCTATCACTTGGAGAAAGAAGGATTCATCAAAGCATTCCAGGAACTTCTTGTTCTTCCAAGAGATGTTGGGTCCCATGACGACCAGGGCTTGTGAATGTGAGTCTGCTCCTGTCTGTCTGTGGAGGGATTCATCTGCTTGGTCATCCTGGATGGGAGGTCTGTAGCAGATCCTCACTGTAATGTCACCTGTTCCTTCCCTCCCTTTAATCCTGACCAATAAGCTTTTGGTCAGCTCCTTATTCACCTCCATCCTCATCCATCCATGCACTCCAACAGGACAAGACATTTGTTTGCATAGAGGCATTTGAGTTGCAAACCCACTTACTGGCTGGAGTGGCTGGAATTCCTTTGTGCTGCCCTTCAGGTGTTCTCCTGCTGACCTGTGATCTCTCTCCAGGCCCTGGGCGTCTCTTACTGGCTCTGGCATCAAACTGGTATGACTTGGATAGCCTGAGGTTCCCCTGCCCTTGGCAACCACAGTAGTTCTTAATGCCCATACCCAGTTACTGCAGCAGTCTTGTACGGCCCTTCAAAGGCAGAATCCAACACTTCAACATTTTGTCCAGTGGGAGAGACAGAAGGAGAAGTTATGAATAATCAAATGCTCAAGTATGTTCTGTAAGACATTGGAAGAAGCTCCAAACATGGAAAAATTTAGGAATGATATAAGCCTCTTGGTTCCTGCAAAGGCCTGTTGAAATTTATTGGCCAAATATTTGTGTACTATTACAGTTTTACCAGGTTTTTTTTTTCCTTTTTTTTTTTTTTTTGGGAGGGGGCAGTGGGGGGGGGGGTGGAGTGAGGATGATTTTAATGGAAAAAGAAAATAAAGTACTGACGTTAACACATACATTCTGACTTTAAGTCATAGGGGTATGTCTCAATGACAGTCATTAAAAAAGAAGTACACACAGTGGTAGAACGTGTTTCCAGGATGTGCCTGTACTTCCTCGAAATATTAGCTAGGAGCAGACACCAGGCATGGACGTTTTTCAAACCGAGCAGATTAAATCTGTAAGAACTAGAAGCTAAAAGCTTCTAGTGGCACTACCTGAACGGCCAGCCCTGAACTGGCCCGTTCCAGCTGTGACCCATTCCTTCAGGAACAAGCGGTGCTTTCCATGAAGCTACTTATTCATACGTAGAAAAGCCTGACACAAGCCGGACCTTGGCAGCGGCTCACAAACGTGCCCGTTGTTCCATGGGCAACCGGTATACTATGGAAAGGTGCGTCGGGGGCTTTGCTAAACAACGCGGATGCGGGGGGTCGTTCTGTCCCTCTCTTCCTTCTCCCCCTAGCCGCCTCAAGGCCCGGGTAGCACGGCGGAGTCCCACGGCATCCCTCCCGCTTCCTCCCCCAGCCTCCCCGCTTTCTGCGGCCGAGGCTGCCACACAACGACGGCCGACGGGGCGGCGGCAGGAGCGGCGCCATCGGTGAGCGGCGCCATCGCTGAGTGGCGCCTCCGAGCGGCCGCGCCGCCCGGGGGGAGGAGGCAGCTTCTGGCCGGCCCCGCCGCACCGAGACAGAGGTGGGGAGCAGGAGCGGGGCTCCCCTCCTTCCCCAGGGGGAGCGGGAGGGGCGGCGGCTGCGACTCTCCCCGGCGGCTGCGACTCTCCCCGGCGGCTGGAGCGGCGGGGCCGGCGGGGGTGGGGCCGCGGCCGTGACGTGGCGGCTCCGGCGGCGGCGGGGCCGGGCGGGGACTCGCTCGGCGTTGAGCGTGTGCGCGGCGGCCCCGAGAGCTCCGGCGGCGGCCCCGGTACCGCTCTGGCCGCAGGAGGAGGTGCCGGACTCCTGCACCGCGTGCGGGCAGTGAGGAGCAGCGGGGCGGCCGCGGAGGCGGCCGGAGGAGGAGGAGGAGGAGGAGGAGGAGGAGGCAGGGAGCGGGGAGCAGCGTCGCTTGGTCGGCCCCGCGCCGCTGCTGCCGCCACTTCCCCGCCGAGCGCTCTCCTGCCGGAGAACTCGATCCGCTCCCGGAAACTCTCGTGTCGCCTCTTGCCGCGCCGGCGGGGTGATCTCGACACGGCTCCTCGCCCCGGCGCGTCGGGCGGGGGAGGGGGGGCCGGGGGGCAACTTCTCGCACTTCTCCGGAGGAGAGTCCGTGCCGCCTCTCTCCGGGGGCGGCGGCGCCCGCGGTCCCTGCCGCGCCGGAACAACTTTCGGCCGCGAGCGCGGGGCGGCCGAGCGGGGCCCGGGCGCGTCGGCCGCGGCGGGAGGAGTGCGGCGGGGCCAGCCCGGCGGCCGCGGAGATGAAGCTGAGCCGGCAGTTCACGGTGTTCGGCAGCGCGGTCTTCTGCGTTGTGATCTTCTCCCTCTACCTGATGCTAGACCGCGGCCACTTCGACCACCCGAAGAGCCCCCGGCGGGAGGGCACCTTCCCCAAGGTGAGCGGGGCGGCGGCCGGGGGCGGAGAGGGGGAGGCGGCGGTGCCGCCAGCGGGGCTCCTTTCTCTCCCCGCCGAGATTCTCGGGCTGCGGGGGGCGAGCGGAGCAGCTTCCGGGCGGCGCTGCCGCGGCTCGGCCCGGCCCGGCCCGGGGCTGTGCGGGGAGCGGGGTGCGGGAACCAGCCCACCTGGCCGGCCTGGTAGGGGGACAAGCCCACTTCGCCCCGGCGGGACGAGCTGGAGGCTGCGGTGCGGCTCCCGCGGCCCCGGAGGCTCCTCGGGCGGGCAGCAGAGCGGGGGTGCGGGGCTCACTCTGGGCTGTAGGAAGCGGTACTGGAAACAGGAGCCGACAGGGAGAGCTGGGAATCCGAGAGTAGAATCTCAGCCGTGTCAACAACAGGTAGGTTTAGAGAAATGCTGACTTCGCTGCTGCTTTCCGTTCCGCTGTGCCTTACTTGGGAGCCGTAACCGGCTGACCCGACTGCGCCGCTTAGTTGAAAGATGCAGCTCTTCACTTTCCTCCGTTGTCTATGTGAGGGAGAAATTCAAAAACTGTGCGTGGCGGTTGTGATAAGGATTGTTTGGCCGTGACAAGAAACATGTATTTCAGAGAGGGCATGGTATACTGTGCAGAATAGCAGAATGCTGCTGGGTATAAACAGCTGTGTGTTTTTATAGTAGTGGACAAAAAACCCCCCAGCCCAGAAAATGAAGTTATAACCTATTTATGCTTGCACGGTACTTATTTTTATTGGAAACAAATGAAAATTTATTCTAGTACTGCAGTGAATTTGCTTCAAGTGACTAGAACTCCAAAAGATTGTATAAAAAATAACATTTATCTCTCTGTTAGAACCACTATTGTTTCATTTAATGCAAAAGTAATTACTGATACCATTTTGTTAATGGTAAATAAAAACCTTTACTTAAATGTAAAGAAAAGGAGCAGATCTGTGCTACCCTTTTTCCTTCAAGTTACAGTTCAAAGGTCAGCCACTAGTTTTTGCAGGAATGAGGAGAAAGGAAAGAAGAAGCTTAGGAGATGGAAGAATGAAAGACAAGACTGGCTACAGCAGCTGTGTCTGTTCAAAATGTAACTCCAGCAGGCGAGTAATGCCACGTGTTACACTTGTAACAGCTAAATACAAGTGCTGCTTTGGTGATATGGTCGGTAACTTCTGTAAAGAAATCACTTAATGTGTCGTTATTTCACTAGCTGAGTTTAATCCAGGTGAAGTATTGAACTGGAAAGCTCATCCATTGGTGTGGTTTTTTTTTTTTTAATGTTCGATTTTGGTTTGAAATACTTGAGTGAATAAGGAACACTTATTAGACATGTCACTGTCTTGCAGCTGAAGTTCCTGTCTGTATTCTACAATGGTCTGAGGTGTAACATGGTCTTTTTTCTTGTGAGGAAGCGTTTGGGACCTTAATCTGTTTTTAGACCACTTCCTTCTATGTGATCTAGTCAGTTAGATACCATTGTTTCTCCTTCCATCCTCCTCCTTTCTCTCAGTCTTCTAGAACAGTCTGTCAGTGTTTACTCTTTTTGTTTTTTCCATGTCTAAATTTCTTTGAGGCTTCTTATTCTTATTGGAGAATCTTCTGCCTATCACTAGTCCTTCCTTTGGGTGGACAGTTACCTTTTCCTTTCTTATCGCTTTGTTCTTTGAGAATGTTAAAGGTGAAATTGACATGATTTTGTCATTTGCTTTTGCTACTCATGTGATAGAAATTTTTCACTTTGTTGTACCTATGAAACCTCTGAAATCTGGCAAATGCTTTCATAGCCTTATAATATCAGTTTAAAATAAATTCAAACCATGAAAAGTGGAATAGAAACCTCCAGAAATATTTGAAAGAAACAGCTTCAATACTACTACCTCATATGACTGCTTGTGTCAGTGCAGTGTTGCCAAAGCTCAGAGTACTGTAAGTGAAACTAGCCACAGATGTAAAACCTTCAGGCTGTTTTTGTTTGTGAAAAACTATGGCAGCAGTTTGTAGATTTAAGAAGGCATTCTGTTTTCTGATAACAAAGGTCAGTATTTTTTGGCTTAGAAAGAGGAAGCAAGCCTTTTTTTTTTTTTCTTTTTCTTCAGATTTTACTGATTTGATTTACTTCATACCTCTTTCTGTGCTGGCAGTGTGCTGATTTTTCAGCTGGTAGTGCCTGTTAGTCTGCCTGTTAGTGTCATGGTACCTAGTGCCAGTAGTAAAATTAATTATTAGAATTGCTGCTTCGTTTTCATTGCCATGTTTTCTTTCAGACAAGGTACCTTGGTCTCAAGGTAGTTTGCATCAGACTCAGTCTTGTGAACCTGTCTTCTTTCAGGCTTCTCAGTGTAGGCCAGTGAGTCAAGAGCTGCCCTTACAGAACTTGCATAACACTTTGAGAGTTCAAGAATACCAACAGAAATGTCTTGCAGAAATAATTTTTGGGCAGGATCTCCCAATGGGTGAATATCCATAGGCAGATGGCTTTATGTGCTCTCTAAACGAATACTTAAATGATTTTCACTGCTGTGCTAAACAGAACCTGTGGTCAGGCTTGGGACACAGCAGTGGCATTGTGTCTTTCTCAGTGTTTGGATTGCAAAAGCTGGCATCAGTAGTCAGTTTTACAGTGAGGTTTTTTCACAGCTCTCCATGCTAAGGTGGCAATAGGGGCAGCTCTAATAGAACTTGAGGTAAGGTGATTTATAGCCTTGTCATCACTGGTGGTGCATTGAAATCATAATACCAGAAGATCTCTCTGTTGCCATACAATGGAAGTCCCTATTAATTCCAGGAAGAATAGGTACTTATAGACTTACTGACCTCTCCTTTGTAACTCCTGCATGTATCTTCATGAATCCTGCCTGTTTGTCTGACATGTATTATTCTTAGAATGGCCATATCACAAGCTCTGTCTTTCTGAGCCTGTTCCTAGCCATAGGATGCTCCTGTCTCAGGACATGTCTCAGAATATGATGTGTCCCAGTGTCCTATCTCAGGCTGGGTACCACGTCACAACATTACACAGGGACGAGCTCAAGGTGCAGGAATGGTCTTAGGTGCATTTTTAGTTTATTGTACCCATTGTCAGTACAGATCACTGTGTAAGATTCCTCTAGTGGAATATAGTAGAAAAAGTGGTTGAGTGTATTGGTTTTGTCTGCAACAACACAGAACTTTCTGAGAAATCTTGTGTGACACTAGAGTGGAGCAAGGTTCAAAGTAGTGCTTAGTCCAGTGATATCTCTTGTGCAGCGTCAGCTACAAATGATTTGTGGGCCAAATTGATAACTACTAAGTGAAAACTACATTCGAATCAAGTCTCTAGTGGAGTAAGTCCATAAGCAGCTTATGTTGAAGAACCTGTGTAATGGTATACAGAGGAATACTAAATACTGATAGGCCCATATTGATCTACTCTGGATTTTGGACTCAAATAGAAAAAAAATCATTAGCATAATGACTTGTTTTCTCAACTAACTTTACCTTGACTTAGAACAGATCCATGAAGGCTATTAAGATCCATGAAAGCTGTTCATTTACAGAAGGCTGTGAAATATTTCTTTTGATTCTACATTTGCACCTTAGCATGCATGACACACTTTAAAAGTCCAACTAAAAAAACAAAATTAAGTGGAGGATTTGTAAGAGTGTCTTACTTCAGAAATGTATGGTCTTTTTAACATGGAAGTTAATTTTGAGTTAATTTTATGGTTGAGTAAGGCGAAACAGCAACACATTGCAGCATCCTCTGTCAGTATATGATAGGTAATGCTTTGAACTTGAACTTTTTCCTCTAACTACTTTCACTTGGCTTGGTTTAGCTTTTATGGGACATATCTCCCCCCGTGTGCAAGATTGTTTCTGGAAATACATTTTTGATAGTCAAGTCTCCCATTATTCTGGTAGATAACTGGATTGGTACCAAGTGATTGCTTTAATTTATCTTTGTTCTTTTTTTTAAAGTTTGTTAAAAGTCGAAGCACAAACATACTGCAACTTCCATGCTTACTATTTTCTTTTTCCTAAGCAATTGTTATTTGAAGATCCCTCTCTTTACCTCCTCTGTGTTTTCTTCACCACCTCCCTCTTCGACTACTGTTATTTGAAGCTTACTCTGATCTCATGTGTGCTAACTGCTTTTATGGTTTTATGGACTCACTAATTGCACTGCATCGAACTAAGGTGATTGAGTACAGTTCCTCTAAAACCAGCTGGCTTGGTGTATGTTTTTGTTGTTGTTGTTGTTTTTGTGTTGTCTTTTTTTTTTTTTTGATTTTGTTTGTTTCCAATGTTCTTCCAGCAAAGCATTAGGTATCCTGGCTCTTGGTGGTACTGATAAAACTTCTTTACCGGAATCATGCTTTCAAGGCATGTACACAATGTATCAAATACTTCAGCATAAGTTGCACAAGTGGTGATTGTTGCAGTGCAGGGTGTTATTTCATCTGAACTTGCCAATAATTTGACAGTAGTACCACTTGGCCAAAATATGAATCATGGAAGGGTGGAGCATTAATAGCAGGAAATAAGGACTAAACACATGGCAGAAACACCAGCAGTTCTTTGATTTGTGTGTTGAAGAAAGGCGCCTTGTGAACTTTATTCTGAAGTGCTGCGGAGATAACACTTCCCCTACTGTAAGAAGCTCTGCCTTCAGTCAGTCCTCTGTAGCTGCAGTGTATCAGCTGATGCTTGGTAGGTACCTTGCCCCACAAATACCCTGTAAACACCTTTTCCACACAGTTTGGCTATGTGCCTTGCCACAGTGAAGTAACTGAAATCAGTGGCTTCCGTGGACACGTTTTGAAGTTGCATGTTCGGAGTAGTTGGTGTGTTTTCATGAGCTTGTTTGGGAGCTTTCCAGTCAATGTTGTGTCACACATAACAGGACTTGTGTTTGCAGAAATATTGGAAGCAGTGTGAGCAGGCATTTAGGAAATATTTGTTTTACTCTAAAATGTGAATAGTGATCATTACGGTTATGCATCATTTTGAATTGTCACTTTTTGACTTCTGGGCACTGAGAAATTATGGGTGCAGTGACTTTTACTAGCATTCTTATCAGTTTCACATCTGAGGAGACTGAATGTTGAGTAAAAAAATCCCAAAATCATCATTTTCCTGGATTTGAAACATGTTGACTGATTTTAAAAACAAACAAACAAAACCCTTAGTAAGTTCACAATCTAAAAGCCTTTTAATGTCATGGAAATATCTTGAGTGCAAAATAATTGAAATTTAGGATTACTTCTTCTCAGCTTGTAGTACATTGCAAAGGAGGAGCAGCCCTCTTTGTGAACATAATTACAGGTCAGTAACAATTCTTTGTTTTCCTAATGTTCACAGAGCGTTCTCATTGCTTGCTCCTTTTTTGTAAAGTTCTGGCTAAGCAGCAGTCAAGCAGAAGCTAATAGCCTCCCTCAATTACAGGCTTTGAATCTGGTGCAAAATGTTGAGCAAAATGTATTTTACAGAGTAGTAGCACTAGCTATAATTGAGCAGTTCCTTCTGCTACCTAGAGTCAATGCCTAACTTAACTGTATAAACTATAACTGTATAAACTAAATGGAGAGAGTTTTCTAGTTTATTCCTACTTTGAGCTTTTATTTTTCTAACATGTTAAGTTTTGACTTTGTTCAAATGAAAATAACTGTTATTAAAATGCTCATACTCCTAATGGCATATAAGATGTGCTTCAGTCTTATATTGGTAGCCATTTAAATAAGGATTTGGCTTAGGGTAGGAAGGGAAATCAAAAAGGAAATGCAACTGAAATGTATCAGTCACAGTGGACATTTTTCAGTTTAATTGACTTTAAACTGAGTATTTTTAGATTTATCTCCATCTCCCTTTCTTTTCTCCTTGCCTTCAGATCACTGATGCTTGTGTCAAAACTAATCCCTAACAGGATGCCTTATATTTGTCTCTGTAAATTACATGAAACTTAAATCTAGTACAATAGTACATTAAACATTCCTGTTATTGCTGCCTCTGGTAAAGCAAAATGTGGAAGTCCATCAACTTCTTAAAATCTGTCTGTCAGGCTGTTGCATTTTTGAATCAGAACTTTCCTATTTTTTTTTAACAGAACAGACTTTTGTTTTGTAGTTATTTAATTCAGAAGAATTCCAGTGTCTTTATAAAAAGTGAGTTTATTTGAATAATACTTTAAAGGTAGGAAATTACTAAGAGGATGTAGTACTTATGTACTTTTCATTGTCACGAATGCACTTACGCCTTCTGCCCAGATCAATAAAGTCTTCAGACCTTGAATTGTCCTTTTAACTGGTGCACTGTATGCTTGTTTTTTGTTCTATGTCCTACCTTGCAAAGTGAATACATGCTGAAACAGTGTGTTCAAGTATTAAGCTTTGATGCTACACCAGGTTGCATTTTTGACTTTTACCTGCTTGTTTTTTCTGTGCAGGAGGTGACCATTTAATTCTATATTTAGTATGTTCTGTTCACTGTACAGTGCTCTGATAGTGAATGCTTCCTTGTGTTACTATCTTGATATGCTGGCATCTCTTCAGAGGTTTATATCAAGATTTTAGCAAAGTTAGTACATGATTTCCAAAGGTGTACCTGGATATAGTAATTGACAAAGACTGGTGCAGAAAACCATTAAGATGACTAGCATTCAGTGCAGCCAGAGTCCAGTTTTCTCACTGCTTGCTGTAATAAATGCGTATAGGCAAAGATCTTGAATTCCACATCCTTTGAAGAGCTCCATTCATTGTAGTACTCCGCTTTCTTCACCACACTTCGTTGGTGCACCGGTCTCTTATATAGGACACTGCCAGTTCCTTTGTCTCCTGCTTGTTCATGTGCCGGAGAAAGAAAATGGGCTCTTTCTGACTTTGAACCAAACACTGGGTGGTTACTGGCTGATTCTGGATACAAATAACCAAATTCCAGGTAACATAAGAAGTCTGTAAAGCAGATTTCTCCTCTGCCAGCCTATTTCTTTGAGATGATCTCACCTGTGAGCCTGTCATACTCTCTCTTCAGTTATTTGAGCTAGCTGTCTTTTTCCTGAGAAAATGATCATCAGTGTGGCCTGTTGGAAGTTACTGCATTTAGGGAAAGAGTGAGCATTCACTCAGGAAATGAAAGTTGCAACTGATGTCTTTTCTACAATGTACAATGTTTACATGGGAGAAACTGTCCACTCTCCACTTCCCCAGAATAAAACATGTTGATCTCTCCTTGTGCTGCTGGGCTTCCCTCCTTGTGCTGGGTGGCAGCATGCTCCTTTCTGGAGAGTCCTTGCTGCAGGTCAGACTGGCATCAGAAGCAAACAGAGAAGGGCAAGCAGAGGGCAGTGGGAAAGCAGACTGCTTTGGAGTATTTGGGGCATGAAAACCACTGAAGGGTTCAGACTGACTGAAGCATAAGGAGCTGTTTATGTAGCTGGTTCATGTGGTGGTAATGACAGGTTTCTCAGTGCAGCTAACAGGTATGGACAGTTTTTGTTCCAAGTGGGAGGAGGGCGTGCTGATCTGTGCTGCCCTTACATGGAAGGATTTTGTTGGTTAAGTCCAATCCTGTGTAACCACAGTGTGTTGGCTCATGTGATGCCATTCTTTTACCAGTGCAGCTGTAGCTACTTTCAGCGCTATTGGATTTGTTGGTACTTTGCACTTCTTGTAGAAATACTTCTTTGCTGTGAAGTAACGGGAGGATTGCCTTTCTTGCTTTTTAATAAAATCTTAATTTGCACACTCATCAATGTTAAAAGATAGAGAGAAATGAAAGAATCTTACACCAAAGTTGTTATAAACTTATTAACTGGTTGTGTAGGCCAAGTGATTCTCACAACTTTATATTTATTTTCCTTGTATTAAAACAAGTGTGTAGATTAACAGAGCATCCTTTAATGTTCATTTGGACTAGGACACACTTACTCAGATGGCATACCTCCAATTTTCCTTGCAGTTAGGCATTTCTCAAAGTCTTGGATCAGGATTGCTTCTTTTATGAGAAGACTTGATGCTGTAAAGTCAGGAGTAGGTCTGCTAACATTAATGATTTGTGCAGCTGACCCAACTTTTACCATCCAGTATCTACAAAGCCACGTAGAAAACAAAATTTCAGATAGTACTGTTTAAGTTAAAATTGGTATATGTCTGCTCAGGTAAAAAGAAAAAGAAAACCATGGAAAAATTGAAAGCTTAATTTAAAACAAAACACTGGAATATGGTTTTAGTAATGGAGAGGATCTGTGTGTTTTATATTTTAATTAGATGTATATAGTGTCCCCTGTAACATGCTTCTAATCTGTTTTACTCAACATCTGTTACTAGTAATTAATAAGATGAAAGAGCTTTAGTAGTAACTTTGCTACTGTTTGGTACTGTTTGGCCTTGACATTTGAAGTAAGTCAGTTGCCTTCATCTAAAAATGTTGAAACTGAATTTATTTTCATGTGTTAAATGTATTGTTTTGAAGAGTGTCAGCATTTTCCATGTTTAGGTCATATTTTAAAATCCTTTTACTGTTGAATAGGTGATATCTATTTAACATGAGTAAGGTGAAAAGGTTACTGTGCAATGAAAATAGACCTAGCTTTTGCATAATTTGAATGCATGTGAAATTTTAACCTTGAGAATGGGTTCCTGATGTTAATTATTTTCATGCTGAATGAAGGCTGGGATCCATTTCAAGTCTGTGACACTGTTGTTTCTTAAAGTAAATTCTCATGGATGTGGTATTTCACAACAAAACTGAAAATATTTTGATGCTTTCAAAAATTTGGTTACCTGTCTGTTTTAACTTGGGTAGTGCATTAGGTCTCAGTTACGTGTTCTTAACTATAGCTTTTTATTTCATGTTTAGCATTCAAGTTGAGTTAGTACACGGCATGTTTAAATGCTTTCAAAGACAGACATGATGTATCTCATAGTCTTCAGAAAAGAAAGCAGGATTTTCTGTATTAATGTCCTCTGTTAAATTCTGCATTGAGAGCTCTTTGTAGGGATTTCTTTCTCCAAATAGATCTACCTCAAAAGTTAGAGTAATATACTTTAACAGACTCCTGAAAATCAGTGTGCTAGGTAGGCTTGAACCCTGCAGCTAGATTATTTCTGGATGTATGGAGCAACATATGAAGTTGTTGTTTGAAGGTCATCTGGGAACAAATTACTATTTTTAAACAGGGAACCTGGTTTATAAAGAAGCTGGTAGAACCCGTTACAGATATTTGAAGGTTTAAAGTATAACAAGTTAAATCAAAGGTCTGTCTAAAGATAGGAAATATGACATGACCTCCAAATCAGAAGTTCATATCTGTCTCCTAGGGGTTGGCAGTTTATGAGAGGATCAATCTAAACACATATTTGGTGAGGTTTTAAAATATTTTTTGTTTCCCCCCTGGGTCTGTTATTGTGCTGGAGAGACTATAATTGTTTAGATGATATAAGTAAGATTGGTGGTGTAATATATGACCAGGTAGTTGAAAAGCTATTGCTAAGCAATATAAATATCTTTTTGTTTAAGAAAGGTAAAATATTTCTAAAACATACATGAATAGGAATATAAGTTTTAGTCAGGTGTCTGATTTCATAGTTGTATTTGCAGTGTATATGGTGGTGGGATAGGTGTGAACAGCATTTGAGCTGCACACTTTGTACGTTTGAACTGTAGTCATGGGCAGTGAAGCAGGTAATACTTTGTATAGGTGGCAGCTGTACTGTAGCTTCCTAGGAATCTGAAGATCAGAGCCTATGTTAGACAGCCTGTAAAGCCCCTATCGGGTATTGTTTTATATGTGTTATTTTTAGAGTGAGTGGCATAATAGGCTGTTAGTTTTCTGTGTAGGGAAACCTTTCATAAATCCTAAACATCATTGCAAGGGAAAACACTGATTTTAGACAGAAATGTGCACACAGTATCTTTGATGTAGCATTTGAGATTTCCATCTGGTTGTTTCTTTTGTGCCACCAGGGGGCATGAGACTACAGTCTGTTCGTTTTGACTTTTTATTTATTTTTCTTTCCAGTATTCCATCATCTGCATATGAATTTCTTCTTGTTTTCAGTTCATCCGTTTTCTAAGTTTGTAGCATTTATCTTTAAACTATTGGGATTCTAGGATGTTGGCCCTACATGTCAATTAGCTTAATCTGATTCTGTTGTCAAAATATATTTTGCTCTTTTGGGAAAGGAATAGCTGTCTGACTGTTGCATTCTAAAATCTTTGTTTGTTTTCAGGATGTATCAATCTAAGAAACAAATAAACAAGCAGCAACAAAGCAGTGGGCCAGCACTTCACACAGCCCAAAAAATGAGGGGACCAGCTTACCAACATGTTAAAAAAAATACTAATTTGCAAAATTGCAAAGAACTTTCATAAAAGGATGAATTGAAGATAGAATTATTCTAATGGTAGAATTATAGCACTGACAGTTGGGAATCCAAAAGACTGATTGGTATCCCTTGGTAAGGGGTGTTTTTTTATTCCTGCAGGCTTCTCAAAGTGAACAGAATTTAAAAGAAGGTACACATCAATTTAGAAAGGAGGCTTAATCCTTTGCAAACCACAGTGGCTGAAAAGGAAAATGCAAATACTTCAAATGAATTATGGTTAAAAGGGAAAAAAGTGTCATTTACAGATGTTGTTTCTAATATTACACTATAGTCCTAAGAAAATAAGGCATTGGCGCTAGGAAAAAGTTATTAAAATCATAAGTGACAGAGTAGCTGTCTACTGAATCAATGTTGTTTTTGTTGAATGTAATGGTAAAATGTAGATGCCTGAATCTGTAGAAGGTTTTGTTTTAACAACAGCTGCTTGCAAAAATATCTAATTATACATTGTATATTTTGGGGGGTAACCACAATTTTAATAATAGGAAGTGACTGTTCTTTTTTTTGGTCTCTTATAATTTATTATTATTGTTATGTTAAAGTCATTCTGAGGAAATAAAGAAATTACTGTTAAGATGAAAATCATGTTAAATTATGTTAAATAATTTGGCCTTTTGTAATTCTGTAAAAGCTAACTCATTCATGCCTGAAAAAAGGTGTACTTCAAATAATTTGGAAGGAGTGGCTATTACATGAGAGGGTAGTAGCATTTGGAGGTACCTTGTTTGGCTGTGCTCCCTCCTATATTCCAACAATACAGTGATTAGATGCTGTTAAATTACTGTGTAGAATCTGTCTCTCCTTCTAAGTTGCTTTGGGAAATGTGCTGACTTTCAGTTCTCACTGATGTTGTTCTGCAACCTTCCTATGGGGGTGCACACTGGAATCATCTACAAAATCCTGTTGCTTAGTCAGATGACCTTGTGACTAAAAATGCTCTTAGCTTGATCTCTCTTTTACAGGATTTTCTTGATGTTTGTAATGGTCCAATTTACAGATTATTCCTCTGACAGGCTGTTAAGGGATCTTTTACTCCCATTAAGTGGTTTTGTTTATTTCTCTCTAACTTTCACTGAAAGTAAGAAACTTGGTATTTATTGAAATACTGTTTTACATGTATGGGAAAACCCTGATATGTTTACATCCTGTTAATCCCATCACAATGTGACTGACTGTAAAAACTGGCTTTCTGTTTGATGTTCTGATAAGTGAAAAGATCAGATTTTTGTGAATCTATGACAGATGTGAAAGAAGTTGAAGTAGGTGTAATTGCTTCTTGAAACAGTGTGACTTTAAAGAGTATCTTCATATCACTGATTAAATCTTGTGCTGTGAATTCAAGTTCATAAAAGAAAATGTATCTTTTGCTCTTTTGCCTTATACTGAAAAGGGAAAGTTTCATATGTTGGGTCAATTCCTTATTAGTTTGTCTTTATATAAAATAAATATATTTTGTAATTTTTTGTGTGATCACATGCTATTGTGGAATTGAAATTTTTTTTTAATTCTGTCAAGAATTTGTCTGAGAAATAATTAAACTTTCTTTTTTCTTTTTCCCCCCCTAGGGCCAGCTTTCAATATTGCAAGAAAAAATAGATCATTTAGAACGCCTGTTGGCAGAAAATAATGAGATTATTTCAAACATACGAGATTCTGTGATCAATCTGAGTGAATCAGTAAAAGATGGTCAAAAAAATCCAGAGGCCATAAACTTCAGTCAAGGATCTGTTTCTGAGCTCTTTCCTTCTGCTTCAGTTTTGTTTGCCATTGATTCTGAGGATTGTTTGTTTGCTTCTAAGAGGGGAAGTCATGGTTCAGGTGTACAGGTAAGCAGTACATCTTTGTCTTATTCTGCTGGAGTCCCAGCTGTCATTACCTTTTAATTCTGAAAATGTCAAATTACAGCTAAAAGCTTGGTACTAAGATCCTAATCTAAGACATAATAGAGTTGTTCAAGTAACTGTTGTATTTACCAGATGTTATGAAACTGTTCCTTTTCCACCTTTTTAAAAAACTGTCTAGAAATTGATTAGTGATTTTTAAGAGCCAACAGTTGAGAAAGCTTAAAATTCTTAAAGAAATTAAAACAAAATGATTATACTCAGATTACTGTCCCCTCAGTTCTTTGGAAATAATTTATTTGAGAGTCTCAGTTTCTCCAAATTGTTCTAAAGCTGATGAAAAATAAACTAGAAATAGTGGATAGTCTTGATTTAAATAGAATTTACTTTTTAGGAATATATAAGTAGAGTCTTGATGAGGAGGTAAAGAATGTTCAAGAATTAATAATTTCGAGAAAATCTTGGGTCCTGTGTTCCCTTTTGAATGTCATTTCTGTATTTCAGCCTTCCTGTGTGTCTCTGGTTTGTGTAGGCACTTTGGTCAGAAAGAAGGAACATTTACCATGTTGACTGGTTGGCAATGAACTGGGGAGGTTGAATTTTTTAAAGTCAGACACTTCAAGTTGAATTTATTTTTCTTTCTGGTGATGCTTGTGAGTTCATGGACTCTTATATATTCACTTTTAATGGAGTGATTCAGGAGCGCTGAGAATACTCTGTGAAGTTTGTGATCTGTACTGTTTTTGTGAGCCTTGTGGGAGTACTATAAATATTCATAGTACTCTAAAGCAAAGATTAAATTTTGAAGTCCAGCTTTCTTATTTTAGAATTTAAAGTATTTCTATTACAGGAGAAAGACTATGGACTTCAGAAGAATAAGTACAGCTATTAGACCAGTTGTAACCTCTGATGTATCATGCTTAATACCTTTAAAGTTTTGAAGGATAGGCACCACCTTAATATGTCTTCTACAGAGAAAATAGGCTTTTTAAAGGCAATATCTGAATATCTGATCATGTTTCTAATATACATTCAGACTTCTGTGCAGGGAAGTAAAGCATGTGGACTTACAATTATGTGTGTTCAAGTTAGTGGATTGTTAACAGGTTATTCATCATGCAGTCTATTACCATATTAAATGATGTGCTTTTTTAATATGCATTAAAAATAAGTTCTAGTAAATGTGAATCATGAATTTTGAGGTAAAAATATGTTGTCTTAAATTCTTAGGCATGTTAACCTGTTATGAACGGAAAGCAAAAAGATCTTTTCTTAAACTGTTCTCATGTTTTGCTTCACACTTGCAGAATGTCAGAACATGCACCTACTATCAGCTAATATGCCTACTACCTAGCTAATGGGAAGCTGTAGTAGCTAAACTGCTTTTGGATAATTTTCTCTACTTTTAAGGTTATTTGCATGTAATCAAGAAGAAAACATATTGTTTCCATACTCACACTTTCTTCCTTGCACAGGAAAAAAGAGCTCTAATGTTCTTTGTGTCATTGCATTAGTACCTTGTACTCAGCAGGTTATCCACTGTCATCACTAAGTCACTTTAATATTGCTTCTATGTACAGTTTCTCATCCTGTGAGTGTGACCCACATTTCAGTTATGGCATCCAAGACCTTGACTTTAGCAGAATTCCTATTACACCATATTAACAAGCTGATCTAAATTACTATATTATTACTGTATTTGAATACAGTTTTACTATTTAATACTTTGCCATCCCTGATGGATTCTGTAAGCTCAGTTAATTTATCTGAGACACTTTGGATAATTATTTGGAACATTTTAACAAAAAAATATATTTTGAATTCTAAAACAGCTTGTAAGTGTTAAGTTAACATTCGTAAATGTTAACTTAAACCCACAGACTTGGACATTACTTTTCCCATGTTTGTCTCTTAAGAGGATGTATGAGAGACAAAAAAGTAGTAAGTGCTAATATAGGTGAGACATAGTGTTTGGATAAAAAACAACATTAGAGAATGAAGGCAAAAGAGTCTTCACTGAATAAGTTGTGGAAATTCATTATAGTCTCCCACAAGGGGGAAACATTGTGAGAAGACATTCTAATAGGGATTAAAAAACTTTGATCTTTCAGTGAGAAATATTACTGGGATTTGCTTCTCAAAGAGATGTCTTTTCATAAAACATGAGACCAAAAGATACTTGGATAAGACAGCCAAAAGATTCTTTTTCATGGAGGAATTATAAATCAAGAAACTGTATACCTGCTACTTGTGATGTTTGTAAGTAGGTAGGAAATTGTCATAGAGCTGGAAACTGAAAACAACGCTGACTTGAGAATGCTATAATTCAATTCAAATGGAAGATTAGTGGGCAGTTTTTTTCCAAAGGATGAATAATGGAGACAGGTAATAAAACCAACAAAATGAAAAACACTCGATTAAATATGGATACAACCCGATGATTTTTTTAGTTCAGTAGTTCAAGAAATATTTGGCATTTGTGCTCAGAGAAGATGGAATTCTCGACAGCCATTGTGCTGAGCTGGAAGACCTTTTAAATAACACAGTGAGGTGTCTCTTGCCTTGTCCTTCTCAACTTCTGAAGCATCTAACATTGGGCTTAGCAACATTACTTCTTTTAAAAATGAGACATGAGTCACTCTTTAAAAGGGTAATCTGAAGAGACACAAACTATGCATATATTTCTTCTGTGCAATAGTTTAGTATTCACTGGGGAAATGTTGTGATTTTTTCACAAGATTTGCATTACTTCAGCAGCTTGAGTCCCTCAGCGTAGAAAAAGATTAAGCCCATATAGAGGAAAAAAAGACAACCGATAAATTTTCAGATGTTTTAATGAAAAGCTTGTAACAACATGACTGTCTTCTGAAGGAACCATAATGAAGACAGGCAGCATTCTTTTTCAATTTCTATTTGTCTACTGTTTTAACAAAATCCTTTCTTTCTATATCAGTATTTTATACTTAGACATGAAACTAAAATATGTGAAATACTTTCTTTAACCTTTTTTGCTTTTACTGACTAGGAATTTGGAACTTATTCTTTACTTGCAGTCATGTAACTTGTTCCAGTGATGATGTAGTTTGCAATTTATCCTTTGCACAATTCTTACTGATGATGGTGTTGTATGAAAGACAAAAGTGACTTCTGTCTTTTGGATGTCTTGGCATAAGTAGTGATTTCTGCCTGATCTGGCTTTAGTTTATTACAGTATTTTATTTTTTTTTCCTAGGCTTTTTTTGTTACTGCTTCTGGTTAACATTCTAATCACAAACTGACTGATTTTTTTGAGGTTAGGAGGGACGTCTGGAGGTCATCTGGTCCAACTCTCAGCTCAAGCAGGGTCACCTGTAGCCTTTCAGGAGGAACCTTCTGTGTTTCAGTGTGTGCCCATTGCCTCTGGTCCTGTCACTGGGCATCACTGGAAAGAACCTGGCTCCACCTGCTGTGCGCTGTCTCTTCCAGTATTCCTACACATTGATAAGATCCTCCCAAGCCTTCTCTAAGTTAAACTGTTTCATCTCTCTGTCTTTCCTCCTGTGAGAACTGCTTCAGTTCCTTCATCATTTTAGTAACCCTTTGCAGGTCTCTTTCTAGTGTGTCCATGTCACTTGTACTGGTAAACTTAGAAGTGGACACAGTACTCCAGGGAAGGTGTTTTTAAGACTTGTTTTAATTCTCATAATCTGACTCTGATTTTGATTAATAGTAAGTTCAACTAATTTCCCTAAGTCAAGTCTGCTTTGCCTGTGATGGTAATCAGTGAGTGATCTCTCCCTGCTCTTAACTCACATTCCTGTTGTTACATTTTTTTCTTCCATGTCCAATGACAGAGGGAAGTGATAGAGTGGCTTTGGTAAGCACCTGACATCCAGCCAGGGTCAATCCACCACGCTCCCATCTGTCTCTGCTTTCACCCTCTGTAGGCTTCCTTTTTGTGTTCACATTTTACCAGGAGCTCCTTTTTCATCCATGCAGGCCTCCTGGCATTTTTGCTTGACTTCCTGGTATGGAGTTGTCTTCAGCTTGAAGGTGGTTATCCTTGAATATTAACCAGTTTTCTTGGGACCTTTTTCCTTCCCAGGGCCTTATCCTGTGGGACTTTGCCAAGCAAAGTGTTCAGACTCTGATCTCCTGAAGTCCATTGCCCTTCTCTGAACACACTCCAACATCTCAATGTCCTTCTTGTGGTGAGGGAACCAGAACTGGACTCAGGATTTGAGGTGCCTCATCAGTGCCCAGTACAGACAATCACTTACTTGCTGGCCACACTGTTTCTGATACAGGCCAGGATGCCACTTGCCTTCTTCCCATGCGGGCACGCTGCTGCGTGCTGATCCCCAGGTCCTTTTCTTCTAGGCAGTTCTCCAGCCCATTTCCCCCCAGCCTGTAGCACTGCAGGGGGTTGTTGTAACCCAAGGGCAGGACCTGGCACTTGTCCCTGTTGAACCCCATACAATTGACCTAATCCCATGGATCCAGCCTGTCCAAATTTCTCTGTAGCGCTTTCCTAGTCCCCACCTAACTTTTGTGTGTCTTAAGTGATGTAGCAGGTGACTGACCATTTACTCTGAGGTTATGGGGCCTTGATTCTGCACTCCATCTCTGTCTTCCAGCTTAGGGCACTAAGTACTGGAAGAGCAAGTGGTCTTACTGTTCAAGACTGAGGCAAAGAAAACATTTAGTACCTTAGCCTTTTCCTCGTCCTTTGTCACTACATTTCACACCACATCCAATAAAGGATAGAGAGTCTCCTTAGCCCTCCTGTTGTTGCTAATGTATCTATAGAAACATTTTTTTGTCTTTCACTGCAGTAGCCAGATTAAGTTCTAGTTGACCTTTGTTCCTTCAAATTTAGTTGGCCTTTGTTCCTTCTAGTTGGCCTTGTTCCTTCTCTGCATAACCTCACAACATCCTTGTAGTCCTCTGGAGTGACTTTCCTCTTCTTTCAAAGCTGATAAATTCTCTTTTTTTCCTGTGTTCCAGCACTGAGTTCAGCAAGCTTGTTCAGCCAGGCTTGTCCTCCGTGATGGCTCGTTTTCTGGCACATGTGAACAGACTGCTCCTGCTCCTTTAGGATTTCCTTTGTGAATAATGTCCAGCCTTCCTGGACCCTTTTGCCCTTCAGGACTGCCTCCCAAGGGGTTCTGTCAACCAGGCTTCTACACAGGTCAAAGCCGCCCCTCCAGAAGCCCATGGTGGCCGCAGTTCTGCTGACCCTGCTCCTTGCTTCTCCAGTAGTTGAAAACTCTCCTTGGTTGATCACTGAGGCCAAGATGGCTTCTGACCACCACAACACCTGTTCACAAACAGTAAGTCCAGTGGGTCCATCCCCTAGCTGGCTCTCTCACCAACTGTGTCAGGAAGTTATCTTCCACTTGCTCCAGGAACCTCCTAAATTGATTTGTCTCCATTGTGTTGTGTTTCTAGCACACATCTGGTAACTCCATGAGTCCCCCATGAGAACAGTGACTAGCAGTTGTGAGACTTCTACTTGGAGAATATTTTATCTGCCTCTTCATCCTGCCTGTGTAGTCTATAACAGACTGTCACCATGGTAGGTAGGTCTTCTTGGCCTTCCCACTGATTCTTGCCCATAAACACTCAGTGGTGTTGTCATCGTCATAAAGCTTTAGACAGTCAAAACACTCACTCACAGGTCTACCCCACTGCCTCTCCTTCCTTGCCTATCCCTTCTTAAGAGGTAATAGCCATCCTTTGCAACACTCCCATTGGGTGAGTCATCCCACCATGTTTCTGTGACAGCAGCTGTGTCATAGTTTTCCTGCTGCGCAATGGCTTCCACCTTCTCCAGTTTGTTTCCCATATTGTATGCATTGGTGTAGATGCATTTCAGTTGGGCTGTTGTTCCTTCCAGCTTTTTTTGGGGGGAAGCCCTAGTTGCTATGTGACCATTCTTAGGTACTTCTGTAGTTTCTACCCTTGTGTCTTTGGATGGACACATGGGTGTCACATGGATCTCCATCCTCCACTCCAATTAGATGGCAGACTGAAGGACCTTGCTGGCAGACTGACCCTCAAACTTTGGAGTGCTGTGTGCAGGCTTATCTCTAGCAAACGTGGTTTTATCCCTTTCCAACTTCAAACTCACAGGCAGAGCTCCATGCACACCAGCTGTTCTCTCACATAAAAGCCAGTGCTCCCTCCTTGTCTTTCTGGCCTATCTTTCCTCAAAATCTTGTGTCCCTCCATTGCAGCTTTACAGTCATTAGTCATCCCACCATGTCACCATTATCATAAGATCATAGGCTTGCAGCTGCACACAGCTCTCTCTCACTCATCATGTTTATTCCCTTGAGTGTACTTCAGTGAGCCATCCCAGCATGCTGATTTCCCAGAAAGGCTTTTGGGGATTTCTCTGTAATTGTGCTTTGTAGGCACTTCCTTGCTCACCTACAAATGTTAGACGTGACCCTGTTTAAGCCCTGTTTTGTTGATTTCTTAAATTGTTATACATTTTTGAAATGGTTTCATGTCACATTGTTCCTGAGCATTGCTCCTCTGCAGGACTGCTGGTATCTTGCTCTGTCCCCCTTTATTCTTAGCCAGAAGCTGTCTTTAATAGGTCAGCCATCCCTCTGGCAAAGGTACCTCTGTGCACTTAGTGAGTTGGATCTCATCTCTCCTAAGCAGACACAGATCTGGAAATAGGGTCCCATGGTCATGGGACCCTCAATTCTGTTTCAGCAGCTCTGAGGCCAATTATTGATCTATACTATCAGTCTCCTCCTCTTACACCCCCACCCCTCACTTATGGGATAGCAGAGGACACCACCTGGACCTTGATTACTACCCACAGAACTCTGCAGTCACTTTTGATGCAGTCTGGGTTGCCTCTGGCAGTATCACTGGTACCCACATGAAAGAATAACAAGGGCTAGTAGTCACTGAGTTGGACAAGCTTCAACAGTTCCACTACAATATACAGGATCCAGGCCCTTAGCAGGCAGCAAAAACCTCTAGGTGATGGGTCAAGTCAGGTCATTGAAGCAGTTATTTCAGACAACTTGTTGATTAAGATTCCAAGACCTATTTTCTGAATTGCAGTTTCCATCTCTTGAGCTCATAGTCATATAAGTATGGTTTGAGATAACTGTAAGGTTGTAGATTTTAGGGAAAAAATAATCTGTGTTATGGACTGCAAAAATGGTATCTTGCAGACTGCAGAAAGTTCCTTGTTAAATTCAGGCTCCATCCATGAGAAAAAAACAGGAATGTGTGGAATTCCATCAATTACTGCTTTTTAAACAAATACGTTTTCATGGTTGAAATGTCCAAAGAGTTTATCAGTCTTAACGCCTGTCTCAGTCTGAGGATGAGTTATGAGATAGACCAAACTCCTCTCTCTCAGCAATTGTAAATTCAAAATTAAGGGGCTTTAATCAAGGAAGTGTGGAAGAAACAGAAGAAATAACAACCCTTTATTAAAAGATATATGTATGTTGGCAAAAACAGTAACAGAACACAAAAAAACTAGACAGTAGTCTTAAAAAAAAAAAGGTCTGAATGAATACTTCTCTGTCCTTTAGCACAGTCCTAATCGTGGCCTGCAGGGGGCACTGTTGGATGGCTGGAGGTGCAGGGCCTGCAGTTCTCCTTGTTCTGAGCTGACGGTGTTCCAAGGCTCTTCCCTTCTCTCCCAGCAAGCACAGACCTCTCTGATGAAAGCCCAGTAGGTCCCGGCTGGAGTCACGAGGCAGTGTGCGAGCTGTCCGAGTCCGGTGGTCTGGCCTCACCAGGACGAAAAGCCAGAAAGAAAAAACTTCCAGGCCTTCTCTCAAAATGCCCGCACGCAGATCCCCCTCTCCGTCCCTGAGAGCGAACTTCCCAATCTGCCTCCCTTCTCCCAAAACTTCTCTCTCCTCTCTCCCCAGCCTCTCTGATGGGCCATTAGCTAGGAATTCAGCCAGATCTTTTGTAAAGCTAATTGACTCCCTTCCCCACACTCACTCCAATTTTTCTTAGAGTGGAGCAGGGGAAATAAAATTCCCCTATGGAATTTATAACCTATAACAACGTCATTCATTGTTAACTGGCAAATTTACAGAATATGCACTTACATTTTTTTCAGAACATTGCATTGCAGAGAAAAGATATGCTTCCTCCTCAAACTGAGATTTTAGAAAATACCATATTGAGAAAATATATAATAATAGCATATAATTATATATATTGTATATGTAACTATATATATATTATATATATAATCTATTATGTGATATATATTATTTATATAAAATATAAATTAGCCTAAAATAGCGCATTTAGAAAATATTCCATTGGGTTACTTTCAACATGACCCTTATTTGGGCCCTTCAGGCTGACAGTACAAAATGCCTGGATATGCAAGTATTGCACCTGTTTTTTCCATTAATTAATATTGTCCAAAGATCTTTTGTTGTTGGTGTGAGGTAAAAGAACAAGGAGTGGAGTTTTATCTTGTATATGGGTATGTGTAAAAATTTCCACTTTTTCAGTGTTCTTATGTCATTTTGATTGTAGTGTTAGAAATGTTTTTTGTAAATATAAGTGGAGTTTGTGAAGAGTATGTGATGAATGTATATTTTATAGACTTTTCTTAAGTGTTTCATGGATGTGATGGTGGAATGTACTGGGTGCAGATGTCCAGGTGTTGGCAGTGAGGGGCTCCAGGGGTGGTGTGTATGAGGAGAGGCCAGTGCTGTCCTGTGCCAGGCACAGCTGTTGTAGGCAGCTCCAAAACAGACCCAGCGCTGGATACAGCCAAACCCTCCATCAGCAAAGGGTAGTGCTGCTTCTAGGACAGGATGTTTTAAGAAAGCGGAAAATGTTGCGTGTCAGTGTAGCATAAGGTTAAACAAGGGAGAGAAACAGCCCTGTGAACAAGGTCTTTGATGAAGGAAGCAGAGAAGGTATTCTAGTCCCTGGAGCAGGTGGGGGAGACCACAGTGGAGTAAGTATTTCCTTGAAATCTGTGGAGGATCCCATGCCAGAGCAGGTAGATATTCCCATGAAGAACTGGAGCCCATAGAGGACCCATACAGGAGGAGTTCCTGAAGTACTGTAGCTTGTGGAAGGGACCCCATGCTGGAGCAGGCAAAAAATGTGAGAAGGAAGGAATGACTGAGAGGAAACAGGAGGGACTAACCTCTCACTATCCAATTCTATTTGAATTATCAATAAATTAATTTGCCGTTCCCCAAGTCAGGTCTGTTTTTTCTGTGATGATAATTGTTAAGTGATCTCTCTGTTTTTATCTTCACACATCATATTTTAATCTTATTTCTCCCCCTGTTCTGTTGATGAGGAAGAGTGAGAGAGCAGCTGGGTGGGGGCCGAAATCCATCACAAGGCCTTAACTTCTTTAGTCAGATGTTTGTTTCAGATGTGTGTAGTTTTTTAAAGTTTCCTAGCAGGACAGAAACCAGCTTACCACTGAAAAGTTTTAACTCTTGTGATGTTAAAGTAGTAAATGACTCACACAGGCTTTTTTTGTGGAGAGAAATTGTTTGTTCCAAAAAGTTTGTCAGGTGACTGATTGTATTCTAACATAGAGTTAGAACTAATTAAAATTTAGTTTTTAAACTAGAATGTCAGGAAAAGGTTTATCCAATGACAGTTCATGCTTATATCTTTTCTTCTTTCTTAAAAGCAGACCAGAGCATAAAAAAACCCAAACAACCAAAACCAGCCAGAAAACTCATATTAGTAGACTCTCTTTGGAGCTGTGTGGTGTTCCCAAAATTTCATAAGAACTTGCTAAAGTAATTCTAGAGTTGTTTTATTTACCTGTAACATTCTCATTTGCATTGAAAAGTGAAATATGTTCTCTCCTGTACAATTATTGTACTGGGCAAGAGTAAAGATACAAGGAGCTTTGTTACAGCAGTTGGGTATCATTATGAATGTTTTTTCTTGGTAGTTTCTTTCAGTTCCCTTTTGTGAGCTTGACTTTTGCCTCGATCTCTCTTATACTGTTATTCCTTCTTACTGCTTGCTTATTGCTTGTTTTCTTCATTTTCTGCATTCCTGTTTAGTGTACTGTGCTTTTCTGTATAGTCCTCTTCATACCTTCCCGCCCAACGCCATTGTAAGCTGCCATAATTTTTGTGTTTTAAGGCTCTTAATCCTACTTTTTGTCTAATCAATTTCAGTTTCCTCAGAATAGAGCCTGCCAAATGCTCCCCTTCCTGCCAGCTGTGTCTTGGGTGTCCTTGTGTGACTTGAAAGTTGCTCTCATTTGTCAGTTTTCTATGCATTTGGCACGTTATCTCTCCCTCTGTAATGAACAAGCTTGTCCATTTTCATTGAAAATGGCTTTGGTTTTTAGTAGCAGAACTGTTTTTCTGAATTCATGTTTTATATGCTGTGATTTTTTTTCTTTTTAGATGCTGGATGTCTACGACATTCTTCCTTTTGATAATCCAGATGGTGGCGTTTGGAAACAAGGATTTGATATCACATACAATGAAAATGAATGGGACAATGAACCACTTCAAGTTTTTGTTGTGCCTCACTCCCATAACGACCCAGGTAATATTTTAATTGTGTTGATTTGACTACTTAGAGGCTTTTGATTTAGGAAATATGTTGCCATTTCTGTCAAGATTTGGGGTTTTATGAAGTATATTAGTTAATATGTTAGATTTAAGTCTATACATCTTAATCAGATGTATAATTTAGGTGCCATTGACTTCAAATAACAACTGTTATGATATAAATTGTACATCTACTTATTTATTAACCAGAGTAGAACTTTAATGTTGAAATTGGAATGTAATATGAATTTTCTGTGTTCATTCTTCTGGTAACCCATTCAATTTATTCATTGCTGCATTATTTGCTGTTCTTATTTTGACTTTTGGACTGTCACAGATATGTAACCCTTAGCCTGCGCTAAAGAAGTATGCTTTTGGAAGATGTGACAATGGTAAATCTGAAGTTTTTGACTGTAACACTGCCTTTACTGTTTTGCGCACACCCCCAACCTCCAGTGGGATAACATAAAGTCTAGATATAAACAGAAAACTAGGTATGCCTACCTAATTTCACTTCTTCTGCCCAAGTGGATGTTAACTGTAATAATTAAAATGGAGAAATGTTCCTTTATTTTGAAATTGCTATAAAATTTACCACAAAGCAGTGAATTATACTGCTACAGTATAGTTCTGATACATGTACACTGAACATGAGAAGCTGATGGTTGTTATTGTAGAAAACCACAACTTCCATGATATTAGATTTTACTACTGTGTATCTCTCTAACAATTTAATTTGTTGTTTGAAGTGGATCTGAGTAAAGATATGGTACTTTGAATGTAAGTGACTTTTATCTGCACATATTTTCAAAGAGAATGAGCACTGAAATTTGGAGGGGAAAATCAGGGGGGCTGCATACGGGTTGTGCTGCTGCAGTGAAGGTACTTGTGTCTGAGCGCGCCTCCTGGCAGCCACACTCGCTTTCCTGTTTCCCTGAAGAGCCTGACCCTTAGCGTGAGATTTAGAGTGACGTTGTTTAGCAAAATGCCCTGGCTTTCCACAACAATTACAATGAATTCCAGGAGGATTAGGTAAGACCTTTGGCTTTTCCCCTTTGCTTTTATCAGGGCAGTTAGCCTTAAGTTGTCCTTCTTTATCACAATTATCGTATCGAGGGGTAAGAAGCAGTATTGCAGTGAGAGCAGTCATTTTGTGATCTATAGTACCCACTTTGGAACATGCAGATACCGTATCAGCCACAGATGGGTCTCCTGGCAATGCATCTATAATTTTCTAACAATCTTGGTTTGCATTATCTTTTACTAACTGCTTTAGGAGTGCCTGACGCAGAATTTCATCATCTACCTGCTTTTCTAATGAAACTGCAATAGTTCAACAAACTGTAAAAAAGGTTCCCTTGGTCCCTATTTCACTGTTGTATATCTAGGACGAGGGGAAGCAAGTTCCATAGTTTTAGTCAGAGCTAACATTCCCATCTGCTGACATTGTTGTAGCACAACAGGATCGCACTGGGCTTGTAAGTCAGGATTGCTAAAACAATTTTTTCCCATTAAAGCTTCCACTCCTACACCCAATCTCGAATCCCCTGCAGGAAGTCTCATATTCTCCATAGATATTCTTTCTGCTTGTTTCTGCCAGTTAGTTTTAAACACTTGATGTTGTACAGGTTCAAATAAAACTTGAGCTAGATGGTCAATATCATAAGGAGCTAGCAAATCAACATTAATTGCACGAATCACACGCATAACTTCAGGACAATTTACACCATATTTTGTTACATACATTTGCAAATCCTGAATAGCCTTCCAAGCAGATACATAATGTTCATCTTGCTTGCCAGAGTTAGGAACAGCTTTTAACACAGGATAAGCTTCTACTCCTGGCTCTATTCCTGGAGCAAATGCAGCATCATTCACAGGTTGTGAGGGGTGCCCGATCTTGTCTAACAACTCCCATTCCCCCCTTTCTGCAGCTTGTACCTGCACCGTCTCCCATTGCTGTAACAGTTACTGGTGGCAAAGTCCATGGATCAGTCAGTGTTCGTGTCTTTCGGCACTGGGACCTCCCATGTACAGGTTGTAAGGCTCGATTACGGACAGAGGCATTTTCAGCTTCCTCCATGTCTGCATCATCTATTGGGGGGGGCTGACGCCGATTGATACAAGCCTTTATTAGGTATATCATCCTCATCGTTTTCCTCAGTGTCTTCGTCCTCCTCCTCATCTTCCTCTGGCAGAGGAACAGAGGATGCAAGCCTTTGTTTTGCTTTAAATCCTTCTACAAGTTCCATAGGTGTCTTATACCGGTAAGGGACTATAGCAGTAGGGGATTTGTATTTACAAGGAGTTTGAACTAGCTCGTGGGGTGCAGGATAGCAAACTTTTGAGCCTTTTGGGGTTCTTGTAGCCGGACCCTTGGTAGATTTTTTAGTATGTGGGTCCAGACATCACACTGTTTCTTTTTTATCTGCTAAAGCACCCAATTCATCATCAGAGGGGGAGGTAGCAAGCGGCGATGCCGCAGCAACTGAAGTTCCCTCTTCCCCTGCATGTCCTCCTGTATCTGACAGAGGCTCTGTTTCAGGCAACTGAATACCTTGTTCATTAAGCCAGTCTTTTAAAGTCTCAACCAATATATGCCAGGTGGCAGGCAAACCTTCTATTTCCTTAGCATTCTTAGTGCCCCTATCGACCTCTTTCCAGAGTTTATTCTCCACCTTCTCCCAAGTCTTAACTCTAAAAGCAACTCATGTGTTAGCTTCAAAGCCTTGTTTTCGACACCATAGCAGCAAATGTTGCAAGTCATAATCTTCAACAGTTACAATTTTGAGCGCACAGGAACAGGCTATACCAGTGTGCCGAAAGGCCAGCTGGAGGGGAAGATGGCCGGCTTGGTTAAAAAGGGAGGTTCTGAAAGAAATCAGGGATAAAAAGAAAGTTTACAGACTGTGGAAAAAAGGGCTGGCTACTTATGAAGAATTTACAAAGAGAGCTAGGTCATGCAGGAAAAAAATTAGGGAAAGAAAAGTGGAATTTGAAGTTAATTTGGCTAATTCAGTTAGGGATAACAAAAAGTCCTTTTATAAATACATTAATAGCAAAAGGAGGAGCAAGGAAAACCTCAATTCTCTGTTGGACTTGGAGGGAAATATAGTTAACAAAGATGAGGAGAAGGCTGAGGTACTTAACACCTACTTTACCTCAGTTTTTAGCAGTAAGACAGGTGGCCCTCAGGACAACTGGCCTCTAGAGCAGTAGACAGAGACAGAGAGATGAATAGCCCTCCTGTATTCCAGGAGGATGTAGTTAGCGACTTACTGAGTCATCTGGATCCTAACAAGTCTATGGGACCAGACGGGATCCATCCCAGGGTGATGAGGGAGCTGGCAGAAGAGCTTGCCAAACTGCTCTCCATCATCTTCCAACAGTCCTGACTCTCTGGGAAGGTCCCCAGCTGATTGGAGGTTGGCGAATGTCACCCCAATCCACAAAAAAGTCTGCAAGCAGGACCCTGGCAACTACAGGCCTGTCAGCCTGACCTCGGTGCCTGGCAGGGTTATGGAGCAGATCATCCTCAGTGCAATCACACAGCACCTTCAGGATGGACAAGGGATTAGACCCAGCCAGCACGGGTTTAGGAGGGGCAGGTCCTGTCTGACCAACCTGATCTCTTTTTACGATCAGGTGACCCACCTGGTGGATGAGGGGAAGGCTGTGGATGTGGTCTATCTAGACTTCAGCAAGGCCTTTGACACTGTCTCCCATAATATACTCCTGGAAAAGCTGGTAGCCCATGGCTTGGACAAGTGTATCCTCTCCTGGATTAGGAACTGGCTGGAGGGCCGGGCTCAGAGAGTGCTGGTGAATGGAGCTGCATCCAGTTGGCGACTGGTCACCAGTGGTGTTCCCCAGGGGTCTGTGTTGGGTCCAGTCCTGTTTAACATCTTTATCGATGATTTAGATGAGGGGATTGAGTCCATCATCAGCAAATTTGCAGATGACACCAAGTTGGGAGGGAGTGTCGACCTGCCGGAAGGCAGGAGGGCTCTGCAGAGGGATCTGGATAGACTGGAGAGATGGGCTGATTCCAATGGGATGAAGTTCAATAAAGCCAAGTGCTGGGTCCTGCACTTTGGCCACAACAACCCCCTGCAGCGCTACAGGCTGGGCACAGAGTGGCTGGAAAGCAGCCAGGCAGAAAGGGACCTGGGGGTACTAATTGACAGGAAGCTCAACATGAGCCAACAGTGTGCCCAGGTGGCCAAGAAGGCCAATGGGATCTTGTCCTGTATCAAAAATAGCGTGGCCAGCAGGAGCAGGGAAGTGATCCTTCCCCTGTACTCTGCGTTGGTGAGGCCACACCTTGAGTATTGTGTTCAGTTCTGGGCCCCTCAGTTCAGAAAGGATATTGAGGTGCTGGAGCGGGTCCAGAGAAGAGCAACAAGGCTGGTGAAGGGACTGGAGCATAAGTCCTATGGGGAGAGGCTGAGGGAGCTGGGGTTGTTTAGCCTGGAGAAGAGGAGGCTCAGAGGTGACCTCATCGCCGTCTATAACTACCTGAAGGGAAGTTCTAGCCAGGTGGGGGTTGGTCTCTTCTCTCAGGCACTCAGCAATAGGACAAGGGGGCACGGGCTTATGCTCTGCCAGGGGAAATTTAAGTTGGATATCAGGAGAAAATTCTTTACAGAGAGAGTAATCAGGCATTGAAATGGGCTGCCCAGAGAGGTGGTGGATTCACCATCCCTGGAGATTTTTAAATGCAGATTGGACGTGGCACTGAGTGCCATGATCTAGTAAATGGACTGGATTTGGACCAAGGGTTGGACTCGATGATCTCGGAGGTCTTTTCCAACCCAGTTGATTCTATGATTCTATTCTATGCCTCTTGGTGCACCTGAGAGCTCCATCTAAGGAAGCTTAATCTGTGTTTCCCTTTCCAGCATTGCTCTGACCCTCTTCCAAACACAGGCCATAGTGAACATAGCTTAAGAGTTGTATTTTTATAAGCATTCATACATCTGTCTTGGAGGGAATAATGAGTTAAATCTATAGTAAGATACTTATTCTTTCATCTGAGGGAAGTCCTCTTCATGACTGTCCCTTCAATAATAGGGTTTGAAGAATTCTTTGAAGTTACGAGTGCTGTCTCCCATCTTTCTGTTGCAGCTTTTTTCTGGCATATGTTGTTCACAAGGGCTTGCCTGAAGTCTTAATGCTGTTGTCAGTCACCTTTAAGAACTGACTTCCTTACTGTTGTCTGGTTTTTGTTCCTAAGTCTTCCTTCTTAATATGTAAATTCTTCATGCCTTTACTATAAAATTCTGTCTGTCCTTTCACTAGCAGCAACTAAAAGCAAGAAGTCTGCATCTCCTCATACATACAATCTAAATATCTCTCAGTATGTTTAGGCTTCTCAGTTGATACCTAATAGACTTAAACTGAGAGATAATCCTGGTAAATGTAAATGTTCCTTCATCAAAGGTGATAGTGTGAGACTGGTTATTGTTTGTTTTTGCAATGAATGTTATCATAGAAATCTCCTGACTTGATACTACTTTTGGTAAGGACATTTCTGTGCAATTGCCTAGAGTATGAAACTACACTTGAAAGAGGGAAAAATTATCTGTAACAAACGTCTGAAATCTCTTGTATAGCTAATGGTTACGTTATTCCTTTCCCAGAGAATTAAAAAAGCATCGTGCAAAGGAAATGCATTCTGGAAAAAAAAGCTTAAGGCATCATGAACCTATAGTGTAACAATGTATGTAAAAGATATTTACCAAGAAATGGGATCGGTAAAGATATTAGCTGCAGAGGCTTTAAATTCTCATTACATTTTATGTTTTCTCATCTGAGGTTACTTTAACTTCTCATGTAACCAATTACGCTAGTGAGAATATGCAGCTCAAAGGCAAAGAAACTGCCTTGAAACAGTCTTATCTAGTGGGTGGCATCCCTGCTCATTGGAGGAGGGTAGGTAGGAACGAGGTGGTCCTTTCCAATCCAAGCCATTCTATGAATCTAAGAAACAGAATCCATAGGGAAGGTGGTGGATCTAGGTTCCATGTTCTTTTTGGGGGGGGGGGATGACTGAATGTACTGATGCTCTGAAACACTAAATTCTGCTCAATCTGGGTTAACTGCTTCTGTATGAATTTAACCATGGCCTAGAAAGTTGGGGTCTATGCTTCTCCTTTCAGTAGCTAGTGTGTTTACCCATAACTGGGAAATAAGCATTGAGAATGGGTTCCCTCCAGACTTTTGTAGAATGGGTCCCCTTCACACTCTCGATCAGTGGTGGCATAATTGTCTTTTAGTTGCTGGCAGTTGAGGCAGATTTGAGCACCTCAGTAGAATGTCTGATCTGGGGGGGACTCACGCAGTGCAGGTTAATCTCAAACCAGTTGTTGTGTGAGACTAGCGCCATCAAATAGGTGGCATTTCTTTCTGGAGCAGATTAAGGAGCGAACATACAACCTGCTGTACTGGCAAAACCCTTATGTCAGCTGTCACATGGTTCAACAGCAGTTTCTTGTGACTGCCTGAAGTGGATTAGGCAGCTAAAATCCAGAGAGGAGAACTCTGTTCAGGGACAGTGAAATTGTCAACCAGCACAGCTGGATTTGAAAGATGATGTTCAGCTATGACCCAAGGGGTTGAAAGACACCTCTAGCATCTATTGCTCTGTTAGCAGTGATGATTTTGGTAATGACTTCTCATTAAATAATTAAAGAATTGAGATTTGTGAGCTTTGTAATATATGTGTACCAGATTAGAGTATATTTTATTGCTCAATGTTGGTGGTTACAGACCTAGTATAAAGCAGCACTTAAATGTTATTGAAAGTGACAAAAGTAGATTTTTCTCTTGCCTCTCCACCCATGTGAAAGTGTATGGGCACCTCTCAGGACTAAATACTACTTTTTGACACTTCATTAATTATTGGTAACATCAGTAACTTTGCCTTACTAGCACTCACATTAACAATTTTTTACTATTTAAGATAGTCCCCATTTCTCTGGTGTAAATCTGTATAGTTCTATGAAGTTATCTGCAGTGTTAAGATAAAAGAAAAATTAGGCATAAAGGTTTGATGCTGTTAATATACCATGGAGTTCCAGGGTTGTTTTCTGTTGACCAGGTATGCTGGATGGATATGCTATCCAGATATCTGGATATGCTTTTCAGATGACTTCTGAGTTTTTTTAACACGTTCGAACACAGATTGTTGAGACTGTTGTCTGACCAACCAAAATGTAGGAAATGGGCGGCTCACAAGTTTTTCTTGACATAGTGAATTAAAGAAATTAGAATTTTATTCCTGGCTTATTTCTCAGTATCTCTGTGTGTTTTGAGAATAGGGCGTGGACTGGGAAGATAATCTGTCAGTAATGCTACAGTCCTCTTGATCTGAGAGATGAGGAAACCTAATGGAACTTCTCAAGGAAGATCAATTTGCTGATATGTACTTTTTCCTTTTCAATTACTTATTTTTTACTTAAATTAAAAATAAAAAAAAAGAAAATTCGTGATTGCTGGTGCCCATGTATTCCATGTATTCCGTTGATCAAACTTTCTATTTTACAAAGTAGAAAGCCTAATAATCCAGTATACATTTATAAATTTAAGAAATAAAACATCTAAACTTTGTAAAATCAAACTCCTGAGAAGTTTAGCACTTAAAGCTGTTCACAGCACATAAAGTTCAGTTTTCTAAGAAAAGCCTTCACTTAAGTTTTTGTGGGGAGCGGAAAGAAGGCAGTTCCCTAAGGCTGTTGGAAGCAACTTCAGTTTCATTTTTTCTTTTTCTTAGGTTGGCTGAAGACTTTTGATGATTACTTTAGAGATCAGACACAGCATATTTTAAATAACATGGTTATAAAACTGCAAGAAGACAATCGAAGGAAGTTTATATGGTCCGAGATTTCCTACTTTTCAAAATGGTGGGACGGAATAGATAGCCAAAAAAAGGATGCTGTTAAAAGGTTTGAACGCTGAACTATATCTTATCTTCCATGTATCGTACTCCGAGATTTATGTATTTTGACTACACTGTAAACTTGAGATTTCAATTTACTGTGATGCAGAATTGCTAGAACAGTCGTCTGCTTCAGTTCTGACTTTTTGGACTTGGTTTGGTTTTTTTCCACTTACAAAATAGAAATCTGTTCAGAAAATTGAAGACAGATTACTGAGTTGCTTAAAAATTTTACTGAATGTTTCCATGTACAGCCATGAAGATATCATTCAAGTTCTAATGAAATTGTGATTACAAACTTTATTTGCAGTCACATTAAAGTATTGGCCGTGGAATAAATATAATCTTTCATAATAGCTATTTATGTGTTTTTTTCCTTCAATTATAGCAATTATGTTAATAATTATGAAATGAGGGGTTTTTTGTTTGTTTTGAAGTATGTGGAGTTTTTTATAAACATTCAACTGCTTTAATGGTAAAGTAGTATGTATTCTAAACTCTTCTTAGTTATTTTTAAAATCACAAGTCAAAAGGTAATGTAGAAGTAAAAGATTTGCCTAGATATTGAGACAAGAAAGCGGGCTTCTTGGATAAACTTGAAGAAAGGATCTAGTTTAGAGTTTTCAGGAAGTGGTGATTGTTTTTTTTTTTTTTTTGACTTTGCTTTAAGATAGGAACTAACAGTTCTTGGCTCCTCTTTGTGATGCCCTCCTTCTCATGCCCTGCTTCAAGATGCATGTGTTGCAGTATATAGTAAGTCTGTTAGATCTTCACAGCTGTAAAGGTTAGGTAATGCTGGAAATCTGGGGAATTACGTAGAAAACTATTCATTAAAAATTTATGTACAATGCAGGAGTATTATAGCACAGCTGTTGTTTTTTGACATTAAAAAGGTCTCTTGTAACGCAATAAACAGTAAATGATAGTCACTAGGTAACTATGTCCTCTCTTCAGAGGAGTCAGGTATTGATTAAGCTGCTCTAACTCAGAGAAGTGCCCTGGAGATTATTTTTTTGCTATGTTTTTCATTACTCTTATGGGTATTATCTATGATGTGACTAAGTTTTGATAAGTTCACTGTATTTCTTTCTTGAGTTCATTAAAGATTTATATGCTGGTGTACAATGTAAATGCTGAAACTGTAAGGACAACCTGATGTTGGAAATGTGGTCATTATGTTCACTGACAATAGACTGGATTATCCTGTGATCAGTTTCAAGAAGGCATTTTAATGAGTGCAATGATGTGAAGCCTTTATAGAGACAATAAACTTCTAAGATCTGTCAGCTTTCTAAAACTCTAAAATGAATGTTAGATCAAAGATGGGGAGATATTAGTAGTGCTTGAAATGTGCAATGTCTGGGCATCTTGCTCAACTGGCCTTCAGTACCGCGGCACATACATTTTTATTTTTGTAATCTGTATAGGAAACAGTGTTCTTCCTGATTTTAAAAAAGGTATCTAATATGGCACATGCAGTAGAGCTGGTTTTCATTGCACAGAGGCATTAAAATGTCACTGTTCAACTATTCGTTATTCCCAATTTGATTAAAGAAATGTAGTCCAGTTATGGAAGTTGCACAAGTAATTTAGATTTTGGCATCACCTCACTGGTAAATACCTGCTGGGTATACAGAAATTGATTTTTAAGAGTGTGTTTTCATATGGAAGATTCTGAACAAAATTTACATATTTTTCAGGTTAATAAAAGATGGACAATTTGAAATAGTAACAGGAGGATGGGTCATGTCTGATGAAGCCTCTGCTCATTATTTTGCTGTAATTGACCAACTAATAGAAGGACATCAGTGGCTAGAAAAGAACCTTGGTATGTATATTGATCTAAAATTTAACTATTTTAATACAGGAAGTCTGGGGTTGTTTTTGTTTTTGTTTTTTTTTGAGTTGTTTAGGAGGCTCTCTTTACTTTGCTTTTCTGAAACAATAAATCAGACCACTTGCAGGAGTCCAGTATTTGCAATTTGTGATTGCAGATAGAAGTTCCTGGGCAAAGGGAATTCGAACAATTTTATGTCATAACATTTTGTCTTGGTCAATGTAAGATATGCATGGAATGTTGGCATAACAAAATATTAACACTAGAGCATGCCGAGTTTTAGATACCATTTCTGGCATCACTAGCAGTTTCCAGTTGCCATATCAGTGTTTTGAAAATCATGACAAAGGTCTTAAAATGAATGAAAAATTTACATTTCTTTCATGTGTTTGGATCTGTTTTGCAGGCTTTCTTATTCATTAGGTTCTCTTATGTAAAGCTTTCAAAAAAAGTAAATATGAAATTTAGATGTAGCAGTGGTAGTAGTAGTAGTTATAAACCCTAAAAACTGATTGTAATGTTAAAATTGTTTATAATTGAAAAATAAAAATGCTGCTGTTGCAACTTTGAGGAATTACTGACTGCAGTTACACTGACTGAACTGTTTTGCTGGCTTTGGGATGGATTTTTTGTTTAGTTCCATAAGTAGAAATAACCCTTTATATATAGAAAATATTTGTACAGTGATTTTAATAATAACATGATTTCATGCAATTAACTGAAATTATTTTGGAAAGCTGTTCCACCGTTATTCTTAGATTGCAGTTTCCATAAACACAGCTTGACATAATTGGTTGGGGGAGGAAAGACCTAATAAAAGGGTATTGCATTCCTTACTGTTTTGTTTTCTTTTGGAAAGATGGTAAAAAGTGCCAGTGGAACTATGCTGAAGAACTAAGAGTTAGATGTAGGTTCTTTACTTACTATATGAAGTTCAGAGAAAAGAGGGTATTCATTAATGTGATTCTATTGATCACCAAACTAATAAATCAAAAGAAAAGTTAGTTCTGAAACCAAAAAAGATTAATGTTATTTAAATAGCAGTTAAATTTCAACAAGCTACAGTGTCAATCCATCTACATCTGTTCATTTTCCTTCAGCTTTTTCAATTTTAACATCTGTAAGCTACTTAAACTGAAAAGGGAGATGTTTCATTATGATTCCAAGTAAAGATGTTCAGTGCACAATTGAAATAGTGTAGCAACAAGGAGTACTAGTCCTGAATATTTTTATTTAGTTAGAATGTCTTGCTTATAAGATATTTGATTTGTTTATTTGTTTGTTTAATTGTTTATCTGTTTAGTTCTATCTTGTTAATTGCTGGGGGTGTTCTGCAGGAGACTGAATAGTTAACCGTATATCTTCTTGGAAATATTATCTTTAGTGGTCTGATTTGAATTATTGGTATAGCTTTCTTTGAGTCAAAAGTAAACCTTTCTCTTCTTTTTGCTTTTTTCTTTTGTCAACAGGAGTAAAACCAAAGTCTGGCTGGGCAGTTGATCCTTTTGGGCATTCACCAACAATGGCTTACCTTCTGAAACGCACAGGATTTTCCAATATGCTTATACAGAGAGTTCATTATTCAGTTAAAAAACATTTTGCCACACAAAAGACACTAGAGTTTTTTTGGAGACAGAACTGGGGTATATGTTTTTCCTTTATGTCAGTTTATTTTGTTAATTTACCCAGGTAAAATACAACGAGAATTTGAAAAAATACTATGGAAATTTTTACAGAACAGGTTTAGAGGAGTAAGTCTAAACTTGAAAGTTTTAAACTTGCTGTTCTGATTAAAAAAAAATCCGAAGTTTTTCATCTAGCTTAACTTTTTCCTCTTTTCCTTTTTTTTTTTCTCCCCCTTTTTTTGAATAACAGAAAGGGAATGAGAATAGCTGCGAGGTAGGAAAGGTGTTAAAAACCTGTGTTATTGCTATTGTTCCTCCAATTTTTTTTTCTTCATTTTCATTTGTGGTTTTACTTTCTCTTATTTTCATTCTCTCATGTGCCTTGCAAGTATGCATAAAAAAAATATAAGGGGTGGAAAATTCTTTCTCTGCTTTAATTTTTTTTCCTTCCTCCTACTCCTTTATTTCCTTCTATGTGGAAATAAAGTGTACGAGAAGGAACATTTCAGCTAATTCAGATGTTGTGCTAATGAGGTGACTGGCTTTTGGGTTGATTTTTTTCTTTGGTTTTGTTTTGTTGGGTTTTATTTTTCAGTTGTTGTTTTGATTCACTCAAAGTATAAAAGATATGCTTGGTTACCTCCAAAATTCTGAAATTCATTATAATATCCCAGTCTTGGCTGAATCTGTGGTTTTATCATCTCTGTATATAAGGTACATACATAGGTAGACTTAAGATATAGATATTCAAAATAGAAATTGTCTTGATCTGATGTTTTTAGTGCAGATTAAGATCATGGAATTAATTTAGTTTTGGCAAATCTGATAAGGTTTATTTTAAAGGTGTACTCTGTGTATTTAATTCCAGATTTGGGATCCAGTACAGATATTCTTTGTCATATGATGCCTTTCTATAGCTATGATGTTCCTCATACGTGTGGTCCGGACCCAAAAATCTGCTGCCAGTTTGATTTCAAACGACTTCCTGGAGGAAGAGTAAGTTGTCCTTGGAGAGTTCCACCGGAAGCCATTCATGCTGGAAATGTTCAACACAGGTACAGTTTTTATGTATTCCCCAAGGGAATAAATTTAAAAAAAACTGGAATTATACTGGTTAAAGATGATATGTAGTATAGCTTGGTGAATTTATGTAGTTCTGTTGTGTTTTAACAGCTCCGCTCCACACAACTGCTCACTCACTGGCCCCATGGTGGGTTTGAGGGAGAGAACCAGAAGGGTAAAAGTGAGAAAACTCATCAGTTGAGATAAAGGCAATTTAATAGGTAAAGGAAAAGCTGCAAATACACGCAAAGCAAACCAAGCAACTAATTCACTGCTTCCCATGGGCAGGCAGGTGTTCAACCATCTGTGGGAGAATAGGGCTCCATCCCATGTGACTTGGAAAGACAAACACATCACTCCAAACGTCTCCTGCTTCCTCCTTCTTCCGTGGGCTTTATATACTGAGGATGACATTACAAGTTATTAAATATCCCTTTGGTCCATTGAGGTCAGTTGTCCTCACTGTGTCCCCTTCCAGCTCCTTGTGCACCCCAAACCTGCTTGTTGGTGGGGCGGGGTGAGAAGCAGAAAAACACTTGGCTCAGTGCAAACCTTGCCCAGCAATAACTGAAACATCTAAAATATCAGTGCAGATCGAAATCACAGACCCATACCAGCTACTGTGAAATAAATTAACTCTACCCCAGTCAAAACCAGTACAAGTTCTTAAAAAAAGCTTGTAATAGGTAAATATTACCTATTACTTAATGTAGTGTTTGCTCCTCAGTTCAGAACATAATTGTCAGTGAAATTTGAAGGAAGGTTGTAGTTAAGAAGGATGAATTTTTTTTTCTTTTCTATTTGTGATACATGAGTCAATCTCTGAATGACAGGCAGAACATTGTCATCTGTTTAGTAGAACATAGTCATCTGGTTGTAGTCATGTTACTGGTTTACTGTAGTTTTTGTGAATTTTATGAGCAGTGATCTGTCCCCTGCAAGTGAAACACTTCAGGCAGGAGCAGCATGGTATAGTATGCTGTAACTACAAACAGTGGCATATTTCCTAAATGGTATATCTTTGAAAAACGTGGCAATCTGTCGCCTAGGTTTTCTGAAGTGCACACCTTAAATGAATCTGAGTCCTATGTCTTACGTGTCTTATGATGGGAAATCCTATTAGCCTCAGTTTTAGTTTTCAAATAGAAACAGTGTTGTTTTGCCACAGTCAAGAAGCAAGTTTATAGCTTCACAAAACTACTTTTCAGTTTTGGGAGGAGGCGGGGGGAAATAAAAAAAAAAAAAAAAGAAAAGAAAGGAAAACTAGAACTGCCAAAAGTTTTTCCAGTAAATGCTTGTATTCTATGGTCCTGTTACTATCTTTAGGCCTTCAAAATATCCCAAATTTCCAGAGTTAGAAATTTATTTAGGTGTTTACAACTGGTGCAAATTGCTGAATATAATAAATGTATTTAAGGGTAGCAGGGTGACTTTTTGGCTCTTGATGCTGAAGTTTTAAAGTGATGATAAAGTGATGATGCATTTGTTGTCTACATGTCAAGTATGCATCTCCTTTTTTATGAGGATAAATTCTGAAAAGCATTATGAAAACTTCACTTCATCATTAAAATTCAATTACAAAATGTTATTGAAGATAAAACCAAAATAAACCAGAATACATTACAATTGTCATATTTTAAAGTGGAAATTAGAGTGATAATAGGAAAAAGTAATTAAAAAAAAAGAAATAAAAGCCAATGGTGAAGAATCATTATGACACACTCAATGCTTATAAAATGTGAAGGAAAGCTCATATGTTTTTAAATCAAAGTTGTAGAAAGACAAATCTTGACTATGTATCTCAATTAACTGGGACAAATATTTTCAGAAGAGTAACAACTTCTTTAAAAAATACCTGAGGCTATAAATAAAATGTAGAGTGTCTACTTGGAATAGTTTTTTTAATGGTCTTGTTTTTTAATTAGATCTTATTTTATCCTTGCACTTCCTAGATGCAACCTTTGTATAGCAATCTAAATTAGATCTTGTAAAAGAAATGGTTCTTTCACGTGTCAAAGGATATCGAAGAATAAGATAAATGAGGCAGGTATGTAGTGAACATATGATCAAGTTGAAGAGGTTATCATCTCAATATAGTCTCTGAAACTTAATCTTTTGCATCAGCTTTTGGTAGATAAAAACAGTTTTGGTGTCTAACAGAATTGAAACAGCAGTATGCTAGATGATGCCTAAGGGAAAAGTAAAACTTACACATGGTCTTTGACTTGGAAACCTGGAGTATTTACATTTGGAACACTGAAACTGCACTTTTAGTGTCTATTTTCAAACAAATCCACTAAAACACAGGAAGTGATGTTTTGGTGGAGAATGCTAAAACATCACTTGTATTTTATGAAAATGGTGGAATATTGTAAGCAGCCAAAAACCTCATTGATCTGACCTCTGTAATAACACATTTTACAGTTGTTGTGATGAGGAGAGGTGTAATAAGTAATTGGAAAATCTATCTCTACATCATAAGCTTTCCAAGGTTAAAGGTTTATAGAACACTAATTAATCTGTCCCTCATCTCTGATTGCTTTAAGACTGGAAAAATACAGGAGATCTACACGACATGGATTTGAAAAATGTTGATTAATTTAGAGACCAGGTTTAGATCACTGAATTTTCTTCAATGTTAAAATAAAATTAATAAAACCCAGATCTTGAATACTCATCTGGGACTGTTGCATTTGATTTCAGTGCTATTATGGCCTTACATATACATTCAAGAGATGTTGAATTGAGGCTAGTAATTGTTGGATTTTTCATTGCCTTGCCACTGAAGTTGTGACTTAGTAAGAAGGAATGAAGCAGCAACCTAATGAAAAGCTTGTACTTGTTTAATTACACTTTGTAACAGCATTGCACTTGCCCTGATTTGCAGCTGCATTCTTGTCCATATGTTTAAATGCTGAAGCTTTTCACACTAGGAATAAAAAATAGCTGTTGGGTTTTGCCTGCTTTTGGAAGCAGAGTTTGTTTTGGTGTATGTCTCTCTCTTCCATGTGTGGAAATAGGAAAGAATTTTTCTAGTTGCAAATTTTCTAATTGTTGAAGAGTGAGTCCCTAATGAGGCCATAAACACTGTCAAACATGTCACACAGGACTTGCTATAGCTGCTGCAAAATTTCTTGTGATTCCCCTGGACTCTGGGTGACTATTGCTCCTCCTCCTTTGACATAGGAAGAGGCAAAACCAGCCATATTGTTTTCATATGTATTTAGCTAAACACTTGAATTTTTTGCACTAACACTATTAGCTAAACACTTTGAATTTTTTTGTGATACAAAGGGGTTTTATTTATTTGTGGAAGGTGTCAATCATTCAGTGATAATCTGAAAGTTTTAAAACAGGAAGTTTATCATCTCTGATCTCCTTTGTTTTTAGATTTTCACTCATGTAGGCAGGATAAACATATATCAAAATGTATCTAATGCTATTTCATGGGGGAATAGTAAGGGTAAAAAATTCATGGGACTCAGTGGAATATGTTTTTTCCTGGAAGTATTTTTTGTCTCCACCAAATTCTCTCTGGGGCTTTCTTCTGACTCTTTCTCACTCCTTTCTGAAGTAACAATTTAGGAAGTTATTTAAGAGAGACTTAACAGGATATATGAGACATCTAATTTTTCTTTGGTGTTTTCGCAATTGAAATTGGTTTGCAATTGAAAGAAGATTGTGCTGCCCCCTTAAAAATTTCTAATAAGATAACTCACAGTTATGAGTAGAAAGGGAGAACAGCAATACTGATGAATTTTTGCAGTAGATTTGGAAATAAACTAGAGGAGGACTTGGAAGACAGATGTCAAAGTCAAATGTCCTATTAACTGTAACTTGTATTTTTCAAGAGGCTCAAAAATGAAGTATAATTTTAACCATAGACTACACGTGGAAAATTTGAGTTAGACTGGTCTAGAAGAAAGCATTGTAAAGTCTTGTGTTGTGCCAATTGTTCTGGTAGCTGTGCAGTTAGGAAGTTTTAGTGTTTAAATTTACAACATGTTCAAAGTCATGGAAAGTACTGATTCAAGAACAAATACTTAGTAATCTGAACTATAAATCAAATAATAGACCGGGAACAGGGGGAAGCCACTTTTTGCATAAATTCTAGTCTCAGTAGAACTCTGTAGATTCTTAACTAAAGTTAATGTTGTGGCCCTTTTCTCCTTCCGAATACACTCAAAATTTGTATTTATTCAGTATTTCTGTATTCTGATAAATAAGTAAGCCTTGACATGCTGTTAAAAGAAATATGACTTTCAAATATATTGGAGTAGAATTTCTGCATAATATCTGCATAATATAGTAAATCTTCAAGAATATTGGTTGAAAGTTGATTTTGCTGGAGCATCTGTAAAAAATACCTGTAGAAACAAAAAACTCACTGGAATCTGGATTTTGCTATTTTCTCTTTAAAACACTGTAATTTGTATTGCTGTTTTCTTAAATATATTAATAAAGTTTGTATTTCCTCAGAAAATTAGTTACGTAATTTTAATTAGAGGGGATCAGCATCTGAAGATCTTGATAATAATTGTAATTTGGAGGAGGAGGAGGGGAAATAGATATCAGACTCGTGACTTTTAATATATTGCTGCTTAATGACAGAACTGATAGTTTACCCATCCAATAGTTAGTAGGTGTTCCTCAGAGATTAATTTGTGGACAGTTTTTCTGTCAAGGACATGAAGATATGAAGAAAAGTATCAAAGCAAATTATCAGAGGGGATGAGAAGAGCTTGCTTATTATTGTAAATAAGGGCTGGAGAGGATTAGGATTGTTATCTAAATATAAAGCAGGTAAACATAATTTGAACTGTAAGTTAGTTTTAGCACGGGAACAAGTTGATCCAAACTGCCCGACTGTTTGAGATGGAGCTTGATAAGCTTATTGAAGGATTTAATTAGCACAGTGTTTGCAGCGATAGTAGGTTGAATATTCTCCCTGTGGGGAGGATTGCATCCAGCTTTTTATTACAAAAAGAGACTTTTGTATGTCTTGTTTAACGAGTCACCCTAATGCAAAACTTGATATCTAAGAATTGTTTTGCCAAATGCTGAATTTTCTTCTTCTAGTTTCTGAATTGCTCTTTTCTTTTTTTCCTTCTCAAGGGCTTGGATTATTTTAGATCAATACAGAAAGAAGTCAAAGCTTTTCCGTACTAAAGTTCTGTTGGCTCCACTGGGGGATGATTTCCGCTATGCTGAGAGCTCAGAATGGGATCAGCAGTACCAAAATTATCAAAAGCTGTTTGATTACATGAATTCTCATCCTGAGTGGCATGTTAAGGTAAACACAGCACATTTTCTGGTTGGTGGAGAAAACAGTATTTCCCAGTATTCTGAGATTCTTTATGGAAAAGAAAATTGTAGTTGGATTTGGTTTTTTTTTTCAACTATGACGTTTTAACAGCAGATTAATTTGCCTTTTTAGATTACATTTTTTACCTTTAGTACCTTCTCTGCCCCCAAAACAAAAACTTTTCTATTAGTAATATCTGCTTGAAAACTAGAAATAATTCCCAAACTAGATTAATCTGGAGAAGAGCTATTAGGTTTGATTGTTTTCTTAGCACTCTTTGTTTTTTTCACAGGCTTCAGACATTGTTATCTAAGGGTATCAGGCTTTGTTACTTAAAACTGTTGTATTTTCTTTTTAGAATTTCAAGTGAATTTTGCTGCTTTATTTGGGTCATCTTGGTTTTATGGCCCAAAGCAAACAAACAAAAAAGTCCTAAGAGATGCCATTTCTGGCTCATATTTTTGAATACAATAAAATCCGAGACTGACTTGGCTACAGAAGGACTGAGTATACTAACACAATTATCAGATGAGATATCACCTTAAATCATTAATTATGTTTGAGTGTTAATACACACATTCATATATTCTAATGTGTAAGCTGATTGCTCTAGAGACTCCTTATTCTATAGATGTACTCAGACAACCTTTCTTCATCTTTCAGCATGGCAATAAGAAATAGGAGACCACAACCTTGGGGGTTTTTGAGTATCATGTTAGAGTGCACTATTGCTGCTTTCACATTTAGGCTTTTTAAACCCAGGTCTGGTATCATTCATCTGGTTTGTGCATGCATCTGTTTTCCCTCATCTTTTCTGAGACCTCCCCTGATTCTTCTAACTGTGTGTTTGAGCAGTGCCTGAAGTACGTTAGTTCTTTCTGTTGACTTCTGGACTTGTATTCTGCATATGAAGGATGATTTCTTGGGATTATACCTTATCTGAAAGCTGGATTTTGCATGTTACCTATGGGATGTGGGTGACATGATGTATGTGAATGACTACTGTGTCTTAGTGGAGGGAGATAGACCTGGACTATACTCTTCAAATTTTTTAAATCTAAAGCCCATCTTTTAAAACTAAAGCTTGCTGCTATTGCTAGCTTTACTCCTGTCAAAGATGGATGTACTGTGCAGGTAGTCACTCTTTGGATACTAACAGCAACATGCTTTGTGTAGTTCCTACTAATCTGGGCTGGATGATTTTGTCTCTGGGCAAAAACTGAAGGCTCTAGCTCTGAAGTCATTCTTTTAAAGACCACTCCTCTCCTGATACATCTGAAAGTTTCTTATTGTACAGGTTCTGCTCAGCCCATTTTCAAGGACTCTAGCAGTCTACTTCATTAGCCTTGGTGTGCCCATGTGGATGAATGTCTTGGGAATCACATTAGCCCTTGTGACCCTCACAGAAGTACCCAACCCTTTTTCTGGTCCTTAATATCCAGACAAAACGATATGACATCCCCTGGGTCTGCCACTTCATACCTAGAGTACTTTGATCAACTGGAGTACTGTTAGTATTGGAATATTTCTCCTTTTCATTTTATTCAATTAGTTAGGGTTTTCTTATCTCTCTGTTTTTTTGGGGTGTTTTTGTGAGTTTTATTGTTTTCTCTTTTCTGTCTTGTGTGTTGTCTGAGGCTTGGGTTTTTTATGTTTGCATGTTTTTGTTTGTTTACTTGTTTTGTTCTAAACTGATGTAATTTATCCTTGAAGATATGAGTTTAAATGGAGAACTTTCACACTCTTCTGCACTTTCCCTAGTGGAATGTAACTCCACAGGCAGGTAACAGATCATGCTCAGCTTCGTAAGAACTGAGATTATATAGAAGAAGAGTTCGCGTTTCTTCCTTAAGTGCTGAGATGTCTAGGATATTACCACTTACACAAGGGACTACCTACTCTGCCTTTCTGATCTTATGAGAGATTTGCTGTTTCCGACAGCTCTTTAAGGTGTTTATCTAGTCGATATGTCTGTTAGCATTGAGGTTCTTCTGCCAGCAGCTATTCTATAGTTCTAAAAGTATGTAGTGCACTGCTGTGAAAGATACCTGTTTTGTTCTTGGGGAGTTCAATCTCCCATTCTGAGATCTCCTTTACATCTATTATACGTAAATTAGGTTGAGTCTTTTTGTATGCCAGTAGAGGAATCTGCCAGCTTATTTCACTGTTTCCATTCACCTGACTTTGATGCTTCCTCTGGTGAGGTTTTATTCCTCTGATGTAACGCAGCCTACAGAATTGAGATCACCTGCGTCTGACTTCTCTTGATGCGTTGATTTTGTTTCTCATTTTCTTCTGAATTCTACTTGTAGGTGCCTATGATAGTGATGGAAAAGACCAAGTGTCATAGAAGTGCCTGTTAAGTCAAGGTTTACTAATGATGGGATTTCTGGGCCAGTATTTATCTTTCTCTGCTTTACTGCCATTTTAAGTGGCAAGTTCTCATGTTGTACCCATCTAACAGATAGTTGGATGTTCTGAATGATTTTGAAGTAAAACTGTTTTTTTACGTGATGAGAAAGTATGTCTTTATTGTCACAGTGATAGTCCTTATATTCCAAGTCACTTTTAAAAGATTTTTCCCAAAAGCTTGGTTTTGGAGTTGTAAATTGTAGCATGCTACATTGTATGCTTGTTAAAAAAATAATAATAGGAAAAAAAGTGACTTGATATAAATTTGAGGTATTATCATTATAGTTTGTTATGAGGATACTTCCAGTAACGTGATCTTCTGTGCTGTTCCAGCTTTTATTAATTGTTTTTTTTCACTTTCATTCAAAATCCAGTTTGCCATCTATGCCTTCTATAACACCATTTTTCAATACTAGCAACACTGACATCAATCCCTTTCCCTTTTCTTTTTTTTTCTTTTGTTCTCCTCAAAGTTGAGGGTACCATCTTTTGACCTGCCCTGCAAAGGTCTGCTATTACATTGTCTGAGTATTTTAAAAAATACTACCGAAGACAGTGAATTTTTTTTTGTATTCTCACATATTACATCTCTAAACACAATTTCTTTTTACATAGTTAAAACCAAACCAAACCAAACAAGCTTCTGAAAGCAAATGCTAATTTTTTTTGATCAACACTCATCTTGGGTTAAGCAAGATCTGGAGCATAAGAAAGTTAATTTTAAAAACACAGGATTAGAACAACTATACTCTTATTGCATTACCTTAGGTTTCTTAGTCCAGACAGCTACTTAGGTAATATTGAGTATTAGAGACTTACTTCAAAGACAAGAAAGAATGCTTCACTTATTTCTTGACAGTTAGCTGGTATTTTAGATACCTCTTTATCCTTAAAAAAAAAAAAATTTCTATTTCGTGAATCACAGAATAGTTTTGGTTCGTGGTGACCTTTAAAGGCCATCTAGTTCAACTGCCCTGCAATGAGTAGGGATATCTTCAATTATGCCAGATTTCTGAGAGTCGCATCCAATCCAACCTTTAATGTTTCCAGGGTGGGGCATCCGTAACCTCTCTGGGCACCTTGAGTGTCTTTATATCTAGTCTGAATCTATCCTCTTCTAATTTAAAACCAGTACCTCTCGTCCTAGCACAAAAGGCCCTACTATCTTTCTTAAAAGATAGGCCTGCCGCTATCTTTCTTAAAAGCCCCCTTTCTGTACTGAAAGGCTGCAGTAAGGTCTCCCCAGAGCCTTGTCCTCTCCAGGCTGAACAACCTGAACTCTCTCAGCTTTTCCTCATAGGGAATTATTTTTGTGACTCTTTCTGGACCTGCTTCAATGAGTCCATCTCTTTCATGTACTACATTGAAATGCTTTTGGAAGAGCTATCCAGCTTGTCTGAGTAGTGTGCAGGGGAACTTAAAAGATCTTTAGGATAGGATTTCTGCTATAATTCTGCTGGAAGAGTGGCGTATTTCTGAAATGTATATAAAACCAAGCATATGCATTCTCTTTGTATTTCTAAATAAAGAAAATGGAGCCTTGTTACAGTAATTTTAATTTCCATTCAGGCCCAGTTTGGAACTTTATCAGATTACTTTGAAGCTCTGCGTAAAGAAAGCAATTTGGATGAAAAGAGCAGCAATTCATTTTTTCCTGTTTTAAGTGGAGACTTCTTCACCTATGCAGACAGAGATCATCATTACTGGAGTGGATACTTTACATCACGACCCTTCTATAAACGCCTGGATAGAGTTATGGAATCCTACATGCGGTAAATGCTGCTGTCCAGTACATTTGTAACATACTTCTTGACACGCAGGAGAGATGAATTTGTGAGTACTTGTTGTGGTTTAACCCCAGCCAGCAACCAAACCCCAGCAACCACTCTCTCACTCTCCCACCAGCGGGACTGGAGAGAGAATTGGAAGGGTAAAAGCTGGAAAACTCATAGGTTGAGATACAAACAGTTTAATAGGTAAAGCAAAAGCCACGCAGAGAAACAAAGCAAAACAAGGAATTAATTCGCAGCTTCCTCTGTTAGGGCAGGTGTTCAGCCATGTCCAGGAGAGAGGCACCCCATCATGTGTAAAAGTGACTTGAGAAGACAAACACCATTACTCCAAATGTCCTCCACTTCCTCCTCTCCACTTTATATACTGAGCATGGTGCCATATGGTCTGGAATATCCCTCTGGTCTTTTGGGATGACCTGTCCCAGCTCATTCTCATGCCAGTATGGCAGTATGAGAAGCAGATAAGGCCTTGACTCTGTGTAAGTCCTGCTTAACAATAACAAAAATATCTCTGTATTATCAACCCTGTGTTCAGCACAGATTCAAAACACAGCCCCCACACCAGGCACTGGGAAGAAAATCAACTCTACCCCAGGCAAAACCAGCACCATACTCTAAATCTGTTGGACAGATGGAGAAGTGATTTTGAAATGCACTGTTTAAGTTTACTTACAGTAAGGATAGCCTAAATGGGCCCCAAATGCAGGTCTTGGTACAAGGATTTGTTGGTGTATCTGTTTTATTAGTAAATTCACAGAAATGCAATGGTATTTTTTCCTTCCAAACAAATAAGTTGTTCCCAAATACTACTGAAGTGATCAGCAAGTCCTGATTCCAACCTTGTGATTAATTTTTCCATAGTATTTTTTGGCTACTTTGAGTATATGTATATATATGTGGGGGAATGAACCATGAACAGGTTCACGTGTGTGTATTCTTTACCAAGAAAAAATGCTTTTGAGTTCCAGCAATGTCAGAATTAAGTAGTACTTCACTGCTACTTAATAGCCAAAAAATAGTGTTCAGCCTCAGAGCCTAATATGAGAACTACCCATTTAAGCAACAAAAGAGTTGGTTTTTTAGATTTTTCCTGTTTATAAAAAAGTTTCAGGTTTATGTATTAAAGAAGTACATGTAAGCTTAAGTAATTTGTAATGGAGATTGACATAGTTGCTGATGTGAGATATAATTGATCTTTTAATCTTAAATGAGAGGTGGATGAAGTAGTTTAAAGGGTGATAAAGTCAATGACCAAACGTTTGTTTAAAGTAATGGAAAGATAGGAAGAACAACAGCATAGATGGGGACAAGTTAGGAACACATTCTGTGTTTTTATTCTTTAGTGATGTAAGCAGCGGAAAATTACAGTGATTCTGCAGAAAAACCGATTGTTAAAGTAATTCAGAAGCAGGACAAATGCTGCAGTGATACTTCTAACTGTACAGTTGAATAGAAAATACTACATCTTAGAGTTCGGAAATTCTTGGAAAAATTATTTATTTAGGTTAGATGTAAACTGGGCCTAAAGGTAATGTAGTGTAGGCTTTGAGCAACTAGTGATGCAGATTTTGGTCTATTTGCAGTGTCCTATCAGAAAGAGATAGTGAAAAATTACAGCAAAGTGGAAAACTTGTGGAAACTATTTTAGGTGATCTGCAGTAGTTTGAAATAGAGGTGAGAAAATCTAGGCCTAATACAGCTTTTATGGAAAGGTATTCCAGAGATGCTTACTTTTAAGTTGAAGTGTTTGCTAATACAGTGTCATATTTCTAGCTGTCTGCCATCTTTGACCATTGTAATGTTTAGAATAATATTGAGACCTGAAAGGAAAATTCTACATCTGAGTCTTCCCCATTAATAGAAAGTAAAATTGAATCCATGTGGATGGTGGAGAGGGAAATCTAACCTGCATTTTGATTTATGTTCTCCTCTTTACAGCTACAGTTAGGTCAGGGTTTAGGGGCTAACTCAGATTTTTTTTAAAAAAGGTAAAATGCTTTCAGACAGGATCTCTTCACTGGATAAGTGTGCATCTGATGCCTTTTTTTTTTTTTTCAACTAAAATATTTTCATTTTCCTTTCAAGTTAAGCTGCAATAGAACAAAGTAGGAGGGATGCATAGATGTAGGAATTTACACTAAGCAACAGTTAAATTACTGTGATTAAACTCAAGTGTGCTAGTAATTTAAAAAAAAGAATTATAGCCTTCTATCACCTTCATTTTGTGTGTAGTGTCTGAGCAATTACCTAACCTGTAATAGCAAAATCTCATCCTATTCCTCAAATATTGACAATGGAAATGGATTAGGGTGTTACATTTACAGTGCACATTTCAGTTTAGTTGGGTATGTGCTAGTTGCAGTTTTTACATAATTATCACCTATGTGTTGCATAAAGACAAAGAGACTAAACTGAATCCAAAGGTATTTTTCATGTTAACTATTCATATCAATACATAGTCTGAAAAATAGTTGAGTATGTTTGTTAAATTTGTTGTTGTACGTAGTTTAAAACTGAACACATGCACTCACTGGCAGCTTGGGTAAATGTAAAAGTTAATGTATTTTCCTTTTTTATTTTTTATTTTATTTACATGCTTAGAAGTTAGCATTTCAAAAACATATGTTATTTTTCTTTACTTGCTTTTTATAACATCAACTTGTATCGTATTTGTTTCTTCAAATGCTTGAGAAACCTTAATTAATCTTAAATAAATTTTGAAAAGGAATCTGACACGTATCAGATGTACAAAAATAGAACTACAACATTTGAGGAAAAGAAAATAGGAAAAAAGTTAACAGATGTTTTCCTGGAATTTCTGCAGCCATTTTTGTTAGTGAAATTTTCATAATGACTGGAAATTATGGGGATATTTTTTGTAAAATAAATTTAGATTCTCATAAAGCAAGTGAGAATTTAGTGGTAATATTTTAATGCTAGGCTTTTGCATCAGATGTAGAAGAGAAGGGCTCTGAATTCTATGCAGTCTAAGGGTTTTTTAATCCAGTGTTATCACCATTCAGGTGAATGTATAGTGAGCAGGTGCCTGAAGTGCTTAAGTCCTTAGAATAATTTAGTTTGCTTAAAGTGCAAATGGCAGAATAGATATTAGCTACTGTACAGATTAATATATTTATTTAAGACAATTTTATTTGATTAATAAGTTGCTTTTAAAATGGAAATTGTATGTTTTCTCTAAGGCAGACTATCCATACTGTGATATTTTAAGGCCAAATCTTTATACCTCACACATTTGTGAAAATGGTATGTTAGTTTGTACTGTCAGATTTTTATTTTAAAGCTCTGTTTTCCATCACAGAAGCCTTGCAGGAAGCTACTGTATGAAGCTAGAAACAGGCTGAAATGTGCAAGATCAAGATTTAAAGAGCTCTTGGAACTATGCATGAGGAAAGACGTGAAACATCAGTTTATTCTTTGGCTAAAATGTGTGTTGCTTTTTACTTTTTAACACTATATAAATACTTGATTATTCTCTGCAATTCCAGGGCAGCTGAAATTCTCTACTCCTTGGCTTTGGTACAGTCCAGTAAATCTGAGAAGATGAGTGTGTTTCCTTCAGTGAATAACTATAAATTACTGGCAGAAGCCAGGAGGAACCTTGGACTCTTTCAGCATCATGACGCTATTACAGGAACAGCCAAAGATTGGGTAGTTGTGGATTATGGCACTAGGTAATTTATTATAAATATATAAACTTAATTTCCATTTGCTTTTTTGGAACAGAATTGTTTATTTCAGAGATACAGATTTGATACAGTAACATACTCAATACTGAGAGTGTAGTGGTGCTCTGCATGAGAAGTGGATCTGATTCCCCATGCTCTTCATTTATTTTAATTCTCTAAGTAGGAATTCGATATCCAAATTTTTTGAGGTTTCACAAGAAGCTAGGTAGATGCAATACCGAGATTTCTTTAATTACAGCTGTTATTTTTTACAGTAACTGTTATATAGGAGATTATTTTTGTCTTTCTTAGAGAATGATCAAGAGATAAGCTAATTTAAGCATATATTCCTTGGAAAACCCCACACCCTCTGATTTACCTTCCTTCAATATGGGAAATCTTTTTGATGTTGACAATTTTCTACTTAACTTATCTGATTTTGTTTACTGTTGTTGTAGCTAGTGGGTAGTTGCTTTCTCAGGACTGACAAATTATTCTGTTAACTGCTTCATAGGATTTTTTTAAGAAGATTGTATGATATATGGGTTTGTGTGTATGTACATGCTTTATTTATGGGTTTATTCAGAAAATTGTTACGTATTGGAATGTTAATAACAAGGAAATTTCATTGATTGAGGTAGATGAGGGTAGACAGTTGATAGTACAGCATGTTCATTAATTAAATCATTGTTTTAAATACATCTAAAATACTCCTTATTTTAATCTATTTCGTGAAAAGTGTTTTTAAATTTCATAAATTTTTAATCTATTGAAGCATAGGTGTAATCAAAGTGCCAGCATGCGCAATGAACTTGATTATGAGACAGTAAAATAAAGGCTTTTTTACTTTACAAATAAAATTGCCCAGCCCTCTGTATTTAAGAATTAGTAAGCATTGTGTGAATTGAAGCAATGGAAAACATAGTAAAAATTTAAATTTTGTGTTTCTGATTGTTTTTTAAATCCTACATAAATGCAATCTTGACTTTGTGACCAGCATCTCAAGCTTGTCTCCACTACAGAAACTGGAAATCAAACATAATCACAAACTTTCATAAGATTAGCATTTTGAAAAGGTACTTGAAAAAGTATTCTAAGGGTATACCTTTTATAGTATAACAGCCATTAGATCTACTTCACTTTCACTATGCAAGGCAGGAATGTACTGAAATTCTGAATGTTTCTACTTTTTTTAGTCTGGTCACCCATTGCAACTAGCTGTTCTTATTTCATGCTATATTGATATTAAAAAGTACATTTGCTTTTCTACAACTCATATTGTTGAGTTCTTTAATATTTTTAAATTTTGATGTTACCACATTGAATAAAAGCAACTCAAAACTAATTAAGACTTTAAATGTTTTAACAGGCTTTTTCATTCAATAATGAACTTGAAGAAAGTGATAATTGACTCTGCTCATATTCTTGTCCTAAAGGATAAAAGTGCTTATAGTTATGATGCATCAACCCCATTCCTGAAGATGGTGAGCTGTCTTTATTGATTTTTTCTGAAAATTAAAAGTGATCTCTGTCTTTTCAATACAGTCAGTTTGAGTGACCTGGAAAAGTCAGAACTAAATTTGCGGCTAATCCCTTCTCAAAAATTTTCTTCTTATCACTGTTCATATTCATTGAAGGTATTAGAAAGTAAAAAGCGAACATTTCAGCAGTTATTGCTGAAAAAAAGCCCACACATCTAAAGCAAAGGGTCTTAGTTTGTTCCACTTTGTGAATTAGATAGTAAAACCAGGTGTTCTAATTTTCTTGTGGGCATAAATTTGTTGATAACTTAGATAATATGCATATGTCAGTGAATATATAAAAGTAGACAGTCCTGTAATTTGACTTGTAACTTAAAAAATACGGGAAGAAGAAAATTTCCATCCCAAACAGAAGCCTAAGCTGAATTTGCGAGACAAAACCTTTTTTTTTTTTTTGCCTTAGCTGAAATTATTTGAAACAGGGAAACAGGAATGTTCAATGAAATGGATTATAAAATCAGCAACATTTCCCCATTTCTCATTTTGAGACCTGTTTTACAGTGAAGAGCACCTTGACAAAACATGTTCTTGAATTACTCTTCCAGTCATATGTATATATAAAAAAATTGCTAAAGTAATTCTTTATACTTTTTATGAGTTTTATACAAATATATATGTATATATATGCATGCTGCATGTGTGTGCTATTTGGGTGTGTGCCAGAAATACATCATTTTTCTCCTGTTTAGAAAGGCTACCAAATTGAATGTGCACCTTCAGAAAGTAAAAATATTTTGAAGTCATTCATGGAATGAAGTTTTTACTTCTGCTCTGAATTATATTGGAGGATGTCATGATGTTACAGTTTACTAAACTTACTTTGTTCTTGTTCTTTATGAGTCTGGATTAATACCACTGCATTGTAGAAGTACTAATTGCTGTTTAAATTGTATATTGCCTAGGAGCATACTAAGTCAAACCTATTGTCCTAGTTAGGACAGCTGAGACTAGTTCATCATGGTATGGGTGTAACCCAAAACTGTGTATTCTATAGCCTTCCATACCATTTCCCAGAAACTGTTGTGAATAGACTATTCGCACCCTCTGCCCATAGAGCCTGACTCCTCAGGCTATAAACTAGGTGTTAAGAGGCCTGTGAGATAGGAGGATGCTCTTGTCCTCACACCCTTTGTGGAACTCCCCGCCCTGAGGGAAGTACTGATCATTCCTGCCTGAACTGGAGGATATATAATCTTGGAGTCTTGGAACATTTTTAACCACTCTGTGGGATCCAGAGGAAGACTGCAGCTCATCGCTCTCAACCAGACTTAGACCACCACTGAACTGCAATCACCACTTTTGACCAGGCTGCAACAGCTCTCCCACCAGCAGGTTCTTCCCCTCTCCCTTTACTTTGGACTCAAGCGGGGCCCAAGGAACACCACTTTGTTCATGCCCCAGGGTACTGGGTTATACATTTGGGTTTTGTGGGTTAAGACCAATTGTTTGTTTGTATGATTGTACTTACTGTATTATTTTAGTAAATTGCTATTCTGACTTATAATCTCTCCTTTGAGTTGAGTTCATTTCCCCTGCTGGTTAACTCTAAACCAGCACATTTTTGGCGCCCAACGTGGGGCAGAGAGAGAGAAGTCAGAATCACAATTTCATTTTAAGCATTTGTCTATTTGGATATAGAAACTCCCTGATCACCATGTTGTTTGATGCAGTCACATGGATGTTGTATTTGAGCCCGTTCATATTTCCACAGATGGGGAACTATTTACCTGTTTTGATGCTCTCTTTAAGACCAAGGAGAGGGATCCAAATTGCTCTATTAGTATATTACGTTTATGTCATTCTAACGTCAGAAGCAATGAGTTTCATTGTAAATGTGTATTCAGTCCTGTTTGCCTGTCCTGGTTTGGGTTGCTACCTCTGGGGCCTCATTAAAAATCGTACCCAGCCCTTTGGGGGAACAGGGGGGAATGGTTGTTTCCAGCCTCTCACCTCCTTCTTCCCCTTCAGACCTGCTACAACAGTTTTTGAAAATATTGAGTTCCGTTTTGATGTTAAGGACAGCATAATGTTATTGTTAGTGTTGCTCTGTCTGCTCTGTACTGTGTACACCATGTTTAGGGTCAGAACAGGGCCTTCTAGGGAGATTGTTTGGACACCTGCCCTGGGAGCAGATAATGCTGAGTGGCACGGGAAGTGGGAGGACATCAGCCAGTATTTGGAGAAGTTTTCTCCTCCAATGATCTGGAAATTCACCCCTGAACAACTGCAGGATCCTGTTAGCATGATAAGACTGGTGAAGGAAAAATGCTCTGGCAGCTCCAGAGATGGCCAGCTCACAGCAACCTGCTGGGCCCTGGCCACTGCCTACCGGACACTACTTGACATGGTACAGCACTGTCAGGGGGAGGAGAGAAGGACCAAATCCGCAGGCACCACGTCCACCCAAACCACAGCTGAGTCAGAGGGAGAAAGAAATAAACCAACCGGCACCGTGTCCACACAAACCATCGAGGAGCCAGAAGAACCAGAAGAACAACCAAAACCAATAGCAGTCGCCCCTGTCCAGAAAAGGAAATCAAAGACTAAATCAGTCCGTATAGCAAATGATGACGAAGAGGCAGGACCTTCACATCCACTGGAGGAGACAGAGCCAGAAATAATCACTCGGTCCCTATCCCTGGGTGAGCTACGTGAGCTCCGGAGAGAGTTCACACGACAGGCGAACGAGTCCATTCTGACCTGGCTGCTCCGAATCTGGGATGCCGCAGCTAACGATACAATCCTAGATGGGAGTGAAGCCAGACAGCTGGGATCCCTGTCTCGAGATGTAGTCATTGATCAGGGGATTGGAAGGAGGCAGGAAACTCTCAGCCTCTGGCGGCGACTGTTGTGCAGTGTGAGGGAAGAGATACCTTTGCAAGGAGGACCTCCACGTACAGCAAGGACAGTGGAACACGATGGAACAAGGTATCCGGTGCTTAAGGGAGTTAGCTGTACTGGAGGTAATCTTTTCAGAGGATGAAAGATTCCCTAAAAGTCCAGATGGCGTACAGTGCACCTCCCAGATGTGGCTAAAGTTTGCACGACTCGGGCCAGAAATGTATTCCCGCTACTTAGCAACGCTGCAATGGAGGGAGGGAGAGGACAAGGTGGGAGCATTGGTTAGTAAACTCAGGATGTATGAAGACACTGTCACTGCCCCATTACGAGCCCACGTCTCATCTGTGGAAACCAAACTGGCTGAACACGTCCGAAGCCTGGAAGAGAAAATTGAAGAGGGACACCAGAAGCTAAGAGAAGAAATTAAGGAAGGGATTTTCCATATCTCACCAGGATAAACAAGAGTCTCTGCTATTAGGAGCCAGCGTCCCCCAGCTAAGGAGAGAAGGTACACTCCACGTGGCGATCTATGGTTTTACCTCCATGAGCACGGAGAAGATATGAGGAAGTGGGATGGGAAACCCACCTCTTCTTTAGCAGCCCGGGTACGTGAACTGAAAAGAGGAACAAATACCATAAAGAACTCTTCAAGGGTAAACGCTGCTCCAGTCTCTTGTGGGCAAGACTCCAGACGGTACAGGAATGATGATACGTCTGATCCTCTTGAAGGGACCTCCAGGTCATACCCACAAGAAGAGCACAATGAGTACCATGACCAGGACTAGGGGTGCCCTGCCTCTAGCCAGGTAGAGGAGAGGGACAATCGAGTCTATTGGACAGTGTGGATTCGGTGGCCTGGCACATCAGAGCCACAAAGGTATAAGGCCTTAGTGGACACCGGCGCACAATGTACTTTAATGCCATCAAGATACGTAGGGGCAGAATCCATCTCCATTTCTGGGGTAACAGGAGGATCCCAACAGCTGACTGTACTGGAAGCTGAAGTGAGCCTGACTGGGAAGGAATGGCACAGACACCCCATCGTGACTGGCCCAGAGGCCCCGTGCATCCTTGGCATAGATTACCTGAGGAGTGGGTATTTCAAAGACCCAAAAGGACTTCGTTGGGCTTTTGGCATAGCTGCTGTGGAGACAGAGGAAATTAGACAGTTGAACACCTTGCCTGGTCTCTCAGAGGACCCCTCTGCTGTGGGACTGCTGAAGGTTGAAGAACAATTGGTACCGATAGCCACAGCAACAGTGCACCGTCGGCAATACCACACCGACCGAGACTCTGTGACCCCTATACATAAGATGATCCGTGAACTGGAGACCCAGGGGGTGGTCAGCAAGACTCGCTCACCCTTTAATAGCCCTATATGGCCCGTGCGTAAGTCCAGCGGAGAGTGGAGGCTGACGGTGGATTACCGTGGACTCAATGAAGTCACACCACCCCTGAGTGCTGCTGTGCCGGACATGCTGGAGCTCCAGTACGAGCTGGAGTCCAAGGAAGCCAAGTGGTATGCCACCATTGACATTGCCAATGCCTTTTTCTCCATTCCTTTGGCAGCTGAGTGCAGGCCACAATTTGCTTTCACTTGGAGAGGTGTGCAGTACACCTGGAATCGACTGCCTCAGGGGTGGAAACACAGTCCCAGCATTTGCCATGGACTGATCCAGACTGCACTGGAAAAGGGCGAGGCTCCAGAGCACCTACAGTACATTGACGACATCATTGTATGGGGGGAACACAGCGGGCGAAGTCTTCGAGAAAGGAGAGAAGATAATCCAGATTCTCCTAAGAGCTGGTTTTGCCATTAAACGGAGTAAGGTCAAGGGACCTGCTCAGGAAATTCAGTTCCTAGGAGTGAAGTGGCAAGATGGACGCTGCCTAATTCCAATGGAGGTGATTAACAAAATAGCAGCCATGTCCTCACCAACCAGCAAGAAGGAAACACAGGCTTTCCTAGGCGCTGTGGGCTTTTGGAGGATGCATATCTCCGAGTATAGTCAGATTGTAAGCCCTCTCTACCTTGTGACATGGAAGAAAAATGATTTCCAGTGGGGCCCCGAACAACAACAAGCCTTTGAACAAATTAAACAGGAGATTGCCCATGCGGTAACCCTTGGGCCAGTAAGAACAAGACAGGACGTGAAGAACGTGCTCTACACCGCAGCCGGAGAGAATGGCCCTTCTTGGAGCCTCTGGCAGAAAGTGCCTGGGGAGACCCGAGGACGACCGCTGGGATTCTGGAGTCAGGGATACAAAGGATCTGAAGCCAGCTATACACCAACTGAGAAAGAGATCCTGGCTGCCTATGAAGGAGTTCGAGCTGCCTCAGAAGTAATCGGCACCGAAGCGCAGATCCTCCTGGCACCCCGACTACCAGTGCTGGGCTGGATGTTCAAGGGAAGAGTTCCTTCCACACATCATGCCACCGATGCCACGTGGAGTAAGTGGATCGCTCTGATCACGCAGCAAACCCGGATAAGGAATCCTAATCACCCTGGGATTCTGGAAATTATCACCAATTGGCCCGAAGGTGAGAGTTTCGGACTATCCTCTGAAGAAGAGGTGACACGGGCTGAGGAGGCCCCACCATATGACAAGCTACCAGCAGATGAAAGGCGATATGTGCTCTTCACGGATGGCTCCTGCCGCATTGTAGGGACAAACCGAAAATGGAAGGCAGCTGTATGGAGTCCCACACGGCGAGTTGCAGAAGCGACCGAAGGACAAGGTGGGTCAAGTCAGTTTGCAGAGCTTAAAGCCATTCAGTTGGCTTTGGATATAGCTGAACGAGAGAAGTGGCCAAGACTCTATCTCTACACTGACTCATGGATGGTGGCCAATGCTCTGTGGAGATGGCTGGAGCAATGGAAAAAGGCCAACTGGCAGCGCCAAGGGAAGCCCATCTGGGCGGCGGAGATGTGGCAGGACATCGCTGGCCGGGTAGAGAAGCTGAGTGTGAAGGTCCGTCACGTAGATGCTCATGTAGGCAAGAAACGGGCTAATGAGGAGCATTGTAACAACGAGCAGGCGGACCGAGCTGCCAGGATTAAAGTCTCTCAGGTAGATCTGGATTGGCAGCACAAAGGAGAATTATTTCTGGCTCGATGGGCCCATGACGCCGCTGGTCACCAGGGGAGAGATGCAACATACAGATGGGCTCGTGACCGAGGGGTGGACTTAACCAAGGACATTGTCTCACAGGTCATCCATGACTGCGAGACGTGTGCTGCCATCAAGCAGGCCAAGCGGGTGAAGCCTCTATGGTATGGTGGACGGTGGTCAAAGTACAGGTATGGGGAAACCTGGCAAGTTGACTACATCACGCTCCCCAAAACCCGCCAAGGCAAGCACTACGTACTGACCATGGTAGAAGGAAGTACTGGATGGTTGGAGACATACCCCGTGCCTCATGCCACTGCCCGGAATACCATCCTGGGCCTTGAAAAAACAAGTCCTGTGGCGACACGGCACCCCGGAGAGAATTGAGTCTGATAATGGGACCCATTTCAAGAATGGCCTCGTAGACACCTGGGCCAAAGAGCACGGCATTGAGTGGGTGTATCATATCCCCTACCATGCACCAGCTGCTGGAAAAGTTGAGCGGTGCAACGGACTGCTGAAAACCACCCTGAAGGCACTGTGTGGGGAGACTCTCAAACACTGGGAGCTGCATTTAGCAAAGGCCACCTGGTTGGTCAACACCCGAGGCTCCATCAATCGAGCTGACCCTGCCCAATCAGAACTTTTGCATACTGTAGATGGAGATAAAGTCCCCGTGGTACATATGAGAGGAATGTTAGGGAAGACTGTTTGGATTAGTCCCACCTCAAACAAAGGCAAACCCATCCGAGAGATTGTTTTTGCTCAAGGACCTGGTTCCACCTGGTGGGTAATGCAGAAAGATGGGGAGACGCGTTGTGTACCACAAGGGGACCTAATTTTGAGTGAGAATGGTCTGTAATGTTTCATTGTATATATATATATAGATAGATAGATAGATGTATATAGTTTTAAAGGGATATAGTTTTCTAAAGGGGGTTAATTTGGGCATGACATGGATGGCATAGAATAAGGGGTGGATAATGTCCTAGTTAGGACAACTGAGACCAGTTCATCAGGGTATGGGTGTAACCCAAAACTGGGTATTCTATAGCCTTCCATGCCATTTCCCAGAAACTGTTATCAATGAACCATTTACACCATCTGCCCATAGAGCCTGACTCCTCAGGCTATAAACTAGGTGTTAAGAGGCCTGTGAGACAGGAGGATGCTCCTGTCCTCACACCCTTTGTGGAACTCCCCGCCCTGAGGGAAGTGCTGAGCATTCCTGCCTGAACTGCAGGATATATAATCTTGGAGTCTTGGAACATTTTTAACCACTCTGTGGGATCCAGAGAAAGACTGCAGCTCATCGCTCTCAACCAGACTTAGACCACCACCCTATACTGGACTGCAATCACCACTTTTGACCAGACTGCAACAGCTCTCCCACCAGCAGGTTCTTCCCCTCTCCCTTTACTTTGGACTCAAGCGGGGCCCAAGGAACACCACTTTGTTCATGCCCCAGGGTACTGGGTTATACATTTGGGTTTTGTGGGTTAAGACCAATTGTTTGTTTGTATGATTGTACTTACTGTATTATTTTAGTAAATTGCTATTCTGACTTATAATCTCTCCTTTGAGTTGAGTTCATTTCCCCTGCTGGTTAACTCTAAACCAGCACACCTATCATTACCACTGTGAAAGCAGAAATTAAAATAAAAGTTCTTCTTTCAATGAATTTATTTTATATATATAAAATATAAAAAATAAGGAGATTACAGAAGTAGATTATGATTTATCTGTATGACAAACAGTATCTGCAACATATCATAAATCTAATATCTCTGCAGGACATCAGATATCACAACTAAAGCTTTTTAATGTGGGATTTGTAGACTTCTAACTTCAGTATATTTACAAGAGCCTTTGCAAACCTTGAGCAAGTAGGAAGTTCAAAGGCACTTGTTTTACAGTACAGAATCATGGTATTTGGTGGCCGATGGAAGCTGACATCAAGAATTGCTCACAGATGGGCATTCAGAATGAATATGAAGAGAACTGAGAAAGACAAATGGTGAAGACTTTGAGATTGAAAATGGATGTTGTTTTTGAGGGGTGAAGAAGGAAAAAAAACATAGAGGAACAGAGCATGGGACTGTAGCAGCAGCATTCCAGCAGGTAGTAGGTACAACCAGAAGAAAGTTTTCCTTCTTGAAGCCCAGAAAAAAGGAAGCTGTAAATAAGATATGATGAAAGGACTCCAGAATGACACTACTTGTACTTTTCCTACTATTCTTAATTGTTAGTTACATGCAAAAGCATGTCACAGTTTTCTTAGTTGATGGCTTAGTATTTTTTAGTTCATGTGTTAAGTTTTACAGACTCTACATTAGTAAAAAAATGAAAACTAGATGGTTTGGAAGGCAATACACTGAAAAAGAGATTCCAGAACTACCCAACCAATAGGATGAGATCTAAACTGTACAAGTAAAGCTGTGCAACTATTGCACCATTCCTGTACGTTAGTCTTATTTCTTTAAGTGCAGAAAGAAAATTTTCATGTATATGACAATAGTTGGATTTGAAAAACATAATTTTGAGGATGTTTTGAGAAACTGAGAACTTTGCACTTCAGTTTCAAAGTCTGTAGAGGTCAGCATTGTATGAACTAAAAGGAATGCATTGTTCATCAACAGCTTGGCTGTTCTCTTACTTAACTAATGCAACAGTGTCAGCAATGTCTTGTCTCTACCTTTTCTTGGTGGAAATGAGCCCTGGGTCATGTTGCGTTTAAGAAAAGAGAGAAGCCAGTGAAAAGTAAGATCTCAGTATTGTGAAATAATGCTTCACATAATTTATATCACATAAAAATCTTACCATACCTCAAATTATGGTTTTTTTGGAAATTTTTCTCTAGGTACAATATAAGGCAACAACAAGAGCTGATAGAAGACTAGACAGTGAATCCTGGTGATAAATACACAGCAGTGTGGTGTTTCAGGGTCAATTTATAGCAAGGGAAAGTTAATAAAAATGTACGATAAGTATTTGCAAAATTTGAAAGAAGTTGGTGATTATGAAGTCTTGTATGCAAAAATGAAAAGAACGGGTAAAAATTAGATACTGGCATCTAATAAGGCATTTAATGAAAACAAGTGTTTCTCAATGAATGGGCCAAATTGAGCCTCTTTCTTTTGTCAATCTGAAATACTTATTTTATGAATTGTAGGTCTGTCATCCTGAGTAATGTGCTAAAATAGGCTTTGGTTAATGGTATTGTTAACATGGTTTTCTACTTCACAAAATTCTTAAAGTAGAGAAAGTTCCTATATTATCCATTTAAATGTATTCGAAAGCAAATTCAAAGATGTTCTCTTGTAGGATGATGTTCAGACCTCCCAAGATTCTTTGCCACACAAGACAGTTATGAAGCTGACATTGCAACCAAGGTAAATAATTTACGTATTACTTAGTGTCTGAGATTCTTTTAGCAATGTATGTGTTTTCATTACCTAGTAAGTAGCTTTTTATACCATTTCCTTTTTTTTTTCCTTTCAATTTTCACTCAAAGTAGAGCTAGAAGTTAAAAAAAAATAGTCTGGGATATTATGCTAATACTGTTATGTCTAATTGAAAGAGGACACAGCATGCTAAAATATAGACATTTCTCACATACCACATCTGAAGCAAGTATTCTGTTTCTGTGTGATTTTAGAACATTGTAATACTAAATAAATTATGCTTGAGAGAAGCAGTAGAGAATTCTAATTAAACAGAATTTCAGGTGCTGCAATTAGCATTGGGAGCAAAACCTTTTTTAGATAAGGCCTCAAAATCACAATTTCTAAATACTGTATTGTCTTAAGAATTCAAGTAAAAGGTAAACTAGGACAATGTCTTCTCTTAACTCCAACTTTCCACTGTATTAAGAAGGCTTTCTTTTTAATTTACATGTAGTTGTAGAGTATTCGGTTGAAACTGACATTCAGCTGTTCCCATGAACACTCAGTATCCTACCTGAAATAACTTACACATCCATTAAAAGTTGACTAATCCTAATGAAGTGAATAAGACCTATGGGTATGAGAGCTGCTGTGTGTAAATCAACTAATACATGATTTTTGCTCATAGAATGGAAGATTTAAGATTCATTTAAAAAGCAGTGAATACTATTTTTGCTGATGTTGGTATTTAATATCTCTAGTTCTAGCAAGTGGCAAGCTAATAAAACTTGCCTAATTCATGAAGGTGTCTGACTAGTCAGCAGTTTAACTGCTACTGTTAAAAAGTTCTAATTAAGTCTTTGAAAAGTGAGTGAAGTTTAGTCCTTGTGAGCTTTTTGACAAAGCTGTCTTCAGTCCTCCTACACTAAATGTACATAATGTGTTTTAATATAAGCTTTTCTCTAGAGCATACTATTTTTTAAGTAGGAACTTTTACTCTCTTATTGGAGTGCTAGATAGATGCTAATAAATTGTCTAATGTTATCCAAAACGGCCAAGGACTCAGGTGCTTAGATGTTTATTTAACTAAAATATTTCAGCATTTTCAAAATTATCCCCTCATGTTTCTTCACTGTAAGAGGATTGTATATATAGTATATAAACACTTATCTGGAGGGAAGTTATAATTTAGACTTTCTTTGCTGTTTGAGGATAGCTTTATTGCTTTTGCTCTCCTTGCCTAGGTTAACTGTTGAAATATTCCCTGTACCCCTTTCATCCCCTGATATGCCTTTTGTTGGCATCCACTGTTCCACTTATTTCTCTGCATAATATGCTGAGTAAGTTTTCCCTTTTTGGTGTTTATTCATTTCAAGCATTTTCTTTTTCTTTTTTTTTTTAAACTCTTAGTTGTACATTACATAGATATTCATGACATTAAAATTAGTATTAACGTAGCAACCTTTTGCTATTGTTCTATAAACTGGTCCTAACTTACTGAGAAGATAACAATGATAGAAAATTGCTAATTTTACCTTGTCTGATAATGTGAAGGTACCATATAGACTTATAAGATGTGGTTGATGTTACAAGGACTGTGCAGTCAGAAATATGGGAGATAGAATAAAGAGAGTAAATAAGTGAGGGAGAAGGGGCGGAGAAATATTGTAAGAGAATATTGATATTGCTGACTAAAACCCTGTTTCTTTTTGTAGTGATTTCCATTTTGGAAAAACTTCAAAAATAATGCTTAAGTGTACAGTACTTCATGCTTTCTTTGTTGTTGAAATTTTCATTTGAATATCTTGTTTGTTAAACTGTTTTCGCTTATAAAAATGAACTTAGTCTTTTTAGGCTTCTAACTTTATCTCTGGTTGTAGTCTGAATCTCCACTAACATTGTTACCATTGGGAAAAGTTGTATGTAAGCTGACACAGTAACATTTGGTTAAATCTAGTGTGTGATTATTATGACTGTGCATCTGAGATTTTTAGTAGAATTTTGTGTGAAATGTTAATTTCAGTAGAAACATAAAATCAACTCAATAAATCTATAATTAAGGATTATGGCGCTTAAACTTCAAAGTCTGAGGCTTGTAAGAGAGAAACTGATTTTTCATTTAAAGTTTTGAAGCGTCAGCAGATTGAAAATACTGATTTTCACTAAGACTTTATTATTCACTTATTTTCTGTTCATAGTAGTCTTTATTGTTCATGTCTCTATAATCAAATCTCTAGATTTCTGTCTACTAGTGTGTTCTAATATATCATTATATGGGACAGAAATTAAGTCAGTGTAACTGTCAAGATGTTACTTTTCTTTAATTGACTATTTAGCTTTTGGTACTTTTGCATTTCTATCTCAAGACTTTTGAAAATAGCTGTATTGTAAACTGGTTATTCTTATAAGAGTTTGGTTCATATCGCCTATAATTTTAAAATCTGATTAATTACTCAATCGGGTTTTTTTCTTATTATTTTACTAGTTGCAAATATAACCTGCTTTTCTCTGAGAAAGTAGTTGGTAGTATGTTTTTGTGTCTTTCATCAAACCTTCCTTTTTGGTGGTTTTTATTTAAGTGTTCTCTTCACTGCTCATGAAAGTTGTAGTCAGTAGTGAAAACCGATCTGACAGGCTGTACAGGAGACTTAGTAAAACTTGATTACATGGAAAAAAAGAAAACAGGAAAAGACCTATCTTTCAGTATTTATTGTTCTAGTGTTAGGTATCTCCATATTGTTGTGTAGCTGAGAAGTATCTTTGAAACTATTTCTAAGTAGGTGCCATTTGTAATATATTTGGTATTGTTTCTGCCCTCACCTGGGCATCTCTTCTCTGTAGTGCTTTGTTGCCTTATTTTTATGAATCCATAGTTTTATTTAAAAAGTAATGTGTTAATTTCAATTAAATAGGTATGCAGAGTATTTTAAATCTTACTGTTACTCCGTCACCTTAGAACAACTAGGTGGTCTTCTGATATGGCTTTTGAATACTGAAATTATAGAGTCTTTAATTATGCTACATCCCTTTCAACTGCTAAATGAAGTTGCATGCTTTTTAAAAAATTGTTACTTCCATCTGAAAAATGAAGCTTTCCACATCTAACTAGATGTGGAACTACTTCTGTCTTGTTTTGAAATTTGAAATTACTGCACGTCTTGGAGAAAAAACCCACGAGTGAGCTGATAAATTGGTTGCTGGTTCATCCTTCTGTGAGTGCCCAGTCCTTTAATATAATTATAGTTTCTTAGAAGTAGTCTGCCAGAGGTCATACTTCCCAAATGGCAAAAGACTTGCACTCACTGGACTTGGCAGGGTGGGGTGTGTTTGAATGTCTTGTTGTCCCATTTGGGCTGTTAGTAGCAGATGAAGGATATGTTGTCAGTGTGAATGGGAGGATTTTTTAGCCTTTCCTTTTAGTTCTATCTACATTGTTTCCTGGAGGCAGCATTGCAAGGGAGTGTGATACACACCCAAATGACTGTTTGGACCAGCTTGGTTTTTCTAGTAGTATCATTTGGCACAACATGGTGAACCTGGGAGTGAGAAGACCTAACAATAGCAATCATGCTTTTTATTTTTTTTTCCTCCCCGTTTTCTTTTAAGTTTTGAACCTTTGTGTACCTGGCCAGGAAGTTTCAGTACTGAGCTCCACTGTGCTCTACAGGCATGGTGTAAGGCATCCTAACCAAACTGAAGATACTGTGATATTGAAAGATTTCTAAAAATCATTGATCCAGGATTATTTTTAGTGCTAAACCAACAATTCTAATAATTTTCCCACAAATAACTTCTGTCAGCTAATCTTAGAGAAACATTATGATATATCTTTCTATTCAGGCTACTTTAATAGCTTAGCAGACACAATTTCCACTAGTTGAAATATTTAGGTTACCTAGGGGGTTATTTATGAGGCGGATGCTCTGTAATCAATTATTTCTTCAAAGATCTATTAAAGCACCAAGCAGTTTATTGATATCCACCTTATAAAAGAAAGTTATATGTTTTCAGATAGAGGATACAAAATCAGCTGGGCTATTGTCCTTACTTCACTATCTACGAGCAGGTTTTGGCATAAGATTGTAGTTAATAAAGTTTTGGCATAAGTTGTTTCTAACCTCTTAGGTCCAAAATTTGTGATCTTTTTTTGAGAAAGAAAATCCTGATTTACCTCCAATATTTTTCAAGTTGCTTATCTTTTAAAAAATTCACTTGGCAGAGGTGGGGTACCCACTGCTTTCTCAACACAGCACTACAATATAGAAATTAAAGCTATGTTATTAAGCTTAATGTGTGATAAAGAATAATGCACAAAAATTCTTGACAGAGCACTGTGTATGTTGTGTTTGGTTGGATAATGACAGCAAGAATAACTTTACTGAGAAGGAAGCTTTGTTGGTGTGATATACCATAACTGTGTCTTTCTGAGCTTAGGAAGTGACTGGACTGGGGTAATACTCTCGTTTGGCAACTTTAAGTTTGGTGGTGGGGTTTTTTTTTGGTTTTCTGGTTTTTTGACCTGTGTTGCCCTTGTTAGTACAATCAATCTAAATTTAAGTTACAAGGAGAGGACCCTCCAACAGCATTTGGCAGTTTAATAAGGTACATTTTAATTACCTTTTATGCTTGCATGATTTCTGTAACATATGTATTCCCAGCTATATTCTGAAACAGCTGGGAAAAAAAAGAGTTGAATTGTCAGTGAGGGGAAAAAAAATGTTTAGAGAAAACAAGAAAGAATACAGTAACATTTAAGATGAGTTCAGAAATATTTGTGGCAACTTGTACATTTTTAATATGAACACTTGTTCCCTAGAAGGAAAAAAAATAAGCCAACAAATGAACCCTAACCTAACAAATATTTCTAGTTTTTTATTGGGTGAAATAGGGATGGCAATATGCCCAACCGTATTATGTTTTTGTTAAAGTGAAATGTCTGTATTTGTGTTTTTAAGGAAGGTGGACAGGATGAATATTCATTTAGTCAAGCCTTAACACTCTCTGCTTCTGTTGTGCTTAATTAAGCACTTGTATTAAACACACATTTAATACAAATGTTCAAGAAGTTAAAAAATTAGAAACCACTTTGAAAATTATATGTGAAGAGCCTTCACTTTTAGTTTCCAGTATTCTGACTGCTTAGATTAAATACAGCCTAATGATTTTTTAAAATTACTTTAAAGTGTTACTCTTGATGTTCAGCTGCCTGATCAATTTTCTAGATTCAGGTGACTTGTTACTGCCATGAGCATGTTCTGTTTGTAGTGAACTCAAGGTCATTTTATCTGAATCGGATGAGTATTTAAAAAGCATTCTCCTTGATTTTTGTTAAGGAAGAGCTGTTGCAAAGGCAGTTAAATGCTTGGCTAACACAGGATAATCCAGACTGTGTCTGACTCTAGAAACATCAGTTAACGTGAACTTGAAATAAATATTTCAGTAAAAAAACATTGGTAAAAGTGGTGACTTCAAAATGAACAAAACCAAAACATTCATTCTGTTTTATAGGTGGAAATTAGCTGTGCAACTGTCTTTATGACCAAAACTGGCACACTCTCCATTGACAGTGTCTAATGGGACAGGAAGTGAGGGGTATGGAAGAGTTTACAGCACACTGATCTCTTTATTCCCACTCTTTTTTCTATAAGGTCACAACAGTTTTTTCAGAGGTTTCCTTATGTACTGGGTGATTTTTCTACTTTTTGTGTTAGCTATACTACCTGCAGGCTTATCTCAGAACTGACTCCAGGCACTGGTATTTGACAACTCTCTAAAAGATTATCTGTGAACCTTAAAAACGAAACAACAAATAAGCTAGGAGATGAATGCCTGTTTTGATGTGAGGGATAGCTCTTTAAAACTGAACTGTGGTACATTTTTTTGAGTTACGTAAATTTTCATTAAGAAAAAGAAAAAAGTAGCTTTAATTTGCAATTAATTGTACTCCAGAGTTTTTTGTGGAATGAATTTTTGAATGTTATGCTTCTAAATTCCAGTTATTCTGAAAGTTGTTACATTTCAAACTTTTAATCATTACTTCTTCAGGGGATAAAAATTCTTATAAATCAAACTTTTTTCAGTTTTTGGTCTGTCTTATTGTTGATGAACCAATGACAGTCTGTTCTAAATATTTTTGTTTATGAACTATCTTTGCCATTGCAAAATTAAACCACTAAATAAGTTCATAGTTTGTAGGATTTGTAGAATCTTTGAAATTCTTCAAAACTGCACAACTTTTTGATTTTCATTTCAGTGCATAGAATATCAACATTTTTGTTGGGGTTTGCAGTACCTGTGCAGTCAGATTGTGAAGATGTTTGATACTTCAGTTACTATAAAAATTATAACAGTAAAATGAAATACAACAATTAGGTCTTATCAGAAATTTCTGGTTTTCTTTGAGAACACTGTAATGAAAGTGTCATATGAAACACAGAAGAAATAGATAAAGTATACATACTTTAGGGGAAGGAAAAAACCCCTGTTTTCAGAAAACAAAGTGATCATTATGAGGGAATAGGCTAGTGAATGACTGAATAGAACTGAAAGATCTGCATTATATGCATGTACTTGTTGAAGCAGTTTTGGAAGTAGGATATACACATTTTCCGTATATTAGTACATTTGTGTATTATTTTTTTTTTCCAGACACTGACCCCTTCAGCCTTTTTACTGGAGTTACTTTGAGGCAATATTGTAGTTAGTCCAAGACTCTCAAGGCACAGACTGAAGTGATATGGAATACTTAAAAGTCTTTCTGCTCTTCTGAACCAGATTTTTTTTCCCTTCTAAATGCAGATTTATAAAGCCTGCACTACAAGAGGAACAAGGAAAGGATTTTAGTGAAGGTACTTCCTGATCCTGAAAAAGTCAGGGGGCTTCAAGCCCATCTTGGACCTCAGAACACCTCACAACTTTGTGGTAAAAGACAAATTTAAAATAGTGCCTTTGGGCTTAATCCTTTTATCCTTAACTGGAGAGTAGTTATGTGCTCCAGATTAGGATATGTGTGCCGCTACAATCCATCTAAATCATATAGGAAGTATATGTATCTGGCATATGTAATAGGTACATAACGTTTAAAAGTCTTGTCTTAGGTTGATGTTGCTATTTTTGTGTTCTCAAAATTTGTAGTTCTTGCTGTGCTGTTGTCTGTTTATTGTGAATGCTGTTTTCTTGAGAGTGTTCCATGGTTTGTTCTTGAGAAAGACATACAAAGTTCCTGTTTCCTGTGAGAGTGGAGGGCTGGATTATGTGTCTGTCGTCTGCCTAATTCTGTGCCTTTTGCATGAGCAATGGATATTATAAAGATTTATCTGTAGAGTTATAAAAAAAGAGAATTCATAGGAATGCATGTGTGTGAGTTCTCTCCCCTTCATTAATGAGCCTAAAATTCAGCTTTGGGTTTGTCACTAGGAAGGGTAATCCTGGAGTGATTCTGAAATGTCAAACTAAGATAATGGAACTTTTTTTAAGAACAGGATCATGTTTTTATTTATTTGTATCTTAATTCAAACTGTCAACCACAACGGCTTTTAGAAAGAATATTTAATTTTACCATAGCTCTATTTCTAAACTACACGCTTAACTTGTTCTTCAAATAGTGTTATAATCATAGCATTATTTTACATTGTGTTAGTCTCTACTGAATTCTTGTGAATTTACTTATTTATTAATAGTATCTCTTTTTTATTTCTTGATGTCACCAGTTGGATATTGAAATGAAGAGCTGATCTGTGGATAATAGATTCTGTTTCCACTGTTTTCTACCTTACGAAAGCAGCACAAATTTATATTGTGTGCCTGTAGTTTCAGGTTGAGATTACCTTCCTACTAATTCTTCTGCATGATATTTTTCATAAACTGCAAAAGATGTCTTATTAGGAAGATGAAAAAAGATTTTAGTATTCTTCATATTTGATAATATTTGATTATATGTATTCAAGATTAATATTTAACTCTATAATATACATTTTAATTGGATTACAATTTGCTCCTTAGATGTAAATTGACTTTTTTTTTTCTTGCTACATCTGTGACATTATTGGTGAATGAAAAAACTTATCTGAATGTGATGCAGAGGAACATATTAGTATTATTTATTTTATCCAGTTAGGTGAGCTGATAAATCTCTTTAAACTTTATCCAGTTAATGAAAAGCCTCTTGGGAAGCTATTGGGATCTTCTTTTGGGGATAACCTGCTTTACTCTAGATAGAGACTAAATAGAGAACTCTTAGCTTAATTTGATTTTTATTAAACCACACATACTCCCATTCCCCCAAATTTCATGTTTACATCTGACACTATATCTGAGAGTGTAGCTCTTGACTCATAAGTTTTCCCTCATAAAAGACTTCTTTATTTGATAAAATGTCTTGGATTGTATAGTTATGAATTGTAATGTTTTCAGTATCTACTGTATCTCAACAGCTGGTTGCCTAGCTATTTTTTAAATTTTCATTGATAAATGTTGGATATCACATATTATTCAAATTATATAATTTGGTATCTGAGTAGGGGGGAATTTTTTTTGTGCAAAGCGAGGCCAAATACAAGCAAGGAATTCTTTAGGTCAGATAATAAAGTCACAAGTTGTTTCCTTTTCTGTCAGTCATGCTAATAGAGTAATCATAAATAGATTATAAATTTGAAGTCATACTGGGAGCAAACACTCTATATAGGATTAGTATTTAAAACTATCTTAGTAAACTAGAGACATTATTTCGTAGTCAGAGAATGAAATGAAGCAGGCAAGTGGAAGAATAATGTGTTGACTAATCAAATAGACAGTAGTGATGCAGAAGACTAGGCATTCCAGAAGTTCAGACTGAGAGTGTTACTTGTATGGTATCAAAAGCAATTTTGCTTTTGGGTGATTGAAATGGAAATATTCTGTGTAAAATACAGCTGAAATAGTGTGCTATACTCGAGTGATGAAGAGTGAAAAAAAGTATCCAGTTTTTGAAAACATACTTTGAGAGATGAGACTTGAAAGGTGAACAGGAAATGATTACTAATTCAAAGAAAGCAACCAAAGAGATCTAGAAAAAGCATAATCTGTTTAGTTTGGAAAGACTGATAATGAAGAAGATAAATACATACAGGTTTGTTACAAAGAGTTGTATTATACTTGCAATGGAAAAAATGAAGACATACTTGGAGAAAATGTTGTTTAAAGTAACAAAAAATATAATTGTATATTAACAAAACTGGTTCTTGAGCTGCAAAGCATTATAATCAGTTTTGGATATTTTCAAGAACAGTGACTGCAGCATTTGTCAAAGTTTATCCTACTGAATTCTCATTTTGGTTGAGGTCAAGCTACAGCAACCTTCTAGTCCAGTGGGTTTTTTGTTAGTATCTAGATTTTAATTCCTTTCTTCAATTTAGTCTTGAGAGTGATAGCAAAATAGGATACTTTGTTGTACCTAGCATGACCTAAGATTATAGACTAGTCTGTTTGGTACACAGGCTTCTGCTTGACCAAGTGGAATAAAAGGGAAAAGTGGATTGGTTTAAGGCAGGCAAGACCTTCCTGTGATCTGAAGTGTTGCCTGATGTTTATATGAAAACTCATTGCTCTAATAAGAGAACATCTCTGCTTCGAGGTGCTGTCCCTAATGCACAAGTACAACAATTTATACTCCGTTTGTCATACAGGCCAATGGAATTTCCTGTTTAGGATAAAAAGGTTTTTTTCCTCTATTTTTTTTCCATTTTTCCAAGTGACAAATGTTATTTTGTCACTTGGCAGACCTACTATTATAGAGTAATGCTTGTGGGGTTTTGTGGAGGGGTTTGTTGTTTGTAGGTTTTATTTTCACTACTGTGGGAAGATAGATTTCTGATGATGTGAGGATTATGGGGTAGTGTAATAACTATGTAGATTAACAGAAACAGATCAATTCTCTATAGGAATGCAAAGGGTCAAGAAATTTCCTAATACTGGAAAATCCTTCATTTTCACTCTACCTCTCCACACTCCTCCATCTCCCTGTCTCCCAGAAGTTCTTTTTCTGTAAATTAGTTGGTATGGCTTGACATGGAAGTGTATTTCCCTTTTTGGAAAAAAAACCCACAAAAACCTCTGATGCAGAATGATTCCATCTGACGGGTATTACCAATTTTGTTCCCTTTCAGAATAAGAACTAGGAAGAAAATAATTTCTCTGCTATTGGAAAAGTATCCATGCGTATCTCTTCAAAAATACATTAAATAATTCCTCAGGGGATTGTGGACTTTTTATGGCAAAATTAACTGACACATTGATTTAGATGCTTTTTGTTTCCTTCTTTTTCGTAGGGTTTGCCTCTATTAAAAGAAGGTTGTGGGCCAGATGTCACTGATAATAGTGCAAGGTGCACAGAGAAATAGAGTTCAGTGTTTTGAATAGCATAATAAAATATAATAAAAAATACATTATAAGAAAAGTATAATTTGGATGAAATCATGAGAACTTTTTTGCATTTCAGAAATAAATATTCATGTTACAGAGAGGGAAATACAGATAGTTTAAATACTGTCAGAGCCAAATTTTCTTTAAAACAAACAATAATCAGACTTCAGGATGTTTGGAAAGTGGATTGGTCACATGAGTTTCATGCATGAGGTTTTGAATGACTTTGTCCAAAACTTTCTCTGTTACATAACTTTCTTACTAATTGGATTTGGAATAGGAATCAGAAGTGTCTTGAAATGCTGTAAAACATACAGTTTCTGAAGCTCAATTTAGTAACTGAAAGAAGAGTTTTAGGAAAAAAGCATTAATCTGCTGTCTAGAAGAGTGTCACAATCACTAGCCTGCACAGTTGGCTTTTGACGAATCTTGTTCCTAAAAGAATATTAAGAACAGAATATGGATTGAATTGTTGGAAAATATCTGATTTCTGTATAACCAAAAAGTCAGTATGAACAGATAATATCCTGAACCCCTTATTAAAAAGAAAAAAAACATTAAAATTGTATATATGGCATTTATTTTCAGAAAAATTGTTTTATAGGCTTTGTCAATCTTTAGTAGTTCGTAGCAGAAAGGTACACAAAATGAATGAGTGGACCTGTACTTAAAAAGTCATGTTAATCATACTTTTGACTGAGGAAGCCTCGAGTCTTATGTGAGGAACCGTAAGTGCTTTGAACAGAGATAGGTAGCTTGACATAACTTTTTTTTTACCTAGTATTTTGAGTATATTGGGAAAATATTCAGACTTTTCCAGAATTGTTATGGTTAGGTTTGATTCAAAGTTTTTCCCCATGGACCTCTAAAGCAAGGAAAGAACTTTTTAAATAACAGGAGAGGAATTTTTGTGGTCAAGTTATTTTTAGTTTTATTCTGTATTAAATAAATGAGGAAAATAAGTATGTACATGTTGTCTTGGGCTTCAGTGCAAGAATCATGAAAGTCTTCAGGGGAAGTTGTACATATTTGCAATGCATAGATAAATATCTGGTTTAAGTAGGTGGTTGTTCTTTTCGTTCCATATACCTCCATCCCCAAAGACATGGACCACCCAGGGCTTGTGTGTGTCAATTCATAGCATTTTTTTAGAATTCTGTATTTCTTGGACTTTTTTGTTTGGTTTTTTTTTTAAGCTTCAAAACATACATCAGAAGTCACATAATTCAGATTTTTTAATGGTATTTTTGGAAGCTATCATGGCAAGCAGTGCTTTATGCAGTTTAAATAGTAAGCCCTAGTGTCTTTCCACCTTATACACATCATTGTTTGGTAATTAAATGTTGCTACTTATTAACTCTTCTCACATCTTTTGAAGTAATTTTTCTTGCAATTTTAAGATATGAAACAGTTTTGATTTTCTCTTTATCATCCTAGTGAGATGATTTTTTTTAGAGAATCTCAGTTTTGCTTAGAGTTCTAAAGTCTTAGTCTATCAAAGTCCATCTACTGCCAAGATCTCAGAATACATTTTTAGCTAAATTCTGATTTCTAACCCACCAGTTATTCTGGCGACCTTTAACATATGTAGTTACTTAATTCCTTTTCTCTATAGCTTAAAGCATTTTAATGTGTTTTCATTACTGCTCCTCTTGATATTTCAGAATTTATGTGCATTTGTTAGTTTTCTTTCATTCTTCAGTAGAAGGCCTTTGATATACTATATAATTTCACTTCATGGCTTATACCTTTTCTCAGTTTTGGGTGTACTTGTTGCATTTTTTTTTTCACCACTCAATGTGTTTTAACTTAGCCTCTATAGGAGAAGAGTGAAAGAAACTAGCTTTGTAGATCTTGTTCTTGTAACTTTTTGCATTAAAATTGTGCATGTGGGTGTAGGGAACTGATTCTAATGAAACTATTTATGATGCAAAATGTTCCAATCTGTCTTGGAGGGTTTGTCAGAGAAATTTTAGTAAACCTGGTCAGTCTGAACTTTGAATTGGTTTTCAAAGCTTATTTGAATAAAGATCCTCTGCTGAGCAATGAAAGCTGTTGTCTTAAGCTGTAGTGAATCCAAGTGTATGGAAGAGGTGGTCTGAATGAGCCTTTGTCACTGATGACCCTCTGACTTACTAGTAGTGAGTTGTAGTTTCTTGCATTATTTGAATGCCTTCCTTGTGAAGGCAGCATTGAATGAACTTTAAAAGAAAATGGTAATTTAGTGTTACTGGTAAATGTTTATATCAATATATGTGTCCGTATATTGATGCACATCAGTGAAACAGAAAACAACGATCTTTTAAAATAGTGAAACTTTTCAGTTTAAGAAAAAATATTCTTTTAGGAGGCAAAGATTAAAGTTGTTAGAGATCTGAATCATCTTTATTAGTATTTTTGCCTGTAAATAAAGGTACACCAGTTTACATGTTTTCTTGATATTTTAATAATGAAAGTATTTGAAATAAGAATGGGGAGTGACTGTTTCTTGCTCTGGCTGAAAATGTTCCACAGCAAGTTAAATCTTGTATTGCAGGAAAGAATAGTCAAAAATATTCTTTGATGCTTGAATGTGTGCATTTAATAGGGTTTATTAATGGTATATGGTAGGTTTTATCTAGGGAAAGTGGTCATGCTTGTATGACTAAGAGACACCTGTTCTGAGTTTGAGACACCCAAAAAAGTATGGGGTAAAAAAATTCAAAACATATCTTTCCAAAAGTGTCTGAAAAACAGTTGTTAGGATTTGCTTCTCTGAAATTGCAAATATTTACGATTAATCCAGTTTAGGATTAAGAGCTGAAATCTGCACCCATTTCTCATTTTTTGATGGGCTGAGAGCAGTTAACTTGTGCTCCCTGTGCACAGATGAAATATGTGGTCTCTGTGAGTGAACTGGTCATGGTGTTATCTGTGGAAAGTTATATGATTTCCTTTTGTTTCAGTACATTTTGTATTAAAATAGTTTCAGAATTCTTAGATTACTTGAATAAGTGAAAGAAATTATGGCTGGCACTCAGCCATAATGCTGTTTCTGAAGTAAAATATTTCAGATAAAATTTTTTTATATGAACTTTACCAATAAGCATTAAAACCCTGTCACTCTTCAACTGGATGAAAGATGTGAACTTTAATAGTTTTCTTGGTGTTATTGCCAAGGACCAGTGATCTGAATAATGAAAGGAAAATATTTGCTTGCTGCTTCTGAAAGACAGTAATGTTAATGGTTTTGCCTTAAAATATGGGATAGAAAACCTTTAATTATTATCAATAATGCTTCTATGTGTAATGTAACTGTAATGCATTAAGCAGTTTTGCTCAACTTTTTTGTATGACATTGTTTGCAATGATATGGCTTGAGTGAAGTGTAGCTCTTTTGTTACATATAAAATTTAAAATTGTTATAATGGGATGTTATTTAAGGGTGAGAGTTGAATGGTGCTTTGGAAGAAAAGTGCTTTAATTACATTAGACAGTGCTTTTTTATATATGCACAGTAATTACATCTTACTTAGTATAAATACTTCAGTTTTGCTGGAATAATATCTCAAAAAAAAATATTAGCATCTAGGCAAAATGCTTGCATTTCAATTGATGAAAATCTACCCTGTCATTAGTAACTTCATCTCACTGCCTTATTATTCTCTACACACATAATGCATTGATTCAAGAAGGTATAAAATGTATGTATCTTGATATAACAAGAGCTTTGTTTTATCCAAATTAAAAAAAGTTAATCTGGTGAAATATAATAATAATATGGCAGTTCCTAAGGTCTTTTGTCATGGGTAAATTTGTCATGCGACTAATTAAAGTTGTGAAACATGTTTATATCTGTGGGAAGGTGAACAAAGTTCCTGGAAATATTTTTGCACTAATATGTTTTTGCTTGGCAGATAATTTAAATTTAATGAGGATGTGTAGCATTACTGAAAATTTATTATATGCATAGGCTCACATTTTACTTGGAGGCATAAGAATTGAGGAATTCCATTGTATAAACAAACTGAATAAATAAAATATTTTTGTAATGTTCTGCTGATAGGTGAGAATTAGGATTTATTTTGAGCTTTGGGATTGGATTATCTCTTAAGCTGTATTGTTCCTGACAGAGTTCTTACCTTCTTCTTTGAAGGAATATGAGAAATTCTTAAAAAGTATTTTATTAATTCTATTTTTTTCTGTTACTACTTTCTAATGGGTGAGACTGAGACCAGTGTTGGTTTAGTTAGGTTTTGATTCCACTAATGTTGTTTAAAAAACAAACCAACCAAAAAAAAAAATCATTAACATTAACCAAAACATTTAATTTGAAATCTTATCCCAAAAGAACGTTAACCCCAGTTAAAGAGAAGTGTAAAATAACCTACCCAAGTCTTGGAGAGGCTCTAAGAAGGTCTTGGACAAGTTCTTAAAGACTCCAAAAGCTGACCAAGAATATGGTTAACTGTTACATTGTCTGGTAATGTAGGAGTCTTCAACATGAAACAGGGTAAAAGAGAGCACCCCAAAGCATTTCTTTGTTGTGACCACAAATATACATTGAAATTTGTTGTTATGCATAGAAGTCATGATTTAACAATACTTCAGCACAGGTATCTAAAGAGTTGAAAGAAAAATAATTTTTATTGGAAACTCATTCTGTGTATGGCAGGTAATCCAAAGGTTCTTGATATAGAAAGGTAATATAGCCTCTGATTTTGTTGATTCAGCTAATGAGAAACTGGAGTTGACCTTTCATTTCCTGCTGATTATGAGATAATAGGGTAGCAGTGAAGTGTTGTGGAATTTACCAGTCAAAGTCTGACACTGGAAAAAAGAGGAAGCCAGTGAAAAGATAAGGGGAAAACAATAGCCTCCTTAGGATTCTGCATATCTGTAGAGCAAAACTGCATTTGTTAAAATTAGTGTTGCAAAAAAAAAAAAAATCAAAGAACAGGATGAAAAAAGAGTAGTTGAGAATTTTCAGCACTACTGAGAAAAAGGAAGGATTTTCCTTATTTGTCTGTATTACATTCTTGGTATAGTGGTAGATTAACTTAAGTCTGATGTTACAGCATAACTGTGTAAAAGTCCTCGAAGCAGTTTGCTGCTGTCTCTCAGCCCTGAAGTTTTATTATTTCCTTATTTCCAAAGTGTCATCTCAGCAGTTTTGTCCACTGCTTGCCAAAGTTTATGGTACCAGGGAGAACTTACTGTCCTCTGGCATGTGTGTAGAAAGAGCGCTACCCTCAGTCTCTACAGAGCTAGTGTTGGAAAAGAGAAAAGATTAAAGGGTTTAGCTATGTAAGTAACTTGTTCACAGGACCTTAGTTGTGCTGTAGTGCCAGTGAATAATGGAGCACAGAGCAACTAAATATTCAGGTAAGGAATCTGGAAGAGTTACAGTCAGAATGTGAGATTATGGGAAGAGGTTCAAGGTACAGGTGATCTTTAAGTCAAAGACCTGAGTGACAAATTTGTAGTTTGGATGGAAGGAGACAATGCTAGGTGAAGTGGTTTGATCTGGGAAGGGGGTAATTAAATTTGAAGGGAAAGAAAACCACAGACTGAACCCTGAGGTACCTGCGTAGGAAATGGAGCAGAGAGTGCTGAGGAGAATCTACTCAGGAGAAATGTTAAAGGAGTGATTTGATAAATAAGAAATGGGTAGCGTGGAAACTGTTGAAAGATACTCATGGAGGAGTAAATTGTGCTTTACAGTGTGAGGATCAAGAAGATAGAAGATAGAATTTTTGTTCTTTGTTTAAAGGATGACATGATCCTGCTGGGTCAGGAACTGGCTTGAGGGCCGGGCCCAGAGAGTGCTGGTGAACGGAGCTGCATCCAGTTGGTAGCCGGTCACCAGTGGTGTTCCCCAGGGGTCAGTGCTGGGCCCAGTCCTTTTTAATATCTTTATTGATGATTTAGATGAGGGGATTGAGTCCATCATCAGCAAATTTGCTGATGACACCAAGTTGGGGGGGAGTGTCGACCTGCCAGAAGGCAGGAGGGCTCTGCAGAGGGATCTGGATAGACTGGAGAGATGGGCTGACTCCAGTGGAATGAAGTTCAACAAGGCCAAGTGCCGGGTCCTGCACTTTGGCCACAACAACCCCCTGCAGCGCTACAGGCTGGGCACAGAGTGGCTGGAAAGCAGCCAGGAGGAAAGGGACCTGGGGATGCTGATCGACAGGAGGCTGAACATGAGCCAGCAGTGTACCCAGGTGGCCAAAAAGGCCAATGGCATCCTGGCCTGCATCAGGAACAGTGTGGCCAGCAGGAGCAGGGAAGTGATCCTTCCCCTGTACTCTGCGTTGGTGAGGCCACACCTTGAGTATTGTGTTCAGCTCTGGGCCCCTCAGTTCAGGAAGGATATTGAGGTGCTGGAGCAGGTCCAGAGAAGAGCAACGAGGCTGGTGAAGGGACTTGAGCACAAGTCCTATGGGGAGAGGCTGAGGGAGCTGGGGTTGTTTAGTCTGGAGAAGAGAAGGCTTAGAGGCGACCTCATCACTCTCTTCAACTACCTGAAGGGAGGTTATAGCCAGGTGGGGGTTGGTCTCTTCTCCCAGGCAACCAACAATAGGACAAGGGGACATGGGCTCAAGCTCTACCAGGGGAGGTTTAGGTTAGATGTTAGGAAGAAATTCTTTACAGAGAGGGTTATCAGGCATTGGAACGGCCTACCCAGAGAGGTGGTGGATTCACCATCCCTGGAGGTTTTTAAAAAGAGGTTGGACGTGGCCCTTAGTACCATGATATGGTAATTGGAGTTGGATCAAGGGGTTGGACTTGATGATCTTGGAGGTCTTTTCCAACCTAATCTATTCTATGATTCTATGATTCTATGAATAGAGGGAAACTTCAGGGAATGGTTGTAAATAGGGCATCTTTTGAGTTTGTCAATGAAAAGACGTGAAGTACAATGATAGTCCTAAAGGTGCGCGAGGCACAAATGTTCTGGTAAAATTTCATTTTTCTATACTTACAATTTACGAACCTGTAATAATAATTAAAAAAAATATAGGCGAATAAAGAAAAAATATAGGCAAATAAAGGCTATTCAGCTCAGGACTGATTCTTTTAGTTAATAATATAATCTGCATTCAAATGGAAGAAAAGGCATACAATTACATTAAAAAATAGTTATTCCATATACACCTGTGAAGATATGCAAACAGTTGCCATAATGAATGTTGGTAAATTATAATTTAAATATAATTGTACTTTCCTTTAGAGCAGAGACAAACTACCTCCTTTAATGAATGTATGTCACATATATATATGTACAGCAGGTTTTGTTCATTACTTCATCGTTTCTAAACTGTGTTAAAGGGGCGGCAGTTGTGGATGAGAATTGAATAGTTCAGCCTGAAAAATAAATTTAAAATGCCCTTAAATATCTCGATTGTGCTTGCAACTGTAATAGAAATTCTTCAGTAATTAACAGGATAAATTAATGTATTTTTTGGTAAGGTATATTCAAAATTTCTTGTGGAAGTACTAGCATTAAGAAAAGAAGACCTGCAGAGAATTGATGTTGAATATCCATTGTTTCCTGGCTATGTTTTGTATATTATTTGTTGTGGTATGTACCTGTTGTTCTAATGTCGTTTTAATGCTCTGTATGTAAAATATATGTGCAGTAATACTAAACCTGAAGGAGGAAACTTGGTTGCCAAGAGATAATTTAGTAAATATGTTCTTTCAGATACCTTTTGATATATAATCCCACGGAACAAGAGCGATTTTCAGTGGTTTCAGTCCATGTGAATTCACCCAAAGTTAAATTATTGTCTCCACTGGGAAAACCTGTTACTGTCCAGATTAGTGCTGTGTGGGATGGAGCAACTACAGTATCACATGAAGCATATCAGGTACAGTACTTCAAGTAAAAAACATTAAAGTATTTTTGACAGATATTGTAGCTTCATAGTTGAAGAAAATGAAAACCATACTTTATGTATTGGCAATTCTATCTTCTGTAGACCATTCAGTTGTTTTAAGCAAAAAAAAAAAAAAAATTAGAAAACATACAAAGATTTAGCATTAATGTTTCTTAAAATGATAAGTTAGTAAACTTTTGTGATATGATGTATTACATTTAAAGGATGAGTTTCAGCTGCATGAACAGAAAATACTTAATGTATGTCTTTTCCCTTAACTCTCTAAAGCTGATTCTTTCTTCAAGTGATGGTCTATACACACAGTCACACAATCTGTATGTTCTCAAGCACTCCAGGTGGAAGGTCTTGTAAGGGCAATGACTTAAGCATTTAGATTCAGATTTTTTTTCTCTCTTCCAGATACTTGAGCTAGACATATGTCTTTGAGTCCACCCTTTGGATTTTTTTTGAAGCAAAGATTCTGAGAATTTTTGAATCATATATCATTATAGAAGATTGTCCACATCAGAAATTTATTTCATTAAATTCCTAGTGATACAGTAGTGGTGTATTATTGTAACAGTACTTTATTACTTTCAGGCTTACATTCTGGTTCCTTTTGACATAAGAACTTCTTTCAGGATAATATTCCTGCAAAGATAATTCCATAAGTGTCTCTCAGTTATGTCCCAAAGGAATAATTATTGGAGGTAAACCCAATTAAGTAGCTCGACCCCACACAGCCACTTGCTCACTGGTCCAGTGGGATGAGGGAGAGAATTGGATGGGTAATGGTGAGAAAACTTGTGGGCTGAGGTGAAGATGGTTCAATTGGTAAAGCAAAAGCTGTGCACACAAGAAAGTAAAGCAGGGAATTCATTCACTGTGTCCTGTGGGCAGCCATCCCCAGAAAACCAGGGCTCCATCACGCATAGTGGTGATTTGGGAAGGGCCATCATTCTGAACATCCCTCTTTTCCTCTTTCTTCCCACAGTTTTTATTGCTGAGTGTGGTACCACATGGCCTGGGGTATCCCTTTGGTCAGATAGGGTCAGTTGTCCTGTCTGTGTCCCCTCCAAGCTCCTTGTGCACCCCCAGCCTGAGCAGCATGAGAAGCAGAAAGGACTGATGCTGCATAAGCACTGCTCAGCAGTAGCTAAAACATCCCTGTATTATCAGTGTGGTTAATACTAAAACCAGGCACTATATATCCTACTATGAAGAAATTTAAGTCTATCTCAGTCAAAACCAGCACAATAATTAACAGTCATTGTTTGAGGAGGAGGAAATAAAATTAATTATCTGGACCTCAAATTCTAAGCAAATTGCTTTGGAGATGTACCTGGCATATTACTCTTCTCTGCAGATTATAGCTCTTAAATAACCAGAGACTGAAAATGAGGCACTTGCCTCGTATTTAGTTATTTAAATTTTTTGTATTTTTAAACGTAAATTTTAAACTTGTAAGTAAGATCTATGTGCACTTGATCCAGTACACATGCATCTCCAATAAACAGCAAAGATACTCAGAACCACACATTACAGCTAACATTTTTTCTTAACAAGATTCAGAATTATTATTGCATTAATATAATGGTGATCTTGATGCTGGGCAAATTAGTGATGCAGATATTTTTGTTTGTTAATTCTTCTTAGCATTCAGCTATTAATTTTGGAATGTCATTTGTAATTTCATAGTCATTTGTGTACTGTGGGAAAAATTCAGCCATCCTAAAATTATTCAGGAAAAAAAAGAGTTTGCCTGAGCATAAATTTAGTGTAAACAGTTGTTATTTTGCTATTTTCAGTAATGGCTTCTTATTTGCTCCCAACAGATCTCTTTTGTGGCACATCTACCACCTCTTGGGATTGGAGTTTACCAGCTTTCAGCGGATGAGAGTTCAGAAGCAGTGTTAGCTGACTATAATATATACATAAGGAATAGTAGGCAGGAGAAGGCAGACAGAATTTTCAAGATAAAAGAGATGGAGAATTCTGCAGATAATATAATCTTAGAAAATGCATACATGAAACTGTGGTTTTCGGGAATGTCTGGATTACTGGAGGTGTGTTGCATTTTGTTTCAAAACCCTATGTTTTACTTTTTTTGAGAATTTCCGTGCTTATTTGTGGGAAATTAAGTGTCAACTATTTCAAACACGAATCTCTGTCCTTTAGAAAATAAATACCAAAGAAGATGGTAAAAACCATCAAATGAAGGTGGAGTTTGCTTGGTATGGAACTACAAGTAACCGAGATAAAAGTGGAGCTTATCTCTTCTTACCAGATGGAGATGCCAAGGTAAACCTTCTGTTTGCAAAGAGATTATAATCTTGAAGTAACTTGAAGCATTCTGCAAATACAGATTGTAAGAGCTGTTTTTCTCAAAACTGAAATAAAAATTGTGTGGATAGACATAATGACATTAGTTATTGAAATGATTGGCAAGAGTCCATACTTTATAACCCTGGATCAGAGTAAAAATACAGTAGAAATCTGGAAATACAAAAGTATGGAGAATATTTCTGATTCACCAAAAAAGTTGTTACCCTTGCAAGTAATCCAGTGAGATGTGACCATTATTCATACCATAAAAGAAGTCATCAACCATAAAAGAAGTCACTTTTCATGGTGAAATTCATGCTGAGTAATTTCTACTTCTTTATTTTTCTGATTTTTAATATTTTTTATTATGAATGAGGAGCTTCTGGTTCAGAGCACAGTACTTTTCAAGCTGATATTAGCATATTTAGTTTAGTACAGTAATTAAGAAACTGAGTCCCAATTGGTGAATGTAAAGGCAGAGTAGGAAGCAACTGTTCTGATTTAGTTGCCTGGGGTTATCTGTATTTTTAGCTGTATAATTACTGAAGAGTAACAGCTAGTCCTCTTACTTTTGAAACTGGAAATTCAGAAATGGCAGTGTTTTTACACTAACTTAATTACCATACAGAATCTACTATACCCCTTTTGGAACGGAAAGGTGATATTTCAGAAAGCAAATGATAAAATAATGAACATTTACGAAGCTAGCTAGTTTGCGGCATATTTCTTCTGCTAAGTTTCTTCTGTGAAAACCTAAGTTGCATGCATAAGGCAAACTGGGAGTTCTATGTTTACTGCTTCAGGAAATAGGCAAGAGTAATCATTCTAGGGTTTTTTAGCAGGGAAAGGTGTTAGGCTTCCTTTTTTTTTTTTCCTGTTATATCTGTAAAGCAGTCTGCAAAGGACAGAACAGTCCTTTTAGCAGTCTCTCCTAGAAGCACACATTTTGAGGTCTGTGAGTTCAGAGTTTTAAACTATTCCATAATTGTTTCTTCAGTTTCATAATTGTTTACTTCAGATATGTTAAACAGGGTTTACTTATTCTTAATTTTATATGTCAGTGTTTTTGATCTGTGAATACCTGAAAAATATTGGTTATGGTTTTTAATTTTTACCTTTCACCTGCTGCATGGTCACACTAACTACTTTCATTATATATGATAATTAATCTTTTTTCTTGTAAAAGCAATAATCACTAAATCTAGCAGTTATATAGTTTTAACTACACTATTAAGCTATTTGCTTTATAAAAATAGTCTGAAAAAATCTAGGTAGCAAAATGCTGTGGTTTAAACAGAAAAGGTCTGTCACATGTCTGCAAGCAGAGTTAGAAAAGAAAAATTAAATTAAAGTGCATTTTTAGTTAACATTAAAAAGGGCAGTGTTCAGCTTTTGTAACATTTTATGCAATAAAAATGAAATCATGATGCTCCTGAAAATTCTGCTTCATTAATATTATGCCTCACCATAAGGCTCATTTGGCTTGCATTTTAATAACACTAATTAAGTTGTCCCACTGGGAATAACAACATAATTCTATAGTAGTTTCTAAAACAGTTTAAACTAACACTTTCTGTCTGAAAAGAAACACCATCTGTTCAGGGTTCTCAGTGTGATATAGATTGACTAACATTTTCTCAATCCTTCTTTGAATTGGCAATAGGGTAGATTACAGGCAGCTTTCTTGATTTTTGGCTAGGTGTTTTGTTTTTCTTTTTTTCCTGTCCCACTCATGTTATGTATTACTGCAAAATTTGCAAAGAATTATTGTTATTTGTGTTGGATTATTTTCCTTTCATATGAGTACAGTTATATCCTGTCTTTGCCTTCGTTAATTGGTTAATTTGTCATCTGACAAGTCTTTTGGTTTACTTTACTTTTAGTTCTTCAATGATCAGGAATTTTTTTTCTTCATTTAGTTTAATCATCTGTCTAACCATAGTACTTATCGTGACATTTTGCTGTTGGGTTCTTCTGCCGGTTTAATTTTGGAAACTCGGAGCTGTAATATGCTAGGTTTGCAGTTTAGAACAATAGACAGATACAATGCATTTCTGGTCATCAGTAGGCTGTTATAAGTGGTGGTCTGTGTAGTGTAATGTCCATGGATCTAAACCTTTCAGGAGTTTCATTTGATTTATCATCCTCGTGGCTGACCTAAAACCAGCCTGATGTGCTGCAACGAGTGCATTCTTGCTAAGAAGTGGTTAGGCCTCTAGTATAAGCACTATCCTGGACATCAGCAGAGACCTGGGTTAGTGACAGTGATTTACAGAGTATTAAATAGAAGCTACACAGAGCGCTGGTATCTTTCTGTCGCTGCTCTTGAAAGAATTGCTGGACTTCAGGGTATATGACACCATGGAAAACATTGCCATTGGGGTTGTGGCACAGGGTCTTGTAATGGGATATTCTGACCCTGCTGTCTCCAAAGAGTGAAACTGTGAAACCAGTTCAGTAGCACTCTCAGACCAAGACACCAGTGCAAAGTCCAGAACACTGATACAGAGCAGGGACTCCATGCTGCAGCTCTAGAGGTAGGACAGTCCTCCTACTGTGCCTTTGTATTTTCTGCAAAATAGAGCAAAAGGAAAGCACCAGGGAAAAAGGCAGCATCTTAGTTTTTTTAACTGGCAGTGCTGCTTTACTCATTAACAGTGTTATCAAGGTTTGGAAGAAATGGATTTGCTTGGACCTCACAACAAATACAAACAAAAGCATCCCATCTATGAAGGAAAAATATGTTTTTATTTCTTGTGATTTTGCATATCTTTAGATTGGGGGGGGGGGGGGGGAAGAAAACAGTATTCAGTAAACTTTGAAACAGGTAGATGTCTAGATTTTCTTCTATGTATTCAATACAATATGTGATGACTTTTTATGAGCCCTTTTAATATCCGTAGGGAATAGAGAAAAGCAGATTTTTTTCCAAAGAGTCAGAGGCTAAATGCTTGTGGGATCAATGTGAGTAGTTGATTTTTTTGTTTCACAAATAATTTTTTCAGTATCAAAGTGATGGTTTTTTTGTAGATACAGGAAATTTTGATTCTCCCTCAGGCAGCTAGGTGTATGATTCTGCGTATGTACTAGCTCCCATAGGTACTTATGTACTAACAGATTATATAAGAAAAGAGATCTTTTTTTTTCCCTGCAGGATTTCTAGTGCTAGAGTTAAAATACATGTGATTAGCCCAATCTAATCTCAAATCCTGCCAAATGAAAGGTAATCTGCTATTGAGAAACAACTATTCTGGAAGACTTTGTCTTGAGTTCTTTTTTAAAATCTCAGACCTATCGAGAGCAATTCACCTGTGTTGGAAAACTTTCCCCTGGGCATAGTTTGACATCCACATCAACAGAAATTTCCTGGCCACACTAACAGGGTTAGTAGTGCTTTACTTGACTACAAGGGGAAAGGCTTACTGCCCATGCTTCATACTTTCAGGCTGCAATATGCCATGCTATCTTCTGGACAAGCCAGTAAATCTTTACGTGAAGGTATCTCTCCAGTTATCTCCGCCCTCTAGAACCTGCTTTGATTATTTTAAGACATCCTAGGAAACCATGGGGTATTATTTTACTCTAAGTATTCTGTGTTAAAATTTCTAGCTTCCTACTCCCAAGTCCTCCTGCCCACTTTCTTTCAAAGGAAGGTTGTTGTATTTTTCTTGAATATGAGTACAGAAAAATGGTTTCTGGACCCTTTGACCCATATTTCTGTTATCCTGTTTCTGAAAAATACTGCTTTCCAGACACAACAAAACCTACTTCAGCAGGTTGCTGAATCTTGTACAATGAATTTCATTCCAGTGGAGCTGAGTGGAACAGATTTTGTAACAATTATTTATTTTAACGCTGTAGAATGTGAAGTCTTGAGACCAACCACTGGATATGAGACCAAAATATTTTTATTCCTAATTTAAGGTGTGACTAATTACGATTCCTTCGTGCTGGAAGGTCTGTTAGTCCAAGATCATTTTCAAAGCAGACTTAAAACTTAATTCAGTCTGGGGCTTTGTCAAGTCGGTTTTGCAAATAAGTGTTGTTGTTTGTTCTTTCCACATGGCCTCTCAGTCACATTTTCATGTCAAAAGTACCTTTGTGGTTCAGGTCCAGGACGAGGATCATTTCACAGGCCTGTGCATCTCTCCAAGGATCTTTACAATGATATGAGAATAATTGCACATTCAGTGCATAAAGATGTTTTCCTGCTTAAAAGTCTGATTCATTGAAGTGTTTTTGGTGAGGCAAACCTGGGCAATTATCTCTTTATAGTATGTCTCCTGGTGACTATCAACAAATCACTTTCCAGGATTAGTGCTTTTCTAACCACTAAATATGAATTAGGAGAGTTTCCTGTTCTGTCAGTACCATATTTTTCCTTCATTTTTCCTGTTCGCGCAACAATCAGGAAACATCAGTCATCCTTCAGAACTTGAGTATACATCATATTGCCACTCTTTGTATCAGTAAGAACTTGCCTGTAAATCATCTTCCTCCTTTGTGCCTTTTCCTAGCACTGTGTCTGAATTAGGGGCTTGCAAACTGGTTTTGATACATTTCTCTCAATGCATGTGCTAGTGAAATTATGAATTATTATTTTTAAAAAATCATTAGTTTCAGGCAGTATCTGCAAAATTACAATTCCTTTTCTATCAACTCATCTTTCTGTATAGTTCAGAATGGTGTGAGTGGTTACCTTATCTTCAGAAGAGAAACTGGTTTGGCTACCTGTGCAGTCTTGACACTCTTTTGTGTGAACTTAGTGTTTGTGGCAATAGCCCAGAATCCAAGAGCTGTTAAATCCATCTAATTTCAGCTTTCTTTGTATTTTAATAGCTGTTGTCAATTTTACCATCATGTTTTTACTAAAAAGCTCAATGGAAAAGAGTTCCTTTAAGTGATGTTTTCATTTTGTTTTGTGGAGTGGGGTTTTTTTGTTTATTTTCTTTTGGTTTTTGGTTTGTTTGGTTTGGTTTTTTCAATGTTCAGTTTTGGAAATTACTTCAGGTAGTTTTTTCTACTAAGTGCACAGCCTTTTATATTCCTTTGTTACTTGTCTAGCACCTCTCCATTTTGCTGGTTGGCTCCAGTGAGAGTCCTTGTGAGAAATGTTCGTGCAAACAACAGAAATAATACCATAAGATGTTTGAGTAAGTAACGTTCTCCTAAGTAAATTGCTGAGAGTATTTGCTTGTCCTGAAGACCTCAGCTTTCTCAGTTCATTGTCTGGGAATTCCTTTAGTTGATGTTTCAGTCCATCATTGCTAACTTGAGTATCTTCGTGTTGCAGGTAGAATTTTGAAGGGTTTGATTATTCCAACTTCTGGTCAGTAATCCCGTTCCTCTGTGGGATTTTTAACTTCCAGGAGCATGTAGTCACAGATTAAATGAGTTTGTCTTCTCTACCTATGTGTGATAGAAAAGGAGATAGCACCTCTTCTGCCAAAAGGGGAAAATTCAGTCTACAGTTACAGATCTTGACAGTTTTTCAAGGAAATAAGAGAACCCAAAAGCCAGCTCAAATTCTAACCTAAGATCTGGTCTTCAAATTCCCTTTATCTCAACATATTAGTTCATCTGGCTTATGTGCCCTCTGAATACCATACTCCTCCTGTGTTTCTCAGCTAGCAAATTGATTTTTCGTAATAGATAACGTTTGTCTGTCTTGTTGACAAGATGAGACCCCATGGAAGTATTTAATAATTTTTTCATGTAGATTATCAAGAACTCCAAAACACTCTTTTGGACTTTGTATTGATGAACTGGGTAAGGTGGTCAGTAGAAAAAAAGCGTCTCTCCCTAAACCAAACCATCTTATCAAAGTGTAAGCAACTATAATTCCTCTTTCAAACTCCTGAACAAAGTATTCCTGTAGTTCATAGTTACAGAGTTGTTTCTTGGAGCACTGGCAAAGCTTTTATTAAACAGTATTCTGTCTGAAGATCTAAGAGTATGTATGTGAATAGAAAAGGCAAGCTTTTAGTCTCTGAAAGTCTCTTTCGTTTCTTCTTTTATACAATACATCCTGAAATTTTCTCTGTAAATATACATACAGTTATATGCTCAAAGAATATTGGACGGTGTTTACCTGTACTTGTTCTTCTCTAACATGTGTCTGTATATATGTAAGCTTGATTTCCACCCTTCCTCAAGATACATTTGATCTTTGGTTTTGTTGCTTGAAGAAAGACTGTGATCTGTCCTTATGACATTGATACATACAGAAGGAAGACAGTCACGCTCTGAGAGCTTTCTGCTTAGATCTCTCTGCATAACATGCTTTTCAAGTATTTGGGATGGGGTTTTTTTGAGTGAAGTCTTTATTTATAGCTTTTTCCTTATAATAGTAGTTGCATGTGTTGTATTTTCAGTTTTGGCATTGTACACACTCAATATTTAACCCTTTTTTTACCTTTGCAGCCACCCATCTATTTCCCACTGGCGTATACAGTTTAGTTGGAATCAACTGTTTTTAAAAAATGTCATCATTTACCTAGTCAAGACCCAGAATATCCTGATTACCTGGAAAAACAATTTTCTTCCTCTCTTTGATTTGACTATATGCAAAATTTGTCCTATTCTTTGGGAGGCATTAGTAATAAGCCACAGTCCTCATTGACATTTCTTAATGATTCCCAGCCCTACCCTGCATTCCCAGGAGCTCCACTGGCACCTGTAGCTGCTTCTGACAAAGAAAAAGCTTTCTCTTTCAAAAGGATATGCAAATTGATCCATAAGACAAGGTAGAGGCAGCTTTCCTTGTGCAGGGTGTTCCACTGATAGAGTAAACTGTTAGCCATTATGGAAGTATAGTAATTGATTACTGGTTAGCAATTAAGATTTTGATAGCCAAAAAGCTCAACCCAGATGTATGCAATATTAATACCTTAGTGTGTTTGTCTGTAGACCTTTTATCCATTAATCCTCATAAAATACTTGTGAAATAGGTAATGAGACAGCCTAATTTCAGCTAAAGAAAAAGTGAGACTCTAAGGAGAAATTGCTGAATTTGAAATTGGGAGTAATCTTTTGATTTTAAACTTTTAGACTAGACTTAGACATAGAACAGTAAAAAATTAAAAAATGTGTAAAAAATAAAATACTATTTAATATTTATTAAATACTTTGATTTATTGACACTACATTTATGCAAAACTTCCAAAATACTTACTCTGACTTTCTCTTTTCTTTTTGTAGCCTTACATTTTTACAGATCCACCTACCATAAGAGTTGCTCATGGAAGGATTTTCTCAGAAGTTGTTTGTTTTTTTCACCATGTGACACATACCATGCGCCTATATAAAGTCCAGGGTAAGAGTTGTGAAATTCTGTCTCTCTTGGCAGTTTTTTTTCATCACTACAGTCTCGGATGCCTTTTTAATGTTTAAGTGCACTTCTGAACTAGTGTAAAATTCATCAAACTGAACTCTTTATGGGTTGAGTGCATCATGATTCCTCTCTGAGTATCATGGTAGTCATTAAGTCGTGGTATACTTAAACTCAACAGATTTGTTGGAGGTACCTCTCCAAACTTTACTGAGTCATCTGAATGCTGTAAGTAACTGTAAATTTTGACAATGAGGAAAAAAAAAATAGAAATATCTTGAAGATGATGTGGTTTCTTTCATAGTTTCAAGCTTCCTGACTGAGGTACAACAATATCTTCTCTAAAGTTTCAAAGACTATAAGGGTGAGTATTAGTGGCATTAGTAGAGAAGTCTAGTTTATTTCACAGCTGTAGGCTTTAGTTATCTGTGGGCTTCCTCTGTTATGTCCTTCATCTGCCTGGAAGAGCTGTGTGTGCTGAGAGGCACCAGCACCAAATATCAACTTATTTGCTCTTAGGACATAACATTGTATCAGTTTTGCTTGCTTTTTCTTCAGTAATGCTTTTGGTTTTTTGTTTCTCTGCTGTTCAGGTGCTGATTTCCAAGAACATTCTAGGTAAAGAGTAATTTTGGAAAGTGTATACTGTTCCAAACTTGATTAAATTGGCCAGTTAAAAATATAAAAGAGGGAGGAAATCACAGTGCAATTGAATACATTTATTTTCCTCTAGAATGTTAACATGCTTAAGTGTATCTTTCTGTAATTAAGAAACATGCATTTTCCATTGTTCATCTGTTTGTATTTACTGGAATAAAGAAGCACTGGTTGATGTTTTCCACACTGGAAGGAACTTACAAATGTTTTGTATTAGCATTACTTTTACCATAGGTGTCAAAACTGTCTTTGTGGTTTTTAAAATCTTATTTATAGTATTTAATTATTTTTCCTAAACATCTTCAAAACCAAATAATGATGCTATAAGGACTTTGAAAGCCTTCCTTGCTCTTTTCCTTCTTTCTCTTAGATTTCAAAAATGGTATTGACATCATCTGTTGATGATGATCTGTTTATCTTTCTTTGTGAGTGTACTCTCTAGTTTTTTCTTTTTTTTTTTCTTTCCTGACAAATTCTAATTCATCGCAATGTTTCAGTACTTACACAATTTGATATCCAGTCATCACGGTGAAGTCCCGTACCATGCGTACAGCTTTTAAAAGGAAAAATGATGCAAAATGTATTTTATGTATTTTCTGTTCACTTTTTGGCATGTTTTCATTTTGATTTCTTCATGCGAAGTTTTCTTTTTCAAAATTTAAAATTTGATAACTTTGCATCATTGTTTTGCTGGAGTCTGTTTCCTGGGCTTTGTAAGGAAAGTTATTTATATAGCATTATTTCAATTAAAATGAGATATTTTGAAGCCTTACTAAGTAGGTACCATAACAAAGTATGTGGAAAGAAATCAATAGCTGTATATGCATAAACATACATTTTATTTTTAAATAAAGACCTGGTGTCCTGTTGTAACCTACCCTGTTTGCCATGGGGGAGCAAGCCTGATTGTGTGGCTAATCCAACTGTTGGACAATACTTCTGAGTCCTACAGCTTCTTCAGCAATTTTGGTAAAACACTGCTTTTACCACTTTTGGCTTTAGAAATCTGTTATTTTGAGCAGAAAATACTCTGCATTGACAACTCCGTTCAGTAATTGACAATTGAGTGATTTTTAATTTCTGCTGCCATTGGCATCTAGTTTTGATATCAACATGATTTTGTTGTTTCTTTTAATCAGAAGTTTATGTTTTATTATCTTCATAATTGTAGTTTTGTATTAATTCAAATTATGTAGTAAAAGACTGAAAGTAATTTTGAATCTGGTAATTTAAAAATTCTAAGCTAAACTACTTTATCCTTGTGCAATGTCCTCATACTTTTATAGTCCTGCTTTAAATAGTTGGAAAATCTATGACTAAGAACATAAAAGTGGAGCCTATAAATCTACTTCTTCCAGACTAGGTTTGGGAAAATAGAAGTAATTACCTGAACTGAATGTTTTTCATTTAGCACTATATTATAATAGCCATTGGTAAATGTTAACAATTTAACAGTTGCTGGTACTGCTGCAGGTGGCATTCAGATTTTAAAGCAGATGAGATAAAAAATACATATCTCTGTTCTGCTTGGTGGAATTCTTTTCACAATTGTTAGTCCCATTAGATTACGGAAAGGATGGAAGTGATCACGCTGAATGATGGTACAATTTCGCTCCAAACTGTGTCTTGAACTGTTTGAAAAGGTCAGGCTATTATTAAAGGTATTTAATTTTCAATACTAGGCACTGTAGAAAAAAATAATCCCACTGAACAATTTTTTGGCATTTTCAGATACCTAATCCTTCTTTTAATGAATAGGAATCTTTCCCCTGTCAACAAAGTTTTGTGTCCTGGTTGTGGTCATATCAGCACAGTTTCTTAATTCACTGTCCTAAAGAAAGATTCTCCCTCTCATGGTTAAAACAGTAGCTCACAGTTTCATGCTCAGGCAAACAGTTCTATCAAGAAGTAGGTAACTTCATTCTTGTCTGTGAATGACCAGGTCTTGCTCCAGGATATTAGCTGCTTTTAAAGACAGCACTGAACTGGCCTCCAATATCTGGTTTGGTATAACAGAAAAACAAAAACTAGCAGTGCAAAACTAGGTCATTGTCTTCTGGGAACACAGTCATTCTTTCGTACGTGGCAATCACTTTTAAAAATTGAGAGATTTTAAATGTGTCTTTTTTCATGTAGGTTTGGAAGGACAGTCTCTTGAAGTTTCCAATATTGTGGACATTAGAGGAGAATATAATCGTGAACTTGCAATGAGAATTTCATCTGACATTAACAGTCGAAATAGATTCTATACTGATCTTAATGGATATCAGGTAATTGTCATCTATTAATTATAAAAGCCTAGGGTGTCAGGTTTTGACTGTTTAAATCCTTCTGAATGTAAAGATCTTGAATTAGATTAATCAAACTCTCATGTTAAACTGCACTAATCATTTAAAAGGAGAAGTGCTTTTTAATATGTATCTGTATAAAATGTGATGTAGACCAGATGAAGTAGTAACTGCTTTTAAGGAGTCTGATGAATATTTCTTTATATCCTTTTTAACTTAAGAATTATAGAAAGGCAAGTTATGACAAACCACCATGTAGTTGTTTGTATATCTCCATGCCTTCTTTTCCTCTACTTGTTCTGTTTAATTAGAGCCCTTTGGATAGCACAATAACAGATGTGTATAAGGACCAGCAACTCAGACTTAGAGAACAACTCCTTGCAGCTGAATTGTAAATAAGCGAAGTATTTTCAGATGTGTTATGTTTTATTGGTAATGCATCTGATGAAATATAGTGTGGCTATTGTCTTAACTTCAACCCTGCAGCACACACAAAAGAAAGGAAAAAAAATGTTGTTTTGCCTTACCTTCCTTCCTTGCTAAGAATAGTTTTCCAAATACATTGAAAGCCTTGGCTGCTGAATAAGAGACTACTGTTTTTCCAGTTATGGTGTAGTACTGCATTTTGCTGGAGACAGTGAATATTTAAATGTAATTCTAATACTACTACTCAGTTGTCATGTACCATTTAAGAATTTGACTAGCACTTTAATAAGTTCATATTATAAATCAACAATTCCTTTTCTGCTTGAATCTATTCACTGCTTGCTCTCTAGAGGAGAAAAAGTTTTCTCTCATTCTATAACTGTGATAATCCTTTTCGTAGATTCCCTTGATGGATCTTTCACATTTTTTAAAGTATTCTGTGATCTAAAAGTACACCAAAGTTATCATTTCCAAACTGGTAATTCTAGCCACAAATCTCCAAAAAGCTACATAATACAGTGGAATGAGTGCTTTCATGGTGATTGTTCTTCCAAGGCACATGGAATAAATGTTTAAAAATGTCTTTGACGTTTATATGCACAAAAAGAATGTACTTTATTGAAGTTTGTGTCCATATTGCAGATCCAGCCTAGACTGATGATGAGCAAGTTGCCTCTTCAAGCAAATATCTATCCTATGACTACAATGGCTTATATTCAAGATGTTGGTGTTCGTTTGACACTCCATTCAGCTCAGTCTCTAGGTGCTGCAAGCTTGAAAAATGGTAAATATAAAAATGATAGATTCATTTTTTTCTGAAATAATTATTTCAGAGATTACCAAACCTACCTACAAGCATTGGAAGAAAGGAAATAAGTTTCTCCAACTCTGACAGGTTTTAGAATATGACTGTAAAAGAGGAGGAAGAGCTTATTCCTAAATGAGTTCCTGTCAACTTCAATGAAAGACCTGTCTCAAACTAGGGGCAGAGGAAAAAGATTGTGAAAAAGACAAAAGGAGCAATAAATTCTCAAAACCAGGTATTTTTCACCCAAGAACTCTGATGGAACTCAAGGATGAAACAGCAAAACTAAAGGGTTTGTTTCGTTTTGTACTGCCCTGGTACAGTACAGAGGACTTACAAATGATGCTGATCATGTTTTTTGTTCAGTTTTTTTGCTTTGGAATAGACAGCACTAGTCTTAAGTTATATACAGTATAGCCTAACTCCCTTTCTAGGAAAAACAAGAGCAGCTTTTTTTTAAAGATTAGTGTTAGTGAAATAAAGGATAAATATGACCCTGGGTAAGAGTCAACAAGCATACCTCACAAATTTAATGGAGTACTTTGAAAGAGCTGATGAATACGTTGACAAGAAAAATCAATTCATATTAGGAATTCCAAAAGCGACACAATCTTGTCCCTCAGAGCATTAAAGGGTATGATGAATGGCTGGGAGAGTTGGAAGCAGAGACCAGTTATTGAGTCTATACTGCTGTCAGAATAGGGAGGTATTCAAATAAAGCTAGAAGTAGTGGGTAAAATAAGGTATATAATTCATAACTTAAGATATATAATTCCTTGCTGTAATAGATATTGCCAGTTTAAATTTATATGGTTTTGAAAAACAATGCAATGAATACTCATGAGAAAAAAGTCTGTCAGAAACTGTGCAAAAAACCTACTTCCCACTTCCTTTTAAGAAAAATATTATAGATACTCTGTTCTGACAAAAGGTGAATACTATGCTGTATTGGTGGCAGTATTAGCAAACCTAATGTATTTTAGGGCAAGGACTTAACGCTGACTAATGTTTTAATAAAACCACCATGGAAAATACCAGCCTTTTGTACCAAGACCACTGGATAGAAGGCCCAAACCACATTTTTTCCTGTCTCCCCTTGCTGGAAACCAAATTCCTATTGGCCTGATCTTGTGAATAAACTTGACACTACCAAATGTTAGTATGCACTCATTACATAGCTATTGGGGACTAAATTAGTGTGCAGAGGCTCTGTTACCATGTAATAGTGTCTGTATTTGCTCTTTAACAGTCTTAGTCCCTGCATCACAGAATAACGCACCATCTAAATTCGCAGACACTCCCGCTTTCTGTCATAAAGTTAAGGAAGGCTACCACTGCTTGACATTTTGCAGTTAAGCATCAGGAAGAAACTGACTTTCTGTGAGCACTTGTTTCAAATCTGTCAGAGGACATTAGAGGCTTTTTGCCTACTCCAATTAAATAAAAGAGCAGCAGATGTGTCCCATACCTGGTTATGGCATTTATTTCTTAATCATGTCACTCTTTGACAAACTCTGTTATGTCACTCGAGGATAAGATATACCAACATCAAATATTTACTCTCTCTCTACCAAAAAGAAAAAAAGTGTTCATCTACCTTGTTATCATTAAATAATATTTCACTAAATTACTGAGTTTACTACCATTGCCCTAAGGTCTTATTGGATTCTTTAAAAAAGAAAAAGAATGCAGCTGAAGGTTCAGTAGTTGCTGAATATCATATGCTTTATGACATTTCTTCTCAAGGCCCTTCAGGAACTCAAAGGGATCATGGAAGAAAATTCAAAAACATTACAATTTAGGCAAGCACCCTCAGTAGCTCTGTATCTGTGACTGACATAGTGTGTATAACCCACCATCTCAGATTTATATGAACAGTACCTTAATTCGAAATAGCAGGTTTTTTCTTACTCATTGCCAGCTGACCTCTGTCCTGGATAAACAAAATCTGATTTTACTTGAGGGAAGGGAAGAACAAGTATTTAAGAAAATCAGATAAATGTTTGTAGAACATTGAAGTATAAAAAAACCTACCTTACTAAGCAGAGCCTTTTCTAGGAGCTTAAATTGTGCATTTCTTATTCATGATACAAGTATTTCAGTCGTCCAGTTTTATTTAGGAAACAAGTACGCTTGTTTGAAGATTCAGTGTACAAGAATCTTAACAGTCTAATTACATGCCCTGAGCTGGTTTCCCTTTGGAGACACATACTTGAAAAGAGGTGAACTTCATTGTCCATAAGACTATTCATGATTTAACATCATGCTTAAAGAACTATTCTGTATGGCAGTGCTGCAGTTCATATAAACGCTGAACTTCATACTAAGTGCTTATCTAGTGCAAAGTTCTTTTCCTATTCCCACAAGTGAAATTAACCTTACAAGAAGGGATTGTGTGTGTTTATATACTCCTGTTGAATATCTATTTTACCTTCTGCCTTCAACTGTGAAACAAAAGCAAAGAAAGGAAAAAATATATTTGGGAGGTCTAATGGTATTAACTGTTCTGATAATCAGTCCTAACAATACTGATCGGTTCTTCCTCTTCCATACTTAAGAAATATTATGATTTTTTTAATAAGTGATCTTTCAGAGAAGTTTTCATATGTTTAATAGAACCTTTACATATTCTTGTTACTAGTATAATCCTTGTATTGCTCTTTTAGGTCAGCTGGAAGTGATCATGGATCGCCGACTTATGCAGGATGACAACCGTGGCCTTGGACAAGGTGTTCAAGATAACAAGATTACAGCTAATGTCTTCCGACTTCTGTTGGAAAGAAGACATGGGACAGATGTGGTAGGATTCACTGTCTGGATTTTTTTGGTTTTTTGCTAATTAACATATAAATATTTATTTCTGTTGCAGCAGCAATGAACTCAGTAAAGAAGTTATTCCCTGAGCTGTAGAACTAAGGAAACATATCTTCCAAGTCCAAGTTTTGTCCTCTTGCTTGCATATGCTCTTTGTAAAGACTTCGTCTTTCTCTATTCCTCATGCAAATCCTGCAGCATCTACTTTATCACTCACACTTCAGTGTATGAATTTTGGTTGTGGAAGTCTCGCCTTTTTTTTTGAATTCCTTTTTATTTATCATACCTTTAAAAAATTGCTAACGAGCATGAGTTCTGCTTCTTAACAGTGTTAACTGAGTCTGAACAAAGGTTGACAAATTAATTCAGCTAAATGGGTAGAAAGAGAAAACCTCTTATGAATTTAATATTCTTAGAAAATAAGAATTAAGTGGAAATATTTAGATGCCAGACATAGGAACCTTATCAGTTCATTACGATTCTAGGAAAATTGAGACCATTTTGTTTTAAGGGGTTTTTTATACTTACACAGATCATCTCACTTTGTCTTTTTGTGTCTTAGTCTTTTGAATAACTTCAGGTTTTTTTCAGTTCTTTGTATTTTCTCACTTTGTTTTTTTTCCTATCATTTTTGAGAAGGACAAAACAAGAAGTACATCTTCATGCTGAGGCAGTCAAATTGTGATGACAGTGCTGAGTATATTTTAAAATCGTTGCATAGCTAAAAATGAGAGGTTGTATACTGAGCTGCTAATGAATATGCAGATAAATTGGAATTAATTCTGGTTTATAATAGATGTCATTAACCACTGTGAGAGGATGATAATATCAAGCTTAAAGCTAATTTTCACCACTTAAAGATTGACAGTTGTACACGTCATTTTGATTTTCTAGTTCCTCATCATGTATAACACAGGCTGCATATTAACTGCATTTACCAGGGGGGTGTGCAACTATCCATGCTAACCTGAGTTCAGCAGCAGTCTAGCTTTGACAACAATGAACAGTGCACAGGTTAATCTGTCCTTACAAGAAGAAACCTGCAGAGAGATCTGTACTGCCACCAAAAAATTCTTTAGTATCCGGGGTAATTTGTGTTGTATTAAATTAGAATGTGAAGCTGGTAAGTAAGAATTACTGGACATGGAAATCTATGTTTACATTATCAAATAATTTGAAAAAACAGAAGTAGATCAAATTAGTTAGTACCATGGGGCGTGCATTGACACCGTATGCAGTTTTAGTGTTTTCCATAGAACCATAAAATAACTCACTAAAAGGTGCCTCTGGAAGTCTTCCAGTTCAGTCCCTGCTCAAAGCAGGTCTATTTTTGTGTCAGAACAGTCATAAAAGATTAGTCATCCATTCAGGCCATAAAGGAGATGTGATGGGTTAGAGCATGTTTGGTGCCATACCTCCAAGGAAGCTTCTTGGTTACTTCCTTCTAATAGAGAGCTGTTCCTTATACACTCCTCTGCAAACTGCAACAGTGCCTGGTGAAGTGGGGTTGGCCGTAAGTTTAATTTCAGAAAAGCACTGCTACTTCAAAACACTGTATCAGAAAATATTTTTAGGTTACCTCAATTTAGAATAAAGGCAACCTAAACAACTCTGGTATTTTTGAGTTAGTGAAACATTTACATTTATCTTTGCATATATTTGCCTGTTTGTTTGGGATACCAGGCAGGCATCATCTCAGTAGAGTAACAACATATTCCCCTTTATTTGTTAAAATCCTTTCTTTCCTACAGTTTTGAAAGATTCTATGCAAATTACTGAGAATCTTTGAAAGGAGAAAGGGCTTGTAATTACCTGCTACAATAAAAAATTTCTGGGATATTTTGGATACCTGTGCTTCTGCATCTACCCTTCCCCATAACTCTTTATGCTGTGTGTGGTTTTAAAGAACTGTTGACTTTAAGGACAGTTGGTTCTTGTACACTCTTGCGGAGACTTGAAGAGAAGTGGAATCAGAGCTATGAGGAAGGAGGCACAGCCAAAGAGGTGCTGTTGTCCCAGCTGGTACAGTGTGCAACCCCCAGGAGCCAAGAAAGATGTTTCAAGGAAACATTTTCTTTCTGGTGTTATATCTGGAATTCCTGTTTCCTATATTGAGTGTTCTAGAATTTTGTTTTTTGAAATTTATCTGAACATCCGTAACATTTTCTGATTCATGTTACTGTTTCAGATATGTTAAAATAAGGAAGGGTAGTAGCCTCCTTTTTTTATTGTTAAATGTACAAACATGTTTTTTTAGTACATTGTTACTCAGAAGGTAGTTGTTATAATAACTTAAAAATAACCATGTCAGAAAAAATGATGATGAAATTATATGCAGTTTATATATGCATTTGGCTACAGCGTGACTCATACACTGACCCTGATTTTGTTGTCAAGCCCTATTTTATTATTGACTGGAGGAATCATGAAAGCCATTGGAGGAGAAACTTTTCATCACTTGACATCTTTGCCAGTACAAGCTTTTCCTAATGTATATTCCAAAATATTTCATTTTATCTTTTCTCGAAAACAATTCTGAAGAACAGGACGTTTTCTACTCTTTGAGAAACTTCCCCATAAAAGGAGAGTATATGAAGTGTAAGATATGCAGTTCTTTAAAATAAATTAAAATAAATGTGCATCACTGGTGAAATTACCGTGATTGGTTTTGTTTATGACAGTATCAACCAAAAGTTTCTTTTCATTTATATCTCTGAAATACTTCCCCACCCTGAACAGTAAATTTTAATGGCAGAGTCAAACCACGTGAATGTCCTCAAGTGTAAAACACACATGTCTGGCGGGTAGATAGAGAATTCTTAATAATTCGTAATAATTGCTAGCATACTCAGTCTGTATTCTAATAGGCTCTTAATCCTAATACTACCTGGGTGTTGGCTCTTGAATTCTAGCCCATCGAATCAGTCATAAATACTCATTCTGATATTGTCTGATATTGTCTTCAGGTTGAAGACAATTGTCTTTTTGGGTTTGTTTTTGTGTGGGAGGGTTTGGGGGGAGATGTTTAGATTTCATTCTCTGTTTGTTTGGATGTTGTTACTTTTTTCCCTAAGCTGGATACTACTAAAGGTTTGTTCGGAATGACAGTATTGTTCATTAAGTAAGCTGTGTACGTAGTAAGAGCTGGACAAATCTCATTTCACTTTACATTATACTCACATAATTTATTGATAATTGTGTCCCTCAGGGCTCAGATATTTCTGCTGTGTTTTGATACAATTTCTATATAGGTCTTTTAATCCTAGTAGTTGTAACCAATTCTGCTTATATGTTCATTTTGTCCTTACAAGCATTTTTTGGCTCTGAATATCTCTTTGAATTCTCTTCTAATATTAAACCTTCTTTTTCCTCAGATTGTTAAGTAACAACTGAGTGCATTCCAATTTTAAATTGGAGGGATTAATATTTAGCTGAGAATGAAACTGAGTACTGTTATCAATACTTGCCTGTCAAAATAGTAAATGCTTATTTTTGAAAATATAGACTGTTCTGTATTTATTGTAAGTTTTGGAAAAATAAACATTAATACCTTTTTACTTTCTGAACCCCAGCATGTTATATTAATATAAGAATATGAAAGAAATAGGATTTATAGGGAGCATAAATATACATTTATTTCATCAGTGACGTAGCCACACAAGGCATATAGTTTCTTCTTCAGGTTCGTATTTCATACCTTGCCCTCCGTTGCTCAACTGATTTAACTGGATTCATAGCCAAAATTCAGTGGGTCAAATAGTTGCTGTGGTTTGGGGGAGGTTGTTTAATGAAACAGTGGTACAGGCAGTAAATAAAATCACAAATATGTGGGAAGATAGTCAAACTCCCTTTCTTCCACTAAATACAACTACTCTCTTTTTCTTATTAAATATCTGTCAGTATCCACTTTCTCTGAGAATGTGTGGTTGGTGATACAGCAACTTCTGCCTGATTATTCTGTTGCATTTGCCACTTCCTTGGTGTGCATATTTATAATGCATGTGCATGCCTCACATGGTAGCTATATACTACATACTGTGCATTGCTATGCTATATGTAACTACACCTTAACAAACATAATTATTTGATGTTTCAAAAAAGCAGAAACTTGACATTGGCCTAATTATTACAATTTAAAAGCTTTTTCAAGCCCATGTGTGACAAGCTCAGATATTCCAATATCATTTTTAGTTGTAATTACCACAGTGAACTCATCAAATGTATAGAAAATCCTGAACGTTAAGGTTTTAGGGTTTTATGGTGAATGAAATAAAATATAGAATGAAATATAAAAAAAAAGGCATTCCCTCTTGCTGTCACACAGAACCCAATGCATCTTCTTTAGAGCCTTACCACATATATTTTGTAAAGAGGGAGCACTAGTTTCTTACTTCATTTGGAGACATATTCAGGTATGTGCTACTTCTTTACAGCTTTGCTTAAAACACTAAATTATTATTACTGCTACTACTATATAGGTTGTACTGTATTTCTTATGTAGGAACTTTGTGTCTACTAGTCAAGAATAATGTTTCCATCTCTTATTTATCTACAAATACTATCTGCTTTCAGGCAAGCACTGTCATCTTTTATGTCAGGGCACTTTATAGCATAATTCCCTTCAACAATCTTTTTTTTTTTTTAATGAAACAGTGACAAAGATGTGTTGCAGAAAGATTTTAAATAAAGGCTGATTTGTCTGCAAGCTCCATTCATGTGTTACTGTGCAAAGCTGTAGGGGCTAAACATTCTCATCCTGTAAAAAGGCACCAGCCATTTGTAGCTGGCTCACGGCTCAAGTAGGTAGTACATAGGACTGCCTTCTTCTCGTTTCTGGGCTTTCAACTATGTCTCTTTTGTGTTGCTTTTCATAAATTATGTACGTCTCAACAGTGAATCACTTTCCTTGATTTGTTTTTATCTATCTTCATTTGTGTGTATCTGTCTGCTAGTTCTGGTTAGAAAGAATTTAACCTCAGTAGTATGCATAGTGTTTAAGCTTGTTCCCTCCACTTTTAGCTGATATAATTCACCAAAGCCAGAGGGTAGACCTCTTTGTAGTCTTTTGTGAGTTTATCTAAGCTGGTGCACTTTGAGGTCTGAAAAACCACTTCGAGGAGGGCCTACTCATGCCTGCTGCAAGCTCTGGTGGTAGGATTCTGATCCTCCCTAAAGGAGAGAGAAAGTCTGCAACTCAGTCTTCTTCTTCTTCTTTAATTCTCTAATGAAATAACTCCCCAGGAACAAACTCATTGCACACGGAACAAGCAGTTTCCAGCAGCAGCAAGAACTTTACATGAGGAACAGACTTTCAATGCCCTCTGCAGGGCAAAAGTTAGTAGATATTATTGTGTAGTTTTTATCTTTATCATCAGTTTGCTTAACTCATGGCTAGGCTTCGGGAACAAAGATTTGGGGAGGGCTCTACCCATGTTTGTTGCAAGCGCGTTGACTACTTCCTCATCAAAACTCCAGAAAATTTCTGATCATGTTTTCTGCCATCATTGGGAACAGGATAAGCTCTTCCCAGTCATCAGGGAAAATCCAGCACCATGCCCCTTTCACAGAGCTAGCATGGGTTATTTATTTAGGCATTAAGTCCCTTCTCCTGTGCCATTATTAACAATATAAGCACTGTAAAAAGAATTAGAGGAGAAGAAATAAAACTGGAGAGTCTCTAACTGAAGTACAAATTACTATTATTATTATTTTATTACTTTTATTATCAAAGAAAGCATGTTATGCTGTATTTTTGCTTTCATCTAACTATATTGATGGCTGCATATTAACTGAACTCAGTAATTATGGTGATGTGCTTATGGTCATAGTGGCTAGATACTTTCTTTGCCATCTGCACTTTTCCGTAGACCAGCAAGCACCTGTTCTTCAAATGATCTCTTTATAGAACATGATTTCTGTTATGGCATCTGATTAAAGACTAACTGTATTAAATGCAAGGAACTGCCAGTCACCAAAGGAACAGTGATAGGTGGAGCAATGGAGCACTAACAGCTCCTGAGACCATGAAAGGGAGAAAATGAGACTGTTCCTGGTGTGAAACCGAACAAGATGGATCAGCAGAAATTACCCTAGTCTAAGAGAATTTTGGGATTCTTTTTTTTTTTCAAACAAGAGGTTTGTTATGGAATGTTCAGTGGCAGTGACACAGGAGAGGAAAGAGAAGGATTGAGGAGTAATGAGTGTGAAAAATAAGGGGTTAAAAAAGGAAAAAAAAAGTCTGATTAGGACCAGTGCTTGATCACCACAGCTCATTCTGTATTATTAAATCTACATTCTTTGCAAGTGCCCAACCTTTTCTGAATCTGTGTGAACCATTAGCCAACATTAGGTAGACTAGGAAACAGCTAGACTAAGAGGTCTGTGTGACAGTTGTTGGAGGGAGAGAGGCCATTGGACTGGCTTCCAGTTGCTGGTCAGACCTATAATTTCCATGTGTGCATGTAAACAGCTAGCAAAATGCAAGCTGACGGGTAAGGGACTGGCACCTGGAAGAGTGTGAAGTCTGAGCTGATGAATCTGGAGGCCTAAGGTCCAGAGCTGCATCTCAAATAGGCTTAAAGTCCTGGTTTTTGAGGGATCAGTGGTTGTTGAGTTAACTTACAAATCAAGAAAGTGAGGGTCTTTAACCAGTGAACTCCAGACCTGACCAGCTGGAAGGCACAATCAGATTTGGATTGTCTGTTCTGCTTGTGTTACCCAAGTGCTCTGCCTGTGTGGGTTCTGGCAAAGGTGTTGCTCTCTGCTGATGTGTATGTCTGGCCATGTTTTTACATATATGCCTTAATGAGAATAATGCTCTGCCTTTCTCCTGATTGATGTTGGAGGCACAGAACCACAGCAGGGTCCCATCTATCAGCCTGGAATGAGAGGAGTCCCCTGGTGTTAGAGACTACCATATTTGGCTCTGGCAGACTGGGAAGAGTTCCTCCTGTGGATCCAAATTTCCCTGGATTTGGTTATCTGTAGGAGTCACAGGTTTCCTCATCTGCAGTCTTAATGCCAGCTGAGAATGCACAGGCAGTACAGAAAATCTGTTGTGATTTTAGTCACCAAATGAACATGCAGTCTTGTGGATATTTTATGGTGCCTCAGAATTTCCACTTTTTCTTTAAAAACTCCTTTCACCTCGTGTGGCAGACATGCATTTCCAGTGTAACACCCTCCAAGTGAATTGATAGAAAATTTTACATTCCTTGAAGTAAAGAGATAATATCAGATTTACTCTGCTTAGATGAGTCCTCCTTTGCTGGTCACTTCAATAGCTATCAAAAGACCCTCAGCATTCCAGATCATCATTCTCAATAAAGGACATGAAACATATGGGTAAAAAAAAAAAAAATGCTTTGATGTGCAAAAATGTACCATAACTCATGGATATGTCACTGTTGACAAAAACGTACAGATTAACAATTCTAACCTTATATTCATCTGGGTTTTTGCCCCCAATATTTCAGGAAAGCCTGATACTCTGGTGTAGCAGAAGATAATCTGGCGTCAGTACTCTTGTTTATAGTCTTTTTAAGATTTCAGGATAGCTGCCTGTTCAGTACTCACATTTGTGGCTGTTATGTCTAGTTGCAACTTATCCAGCCTTTCCTAAAAGTCTAATTTTTTGCAGAGGACATGCTTTTTTTTTTTTTTTTGAGATTACCTTAAGATTGCTCTGCTGAAGAATCTTGCAGAGCTTTGAAATCCTAGATGTTCTGAATCCCACTGCTCAGAGAAGATCTTGTTATCACCTTATTTGATTTCCATACAAAATTCCCTCTGCAACCACTAGCCATTTTCAAAGCTGCCTGAAGTGATGGTCAGTGCTTTCTTTGACAGATGCTTACATGAACATCACACTCAGGGACACTGAAAAGGAATTACTCAGCTCAGAAGAATTAATCCAATTTTCATCAGTGACTAATTGCTGTTTGTTGTGTCATGGGTGTAAGGCCCTTTGTCCAACATCTTTCTCCTTTCCTTCTCAAACTCACAAGGAGTTTTTACACAAAAATCTAGCTCCAGATATTGACCTCAGAAGAAAGGGAATGATTCATCCATATCAGGAGCACTTTGAGAACTTGTCATACTTTGATTATTCTTTTTGTATTACAGTGTGCAACTTTGAATGAATTTAAAGCAACTGCATCTGATTTTCACTTGGTGAGATAACAGCCAGGCAGTCTTGCATGTAAAACCTGTAGCTACCTTGAAACCATTTACTGCTTCATGTCAATTGCATGAACTTGACTAGTGTCAGTCCAAAATAAAATCTGAATTTCTCTTCTAAATTGGGAGTTTTAGACCAATGTGTGTATAGAATGTTGTGCAATTTTCTCACTCCCTTCCTGTTTAAAGACTCCTTCTTCCTCAAGTGGTGAGCACTGTAGCTAAGGATTAAAGATGTTTGTATTTGGGGTAAAGTGTATGCAATTTTAAAGCTCAGGTATCTGCCCTTACTTGTCACTTACTTTTGTCATGTTGTGAAACTGAAGTTCACATCATCAGTAATGTTGTCAGCTGTTTGTTTCTATAAGCAACCTAGCACAGTATTACAGGATCAGTTTCTCATGCAGAAGCAGCATTTCATCAAACATCCTGATTCATACAATCTTTGAATTGTACAGAAAGAAACAAATTTTTCTTTCCATACTTGTCTTTGGGATTCTTTGACTCACCTTCTTGGTTGTTTTCAGTTGCTAGTTTATGATTAAGAGATATTTAAAAATATTACCTCCGTATGTTTTGGGACTAAAGATGCTCTGAAAAGTCTTTCACTCCACAGATTAGATTTTCCAATCCAGAAACATTCTTCTTTGAAGAGTGCTGTGTGTTGGTGAGAGGGAAAGTTGGTATAAATTGTTTCCTCACACAGCATGAGAGAGAATGAGAGACTTTCCTTCCAGGAATAATCTAAGTGGTTAGATATCAAACTGTTTTAGTCTGCATCCCTTGATCTTGCAGGCCCAGAATTCTCTCTATTTCCAGATTTTATTTGAATAAGCTTACACCCAAAGTCAGCATCCACATTTCAGCATATTTGATCAGGTAGTTCAGGTGCCAGTGGGGATTTACTGTTATAATTAAATTTGTTTTGTGACTTTTTTTATAGCAGAGAAAACTCTAGAGGAGGAGCAAATATTCAAGATATGTATTTGATATACTGTCTGCCTCAGTTTCTCTCCTTTTATATGGGAAATTTTAGACTATTTGTCTGTATTGAAAAGTTCATTGGTTTTCTGTTAGCTCAATTCATGTCCAGTTATCAACTGCGTCATCTTTACTTTCTTCTCTACATTATTTTCCATTTATTTCTTATATTCAATTAATAAGTGATTTTTCAAGAGTGATTAGTGGTTTTGTCCCCTAATTAAGGGCATTAGTTCCTCAATTTAGACTCTTTCCAGAAAACACTCTGAGTCTTTTCTCGGAGGGAGAGTGACTTTTTTACAGAGGCAGATGATGATAGGAAAAGGGGGAATGGTTTTAAATTAAAAGAGGGGAGATTTAGGAAGAAACTCTTTACTCAGAGGATAAGGAGGCACTGAAATGCTTTGCCCAGGGCAGGGATGCCCCAAACCTGGAAATGTTCAAGGCAAGTTTGGACAGGGCCCTGAGTAACCTGATCTAGTAGGTGACATCCCTGCCAAAGGCAGACGGGTCAGAACTTGAACATCCTTTCCAACCCAATCCTTTCTATTATTTCTGTGATTATCCGTAAAATAGCTCATTTCTGATATAAAGGCACTTTTTATAGATGAGGCTATTCTTAGAACTTGTTGCAAATTGTAAGATAGTTTTATACTGCAGTATGGTTTATTTTTCCTCAAAACAAAAAGTTTAAAATTACTCACCTTACTTTTGATGACAAGGAAAAATCCTAAATTATTTGTTTACATGTATTGCAAGGTCACTCAAGTGATTGTATTTCAACACAGACTATTTCCAATTGGATAAGTGTATATGAATGTACTGTAAGGTGGTTAAAAAGGCAGTATTTGCTTCGATTAGAGCTCATTAAGCTGACGCATCATGATCTGGCATTCATCAGATTGTTACCAGTACTTAATGTCTGTAAGGGTGCCAGAGGAGCTCCGTTCACGCTTTGAGTGATAAATGCTGTCATTTAAGTTGAGGAAATAACGTCACTTTTGAGAGAGCAGTACTTTAATTAGATGGAGACTGTGGGACTATATCTTCTACTTAGCATCAACAGGATACTGCTGAAAGCCATCCACATGGTGAAGGTGCATATAGAGTAATTATTCTTTGAAATATATTGTTTGCATGCGCAAACCCTTCTCATCTCTCTTTCCCGAGAGTCCTATTTAAATTTTGGATCAGTAGATTGAGAAGGGAAAGATGTACTCCAATCCTTTCATGACTGTGATGTACCTAGGGGGGAGTGTGATTCAAAGTGTCCCTTCTCAATCTTCTGTGATAGCATTGTCTTCACCGTGTTTGCAAAACCAGTTTTCCCTTGGTCTTCTGGCAGCTTTTGACACCTTCCGTACTCTCCATTCCCATTGCTATTACATAGATTCAGTGAATGACTACACTTCTGTTACTGCAATCATCCAAAATGGACTGTTGTTCCACATGTAGCAATACAGGACTCAAGATAAAATCTCTGCCTAAGTCTTAGTTTCAAAGGGGATAATGCATGAGGGATAATGCCCATAATGTTTTATTATGGGGAGACGTATTGGGAACAAAAATCAGCCAAGTTGAATCATCTCTGGTTCTAGCATTTGCTAGAGTCTTTCAAGGCTGTGTTTCTCAGCAATCCTCAGTTATTTCAAGAATCTAGGAACTGAGGAGCGGGTTTTCTGGTTCTGCTATGGGTTATCTGACAGTTTTGTCCCACTGCCCATATTCTCTCTCAACCACATTCTTTTTCAAAGTTTCCTGTGACATTCCTTCCGTCTTTCCTGGATTCTCAACTGCAATACAGCCTACTATATCTTTATATTAAATCCACCTTTTTTATTCTCATTGCTTCTGTTAGTCTTAGAGAAGGCTAAGGATTCAGGCCTAGAAGATTGACCTTCCCTGTGCTATCCTTTCCTTGACAAGGCTGAGGATTCATCTGATACTTTTACCACGGGCAGTCTTTTACTTTTGTGTCAGACAATATGCAAACTTGCCTCCCATTTTATTTACACTTGGATCTCTGGGATTTGGGCAAAGTTTTGACTCATGGATGGCATGCTTGTGTTTCCATACACAGTGGTTTTCTGTATGTATAGCAGAAGCTTTCAGAAAGATGTCACGTCTCTTCATCTGAAATTACCTTGGTGGCGTTTTCTGAGGAACATCTGCTACTGAAATTATGAGGACATCTAAATGAGTTCAGTTTGTTTTCAGGAAGCACCTTCTTTCAGGCATAAAGTTGCACTTAATAGAATGATTTTTCAATCACTCTTCACATAACAAATTGTGACCCTTCTCCAAATATTTGGGATGTCTTACTGTGAGGATTTGCACATAAATAAAACATTTTAAAGAAAGACAAGACAAAATGAAATGTTATTTCTGTGAAGGCTCACCCTTCTTTCTCTTTCCGTCTCCTTGGAATCCCTTAAATCTGAGAAATCTGGTGTTGAAGGCAACTGTGTTGGGTATGGGACAGGCATTTCTTCCTTGAACATGTTAGCAGTGTATGTTAGGCAGAGGTTGAAAGCAGAGGAGGAAATGGCTGAACGTGAATTCTGTTTAGGCAAATTTACTGATCTCAAATGAGTATGGATACCCATTGTTTAAAATGAAAAGCTTATCTTGAATAACTGTTGTTCCTGGATTGTAGTTGTCTCTTCTGCTTATTCTCAGGTAACATGCCTAGAACTAGGAACCATTTGCAAGGACTTTTCATGCATATTTTGTTTTAAATAGAATGGGTAAAGTATTTTTCTGATTCATGTGTGATTTGTGAGATATTTTAGGAGACCTGTTTTCAAGTTCTCAGATATAAGCAATCATCTCATTTTACAGGGGGGAAAAAAGATGGAATAATAATAATAAAGAGAAATGACAATAAATATTTTAAAATATTTTGACTGACTTTAGCACATCTATGGCAACAGAGTGAACAGTGTTCCTCCTGGGACCAAAAAGTGAATTCTGCTTTGAAAGAAGATTTTCCCTGTGGGTAGAGCATGCATGCAGTCATTTGAACTGCAGGCTTTCAGATTTAGTTGTATGTAGAGCAAGCTTGCTCATACTGTAATTGGAAAATAAGAAAATCATGACAATGAAGTTGACCAGTGATGCTGAACTTTTTAAGATAATGAAAAAAAAAATCAAGGCTAACTGAAGAATAGAAAACTCATGACTGATTAAAGATGCTGTAAAATGGCAGATGGAATTCAATGTAAATAAATGTAGTGAGACACATAGAGAAGCAATCCTCTGCAACGATCAACTGTTATCAGTTCTATAAAGTAATTTGTGTGTCATAATAGGTATTTAAAAGTACTAGCCTCAATGCTTAGCAGCTACCAAAGAGGCACAGTCTTAGGCATTACTAAGAAAAGCACCAAGAATAAAACAGAAATTACCATCTTGCATTGATTCAGCTCTGGTATGGTTTCAGTTGCTACACTGTCAGCTGTACTTAGTGCTGCTCCAGAGGTATAAATAAATATGCATACATGCATACACACCCCAAAACAGAAATTACTGTTATGGTTGTCTGTTATAAAATGGAAAATAATCCTCCCCTTTGCTTAAAGTATCACCCATTTGTTTTTTATTTCTATTTTTTTAGCCTGTCATAAAATGTACGTTTTATATAACAATGCTTAAGATACTATGTTTTCAGTAACCTTTCTGCAAAGTTTTCATTAAATGTCACCTGTTTAACTCTAAACAAGCAGGGATTTTATCTGACTAAGTACGCAAGGAAAAAAGAAAAAATAAGAGCAAAAGAAGTTTTCACCCGTTTCTACTCTTTTCTTCATTGACATTCCAAAACAGAAATTGCCTTTTTGAAGTTGCTTTGTTTTCTTTCCTTGGTTTCTATGGAGTTTAACTAGTTGTTGTGAATATGTAGGATTAAGCAATTTCAGATTTGTAAAGCAGCTTCTGCAGCTGTGTAAAAGCACTGCAAATACAAAACTTGGTAAAGTACAAAATTTGTGAAATGTTGGGAGAGAGCCCCTTCACTTCCTGCTGGCATGACATTGACATAAAAATTTGAAAAGAAATCTTTTGCAATGTGGACCAAGACAAAGATGCCAGTTGTTATTTCTTCCAGCGAATAGTTTGAAGAGGAAAGATTTAGAATAGAATGAAGGATTTAGGATACAAGTTAAAGAAAGTAAGAAATACAGGTCAGAAAATTACAGGTCAGGAAAAGGAAGTTTACAAAAGACTAGCTTTTTTTTCTCCATATTCAAATAGATAGTGAATAAATAGGAGCAACTTGCTAAAGTAGTTGCTAGTTTCTTTCTCTAAACTACCTTGTTTGTACATCAGAGTCTAACACAGAAAGGTAAAGAATGGTGTAAAATGAGATGTCATCTAATCATAATTTTGGAAGATGTACTAATGGTGTACAGGAAAGTATACCTAGTAATAGAAGAAAACTAATGGACAATCAAAAGTTTCGAAAGGTAATTAAATGGGCAGTCTAAAAATTAAAATTTTCTAGGCAATGAATGGAATAATTTATAAAGTAAGTGAGTTTAAAAATTCAGATATCTTAACCGGATTCATTCTTTTGTATTTTGCAGAGTGAAGAGAAGGCATCAGTCAGTTTTCCATCACTTCTTAGCCATATGACCTCTCTTTTCTTAAATCATCCTGTAATTCCAATGACAACAAATGCAGAGTCAGGTGTCCCAGAGATGATAAATACGTTTTCTCCACTCATGTTGTCCATGCCTTGTGACATGCATATAGTCAATCTGAGGACAATCCAATCAAAGGTAAAGTCAAACCACTACTCTTGTGAGCAAAAATATGATATAGCTTATTAATATAGACAAATAATTTATTCTTTGGAAGTAATTTATGGAAGGTTTTATGTGATATGGTAAACTGCTATGTGATAACTATCTTTTGTTAATTCTGCAAGAACTAAAGGCTTGTGTCTGAGTAATATGAAATGCAGGGGTTGTTTTTTCACAACATATGAATATGCATAGTGCAGTATTCTGTCTCCAGAGGGGGCACATTTCAACGTGTTCCCAAAGTTTAAGAGAGAACAGTTCATATACTTCAACCTTTTCTGTGTTAGAAGAATTAAATTTAAGATCATTGGACTTTGTTCTAAGTGTGTTTTTAATAAAGGTTATAGTTTTAAACTCAACTTGTATTGTTAAAGCACTTCTAAGCTTATTTACAAGACCTTGTTTAATTATTCTAACATCATCTTGTAATGCTTGGATCCTGTGAAACTATGCTCTGGTAGGTATACAAAAAAAAACCCAAATGAAAAAATAAAAAAACTCAAATAAAAAAAGCCTCTTCTGTTCTCAATATTTTTTTCCTTGCAAAGGCAGGAAAGGCGTGTAACTACCATAATTTAATTATCTGTTTCCTAAACTAAAGGAACTGGTTTTGTATCCTTCTTCTGGCAACTGTTTTATAAATCCTTTTCAGTTTTTCAACACCTGATTGACAGCTCTTGAGCCTGCAGCTTCACTTTGTCCACCGCAAAGTGAACATTTGCAGTAGTCATAGGAGAGGAGCACATCATTATAGGCACAGAACAGTCCTTCCCCACAGCAGAAAATGCTTTGCAAATAATTTTGTAAATCTTTCCTCACTTTCTGCTTCCTTTCTTTGTCTTCCAAGAATTTGAATGATAAGTGTCATAATTCTGGCTAATTGACACAATGAATTTTTTTTCCAGAAATATGAATTTCTCCATTGCTTTAGCTGTTGATTTTCCATAATCCATTACAATTTCACATAAAAAGGTACCAAATTAAAATAAAATATTATTAAGATTTAAGGTAGAAATCAGAAAGAATATTGCTATTTATATAAGATATCTGATCTTGTTGTGGAAGAGTCCAATCCCTTATGAATGAGACATTTAAAGAATTTTTTTAGTAGATCTCCAGTTAAGAAGTTTGACACAGATTTTACCTGGTGTAATAAACTGGGCCTCAAGATTTAAAACTGAGAACATTTGTCACTTTATACTTAACATAAATACATAATTTTGTCATGTTGCCTTAAATTTTTGGATTTAAAAAGAGTTTAATGTTTTTTTCTTTCCATTCAAAATTTTAGCAGCATTGCCCTGGCATACTGCTTATGAGAAAACCTAGAAATTTTATTTTTTTTCTATCTAAAGGCCTAATGAGAGGCTGCATTTCAATTCTCAGAGATCAAAATCAAATCAAACTTTGGCAGCTCTTCCAAGAAAGCTAGTCAGAGATTTGATAGTGCAGTGGTCAGGATTTTTTTACTATGTAACAGTGCTGTGAAGTTTTACAAGGTTAAGGATGTTGTTATTTATTGAGAATTGAGGAATCGGTTACAGAGTTTTGTGCAGTTAGCATGGTTGTGTTTAGAGGGTGTATTTGATGTAAATTAAGTTCACCCTTGCTCAGACATTCCTTAGGCTTGCATGCAATTAGTCTGATTTACCTAGAGATGATATAAGAACAGGTAAGTTAAAGTAGATGTGAAGGCTGTGACTTAGTTTTACACCTACTTTGAAAATGAGTTAGAGTAGCTTTATTTTTTTGCACATGGTTCCTATATGCATGATAAAAGGTTGAATTCTATATCATGGATATAGTAAACCCTTTTTCTCAAGTTGTCATTAATTGTGTGTTACTTTTATGCTTTAAAAGTTTTGAATGTTAAGATAATATTTAATTTTAAAAATTTAAGAGATTAAATATTCATGCCGTAATTTGAAATGGTGGTGTGAAGTTGGTTTACATGCAAGTTCATCTAAAATGTGAAGAATTTTTTGCTGTTACTCCTGCTGTACAAGAGTGGTTTTCTACATTTTAATGTAAATGGAAAAAGTTCTATCCAGTTCTAGGCTGTGACTCTGTTTTGACATATGAAAACAAGATTCTGATTTGAGGCATTCTTGCCCTAAGTGGTGGTTTTAGTGATTTGATCCAAACTAGGACGTTGAGATTGTTGGTTACTTTTGAGTTACTCTTTGACGTCTGTTGAAGCTCAAGAACACTGAATATCTTATAGATAACCATAAAATTTTTTTCATATTTGTATTTCAGTGTACAGTTTTCTGTACACCTTAAGCTGTGTTAGAGAGCAGCTTTGCAACATGAAAGTTTGTTCAACATAGTCACATTGAGTATTTAAATATGACTATTGTAGTTCACATGATTTCAGTTTTGTTTTCGGTTTTGCCGTATAATTTTTGTGGAAAGCCAATTAATACAACTGTGATAACTACACTTCAATTCTAAGTCTGTATAAGTGCAAGTACTGAGCTTTAACCTCAACAACATACATTTATATTCTGTAGTACACTGAATGTCTCAACTCTTTGCAGTTTGGTTCTTTCTGTGTTTAGTATTATAAATTTCAAAAAAACCCATGAGGGTTGAATCTAGGCTGAACATTTTTTAAGGTATAAGTGGCTGTATCACTGTATGATAATGATAATTTTATGAGGTCTAAAATGTCTTTCTTACTTCTACTTTGTGAGTAATATTTTATCTTGTTTATTTGTAGGTAGATACCGAGCCATCTGATGAAGCTGCTCTGATTCTTCACAGGAAGGGATTTGACTGTAGATTTTCGAACAGAGACATGGGTCTGCTCTGTTCCACTACTCAGGGAAAGGTATGCTGATATTTTATGGGCAGCTTACCTTATGAGTATTGCAGAAACACTGATACTTTAGTCATATTGTAGGTGAAGGCTAGGTATTTATTTCTCAAGAGTTATACTTTCAGGATAATGGTAGAATTTACCTTGGAAGCTGCTTTCCATTTGATAAAGTTGTGAATCTGCTGGTTTGTGGTAATAACCCTGTAACCATCAAGAAGTAAACTAGTTTTAATCTCATTAACTTCCTGTGAATGAGTATTTCTCAGATAATTTTTAATAGTCTTTTAGAACTTTATGAAGTAAAAGAAATCAAGTTACATATTCTAAAGTGTAGCTTTTGAATATTACTAATATACCGACAAGTTATGTGACTGTTGCTTATTATAGCATGTTCTTTGTCTGGCCATTCTCTCTTAAATGACCTACACCAATACAAATATCTAAGTATTTTAAGATTTTTATAGAATTGATGTGATGTGTAAAACTATGAAATATAAATAATTTTTTTCTGAAGGTTATAGATGGAATGGAAAGTAATTAATCTGTAGCAATTTTGTAATAAAATTTTAAAATAGATTTGGGATTTTCTTTAGGGTACTTAAAAATATTCATAGTCTTTAGTGAGAGAATTGCTGTGCTGGTACCTGTAAGGAGATGTATAATTTTAAGATATATACTGCCTTTTCTAAATACAATTCTTTGTTTGCTTTTTGTTTTTTTCTTTCTTTCCCCTCCAGATAAAGGTGCATAAGCTCTTTAACAAATTCAGAGTGGAAAGTCTTACACCCACATCTTTATCTTTGATGCATTCATTTCCAGATGGCAGAAATATAAGTGAAATAAATATGAGTTCTATGGAGATAAATACATTCCGGATTCGGCTAAAATGAAATCTTGCTTTAATACTCAGATAGAGAAGAAGGATCTGCAATTACATCTCCTCTTAGTTTCATGTGCAATAAGAAGCAGATTAATATTGTTCCAGCTTCTGGATACTGTGAGAAAAAGATGCATTCTATAATTTTTTTTGACCACACAGTGAAAAGCCATGTTGCAAGCAACTTTTTTGTTTATTCAGGTTTCCCCCCCCCATAAAATAGGAACATCAGTATAAGTTAATACAATAAGTGAAGAAATTTCTAAGGATGTTAACCTCTCAACAGATTAAATCTCAGGTTAAATGCTAACTAATGATGCTTTTGGTGTTTTAAGTTTCATAAAGAGGGGATTGGATTTTAAACAGCCTTCTTTTGCTGATTCTTGATGAATTTATGTATGAATAACTCAATCTAGAAAGTCCTGATGCAGCTTGGAAATAAAATACGATAAAATGTTCTTGTGTAGTAGCTAATGTCCAAATATTTACAATCATTTATATAAATGACAATAATCTCAATTTATTCCACAATTAATTTCAATTTATTCAACACAAAGGGGATTATTAATTGTGGTAAAATGAAAGCCTGCAGTACTTGTGATAAGTGATGGTAGATTTTAATACTTCTACCATTCCACCTGAGTTATGTAAATAGGAAAACACGAACCTATGAAGTAATTTTGCAATGGAAATGTTTAATAAAACTCCCATTTTGTTACTTGACACACTGGGATATGTGCAATTATTCCATTACCATGATGAGAAATGTCCATAGTTATCATGAATACAAAATTTTTTATAAAACTCATTTAGATACTGATATTCTCTGAAATGAGTTTTCTATTTCAAGATTACCATATCAAAATAAATGTGCCTTATTTTTTGATATGTCTTGTTACAATTTTGGTGTCTGTGTTAGTGTTTTTGGGGAAAAAGTAGTTTATATAATACTTAAGCTGTGTATCTCCTATTTGACAATGCTGGCCACCCTCTGATCTATGTACTCCTGCACCAAGTTTGTGCTATCTTATTCTGAACATTTTGACTATTTGAATGTATTAATATTATATCATAACCTGAAACACAGACAAAAAAGAGTTACTGTAGAGGCTAAATTCAGCTGCTTTCAAGAAAATTGTAACTTGATGCAGAGAGTTGATAGTAAGCAAGACATGATTTGCAAACCTATCAAAACATGTGCTTGCATGTCACAGACTGTGGTGACCTGTTAATTCAGAATCATGTGCCTATATTTTAAACAACATTTTTCAAACTTGCAAACTTGCAACCTCAGTTACATTGCCAGTGTTCATGTTGCTGAAGAATGGAGACTTAATTTTACTTTGTTTCATATTAATTCACATTTAGTGCTTAAGCCATCCATGTATGAAAAACATTTCCGTAAGTAGAGCTGCTGTTTACAGTTAATATATATAAACAGTCACTTGAATATGATCCCATTTTCTAGTCTTCATTTATTTTCATAGCTCATTCTTCTATATCTCTGTTATGCTTTACTTTTCCATTCATTGTTGCTTACCTTCAGTACTAATGCATGAAAAGTCATCATAATTGTTAAAAAGATGTGCTAGCTCTAATATCGCCTACTGTATTTAATTTCATCACTGTTGTTCCACAATTTTATCAAATATCAAAGTCCATCAAATTACATCATGTAGCTACAGGCTATCTTAAAAGAAAATGAAAGTCATATTTCATGCATTGTCCCAGGTTGGATCTCTGAGATTGTATAGATTTTCCTACTTAATTCAATCTACTGTGTGCTTTGTAATAATGTGAATACTTAGTAGGATCTGGTGCAAATTACATCAAGAATATAAGAACACTAACCACAAGTAGAAGAATCAGATGGATCCAATAAATGGATGTTTTCATGCAATAAACATGTACTGTAACTTTTCTTAGATATAGTATTTGAAAATACTATTTTTTGTTGGAACTCAAAGCTTGGTAGACTTTCCAGCAGGAATTTCTCATAACATTTATTTTGTTGCATCTTCAGAATTAAAATGTTTAAGGGACTTTTATGTGTTCTGTGCAAGAAAATATTCAAAATGCTATTTCAGTTTTATTAGGCGGAAAAGTAAAATTTTGATGCAATAAAGTTTTAAAGTATCTTGCCTCTTGGAATTCCTTCAAAAGATCCTTTGTATAGCATTCAATCTTTTTTTTTCCTCATTAGCTGTACAATCATGATGCCTGAGTCTTCCTTAACCAGCAGATTTAATCTTTGTTCCTTTGTATTGCATTTTTTTGTGTAACAACAGCTTTCAGTTCGGGATCCTTTCCTGAAATCCTTAAGTAAGTCAAAACTCCAGTCAAAGTCTCATGATAAATTTTGCTTTAATTTGCTCGGATTGTGGCTGTCAGTGAGGATGGGGGTTTGGGTTGTTGGTTTGCAGGTTTTTTTGGTTTTTTTGGTTGGTTTTTTTTTTTCCCCCAACAAGTCTTAATGAATTCTTATGCTGTATTTCTGTGAATTGGCCATCTAATTAAATTCTATTATCTTGGGGGTTCTTTTGGTTTTTATCCCTGCTGGGTTTGTAACTACTGGTTAAGAGAGCCAAGCATCCTTACCTTTCAATATGGTTTTAAAGACAATGCTGTTTAAGAAATGGCTTAAAACCTTGTAATTACTTTCCTACCAGAGTTGTACCTGTACTCATTTTTTTATTTTTTTTTTACATTCCATTATCGTAATTGTCTTTGGTTTACTTGCTCACATTGTCTGAAACAAACTGATTTCAGCCGAAGGTTTTTGCTATTTTCTCTTGGAAGGTTTTATATCTTATGGGGATATGTAAAATAAGATCTCTAATAAAAGGTAATGTTATTGTGAGATGTGGCCAGTGTCATTAATGCCTTGGCTGTAGCAAATTTAAATTTAAAAAAATTAAAAAAAAAAAAAAGAGAGAAACAACAAAAACACCTTATTTGAGAAGGCTCATGTATCAGTAGCTTTTTGGAATGACAGTTATCTGTAGTGAGATGAACTCCTGATGAAAGATGCGATCTATTCCACAGCTGCCAAAGAAAAGAAGATAGATGCTAACTTCAAGGATATAAACAAGTGACACTGCACAGTGTGCAAAGGAAATGGGTTGCTCTTTTGCAAAAGAAATCTTGCACTGACTTACCAGAAAATAGTAGAAGCTGTAAAATTCTAGAATTTTCCTTTTTTTACTTGAATTAGTATTTATATTTGAAACAGTTGACAGTAATGGAATGGAAGCTATTCTTGTAAATTAACAAACACACCATTAGAGGATAACAAGTCAAAATAACAGTTCAACTGTAATGAGACTGAACACTTTAAAATAAATAACATAATGCTAATATAATATACTGTAATTACATATGGCAAGTTGAACAGGCATAGATGCATCACAGGTTTGCTTCCCAAGCTGATGGGGCTTGAGCGTAATGACTTGCAAAGACAATAAAGTATAACTTTTAGTCAGTGCCTGAAGCTATTTGATGTTGGACTGGACAATCTTAACTACAAACATGAAAGTATACATGTCCACAGACTGTGTAAATCCCTGTAATTTTAAAGCTGATGTTTCAAGATGCAAGTGTAACTTGCACATGTAACTTGTTATGTGTAACTGTAACAGGCAAAAAAAAGGGTATGAGTCCAGTTTAAAGCACCCCTTCACCATTTCATGGTCATCCTACTTTGGAATTGATTAATATCAACACGACCATGCAGGCAGAACATATTCCACTACTTTCAGTAACCAATAATGTATTCTTTTACTTTTTGAAATTATATTAACTATATCTGATGTATGCCTTTGAAAAAACAGATGCTAGATCTCTGTACGTATCTTTACTGATAGTGACACTATTGCTCAGATTTAGTGGGTTATCTGATTTGTGATGAGTTATATATATATGTGTGATAAAATATAAAACAGAGATTCAGTTTTTTGTACTTTTTGTTTTAGGTTAACTACTCTGTCATAATACTGTGAATTTCAAAAATCAGCCAAAGGTATTAATTTTGTCTTCTAAAAGAGAGAACAAATCAAAATAATATACTGTCTAGAATAAACTCATGGTCAATGGAGAGCTATTGGGATTTTCAGACAGTGCTCTTACTGACACAAAGCTTCTCTGTCTGCAGTTTCTCTGTAAATTATAATATTAAGTTGTGGACCTGTTGGTCTTTCAGTATACAGATTTTATGGACTAATAGATATTAAAAATTCATATTGCATCACCTAACCTTTGTATGCTAGAATTTCTACAGAGCTTCAGTAATGCATTATTTCCATTACTCTTCCTTTTAAGTAAATTATTTAACAGCAGTAAGAGTAATAAGAAAATAGTTAAATAAAAAAAAGATTTCCATCATGTGTGTAAACTTGTGCTCTTTGGACTATAAAGGCAAGAATATTTTTGATTGTATATTTCAGAGCTTCAGGTTTTCTTCCTGATATGCAGTGTCTGTTAGTGTGATGGCCTTTGACTGACAATATAAAAATCATTCTTGTTTTGGGTATCACTAAATTGGAGACTTTAATCTCAGCTTTATCTCCACCACCGCCACTCCCCATGTGTCATACACATCCACCACATAGGAAAGCACATGCCTTTGTTCCTCTCAAATCATGACCTGCAGCATAACTTGTGGTCTCCCCAGATAGCTAGTCAATTTTTATTTCTATTTTTCTTACTTCTTTTGTCCTACTTTCTCTTTTCTTGGCATGCCAGCTAAATGTGTAGGCATTTGTAGCTTCAATATGTACAACACAGCCTTCCAGCCCTGCCCAGTGCATTCTACAGAGCTTTCTGGGGTCAGGCTACCTGCAGTGCTAGCCAAAGCCTGAGTTGTGCTGGATTCTTAAGAGTTACATGTTTTAAGTCTACATCAATGAGCATTTATGGTGCACATGCCCTGCTTGCTTGTCACAACTGTCTCACATCACTAGCTTGCTTTTCAGAAATATACATATTTGTTCCTCTGAAAATCCACTTGAACAGGCTTCAATGGCATTCTCCGTTTTTCTCTTCCTCAGTTTCATGATATAATACAATCTCCATTTCAGGATCTTTCAGTTCACAAGTTTACCTGTAACCTATCTTCCAGAAGTTAATAATTATCTGTCTTGATTGGGTAATAAGAAATCAAAGGCTTTTTGAGAGTGCCCACTACTGTGGCTTTGACTGCTGCAGTCCCTCTCAGGTCAACCTGTTCACATCAGTGGCCAACAAAAAGCTGGGGAAAAGAAGGTTCAGCCTGGAGAAAAGAAGGTTCAGTGGGATCTCATTAGTGCATGTAAATATACAAAGGGAGGAGGCACAGAAGACAGAGCCAAGCTCATTTCAGTGGTGTCCAGTGGCAGAGGTGACAGGCACATTCCAAAGCATGGGAGGTTCCTCCTGAACCTCAGGAAACACATTTTCACTGTGAGGGTGACCAAGCACTGGCACAGGTTGCACATAGTCATTGTTGAATCTCCATCCTTTGCAATACTCAAAAGCTGTCTGGACATGGTCATGGGAAACTGGTTCTAGGAGGTCCTCCCAACCCCAGCCACATTCTGTGGTTCTGCATGGCCTGTTCTGGTGAAGAGGAAGGAAGGTTTCATTAGATAACAAGAACTTGTACTAGATTCACATGTATGGTTAAAGATGGGAGGCCAATGATGATAGCTGGCAACTGAGAGAAGGAACAACTTTTTACCAGAAGTGTTGTTCTTGGATGTCTGTGCAGCACTGAAGATTTCCAGGGGCAAAAAATGCAGATACTGGCAAGTTTAAAGATTAGTTTGGTCTTGCAGTTTAAAATGCAAAATAGACACAAAATAGATTCAGATGCTCTCTGAATCACTTGCAGCCAGCCATGTAGACACACAGCTCTGTAAACAGATGACCTTTGTTCACAAAACACTTTAATAGTGACAGTGAAAGGAAGTATTATCTGTGTTCTCTTTGTTTTGAATTATTTAAAAGAGTAACCCATTCCAAGGTAAAATAAATTAAACAAAATGAGTTCAATGGAAGCAATTCAGACAGACAGTGATTATGTAAAAAGTTTGAATGCAGCTGTTGCAAACATTCTTAATGGAGCATGCTAGTAGAAGTCCTTCACCCGGATAAAGGATTAAGGTTTGCGCATCAAAAGGGATTCGTGTGTTTTGACAGTGACAAAATCAGTCCCACTGCTTTTTCTTGTGTCTTGGTAAGTGAAATCTACTTGCTTGGCTAGTAGACATGGGAAAGAAACTGTGAAAGCTCAAATGTAACTGTAAGGCAAACTTACTCAAATGATTTTGACGCAAGAATCCACAACCTATTCACCTAATTGGTCTCCAAATAGACAAAATGAATTTTGAATTTCCATTTATCAAATATTGGGCTTTTGATAGATAAGCCAAGATGCTAATAATTACATTAAACTGTGTTTTAATATAGCTAATAAATGTGTAATTGCTGCTAGGAAAGGTACCTTAGAATTTGAGTTTGTGGAAGTTAATTTTTAAGGATAAGGTCTATGGGAAACTCATGACTTGCAAGCTGTTCACAGCTTTCCAGAGAGAATATGTGAAGCATAGCTGAAATGTAAAACCTGTAGTTTGGAAGATTTTAGCCATTAAAGCCATGCAGACATGGATCAGAAATGGATCTATGTTCATTTTCTGAATGTTTTTGACAACTAGTACCCGGGTGGTGGGGTGTTTTATTTTTTATATATAAAATGTGAAACAGTGGATCAAGTTAAGTGCTAGTCAAGAGGCAAAAAGCATTCCCTCCTTGGTGCTTAAAAACATTCACTGGTGATGACATACATTTAAGTAGGGAGAACAAAAGAACTCTTCCAAGCTAGGGTTCAAGATCATTCTTCTAAATCCAAGAAAAAAATATATGTTTATGGTTCACTGACCTGATAAGAGTGTGGCAGAGGTGTAAGTGTGAAGCAGGCACCGCCTAAGTAAACATCAGTAGCCAAAGAAAAGAAGCAGCATTGACATCTCACTCCTCAGGGCTTTGTCAAAGTCTGTATGAAATATTATAGAAGTCCTTGTCATCTTCCTGTGTTTCAATTAAAAACACCAAGCAAATGCCTCCCTCTCCACCCCCAACACGCATATATTTCATCCAGACTCTGAGAATGTCATGGTTTTTAAAATTAGACAATAAAATTGTTGAATTTTAAATGTCTAATGGTCTATAGAATTCCAGTTCTCTTTTATGTTGCAAACTATGATCAAAACATGGGTTTTATTTGGCTTTCTAGTCACATTGTTTTCACATTGACACTGCCTAAGTCGTTAGGTGCCCAAAGCCTTGTGACTATGGCGACAGGCTGCAATTTGAATATCAGGTCACAGAGTAATGGAGTTGAAAAGGTGCTGGTTATGTTGTGATGGGAAGAACAAAGTTTCAACTGACTTGTGAATGCACCAGGTTGTCAATATGAACAAATGTGAGGAAATGTGAATGATTAAAAAAAAAATTAAATTCTTTTAACCATGCAATTGACAAAGAGAAATTTCCATGGGTAGAAAGAGAAGTGAGAAGGTTCAAAACTGAATAATTTGCCAGACAGCCATAGATAAAAGGAGTTTTATTGGACCTTGTTCCTATGACACATCATCTGCTTGTGGATTTGCCAGTTTTTCAGAAAGCTTTTATGGATTAGAGAAGAAAATGCAATGTATATTCCAGTGGTCAAAGCTAGGAAAATTATGGTGGCTGTTCATACACTCATCTACCTGTTTTGTCTTTCACACTGGACATAGGTTTGGGAACACAGAAATTTTTCAAAGCTGATGTCAATGTTACAAAATAATAATAATAATAATAATAAGCTAAAATCTACTTTAAGAACTTATTGAGAGAATCAAGTACACAGATATTTTCCTTACTGTTTGTGTTGCTGTTACTATGGGAGAAAGTCTGCAGTTACTTCAGAGATCTTTAGTCTAATCTAATGAACAAGTAAACACTTGCTAATCAGCAAATCTGAAATTCCGCTGTATTTGTTTTGAATTCAGTCTTCGTTGAGTAACTTCCCCTCTGGAAAATAACAATATATTTCCTATGAAAAAGATTTACTGTGCTCTGGAAGATGAGATTTATGTCTATGCTCTAATGATTAGAAGAAATATAAATATTTGAATTTCTACTGATGGAAAAAAGGTGTAGGATGTTTTGCACTCAAAGGCAGCTGATTTTTTTCAGATAAAGAGTCAATTAAGTAGATTTATGAAACTGGAAAATCAACAGGTAGAAATCTATCCTAGAAACGCAGTTCACCATCAAATCCATGATAAAATTGTTCCTGATCACTGAGAGAATGCTTGAATATCAAAGGTAAAGTGTTTGACTGGAGAGAGGAACACCAGATGACCAGAGCATGACTCCACTGCTCATGAAAGGAAGAGGAAGGTTGTAAGATTATGTCAGTATTTTAAATTGTTAGACATTCTGCACTTCTAAGAACTTCAGTCAAGGGAAATTTGGCAGTGGAAAATGTGCAGATAATGGGTCCAGTTGAGCATTTAGCCAAGACCAACTAGCTGGGAGAGCAACAAAGTGCACTGCTGTTAACGTACCTATGACTTTGAATTGTACAAGAGGATTGAAACTTAGCAAATATAAAGAAAAGATTATAGTGAATGCATATTTTTGCGTCTGCTGCAGACCAGGGGAGAAATGTGAACCTGTAGTTCTTTGGCAAGATGAGATATTTGGAATCTAAAAATTCATGCTATTTTAGGAAACATTCGGTCTTCTACAGATGTAGAGGGGACAGTGGGGATTGGCATGATGACTTTCACAAGCTCGTGGTGTAAAGATGAGATCAGGATACAGCATCTGGTTGCCTAACAACAGCCAGCATCAATCTAGTAGGCAAACAGCAACATTTCACAGAGCTGTTCAGTAGCAGACAACCCTCAAAACTCTTGTTTGGAGATCTTGGAAAGCACAAATGGATTCCTGTCATTTGAACAGTGTATGGATTCCGCCAGCTCACAGTGATAATTGTTTTGGTTTGAGTAGAGAAAATGGGACTATAACTTTTCACAATCCAAATGGAGAAGCCCTTTACAAAAAGGGGTTATTTGATTTGTTTCCCTCTGAGAAGAACAACCATTACAAGCCCCTGCCTGAAAAAGGGAGATAAAAACCTATAGCTATTCTGATGCCTGTAGCAAAACAATGTCTAAATTGCATGTAGATCTCAAAGTTTTATCTTAATATCTTCATTAAAGTCTGATTAAGGAGCTTTCTAATGTAAGGGCAATGCTACTGAAATCTGAGTAAATGCTACAAAAATTTGTACCTGTGAACTCAAACAGAAAAGACATAAAAACCAGATTTCAAACAACAGTCTTCCTTAGTTTTACGTTGAATGATGTCTTAAACTGGTGCGTGAAGCCAGAAAGAGCTTAGTCTAATCTCCATCAGGTATTTGAATGTTTCATCTTGGTTGAAATTATAAGTTTGTTTTTATCATCAAATTCCCATGGAAATAATTTAGTTAGATATACTGTTTGAAGTAATTGGAATTTTGAAAATTAGGAGTGAGACCTTGAACATATCTCTCTATACTATAAGGGGCTAGTGCATAAGGCAGAGGATGTGTTTTGATGTGTTTTTGGCAGACTGTGCCAAAAAGCAGAAGTATTGAAAGTATTCAGTAGTCTCATACAGGAGCATATTCCATGGTGGCAGCAACCACACCTGCGAGTGTGGGAAGGCAAACTGTAGCCAAAGAAGGCTAGTTTCTCTCTTGGTTTTCTGCTTTCAAGGAGAATAAATAGCTCTTCTTCAGAGTGACTCAGAGAATTCTGCTCTTAGGTGCACTGAAACATTCCCTGCACAGCCTTTTCTCATATTTATATATATTGTTCACAGGGAGATTAATCACTTGGGGCTCAGCTTTATCTGTTGGAATACCATCTCACATCAAGAGATCAAACAGGTTTGACACAGCAGTCTTTGAGTCAAAAGATCATCTAAAAAAATAAAAAAAAAATAATGATCAAAAGGATATAACGGGATATAAAGACAAAAGTCAAAAAGATATATTTTTGGAGGCTGTGATATAGCAATTCTCAGTGTCACTGAGAACTGTAAGATCAGTGCTAGAATATAGTCTGTATTGACTAATTGTATGTATGTACCTTCTTGCACACAGGCATGAGCGGTGGCTGAAAGTTGTTGCAATGACTTTTTCTCTCTCTGTGAGCACAGCTTTCATCTTGCAGCAGAACAGAATCACAGTTTTTCATCCAATACTTGGTTTGATTAAAGCATGGGAGCATTTCAGTGATTATCACCACAAATGGTAAGTAGAGTAGAAAGAGAAACAAATAAGAGTTCCAGCTTTTAAATTAAAACACTTTCAGACTATCTAATACTGTCTGAGTATTTAATGTGTTATATATTCAGAATATAGTGTTTGAAAGTATTTAATGTGTTTGAAAGTGTTCTGCAAATGTTGATTACAGTATAGGATCATTGCATCTAAGCTCTTCCAAAAGCCTTTTCAAATGTGTGTAATCTGCTTTTGAAATAACAAAGGGAAAGAACACAGTTAAAAATCATGTGACTATTAGAGTGTTCAGTGAAGTGATTACAGTGACCTTTTTTCAGTTTATGGTTTTGTATACTGTAGTGTGCAGGGACATAGATTTTTGTTTTGGATTTTGAATTGCAGGCAATAATTTTATGTAGCACATACTATTTGGAAAACTGGATATTTTTTCACCATAAAATAGAGAGACAACTCTTCATAGTGGATGATTATTTGAAAACAAGAAATTGAAAGATTTGATCTTTATATAGTACCTGTACACTGTTCCACATTCTTAAAAGTTATAGTATCTTTAGATTAATTAGTGCACAAATCAGTTTAAATACTTTTTCCTTTCAATTTATCTGAATTAATTGATAATTTAGGGGTTGAATCCAGGAATATTGCACCTCCAGTTTAGACTTCTGTTATTTTCACATATATACTAGAATATAGAAGACAGGAGCATTCATATCTGATTCCTGTTGCCATGACAATGGCTTTGGTCCCAGTTTTGTGCTTGGAATGGGTTGCTTTCTTTCTCCAAGCCTGATGCTCAGTTTGCTCCAAATTCCTTGCATGAAGAAAGATAAGATAAGGCTAACAGCTAGAAGACTAACAGCGAACAAGATAAGAAGACTTGTGTGAATGTAAGTATGCCTTCAAATGCAATTGAGAAAAAGTTATGAATGCAGGATTTCTTTAAACATAGGCCTACACATGGCCAAACTTGTATGACTACACATCTCTGTTTTTGTAAAAAAAACAATATAGTTCAGGGGAGGATGTGAGAATTTTGATATGGTTGTCATCGTAATTTAAGACATGATGAGGTTTATGTCTGAAGCCAGCAGGCCAAAATAAAGTGTCATTTACATTCCTGAAGCTGTAAAGTCAGCGTCCTCATGTTGACACTTCAGATAGTAGAGAGATTTGCTATTCCATCTCATTTTCTAAATTGTTACCTGTTTAAACCTTTGTGTTCCACCACACAAGCAGTCTTCCAGAGCAGTGGCATCATCACTGCATCTGAAAAACCATGTCTTAAATTATTCCCCTGATATTCCAGGGTTGTAAATGCAATTGCAAGTTTTGGACAGAAAGCGTTACCATTTCTACTTCTTTGTGTTAAGACTCTTTAATTCAGTGTCCTCTATCTTTTAACAAGTAGTGTAACATTTCAATGGCAAAAATCTCTGAGTCTTCTCAATAGTAGCATTCAGTATATTGGCATGTCTCCAGGATGAAGGACCACCGCCTCCCTAAGATCTGGCTTTACGGTGAACTTGCCACTGGCTGCCGCATGAGAGGAGCCCCGAAGAAAAGATACAAGGACTCCCTGAAACAACATCTCAGCCTTGGCCATATTGATCAACATAACTGGTCTACTCTGGCCTCCAATCGGGAGGCCTGGAGACACACCATCTGTAACGCAGCTGTCTCCTTTGAGAACGCACGCAGGATCACTCTCGAGGAAAAAAGGCAATGCAGAAAGAACCGTGTATTGCAGAATATACCACCTAAGGAGTCCTTCTGCTGTGCCTTTTGCACTCGGATATGTCTGTCACGTATTGGCCTCATAAGCCACCAGCGTGCCTGTAGCAAATGTGAATAGAGCCTTCCCAAATCTTCGTTCGCGAAGCCTAGCCATGATGATGATGACAGCCATTTCAGTAGCAAATAACAGGAGTTCTTGCTTGTTATCAGTTATGCTACTGGTATTTGCATGCCTGGTTTTCCAACTTTTTATTATCACTTGGCAAAACTTTCCTGAGAAAGCTGCACAGGTTGAACTGCCTATGTAAAAAGTTTTCATCTAATTTAGATGCATCCTACAAATTTAAGAATAATAATCTCTGCTTGCAGCTATCACGGCAAGATGTTGTTGGATTCACAAAGAGGGTACGCAATATAAAAGCAACACCATTAACCTTCTGTTCACATCCAGTAAAAATAGAAGAATCTAGCTTCCAAGTCACTTTAATATTGCTGTATCTGACAGCCTAGATGTGAAAATGCAGCTAAAACCCCATAATTTGCAATAATAAATGTCATGTGGGTCTTTATATAATAAAGAAATGGACTCAGCTCTCCGATGAGATGGCAATCAAAGAGGTTTATTCAAACTCGGCGCTCCCTCTTATCCCCTAACACCATGTGACCTTGTGGCCAATGGGGTTGTCTATTTAGGCGTATGTCCCCTTGGGCTTCCCTGCCCTCGGTATGTCCCCTGCATCCCTGGGACACGCCTCCTACAAATAAAGCCAGAAAGGCCTTATGCGTTGTGATCATAGCCACTTGCATTATAACAAGTTAGTTCTGGTTCGAAGGAAGTTGGGAGCATTTGGCACATCCATTCAGTGTGCTGCAAATATCTCTGTCATTTTCTGTGTTGGAAACATGGTGTGTTGGGATGGCTAGTTATATTTTTCTCTCCAAATTAAGTCTGATGTAATATAGAACTGGAACATGCTGCCCCTCAAATAAATGAGATGCTGACAGTGTTGTTCTTTAGCATGAAGGTTTTCTTGGCTTCTTCTAAGTTTAGACCACATTTGTTACCTCTCACATCTCCCATTCTTTCAAGATGATGCAGCCTCCATTGCGGACTTTGCTGCATGCAATGTAAAACTGCTTATGTGCTGACATTCTCAGCTGTGCTGGAGATTACAGGTCATTATGCAAGTGCTGTGTGGAGAATAAGTCTACTTTTCCTCATCCTAAAGGGCATACATTGTGGGAGTTTTTTTGTGAGAAGACTCAGATCACTTTTCAGAGGACTCCTTCAATTTGATATTCACATCAGTCGGTAGTAAGTATATATTGTAAATGTTCACCTATTTCAGCCAGACCTTTGTGATTTTAGGATTCTTTAGCTGAAGATCGACAAGATGGTCTGAACTGGTTTCAAAAGAGATATGTGGTCTTGTAATTCCAGACACCTGCAGGAATTTCTAGGGATTCTGATGTGGCTACTCCTAACTTTAAGGGCTGTAGGGTAAGTAAACTGCAAACCCCTACAATTCATTTTAGCCACTTCATAAACTTAATTCTCACTATTCATGCTGTTTTTCTGTGTGCTTCACAGTGAATTTAATTCTGCTAATCTCCTTTAAGAATGCTAAAAGAAATCACAGTATAAAACCGATGTAGGGTTTTCCCAAGGAACACTTTTTAGTCAGAAACTATTTTTTTTTCCATCTTATCATTCTATTATCATTAGATTCAGGATATATTTTAAGATTATATGTGGAAGTAATTCTTAATACAATTAGTATTAGTTATCTAATAAACATTCTTATACAGTTATTAATTTACAGGTAAACGAGGTAACAGAAGTGCCACACTTAGGGGAAGTTGGTTTCCAATGAGCCACTAGTGTTAGAAGAAAGGATGCTAGACTGTGAATTTTAAGAAAAGTTCCTCCTGTACACATCAATAAAGTACCACCCCTATTCCAGTACACAAAGCTCTTACTTCTCTGTCAGCCTGTCTGGTACCAGAAAGCCAACTATACAGAACTTGGAAAGCTATCTGATGATTTTGCAGGTTCAATTTAGTCTTCTCTTTCTTAAAATATCCCACTTTTAAAAAGCAGAACTCTTATAACTCTGCAAAACCACATGTATATTGACATGTATTGCAAACCTGATATTTTTTATTGCCTTTGTAAATAATATCTATTAATATTAAGCTCTTATACAGTGGAGCTTAATTTTTTTTTGTCAGTGCAAGTTAGAATATTGCCCATTGTAGATGACAAGCCACATCTGTTCCTTAGCTGGGAATACACAGGGATGCTTTAGGGTTGCAGAGGAGAAAGGACAACATAACAAACAAATGTGCATATGTAGCATAATTGTGGGAGGCATTCTGGCTCAAATGGCTAGGTCAGAGATCCAAATTTGCAAATTTTCCTATATCTAGATGAATATTCAAAGGAGATACTTGTCTCGTGTATTTTCCTGGGATTGAAGTTTCAAAATATGCAAAATCTAAAAATGTATAAAAATACTGGGGTGTCCCCGCTTCATTTTGTCTTGTGGCTGTTGAAAACAATGAAACGTGAAAAATTATGTGAGCTGGGTTGGAAATAGCAGCCTCTTGTATGGCTCTCGAGAAGGTTTTAATTTAATATTGAGATATTACTGAAAACTCTGTTCTATGACAATTTGTTTTAGCCAGCAGGGTGGTGATGGAGCAGTATAGTAAATAGCACATATATTAGAAAATGAATATAAACTAAAATAAATTTATACATGTATTATACTTGTATGTATTTACCATGAGACTCTGCTCTTCAGCCTCACAAACATGCCTTGGCTATCATGTATACCCTAACTTTAGCTGGTGTGTCATGGATTCCTGAGATTTGCAGTTGTTCACCAACTATCCAATTTGGGTAGAATGTTTGTTATAGGTTACTGAAGGTCTACATCTGGGATGATGATAGAAACTGATGATGGGATATATAATGGATAATTCTTAGTTATCTTCTAGTAGGGTGAGTTGGGTTTTTCCACCGTAGGTAAAAATGACAAAATATGGTTAACTCTGGTGCCAAAAGGAGCCCACCCAGAAAGGCCTAGGGGTCATCACTTACCTTTGTTGTTCTATTTGACAGTCTGCTTGAGTTGTGGGGAAAAAGCTAATTCTCTATTTCACTAAAAGGTGGATGACTCATTCAAGTGGCATTCTCTAATGTTCCTACTGAACACAGTTCATCCTGACTTGTGGGGGCATGACTAACACCTAAAAGTGGGTTACTACATATCAGCCTGATATCAGCTGCCTAGATGGCTGATCTGCTTCATTCTACAGAGTATGCATAATTTAAAATTGTCCCCTTGCATGGTGACATCCTTTAGTTCTCTTTAATTGTTTGTTTGGAACTCTGTCTGCTGCGGTCCGAAGAGGGGATGGAACCATAGCACAGCACGGGTCCGGGACATGAGGGAGGGTGCAAGTAGAATCCTTTATTCACATGTGCACATGGTCTTTTATCAGCTCGGGAGGTGAAAGGGCCAGAACACAGGGCGGAGCATGAGACAGACAAGTGGGGGGACAAACCAGGATAGGGACACGGGCAAAAGGGGGAGGAGCGGGGGATGCAGGGAGCAGGCAAACTCATGGCAAGCCTGGGCATGTCCAGACTGTGCACTGTGTAGTGTGAATACAATGAAACCACATAATAACAGTAAAGTCCGTATAATAACTGTAAGGTCCATATAATAAAATCCTGTCAATTGCTGTATGTTTTTCTCCACGCCTGGAACTGTTCCTATCACATCTGTCATCAGTATTACAGCTGATACGACCCTTTTTTTTGCCTTCTTCAGGTTTTCCTCGTTCTTAACTGCTATTTCTTGGCTTTCTTTTTCAACAGTTTTATACTTGGCACCAGCCTCTCATGACAGATCAGATGAACAATATGATCAAGCTATTGAGGAGATGTTAGTTAGCATCATCAGGTGCCTGTTCTTTTTGCCACAAAAACTCTCCTTCTGAAAATTTTTTAGGAGAATGAGAGCAATCCATAACTCCTAACAAATGTGGTTTAAAACCAGTAAGCCATAGTTACTCCATGATGAGAGCATAAAAGTCGCTGCTCAACAATATCAGTACAATTGTACCCATAGCACAAATGTATATAAATTGATACAAATACAAGGTATGATATATTTTAAAGGTGAGAACAAAGCACAAAGATTTTAAAAGAGAGACTGTTGTATTTACATTTATCCTCCTATTCCCTGGAAGTCTTACCATCTTCAGATCTCCCAGCAGGTCGTTATAAGAGCTACTACAGCAGCCAACCTCTCCTCCTTTAAAAAATAAAAAAATATTTCAGTAGTCTTTCTATTCTATTGTATCACTACCCTTGTCCTTTCGTAAGATTTTCTGTTAGCTCTTTATTTCTAATGAGATATTAAGACGTTATTTTGGTTTCTTTTTCCTTTTCTTTTTTCCCTGCTTCTTTCAAGCTCCATGTCTATTTGTCATTAGACTAAGCCTGTATGTTCAAAAAGAAAACACTGTGGTACCAAATTAATCATATTCAGAAATTATTCCAGGGCAGTTCTATTTCTGTTAGATTCATGACTGGTTATTTCTGAGTTCATCTTTTTAGACTCATAAATAAGCAATGGTACTTCTCTATGATTGATCTATAACTTAGCAAAATGTATCTGCTAATGTTTTTGTAGGCACCTAGCTAGTAATTAGTCCTAGGAAAAAAATTGAAAGAAAAGAGAGAGCAATACCTTATTTGTGGTATGAAACATTCATTAGTTTTCTCAAAGGCTTACTGCATAATTCATGCCAATATTTGCATCACATGATGAACAGAGATACTGCAAAGCTAATGGTTGTTATGATGGTACACTTACTTCTCTGTATGCAGATTAAGGTTTAATTCAATTGATGTCTTCTGATTATAATGTTTAAAAGATTTTAATTTCAACTAGGTTTTGTCATTTTTCTGATTTTCTGATTCCTGTGGTATCAAATCTTTCTGTCTTGACTTTTCTGTTTTCAGTAGCTTCAGGCCTTCATGAAGATTAAAATCCTATGAATATTTCCATAGTCTTGGATGTTTTGAAAATAGAGTCTTTTCTGTGAAATAATTCTGGGGTTTAATATGACATTTTGTCCAGATTTTAACTAACCTATCAACAATGTTAGTAGACCTGATACTTCAGCCTTAACTTACCTTCCCTTAAAGCCTGATACTTCCCTTAAAACCTGATACTTCCCTTAAAATTATCTTCTTTATTGGCATGCTAATACCATTAGTCAGAAACTTGTCTTTCATTTTGGACATATATATCTACTGAAGTTTTTTCTATATTTTTATGGGTTTGCATTCTTTTCGCATCAAACATACTATTCAGGATTAAGCATTTCAATAGATATACCAGAAACAGGACTGGGTAATAAATTTCAGAATATGGAAAGTTTTATATATATATATATATGCACAAAATTATGGGCTCTAAATTAGCTATTACTGAGAAAATTGCTTGCATTTCTCTGAAAATGTCAGATCCAATGCTCAGCGGCAGACAGGAATAAAATCACAGCATTGGACTTTATTGTTAGAAGGAGAGACAAGAAAAATGAAACCAACACTCCAGACATACCAGAAAATACTGTTGAGAATTTGCACAAAAATCCAGTAAGTCTCTGTCTTGAATGTTATCTTAAATTCTAATTATTTCATCTTTAAAAGGAGATAGTAGAACTACTAAAACTAATGGATGCCTAACAGGGATGATTAGAGTGGCTTCCATGTGAGGAAAGAGTAAAAAGCTGGGATTCCTCAATACAGAGTAGAAAATGAAGAAGTAACTTCACAAAGTTCTGGAAAACCCTAAGCCATTTATTATTGAAAGTCAGAGGAGTAAAGCTGGTTAGGGATCTTTTTATAAAGTCCTGTAGTAGTGCTCTTCTGAAAAATAATATATTGACCACTGTTTGTTACACTACATACACTCCAAATCTGACCAATCTGATAAATTATTATGCAGAATTGTTTCCACTAGATGTAAAACATGTATTCCACTTCCTAGACCACTGTATGACTATTCTTATCAATAGCACCAATTTATGCAGAATAATGCAAAATAATTCTCAGGCAAGAGAATTAGTGGTTTTAGGAAAATAGGCTCAATTCAGACACGTAAATAAAAATTTATAAATAAGCATAATGTCCCTTTTATATAAAAAGAAAGAGTGCATGTTGTCTCTTTGCATCACTACTAAAATACATTCTAATGACTCAATAGATGAATCACTAAAAAAACTTTCTTGTTACTTAGGAATAGAGAGTTACAGATGTTTTTAACATACTTGGTATAGTATAATATAACTACAGAATCATAGAATGGCCTTGGTTGGAAGGGACTCTAAATGACCACCAAGTTCTAACCCTCCTGCCATGAGCAAGGACACTATCCATTACATCAGGTTGCTCAGAGACCCATACAACCTGGCCTTGAACCCTTCCAGGGCATCTATAACTTCTCTGGGCAACCTATTCCAATGCCTCATTACCCTCTCATTCTGTTGGCAAAAATTTAAGAAAAGTTGTGTAGAGTAATCAACTTATATATCATGTCAGTCAAGCTCATCCAACTAATTGCCCACTGTAATTTGGAATGAGCGCACAGAAAGTTTCCAGATCAGAGGTATGAGTCCAGGTACGTCTGAATCTTTGGTGTAAAGAAAATAAAATACCTGAAAAATACAGAGAAAAAAGATTTTGGTCATTTTTAAAGCCTGAATGGAAAGAAGCTGTGACCTGTGACTCCTTTTTTTTTTTTTTTTTTTTTTTTTTTTTTTTTTTTTTTTTTTTTTTTTTTTTTTTTTTTTTTTTTTTTTTTTTTTTTCCACTCCTGTTTCTGCTTATTCATAATTTTAAACTTGGAAACTTGGAAACCATCATCTGAAAAACTAGCAAATGTTTTTCTTGTGTCCTCAGAGATCCCCCAAAGTCTTAATAAGTAGCTTAACTTATGTTAATTTTGGCAGCAGAGGCAGTTTATACTCGAACACAGGATTTCTTTCCTGTTCTTTGCCTTGACATGAATGTCTTCCCTTAGCTTGTCTGTGGGTTATAAGCCGGGGCACCCATGCTCTTTATTCCTCTTTGGACTGAAATCCATGCATGCTTCCATTCTTTAACTGGTGTGTCTGGTGTGTAAACAGGGATAACTAAGTAGCTGAATTTATTCACATGATACAGATATCTGGTCATCTCAAGATGAGACAGCAAGAGACCCTTGGGAAAGCAAATTATATGGAAGAGGCTGCAGTCTTCCCAGGATATTCACGAGCCTTCCCGAAACAGTCATCAGATTTGTGTCCTGGTCTCTTTCCCCGTGTGGGTGCTTGGGAAGAACAGTGGTGTAGAGTGGGCCAAAAGCCAAACTGTTTTGGCAGCAGCAGATTATCATATAATGAAAAGAAATCCATATGGCTTTTTATATATTTTAGCTGGAATGTAGCCATGACGTGATAAAACAGGAATACATGGTACTGGCACATTGTAAGAGCATACTCCTACTCTGTTTGCCAAGGTCATTGATGAAAATAGTTAAATAACATCAGCTTTAAAACCAATATTTGGAAAATTCCCTATTTGGCTTTTTCCAGAAAACTAGTTCTTCTTTCATCAGAGCTCCTTGCCATCTCCCTTTCACGCAGTTCTTCAATAATTTTTTTAAGTTTCATGTATTAATTCCCCATGCTCACTAACATTGTGCATTTTCAGGCTGTTTGATGTCATCAATCAATCATGTATGCTTATACACCTATATTTATTTTTCTGTCCCCAAATGATGAGAAAAACTTCTTTGTTGTATGTTAAACCACCAAGACTCCTATGATGCCTAAGCACACATGTCAAGGGATTTAACTAAACTTAATATGACCCATTAGTAATAGCTAAGAAAACCTAACAAGTCAAGTAAAAAATAGAAAAGAAAAAAATGGTACCCCCCCCTTATTTAAATTAGAGGAAATTCACATAATATAGTTCATTATAGTTAATGAAATTGTCTGCTTGACAAAATGTAGTCAAGATTAGGGACTGGGAAATCGAAAGCTCAATGCTCAGAACATTTGAATAATTTTGTGGGTAAACTTGAGTGAACAGAATGGAATCTCTTCCATCCTTCTGCTGGCATATGATGCTCTGCTCTGTGTTGGGGCACAAAAGAAAGCTGGCATAGGAAAGAGAGGTGGATTCCAGTGAAATTCCACTTCATCCAGTGAAATAAAATCCGTGGCATCTGAGCATGAAAAAAAAAAAAAATGAATGACTGAATTGATCCTAGTAGGCTTGAAGGGATTTGGATAGTACAGATCTGGGGTAAAGATCCATTCAGAATTAGTACAATAGGTCTAAATTTATGCTATTGCTTAGTTATAGTTTGTTATAGCTCTGCAACTGGTCAGCAATCTATGTTTGGGCCGTAGACGAGAATCTGCAGCCTCTGTGCAGTTGATTTGATAATAAGCACTTGATACTGTTTATATGATTCCATGCACCTTTATCCATTTATTTAGATTTACAACCCTGGAAGACTTAATATGATTTTTGTGTTTGATAACCCTTTTACTAAAGGTTTGTTGAAAATCTGTGGAAGGTAAATGCAAAAGCTTTAACTATATTCCGAATGAATATATAGTTCTGAGCTGTGCTTTATAGAGCAAAATTCCCTTGAAAAAACGTAAATCTTGAACTAGGGCACTGATAAAAGGTGAATTTCACTACATACCACTAAAAGGCCTGGAGGTGAAGTTCAGATACATTTCAAGTAATTGTATGGCACAGGTATTGTGTTACTTGGTTAAAATATAACTCCTGTAGCAAATAAACAGATCACAGGTCTTTACATCTATTCTTTTTGTGTGCCTTCTACAGAGAAATAATCCTTTGTTGTTGGTTTTCTATCCCTTTTTGCCAGAAGCTCAGAGCTTCCAACCTAAGTGGTATGTTTTAAGTTACTGTAACACAGCAAATGGAACACAATTCCTACAACCAGAAAGGAAAAATTTTGTATTGATGGAGATGTTTGAGTTTTTTTATTCACAGGAAACAGAGTAGAGGTCTGCGTGTTATAAATAAATTGACTTCTCTGTACTGCTAAGGAGAAGCAGAACGGCTGCTATGAGCATTTTGGAAATATCACCAATTGATAAATGTGCAACACCATGACTTCAACAAAATTAATTTTCCCATCACAAAAAAAGAACAAGTTCAAGACTGGTTATACATTAAACAATCAATTAATGGAGACTAATTCAAGAAAGGGAGACCTTGTAAATGAAAGTCATACAAAAAAGGAAACAGATTAGTCTTTATATTAAGGTTTCTGTTCAGTGTAGTTCAAATTTTTGTCATTCATTTAATAAAGAACTGCAATTTCCAGTCTGAAATTCATGGAATAATGGAGGGCTTCATGTTAAACATTAAACACAAAAAATACCATTTTCTGTGCACATATGTATAAGTACATAGAGATGTAGTTATAAGCAACACCATGTCAGTTATAAGCAACACCAACTTTTGATGGTGGTTGTGCAGTATGTGCTTAAAACAATGCCTTGAAAATGAGGGGTTCTTCTGTACATGAATGGAAGTCTTCAAATCAGTGTGCAAGTTGTTGGCAAAATCTAAACTGAATGTTTTGTAGGAGGAATGTGTAGGAGGCTGGTTACATCTTAGCTTACAGAAAGAGCGATCATTTTTTATTAAGAGTTAGACAAACTGTATTTCTTCTAAAGTTTGAACAGAAAAGCAGTTTATATTCTGCTCCAATTCATTCTGCTCTAATTTTAAAATGGAAATTCTAACTCTAAAAATTTACCAATATTTTGTGCAGGAAGGCAAAAAAACTATTTTAAAAGCAGAGATGTTTTACATTAAATAATGTGCTTGCGCAAAAAAAAATAGGTTTTTACAGACAAACTTGATGAAAAAAACCTAAGTATTTCTCATGGACTATTTTATAAGATCAGATATGTTGCCTGATAAAGACACGTGAACCTAATTTTATCTATTTTGTGTAAAGGAGTTCCCTTAGCAGAGAGAGTAAGTGGCTTTCTAACCCCCAAAATAAGTGTGATTTAAAAAGATATCATGGTATACTCAACGATATTTCACTGATTTTATCTTGACATTTAAGCAATAATCTGAAATCTACAGACAAGTTTCACAGATATCACAGAATATTCTGAGTTGAAAGGGATCCAGAAGGATCACTGAGTTCCACTCTTGCATGAATAGCCCATACAGGGATTGAACCCACAACCTTGGTGTTATTAACATCATGCTCTTACCAATTGAGCTAATCTAATTTACTAGTCTCATAATTTAAAAAGGAGGTAATCTTCCTTGGATCTCTGTTAATGAAATAACTCATTCTATCTTCTTATTTCTACAAGTATTTGAAATACAGAAATACAATGAAAAACTTCCTGAGGAAGAATATTTCTTCTCATTGATTCAACAATCTAGATAACACATAATTCTTTTCCTACCTCTCAGCTTCTAGTCTGGAGAGAAGTACATAATTTATATTTATTTTTATTTAATCATAGTTGTTTAACATGTTTGTTTATTAAAAGCTGTTTGTTTTTATTATATATCCAAAACCAAAGAACAAGAGAACAAAGAGACCGTGCTCTGCAGAGAAATATGTTGGAAGATATGAAGAGATACAACACAATCTACTGATTCAGGTAAAGCACTAGCTTGATGCAATGCATAATTCTAAAGTGATCAAATATTCTTTCTGTGAAGTCTTTCTAACAAAGGACAAGGAGACTAACTCTTCCAAGTCTTACATTTGCATTGCTTTGGGGAAGGGAATTAGGCAGCTGAAAAGACTGAACCTACTGAGCACAGTGCTGCTATGCAAACCTTCCCTACTTCACCTGAGGGAACTCTTAGAAATGCAGTTGCTCATTACAGTATTTGCAGGTCACACATGGCTTGAAAACCAGTGCTGCTGGCTGGGAGGAGGTTAATGTAATAACTGGTATTGCTGAAGGTGATGGAAAGAGGAGACAGAAAGTTATGCCCGTGCAGGGAGTCAGTGAGCAGTGCAGCAGACACTGGGGGTTTGTCTGAAGCTTTGGCTCTGTTGTGTCTCTTCCACTCTTACAAGCAGTTCACCGCTCCCTTCTAAGCTCGCTCTCAGTCAGCTGCAAGGGAGAAAGCTGGCTCTGCTGTGGTTACTTTCCTATCTGAGGGCCATGAAAGGGCCCTGCATGTGGAACTAAGGGTCTTCATTGGGATCCCAGTGACAATGAGAATAAATCATTGGGGACAGCACTCAACACAGAGAAAGAGATGTGGAGGCAACAGCCATCAAAGGCAAGACCAGAGTGTTGCCACAGTCTTTCCCCTGGCATATTTTCTCTCCGTGAATCTACTGACGTGGCTACTGATGTCCTAAGTGAGATACTTTGATGCTGCACCCTGCAGGGAGGAAGCCTGGGACATTTCTGAAACCTTTAGCGCTCACCACTAAAACTGTAGCACCAGCCTGAAGTTGGTATCTTGTTCTTCACTACCCATTTTGAAGTTACAGGGTCTCCACCACAGCAAGGAGACTGGCTGCATCCACAGCTGGGCAGTTTGAGTACAGGAATTTTCATCCTGGCTTCAGACAGGGAGCTTAGCCCACAGAGGATAAAGCACTAGAAACACTGTGTGCTGCTTAATCCCACAGGGCAATGAATTAATGGAGCTAAGAAAACTGCCAGAATGAAAAGCTGAAGTGGGCAATAACCAAAAAACGTAGGGAGGGAGGGAAGGTGGAAAACTTTTACTGGTGAGGCACTCTGTATCTGCAAGAATCAAAAGATATTTTGATTATCAACCATATCTTTACCAAATGGCTAACTCTGGCACACTTGATGGGCACAGCAGTTAAACAGGAAGCTAGCTGAAACCACAGAAAAAGTTTAAGGACTATTTTTATATTTTATGTAGCAACAAAGTCTTTGAGGGTGTTATATTTAAAATTAATGAAACTACAAAAAACTAGTGATTTTATTTAAGAATTAAAAACTGATCAGTAACCTAGAAAGAGGACCAGACTTTGATTCAGTCTGGAACAAAAGAACTGGGGGAAGAGAAAAGGAGTGAAAGAAAAAGCAAAGAAGTTGGGCAGGCATCAGAAACAGTCCAGACCAGAACGTGTGGGCACAACTCCAAAGCAACAAGACTGGTTTAAAAAAATAAACATGAAATATCTCATGCAAATGAAGCTAATTTAAAAAGACAGAGCTCTAACAACTGCTCAGGAGGATATTGGAGCCAAGACAATGATCAGCATGTATCTAAATTTTGTAAGAAATATAATGATGCAGGAGTTTGTAAAAACTCCTGTATGCACAAAATTGAGAAAAGTGCCAATAGCACCACAATCATGTTGTCCATAAGAGCATGAAAGGAAATAGATTATCAAATTATTTTTAAACTTCAGACCGATGTACAAAAGAGTGTGCTGCCAGAAGTGGTTCCTATTAGTATTAACAGCGAAAATGGGTATTGCACAGCTAATTCTATAAAAGAAAGCATACCTAGGAAAAAAATCCCCCCCAAAAGAAGAAAGCCTAGGAGTAGCATGGAGTACGGTTGTTGCCATCATAATGCTTTTGCTCCAGCAAATATCCCTTGGAGAAATATGTTTCATAAGAAGTGTGCCTAGTCTAACTGTTCAGCACAGTAATCTGAGAATGCTACTCTGAACTGTGAACATTAAAGGAAAACCTTAACACAGAATAAAAGAAGCAGAAGAAGTTAGTTGAGGAAGCAGCTGTGGTCAGGAAAAATGCTAGGAAGAACAATTTCAGTTGTCTACAGATTACTCTAAAGGGAATATTAGCATAATCTTCTTTTCAGGAGTGTGAAAACTGCAGCTCAAAACTGCAGATCATTTGTCTGTGTGTGAGGCAAACAACAGAAATGAAGCATCTTAAATACAGAGGAACTCTCTGAGTACAAGAGGCTTTAAGTCTATCTGGGAGGCAAGCATTCCCCAAATGGAACAAGAATTTCAAACTGTTATTGCCAGCAGGGGACTTGGAGACTGGCACTCTCACAGTTCTCTATTCCTTTCCCTAGAGAAAATGGAAAGGGTTTGTTATTGTTTGTTTTTCCATCTTTATAAGCTGGCAGAGATTCTTAAAATCAATGAGAACAATAACATTCAATACATAAGTCATTTCCAATCACTTCATTTAAAGCCCATTTCCATCTCTGAAAATTCTTCCTAGTCCGTGGTGTGTCATTTATTGTCAATATTATAACAAAATATAAGAAAGGGTACAAGACACCTGAGAGCAGCTGCAGCCCTTCTTGCATATAAGAGTAATATGTGGAGAAAAGTCCAAACATAATACTGGTTGACTTATTTAGTAAAGATCAAACAAAAGCATAGGACTGAGGTCTCAAAGACTAAGGTTCTGCTCTGGGAGAGACCACAAAGAAAGCATTATACCTTTTAGCACTGGGAAGCTGTAAAAGTATATTGCTGGGCTATATTGCAAGCTGGAGAGGAGAAGATGGTGTGTTTAATTTTTTTACTATTATTTCATTTTGATAAAAGGACAAAGGTTCAGTACGTGTTATGGAATAATTTGTGGAAAAGGATCAATGAAAGTCCTCAGAGATGGGAAATTCTGAGAAAGTCTACGATTGTTTTATTTGAACCTTAGATTAACAGTGTTGAGTTTTTTGAACTTTGTTATAGCTAAACAATCCAAGTCAAGTGAAAGCCCACATCAGTGCCACAGGAAAGAAATTGTCTTCTATAGTAAAGCAAATATAAATTTATTTAGATTTAGTGTTTCACATTTCTGTGTGAAAATACTCCCATGCCTGAGACGATACCAGTTACTGGGAGAAGATGAAGCACAACTTACTGTCTACACAACTCATCACATCAAAGATCCAGTTTGTCTGCCCAGTAGTGGTTCACACCTATGTCTTACTCCACCTACCAAATGTTTTGAAACTCAGAAAGAGTAGACATCGGTGACCAGTGTGTAGTATCTGATTTCTTCTGAAAATAGAAAAAAAGCTTATTTTTTCATCAAATTACTTTCAGAAGTATCTATAGAACTAAAGGAATCCTAGCCAATAATCTGGAATCATGTGGAAGCAGGACACAGAGTCAATTTTTTCTTTTGTGTTGAGGAACACAACCATTTCAATGAAATAAGGCACATATTACTCTGGACTAAAAATACACTGTACCTGAATCTATGCAGCCAGAATTAGGGTGACTGGCACACTTTGGGATACATATATATGTACATATCTGTGCTAGCACTAAAATGGATAATTTTGGAAGCAATATAGGGGAGAAAGTAGCCTCATAGACTTCAGGGTGAAGAGAGTCACATCTTAAGCATGTCACTCAAATCACTGACAGGTTTGCACTGAAGGGAAAAACCTCATAACACAACCAGGTAGATTAGGGCTTGTATGAGCATGCCTCCATGTCCTTCAATCACATCTTCAAATCCAGTGTGGGCATAGGATAAATGGATAATGGTATAAAAGCATTAAATGAAAACACCTGGTTCAAGACAAAGGAAACAGTAAAAAAATCCTGAACAAACAAAAGCAGTAGGGTGATGCAAGAAGGGATTAGGGTATGGATGTAGTCAGGATCACAAAGTGTAGTGATTTAAAAGGAAGGGGAAGGCAGAACAAAATGTTTTGAAGGCAAAAAGCTAGTGCAAACTTCAAAAAGGCATGGTCAAATCAGGGTTTTGCTGTACAAGGGGGCTTTTTTTATTATTTTTTTTTTTAATGTGGAATTGAAGGAAACAAGTATAGATAGCCACATGAAGTCTTAGTAACGGAACGTGACCAAGCTGTGTGGTGTGAAAAACTGGCTGGAAACTTTCTTTGGACACAATCTCGTCATTCAAAATCCTTTGTCTAAAAGCCTGTGGGTTTCCACAAAATGAGATCTCTAGGACAAAAATATCTGACTTTTTACTTTACAAGAATTTCTTCCTTTATCCTAACCCAAAAGACAAGATGGGTCCAGATCTTTATTGGTGTGTAATAATGAGTATAAAAGACTAAAGTGCCCATTTCAGGCCTTGGCAACACTGTTAAAATGAAGAATTCATAGAGGCATATTATCAAACGGAGCAAGGTCAAGGGTTTAAAGCTTTCAGTAATCTGGAAAGAGTCCAAAATTTTATCCACCCCTTCCCCTGGTTGCTTGACATTTTAATGGTAAAAAAGCAATATCTAGTTTCCAGTTGAATATTCCAGAGGGAAAAAACCAGCATGCTGGTTTGATCAGAGTAATGGTAAAGCTTGTGAAGAGCACAGCTTCTTAGTGAATGTACACAATATTGTACAGAAAAGCCCAGAGAAATAAGAAGCAGTTGTATGAATCAAAAGTGGGCCAGGGTATTTTGGCAATAATTACACTTATCAATATAGGACACAAGAGTTTGAAGTGAAACCTCCTGAAGAGATCAGAATTCTATTTCTAACCTTTCTTTCAAAAGCTTGCCTATACATAATTTCAATGTGTTTCTTTCTCCATTTGAATGGATGTTAAAGAGTAAGGCTTTGAAAAACAAAATTTCTGTGAGTGGCTTAAATCCATCCATACTCACTAGATGCTCAATTAGGTGAACCAAACTTTTCATCATTTGACAGAGGTTTAATTTAATTTTCCCAGGATAAGCACTTAACCATATCCATAAAGATCTGATTTTTTTTTTTTTTTTGAAATTACTTCTGGAGCTGAAGCAAAACCTGTTAAATACTGGGAAGTTATAGGTAGACTAACATTCAACATTATTTATTTTAGATCTAAGGGTGTTTACTTGAGATATTCCTGTAGAAAAAAAAAGTTACATACTGTACTATACAATTGCTCTTTGAGGTAAACCGTCATCAGTATTAGGGTAATGTAACCTTCTATTTGCATTGTGGAATGTACTTTGGTTGTATTATGATATTTCGTGAAGAATGATCTCTGTAAGAGGATGAGTCAGAGGACTCTTTCCAGTAATTTAAAATCAAAGATTAACAAATATTTGCTTTACAAAGGGGCAGATATTCAGTTCTGCTTCCTGAAGGCAAGGGGAGATAGTTTTTTTTTTAGAAATGGAATATTTTTAATGACATCAACTGTGTTTGTATGCAGTATCAAGACTGATGAATTAAACCAAACTTTGATGAGGAAAAACCTTGCTAAACTGAAGCAGGCAGCTTACCTAATCTTGGGGGTTTTTTGCTTCCTTTGAAAGCTAAAATCAGGTTAGAAAATGAGAACCAAGCAGCTCCAAATACAGTCAGTACACTGTTCCTACCTTTTGAAGAAAGCTTCAAAATCCAACAGTTTCTCTTGTGATTGTAGAGAAGTCCTAATTGGGTCTTATTTTTCTAAATACTTGGAAAGTTTGGCTACTTTACTCTATGTCCTTCTGTGAAAATATAGTATGAAAGTGAGTTATCACTAATAAATTTAGATCAGCTAAAAATTTTAGAAGAAGGGACAAGTCAGTTTGAAATGCCAGGTCAGTGGATAACTACTCTTCTGACGCCAAATGTACTGGGTCTGGCCAAGGTGGACTGAATTTTCCCCATAGCAGCAATCACAGTGCTGCAATTTGTATTCATAGCTGGCCACACAAAATAATCAAGGTTTCCCTCCAGGTTAAAATGTCTGTACACTAGCTTATCCCTCTGCCATAACATCTGCTTACGGCAATGCCACGCATTTTCAGCAGTCTATGGAAGACTCCTGCAGCTGATCAATAGCCAGGGCTAGATAATTTAAAATAGTTTTGGCAAACCCTTTTTGACCAATATAACCTCAATAACCTCTGAAGCAGCGTGGTATTTACTTGTCTGAATTCACTGCCATTAAATGATTTGCAGGTCCTCTAAAAGAGATTTTATGATTTGCTGTCTTAAAATTAAGCTTCACCTCAGTCATTCTTATCGCGATAATAATTTTCTTGCCCCAGCCACTGAGGTACTGGATGTAGTACAGGCAACCAAGAAAAATACAATCTCTTGCCAGTTAATTTTCATAATATGATTCATTAGGCTTGTTTTCAAACTGTGTCTTGAATTGTGCTTCACAAGAGGAAAAGGGTAACATATCACAGAATCATATAATTACTTGGCTGGAAGGGGTGTTTAAAAGGACCTTTAAAAGGACATTTAAAAGTCCCAGCCTACACACCATGGGCAGAACGAACTTTTGGTAGATCAGGTTGCTCAAAAACTTGTCCAGCCTGACTTTGAACATTTCCAGTGAATGGCATCGACAGCTTCTTCGGGCAACCTGTTCCAATGTCTCACTACCATCATCATAAAAGAGTTCTTCCTTTTATCTAAATCTATTCTCTTCCCATTTCAAACCTTTACCCCTTGTCCTGTTGATAACTATAGATGTTGATAAAAAGCCTCTTTATGTCCTTTTTATAAGCCCCCTTAAAGTACTGAAATGGAAGCAGTACTCCAGGTGGGATCTCCTCAGACCAGAGTAGAGAAGGAAAATCTCCTCCCTCACCCAGCTGGCCATGATTCCTTTTGTGCAACCTGAGATATAGTTGACTTTCTGGTCTGCAAGTGCACATTGCCAGCTCACATCCTACTTTTTGTCCATCAGTATACCCAAGTCCTTCCCAACAGGGCTGCTTTCAACCAGTTCATCCCCCAGCCAGGATTTCCCCCACCCAGCTGAAGCATCTTGCACTTGGCCTTTTTGGACTTCATGAGGTTCACAAGAAACCAGTCCTCCAGTCTGCCAATGTCTCTCTGAATGACATCTCTTCCCTTAAGCACATCAACTGCACCACTCAACTTTTTGTCATCTGAGACCTTGCTGAGGGTGCACTCAATCCCACTGTCTGTCATCAGTGAAGTTATTAAATATTATTCATCCCACTACAGATACAGAACGGGAATGTTGGCAGGGGAATATTACTGAGGGAGTGGCTGGGCATCAATGGTTTGGTGACCACTTGCTGATGTCAAATGGCAGCAGATTTTGAATAAAATTTTTTATGTGTCCAAAGAAGAGCAACAAAGCTGTTAAAGGGTCTGGAGCACAAATCTTATAAAGAACTGCTGAAGAACTAGGGTTGTTCAGCCTGGAGAAAAGCAGTCTCAGGGGGACTTTATCACTCTAGAACTACCTGAAAGGAGGTTCTCCCAAGTCACAAATGATAAGACAAGAGCATATATGGTCTCAAGTTGCACAAGGGGACATATAGGTTGGATAGGCAAAATTTTTTCACAGAAATGATGTCCAAAGACTGGAACAGGCTGCCCAGGGAAGAGGTGGATTCACCATTCCTGAAGGTATTCAAAAGACCCATAGGTGTGGCACACTGGGCCACAGTTTAGTGGTGGACTTGGCAGTTTTAGGTTGTTACGACCCACCCCAGAAAAAGGGGAGGGGGGTAACCCAGATTCTCATCAATAATTCCTTTGGGGTGGATTAGAGTGAAATGACACTGAATAATCGGTGTTTGAAAACATATATAGGTAGGGTTTATTTCAACAGTTTTTTTTTAATTTTAGCATTTTGGGTGTTGTCATCCATGTTATCTATCATAGGGATTACCCCTGGGGGGAAAATGTGTAAGGGAGAGAAAGGAAAGACAGGATAAGGGTAAGGGAGAGTAAGAGAAAGAAAAGCTGAGTGGACAGATGTATATAGTCACCACCCACGGGGTCCAGCGATGACACTTGGTAGTTGCAGCTTCCATGTCTGTCAGTTGAAGTGGAGGCCTCGATCCATTGAGGGTGAAGGAGGGAAGCGTCCACACTCAAAGAAGTTATGAGTTACTATATCCATGGTTAGTGTCACAGACCATGCCACGAGCCTCCAACATCTCCTGAGTCTGTGCTGAATTTCCATGAGGGGCCTGGCAAAAGGGTTTTTCCTGCCTTTCGAGATTGGTGAGGGGGGGGGTGTGGGCTTTGATGGGCCATCAGAGGTCTAATGCAAAAGTCCTGCAGAAACCTGCAAAAGTCCCTTGGCAATCCTCAAATGCATAAATCATTAACCATTTCAGTCTCTGACGTAGGTTAATGGTTGGGACTTGATCTTAAAGGTCTTTACCAACTTAAATGATTCTATGACTCTGTCATTCTATTTGACGTACACTGTAATCAGTCTGGGGAGATCACTGGCTTACAATGTTGCCTCTTGCCCTCCCCACCTCGTCCCAGGCTGGAAAATATTCAGTCTATTTATTACATTTGTAGCCATAGTTAACTAAATTATGTAGGGGTAATCAAGTTTCTTGCTTCAGGGTGTAAACCAACAAGGGACATGTGCACTTCATGGATGGCACTGCAAATTTGGAAACTGCATGTAAAACTCTTCCTCTTCTGTTCAGACATAGTGTTAACCACTAATTGGACCAGAAACTGACTTTTTTTTTGTGAAAAAGCATTATTGCATGTACATGATATGGAAGCATGATCTATTCTACTACTGAAAAAAAGAAATGGTACCTTCATCTGTAGAATTTTGGTCTTTTATTTTACTTCAGGAGGGAAGGAAAGCTGATAAACTGAACAGCTCTAATGGTCTAGTGCTGTATAAACCTCCTACCACAATTTAATTCTTATCTTATCAACTTTAAATCTCTTATGAATGTGGAAATTCATGCTTTCCATACTAAACTGAGAAGGGACTTAGTCCATATGAGACAACACTTTTCTATCAAACACTGAATGTTTGCAGCCTTGACAGCATACCATTGCAAAGTTAGGCACTTTTTACAGAGATCAGTTAAGGCACATACTGTCTTTTCTGGTGTAATGTGTCGTGTTTTGGGGACCGTTTCAGAATTAATGAAGAACTATCAGAACAGCGTATTCTGTAAAGAAGCTATTTCTTGAAGAAGAGTATAAGGAACCAAAACAGGGGCTTATCTATCTAAAATGATGATGATGATGATGATGATGATGATAACAACGACTTTTTGATTGTCTCAAGAGACTTTCTAATATCTCATTCTTTCTCTGTGTTCTTTGTTCTCAGACATCAACTTTTAAGGGTTTGACTTCCTAGGAACTGAGTAATATGAAGTAACATACTAATGTATCTTTCTGCTAGTAATGCAATATTTCAGAAGGACGAAAATTAAAACATCTTCAAAGGAGTGAAGAGCCTGTGAAATGGCAGTGATCAGAACAGGTGGGAATGGTTAAAGTAAAGTAAAAATGGGACTGAGAAATGAATTTGGGATTTTTGTGAAATCTACTAGAAGTCACTAAACTTCTCTTTATACTGCTGTCCTCTACAAAACAAAAAGTTCACATTTATTATGTTTGTGAGTTTCAGTTAATTAGTGTTTATTGGTGTTTTGAAACACACCAATTGAAAGCATTTTGTATGCAAAAAGTGAATGTTGTTATAAAACATTTTCAGAAGTAATTTCAAGATGCATATTAAATTTGCAATGAAATACGAAATTATCTGCCTCTCTGAGATGAGAGAAGAACCCAGCTTCCAGCAAAAGTAATAGAAATTATAAACTTGATGGCTGCAAGTTACCTAGCAGGTGACACTGTTATAATTATAATTTCCAAAGAAGATACCCAGTAAGATCCAGCATTCTTCCTGTTTAAAATGTAATTGCTAAGATTCTGTGTGTCAAGAGTCATTATATGGTGCCAAAAGCCTTAATGCATGTATAATTTTTAATTGAGCTTTAACTCGACTTGCCTTGGCAAGCTTTACAAAGCTTTAACAAGCAGCTTTAAATTCGGCTGAGTGATAAAGCCAGAGCCTTAGCTCTAGTCACAGAAGACTCAGTGATAAACAAGACCTAAAGCAGCTACAGAGCTGCACTCCCAATGTCCTCCTTGAATGGGAACCCAGAGTAAGTTTGCCAGCAAAGCTGATCCTTGATTAGATTTGTTCGGGCAAGCAGTGTGCATTAAATGTTGAAGCAGATATGCAGACATAAAATATAGGTCCAGAGTTAGTGGTGTACACAGCAGAGATTCCTATCATGCATTGCGTTGCAAAAGTTCAGTGTTCTAGGGAGGACAGCTGCACGTACTTAAGGGGAGTCCAAATGTTGCAAAGCATAATCCAATCTTCCTCTTTGTTGACTTACACTCCATGGTTAAAAAGAACTGTGCATTTTATCCCATCTTACTTCTGGAGGAAGAGCTGATAAGCCTTACAAAACCTTCTTAGACTTTTAGGTTTCTTTTTAATATGCATTGCACACAAATATTAACAGGATTGCTGTAGACCCATAATTCTTTCCTCATCAAAGGCCGATCAGAATTTAATATTAACGATTTTAAAGAGACAAGCTTTTAGGCCCAGAAGTGTGCATATAAATAAAAACAGTGCTTTTTTCAGCTCCATAGTTAATGAAAGAAAAATGACCTGTATCGTCTCTGGAGATAATTAAATCTCACAACATACTTTTTTCAAGATTTAGGTGCTAATGGAAATAATAAGAAATCACTCAACAACTACTAGTGAGCCTTTGCCCATATCCAGCAAGTTTATTAAATGTTTGTAATCTCTGTTTCTATGTCCTGCAGGAAACAAAAGCAGGGTTTTTTTGAAAACTATGAAGTTTTTTTTTTTAAAATCAGATATGTCTTGAAGAGCAAGTAATATTACTGACAAATATTGATTGTGAAAATGTTTTGATATGTTGACTTATGTCCACCTCGTATGATAATTTTCAGAAATACTATTTTATATGCATGATATGTATTACCACATTGCTCAGGAAGCTTGTCCATCATCCAGAAAGAGAAGGATAAGGAGAAACTAGGGAGAAAAGTGAATCTGACCTAGAGGAGGTTACATTGGTTAAAGGATTTCCAGAGCAAGGGTAAGAACAGAGCACAGGAAGGGCCTGTTAGGTGGTGACCAGTAGTGTGGATCTTCCAATGCGTAGAGATGAACAGAAGCTGTGGACAGAGAAACATGAAGCACTGAGAGACCCAGTCCTCATGCTGCAGAGCTTAAAAAAAGGAAGGATGGGGTGAGAGCAGAAAAGTCATGGATGGTATATCATCATGGCTAGGCTTCGTGAACAAAGAATTTGGGAAAGGCTCAATCCACATTTGTAACATGGATCGTATATAACAGAAAGTCAAAGAATTGTTAAAGACTGGAGGATTATTATAAAGAACTGCAGCAAAAGTTAGTGTTATGCAGATGGTAATTAAATAATAGCTTTTTGGGTGGATTTAGAAACAATACTCCTGATCATTTTAAAATAAGAAGATGAGGTAATGTGCAGACCAGGGGACAGACTGATCATTGACTTGAAGGCTGGCATCATCATAGATGAATTCAACAGGCTATCAGAAAAGCCAAAAGTCCAGGAAACTGAAGAACTTCACTCCAGAAAACAGACTGATGGCTAAGTACATTTGATACGAGAACAAATGGAGAAAAGTGGCTTTGGGGCTGCTGCTCCGAAGAGGGAGAAGCTTCCAAGCCAAAGGTGACAAGGTGGGGAAAGAGATGAAGATGCCCAGTGCCTAAACTATTCTTGATATGAGAAAAATTGAGGTTACCTCTATGTCAGTGTATGCAGCACAGTGATCCAGGAATGACAGTTGCAAATAGGGGCAAACTGAAAGGTCATGAATGTCTCAGTTCTTCATAAACCTCAATTAGAATCATGCTAGAGATGGAGCATGCACTCCAAAAACTTGGAGTGTAGGGTATAGGACAAAATGTAGGGATGAAGAAAATGAAGAAGTCAACTGCATAGAGAAGGCATGTGGTGGCAAAAAGTACAGATGGAATAAATTCAACTTTGGGACAGTGCCACCCCAGATGATTAGTAAGAGCCACAGGAAGATGTGCAGGTGGTGTCTAGAACCCGTTAGTGTTTGAAAAGGGAAACTGGAATGCAGGAAAGAAAAGCGACTGTGAGCTTTGAAAGCAGCAAGGATCAAAAATGAAAGAAAAAAATGAAGCAAATGGTAAGAGACTAGTGAGAAGCATGGGTGAACTGCAGGGAATATTTAAATTACCCTCTGAGAAGTATTTAAAAAAATGCTATAAAGTCAGCATCTGTGGAAGTTTAACATTCTTTTCCTGTTCTCATTCAGGCAGCTTATACCTTGTTCCATGCTGCTGAAGTCATCTCTCTCCTTCCAGTGTGACAGTATGTACTCTTGCAATTGCATCTTAATCTTTCTTAGGGTTAATTTGTAGCATGATGCTTAATAGCATGCATTTATGCAATGTAAAATTTCTTCTTGATCTGGATTTTAAGGATCCAAAGTTCTATAACACATCATAGACAAAAACCAGAGTTTCTCATTTTCTTCTTAATTCTTGTTTCTAGAGATCTGGTTTATGAGGTATTTTTAATAGATAATTTAGAAAACTAATGTATATTCTTGGGGACTCAGGGAAAGATAATCATTATAGCAGGGTATCTGATAGTAACTTGCACTTCACCCAGCCAAAAAAAAGAAGTTAAATATTTTTTTGTACATTATATTTTTCTAGAAACAAGCATAAACATATGCTTTCAAGATTGAATTTCAAGGTGTGGATTTAAATTAAGAAGTTCTATTTTCCTTTATTCTTAATTGTTTTCTCTTTTTTTTTTTTTATTCTTCTCATGGTGCATTGTAGGGGGCGTGTTTAAGGTACAGGGGATGTACCAGGGCAAGAGTGCCCGAGGGAGCATGCGCCGACATAGACAACCTTGTTGGTCAAAGAAGTCACATGGTTTTGAGGGATAAAACCAGCGCTGAATTTGAAATAAAATCTCTTTGTTCACCATCTCACGAGGAGAGTGTTTTTCCTTATTATATAAGGACATGTGCACCCTACAGTGCATAAAATTCATCATTCCTGAGCATGAAAGAAACCAGAATTGGCTGTCCTGTACACCACATTCAGATTATTATACTGACATCACACTGTAAGTGGCTACAGTAAAATAAAATGATTAAGATGTGAAGCCACATAAAATAAGTTTTCTGTTAATTGTGCCCATCTTACCTTGTATGCCAATTTTGCAATGAGTCACTGTAATTAATTGACTGTGCAATAAATGTACTGTAAGTTGAGCATGGTAATAATACTCTGGCTTTGAAAGCATTGGCAGAATGATGGTATTGTAAAAATCAGGTTTCGTATCTTCACCTGTGGATTCTTTAAGGCAGTGGATGCCTTTTGGGTGTGACTATGAAGGACAGTTAGTACAGAGCACAGGGCTCCAGCTGCCAGCTCAGAGCCTGATAGATGGCCAGCACAGCACAGCAGAATGTTCATGAGGTTTGGCACAGTCTTGATCTGAAGGGACTACACAAGTTGTTTCTGAAGTTAGTTTATACCACTTTTGCCCAGGAGTTTCTGTGGCATGGTGCTTACCATGATATTTATTCACATACCCTTAGGTCTATACAGACAAAATGTTTTTCTTCTGTATTTAATTTCTAAATGTAGATGGGGCTGCAAGAAACAAGGCACAAAAACTCCTCTAGGGTGATGGCTGGACTATGATGTATTTATTTTTGTGAATTTGGAGCAATCTGAGATTCTGAATGGCCAAGCTCTTCTTTCTTTAGTTGTCTTTGTTATTTGGCCTCTGATATTAGTACATTTTGACACATGCAATCACCGTTCTTAATATGTTCACATTTACAAGGGGCTAATAACCATCTAGCAATCATAATAACTGAGCCTGTAAAAGACAGGATCTTAAACTCCAGATGCCCAGTGCATAGTTCTGCTCCAACTTTTATAGGAAGTTACACTGACATTTTGTGAGTTAAATTTCACATGCATTTTTGGCTTCAGATAGTTTTCAGTTAATGAGGCACATCTCCAAAGTATGTTGTGTAATATTGGTCACATCACAGAATAATATTTAAATCTTTACCAAAAAAAGAATTGCAACTTATAAGCAGCCTGGAGCCTTGGAATTTTGTATGAAGAAACTGAATTCATTGACATAGCAAGTGAAGAAGTGAAGTCCCTTGTTTTGTACAACCATTACATGCAAACAAAAAGAGTATACAGAATATTAATCTCAAGTACTGACTTAAGACTCTGGATAGCATGGTTGTTTAATTTAATGGTAGCCCAGAAACCATCCTGAAGGGGTGTTCCAATTTTAGTTTCGAATACACCTATACAGCTATATTCACTATACAGCTTCCAGTCTATGTTTTACACACACACTTCTGTGTTTCTCTGAACTATATTTTTAATGAAGACTGAGGAAAAAGGGGATCTTTTAATGTACTTTACAGGATTTCATACCTATTCTGAATATCTCAAACCCACCAAATATCTCAAACCAACACCAAATCTTACACTGTTCATGTAGAAAAAGAATTATTAAAAATGTTAATTAATGGTACCATTGTGCACACTGTGATGTTTTGTCACATTGTGAATGTAATTGTTTTATATTGAATAAGCTGTATAAGAAGACTCAAATAGCACATAGTAGAAAGTCTAAAAAGTGCTACTTTTTTAATGCAAAGAGTGACACAAAACTCACTAAGCAGAATGAATCTTTCTACTGTTTTCAATGAGGTTTAGATGAAGCTTTATGACAACAGTGATTGTGAAGCTGTGATTGTTTATTCTTCATGAAGACTGAGAGATACATAGCAATGAATCACTCTCTTGACTGCTAGTGCTTTATTTAAATAGAGGATAATTTTGTTGTCTTTAGCAACTGATTCTTTTTCCCCCTCTCATTCAAATAAATAATTCTTTTTATTATACCAATCATAGGAAACACAGAGTAAAAACTTGGTAGTCCTGGTATTATTCTTGTTTAGGTTTTTTTGCTTACTTCATGTGCCTTTAAACATTTTTACTCAGTCTGTGATAAACTCTTGTACCTCAGACTGTATTTTGTCCACAGAAGGTGAAGAAACCTGTGAATTCTCTCTGAAAAAAAAAAGAATAATTTCTTATGATCAAAACAATGAAGGATGCTTTCCTACCAAACAAACAGTGCAATCTCAAGGGCATCATCTTGTAACATCTGCATTCTATTTCTGAAATCTCTTTTGATGACATTGACAACACTGAGTGGTGTCCACCCCTCACGACTCACAAATGAGCTGCAGAAGAAGAACACTTGAGCGTCTGGGAAGCCTGCGGCTGGCAGAGTACTCTCGCCACACACTCTCTCAGCCTGCAGGCTGTAACAGAGGTGCACAAATGTCAAGGTTATCTCTGATGGCTGCCCTGTAATGCGGGCACACAGGAGTGAGGTGTGAATCAGGTCTGTAGCCACTGGTGACAGCAGGGACAGCCAATCTGTCAAGAAATGACCCACTGCACACACAGCTCTTGATTGCTAACAGCTGCCTTCATCAGAGAGCAAGGAGAGCACATACAGCAGCACCCGCAATGAAGGGCTCCTTTTCTGGGAGGGAAAGGAGCAATGTGAATGTTTCGTATTTAGCGAGTGTGAAATGTGACTGGCAGTGCAGAAGGGAAGTGCAGTGGTCACAGACCCTGTAAGGACCAGACTGCGGGACTGGGAATGGAGCTGGGGCAGGCCTAGGTATGAGCTCTGCAGTCAGGATCTGGGCAAGGAGAATTCTGCTGAGTGGCTTGCAAGGGGGTTATTTTTGTGAGCATGTGAGAGAGCAGCACATGAAGGCAGAGCAATTTAGCAGCATGGAGGAAGTGAATCGTAGGTAAAGAGAAAATGAAAGAGGATGCGCAGTATAGACAGTTGAGTACAAATCACTGGGTATGACAGCACAGCTGGGCACATCCTTTCTGTGTCCCTGCTGAGTGCCAGCTGCAAGAAAGGCCATCTGGAGCACTGATTCACCAACATCAATGTCAAAATGCCTCTGGGCTCTGGGTGTCACTTTGCTAAAGAAATCCGGCAGTCCTCTTTCGGTCAAAGGTGCTTCCACACGTACCTTTATGAAAGTTGTAGTAAGAGTTACACTGCTGTCAGTTGAATTTCTGTCATGTTTCTAATCTGGATAATTTCTTTTTTAAGCCACTGTGCCTTTGAGAGACTAATGTACCTTCCCATTAAAGTGAGGGCACAGCATCAGGATCTACACTGTATCCTGTGCTAACAACCAAACCTAATCATTACCTGCACAATTTAAGAAGGTCTTATAGCTACACTTCCTAGAGATCTCGCTTTAGGAAAACACTATGCAGCTGAATCCATTCAAAAGGCAAGCAATCTTTGTAAGCTTCTTGCAAGGGTGATTTAGCTACATCCAAAGAAAGTGCAAAAGCCAATGGAAGCAGAGATAGCCTGACTGCCTCTTTGGAGTCAAAAATTTAACGATGCCTCATGGGATCCTTTCCCACTTGTCTCTAAGTGAAACTAGCAACCCAATTTTGTTCTTGGGAAGTCAGTGAGAAAAGGAACACTGACTAAATTTGTTAGCATGCAAGGGGCAGGTTTTGGGATAGTCCAGATAGTCTGTCCTTTCAGTTTATTGTCTTTTGACATCTTCCCTCAGAGTCTCCTGGCAACAATGGCACTTCTGACAAACAAAAACCACACAGGCATTGCTGTATCCCATCAGAATGACAATGACTTTCCATTCCAGTATTTGTTCAGACTGTTGTTTAAGTATGTGAGGCACTACAGTTGAGATAAAAAAAATATTGCTATAGAGGATTTTTGGAACATGCAGGAGAGCAACACTTGCACATGTGGAATGGACTGAGCAAGCATCATTTTTCAAATGCCTTGATGGTGACCTCAATTCAGGTTTTCTTCAGGTACATAGCTTTGGCTGTGAAACAAAAACTGGACAAGAGTGTCTTCTATAAAGCATAAAATTTGCAGAATTAAATTCTTATGTGGTAAAAAAGTTACCACTCTTCAAAAAATGACATTTAAAATAAAACACTGCTCTTACCTAATGCATTAGCATCTACAGAGACAAAAGCATTCAGACATCCGAATTTTCTTCTCAAAGCTTTTATACATTTTTTAAGGACAGTCATAGGTAGTCCAATCCATAGCAAAACAATGAAGTGCCACTCAGCATACTATGGCTCTACAAGAGGTACAAAGGAACAATCCAGGACTCATGTAATTGGTTTTTCAACCTAAGTTATTTTTAATCTTAACCACTAACAGCAATAAAAGAGCAAAGATGTATTTCAAATAGATATATTCAGCTATATTTCTAGTGCAGAGCAGAATGGCACTGGAGGATTATATTTACCAAAGTCCTTTTTATCATGCTCTTGATTGATCTGACCATTACAGAACATCTTGTGGCACATAAATATGGCAAAATGACCCCCACCAGAAAGACCAAATATAAAATGTGTAATGCCAGCACTGGACTACCCACTAGCATAATTTTCCTACCTATTTCCAACAAATTTTTCTTGAAATTTCTCTTCCCTACCAATAAAAATTAGGAAAACTCTAGGCTTGATGGCACTCCAGGGGCACCCTGGAGCATACTTGTGCAGAGATCCTCCTAGTAATATTGACTGTGCTACAACAGACCCAGGTCACTCACAAGGCAGTTTATTCAGCTGGAATGCACCGTGCTGGATAGATGTTGCCAGGAGGCATTGGTAACTGTTTGAGAGATTCCCAAAAAAGGGCTCATTTACCACTTTCACATCCAAGTTAGAGGAGAGCGGGCAAGCTAGAAGCAAGGCGTTCTTGTACCTGTGGCTGCACTACAGGCCTCCTAAAAGGGCCCCAGCTTAAGGGGCACTACTGGATGTCAGCTGCCCATCCCCCTGCCCAAAGGGCAGCGATGACTCATATAATTTTGTAGGTGAGAAAGAGAATTAGATGGCAACACTGAAAGGAATTTTTCCTAACTGCAATGTGTGCAGTTTATTCACTAACACAGCAAATTCTCTGTGAATTTTGTGCCAGCTTCTTCAGTTTAAGTCTACTGTACATTCACTTGATTTAAAAAGATTGGTTTTGGTCTTACTTTAAAGTTGTGGTTCTTATGCATGACTTGCATATGAATGAGGTGAATGAATTAATTACTGAGAAGTGAGATTAAGTTCTGCAGCTGTTCAGCCTGGGGACCTTGTTCAAAGCCCAGCAAGAGTGACTGAAAAATCTTTTACCGAATGAGGCAGTTTTACACTGAAGTGTAACATAGCAAGTAGCACTAGAAATGTTAGATTGGAAAAGAAATTAAAATGATTTGCTTACACATGTTATCTATTGAATAAAGATTTTTAAGAGGGCTACTCTGCAGGTAAGTAATGATAGTGTATGGATTGTCCCCACAACTGCCTGACCTTGACGGTGTTAATTTGCGTCTTGAGTGCAGCTGGGATGTTCACAGCTAGTATTCACAACCAAGATGTCAAAGGAGCTTTACAAATTATGAATCAAATACAGGATGTTTGCTGTGGCAGAGAACAAAGTGAGAAGGAAAAGAATATCTCCTTTCTTCATGTTTGACATTTTACCTAGTGTTCTCTCACAGATGATCTTTCAGGTATGCTCACAAATTCTGGGAGAGTTTTTTTCTACTTTTTAGTAATTTAAATGCATACTATATAATACTGTGAATGCAAGCTACGTGGTAGATACTTTCCTTACAATGAGCATGTTTCTGACTGCCTGTTTACCACAGTGTTTTATTACTGCTTAGGACAGGACTGTGCAGTCATTTCACGTTTATCCCTTACAGCTTTCAGTGTTCATTGAACTGTCATGTTATATGTGCAAACTATATTGGTAGATGTGATTGTATTGTTAGAGTACAGGTTATATAATATGGTCTGCTAGGTAGTTTGGTAGTAGTGTTTATGGTTTTGTGTTTTAAATACAACTGAAATATGAAACAGTATAGATATGCCCTGTCAAAAGAGTTTATCAAAGGAAAAAAAATAACATATAAAGAAATGCAATTGTGTGAACAGAGACCCACAGGAATAAAACTTGTGCCTTGAGTCTGAAAGTATGAGCTGGAAGAAAACTGACATTCCAGTTAAAGAATATCTGAGAGTACAAGCTGTGGGGAGAAGAAATGATGAAGAAAAAAAATAGAGAAAGGAATTTTCAACAGAGGAAAAAGTACAGAGATGTTGAAGATCTTCTGTGACAGAGACCACAGCAGAAAAGCACTGTACAACTCTTGTTGATAGAAATTTAGTTTTAGCAATGAAGGATGTTTTTGATTTGCTAGTTGTTTTTTCAAAAAGAAAGGCAGCATCCATATTGATTTTTTTTCCCTCTACTGAAGAGTGACTATTTTGCTTAGAGGTATTTCTCACCTGTCCACCAGAATGTAATCTGATAGCATGGCCTAAGTGCAACTGTTAAATATCTTAAAAACTTCATCTAATGTGTGAAGTACCTAATTATTCCCATATGTCTTGTTCACATTGTGCTGGTTTAGAGTTAACCAGCAGGGGAAATGAACTCAACTCAAAGGAGAGATTATAAGTCAGAATAACAATTTACTAAAATAATACAGTAAGTACAATCATACAAACAAACAATTGGTCTTATCCCACAAAACCGAAATGTATAACCCAGTACCCTGGGGCATGAACAAAGTGGTGTTCCTTGGGCCCCGCTTGAGTCCAAAGTAAAGGGAGAGGGGAAGAACCTGCTGGTGGGAGAGCTGTTGCAGTCTGGTCAAAAGTGGTGATTGCAGTGAGATGCTGGGGAAAGAGCTGTTGCAGTCTTTCTCTGGATCCCACAGAGTGGTTAAAAATGTTCCAAGACTCCAAGATTATGTATACCCCAGTTCAGGCAGGAATGTTCAGTGCTTCCCTCAGGGCGGGGAGTTCCACAAAGGGTGTGAGGACAAGAGCATCCTCCTATCTCACAGGCCTCTTAACACCTAGTTTATAGCCTGAGGAGTCAGGCTCTATGGGCAGAGGGTGCGAATAGTCTATTAACAACAGTTTCTGGGAAATGGCATGGAGGGCTATAGAATACACAGTTTTGGGTTACACCCATACCATGATGAACTGGTCTCAGTTGTCCTAACTAGGACACACATGCACTTTTGAATCTTTATGTTGGGTAATTGACTATAGTGGCATGTGACAGCTATAGTTTCTCTTGGACTTTGTATGATTTTAGTCTAATACATTCAAATCCACATCCTTGAAATGCCACTGGCATTTCATGTGAAACAATTAAGGATCAGCATGCATTTTTCAAATGAATTTTTCTCCTGGAAGATTATTAACTTCTAAAGTTACCAATACCTGTTTCTTTGTATATTTATTCTTAGGTAACTTGAATAATTTTATTTTTAAACAAAAATAATTCACTATGAATCTTCAAATGAGAGAAGAAGCAGCAAAATTATAAACACCTATATTAATGAGTTCTATGTAACATTGTGTGCTGGGCAAACAATAGTAAGGGGATTTATTTTTTCTAAATTTAATTTCATATTTTCTAGAATATTTCTGTAGTCTGAGCTATAATATGGTTGAAGTTGTATCTCAAAACTCTTAGCTGCAGACTTTTCAACCTTTTCTATGATTCAACTTAAAAAATAGAACATAATAACACCACTGCAATGGGGTGCCAGATGATTCCTGCATGCAACCTGGTGTTTTCAGGCATGACCACATCAAGAGTTACAGATCTACTCTGGACTTTTTCACCCTGAAAATGTGAGTGTGTGTGTGTGCGCGCGTGCACACACATGTATGTGTATGTTTCTAGCTGAATTGCAGAAGACAACATTTGTAAAGGAAATTATGTAAACCAAGATAATCAAACCTTCTTTCTTTACATCTTTTTTAGAACCAAAAAATGCTTCTCTGCTTTGCTTCTCCATACACAGAAGTAATCAAGAGTATGTTTCAACCTAAACAAGTGTATTTGCAGTGACAGGGAGGGAAGTGTCAGAGACTAAAACAGTTCACGATTTATGCATTTGAGGATTGCCAAGGGACTTTTGCAAGCTTCTGAAGGACTTTTGCATTATACCTCTGGTGGCCCATCAAAGCCCATCCCCTCCTCTGCCAATCTTGAAAGGCAGGAAAAACCCTTTTACCAGGCCTCTCACGGGAGCTCTGCGCAGGCCCAGCAGGCATTGGAGGCTCGAGGCACAGCCCATGACACTGATCATGGATATAATAACTCATAACTTCTTGGAACGTGGGGGCTTCCCTCCTTCACCCCCAACGGATTGAGGCCTCCACTTCAACTGACAGACATGGAAGCTGCAACTACCAATTTCCATCGCTGGACCTTGTGGGCAGTGTCTATATACATCTTTCCACACTCATCTTTTCTTTTCCTTACTCTCCCTTACCCTTATCCTGTCTTTCCTTTCTCTCCCTTATGCATTTTTTCCCCCCAAAAGTTATCTCTATGGCATATTGCTATAGATGATATAGACGATAACACCCAAAATGCTAACATACCTGTTCAAACAAAATTGTTAAAATAAACCCTACCTATATATGTTTTCAAACACCGTGTCATGTTTTTCAGTGTCGTTTCACTCTAATTCACCCCAAGAGAATTACTGATAAGAACCTGAGTTACCCGTCCCCTCCCTTTTTCTGGGGCGGGTTGTAACAGGAAGGAAACAGCAATGCTCCTAATTTTACATGACTCCAAATACTTACCTGGATCAGAGTTGCAGAGTCACGTTGCTGATCATTCTGTCATTCTAGTCTGACGTATACAAATATCTCCAGTGGTGGATGTGAAGAAATTTAGATTTGTTCATATTTCTGGCATGCTCATTTCTTGTCCCTCAAGGACTAATTTTGAATTGGCACTAAAATCTGCATAAAAATCATATAGCTGATCTTTGTTTTTAAAAATGAACAGCAGTGCATACTTTGTCTTATTTAGGATTTAACTGGGGTTTTTTTGAAGATGTATTAGCAGTGTTCTGAAATACACTTTTTTAGTCTTTCTGACAATCCTGTTGCTCCTCCCCCACCTCCCCAGCTGATTATATCTATGCAAGTTCTGGCAAGTTCAGCAATAACCTCAAGAGAGTTAGGAATTCTGTGGGCAGTTGTACAATAACAGAAGACACTTGTACTCAGGTTTTGAGCTATGTTTGATTCGCCTCCTGTACTGGGAATGTCCCTGAACTTTGCTTCGGAAGCACACAACAGCATATCATCAGCAAAATACTCACTCCATGTTGGCTTCTAAAATTTCTGTGGAGTCCAGTAACCACATCCTTATGGGATACTTTTTGGATTTGTTAGCCTCTCTATAGACAAACCCTCATCCCTTTATTCTTGTACTAATTCCTACTTTTTTCACTTGAAATACTAACTTACTACATAGCATTATGTCAAATGTCCACTGAATCCCAAATGTAAGAGACCTGGAGTATTTTCCTTGTTCAGAACGCTATTTATTTTTATCTGTGAAAAACGCTTGATGAGACAACCTGCCATTTTAACTCTTACATGTCTAGTCCATTTTCAACTTATCCACATTTTTTTAAAGTATAGAATAATTTGAACTCTAACTATTACAGAGGCTGAACTCTTGCCTAAATGAGTTGTTTTCCCAAATAATTTCCCTCATAATTTACCTTATAATGCTTCTTTTCTGAACCTATATTAATATTCTATTGAACCGTGTTCTGGTTTTCAGATTGATGGTACCTTTCTCTGGATGAAAGATTCATTGTAAATTCTCACTACTTGATATGTGGTTTCATTTCCCAACTCTTTCAGAATCCTGGAATAAAAAAATATCCTGCTCCCTAGTGGAAAAACAAAAGAAAACAAATCCTACATAATTTATTTGTGCTTTTGTTTATGCATTAGGAGTTATTATGTGTCTTAATCTCAGGCAAACTACTCATTGTTGGAGTCGTACCTACTTTATACTCATATTTTTCTTGTAATCTCCTATGAATGGAAAGCAACACGAACTTTCATCTTTATACTAATAGCAGCAAACCCAGAAAGAATATTATTTTTGTTGGCTGACTTCCAAGGTTTCCAGCATCAGTTTGAGATAACCACACTATACAGGCTGCTCGGAAGCCACTGATCCTGCAAATCTTCAAACCTAATAAACTTCATACCTGTCTGTACATTCTCTTCTCTCTCTCTCTTCTGTTTTGCTTCTTTTTAATTATAAGAATGAGGTGTGTGGGGGAATCTCTATTTTAATTTGTTTTAACAGGTTTAGCTCAACATGACCATCCATTAAGTTACTCCTGTGATATAATTAAAACAAAAAAAGCCCGAGGACCTAAGTACCATTGTTCTCCTCTGTGATAGTAAATCCTGTGGAAATAAACTTACTGATACAGATTCATTATCATAATTACAACTAACAGGACAAAATTGTTGGTCTTCGTTTAGAGATTAACCACACAAAATCATAAAAAATTATGTAAGAATAACTAGTGGTGTAAATTTGAGGAAAAAAAGGACACATATCAGGGAGGAGTGGATGAACATGCATTCTTACTTCCTGGATGGACCTGAGCACACCCAGGTACTGCAGCTCTAGTTTGCCAAAGCTGATGCTGCTATCTTGAAAATTAACTTTGGGAATTACTGTATGCTACAGTAAGCATCAGCATTAAGTTATTCAGCATCCTGGCAGCTGTGCTTTTAGGAAAGCATGAATTTAAGGTAGATGAATATGGAAGAGCCACAAGCTGGTTGTTCAGGACTTTTTCTGCAGATCGATGCTGCCCACTTTCCCAGACAGACCGGCATATTAGTCACCAGTTTGCAACAGAGGAAATCTACTCCACAGTATTGAATTCCACCCTGGCAAACAGCCTAGCTCCTGATAGCACACTACAACCACTTCTGGCTAGTGTTGTCTCTGTGCATCACTCAAATGTAACTTCTCTGTTCCCCAACACCTACAACTTCTTTACAACTGCTAGAATGATGAAAATTATATTGTATTGTGAGTTACATGAAGTAGAATACTGCAAAGTAGGCAATGACTCTAGGAAACATTTGGTCAAATGGTTGAGAGTTGTTTGACAGATGGGATTTCCTGACTGGTCAGAAGCTCACTAAAAATCATTAGTGTTTCATAGACTAAACGAAAGGTTTTATTGACTAGGATTCTGCCAGAGAATATGCTGGGTGAAGTACTAGTCAATAATTTTATTACAATATAAATGATGGAAGGGAAAGTGTGGTTATTACATTTGTGAGCAGTGCCGAGTCAGGAGGAACAGCAGGAACCCGGAAGAATTCAATATTATCTCATCCCAATCGAGCCTCAACTTCAAAAACCACGACGTGTGAACACTCCTTAACTGCCCAGTGCAGTGGGCAGTTATGTTACAGTGACTACCTTGCCTTTAATTATTTAATGAGAACTTCTCATGTATAAATTTCAAGCCATGGAGGTTTTTAAGGAACTGTGCTTTGATACTTACAGGGGAATTCAGCAGGTCTCTTATTATGGGTTTTACAAATGTCTCCTTTTAGGAAAAGAAAGAGTAATTTACAAACTCATGAGATTCACCCTTTAGTTACATACATTGTACTAATGGGACCTGGAGCACAGTTTAAGATGAATTAGTCCTATGGCCCTGTGAGACATTGGTAGAAAAAGCCAAAGACAGAAATGCTGGCTGGGTTATACCTGTGAGAATATTCCACGTCTCTGCACTACCCAGGCAGAAATTAAAGCAGTAATAGGATAAGACATCTCTAATGCCCTAAAGACATCTGACCTCCTCTTGCTAAATGCTGAAGAGGATCTAGTTGTGACTTAAAGGTAAGAAAGAGTGGGCCGTTGCTTTCTCACAGATGGGGAATAAATTCTTACTGCATACTCAGATTTCCTGTTTAGTCTTTTTCCTGTCTTGAATAAGAAAACTCTAGAAGTCTAAATCTTATGCAGGATACAGGAGTGCCAGGATGTGTCAGGCCTACCTGGAAATGACCATTTCTTTTGCCATTTTCATATACTTTAAAAGCTGCTTCACAGGTTACTTCATACCTTTCAGATTTTTAGAAGGTCAGTTTTAAGTGCTTGTAGCCACAAAGCAACTTCACTTAATGTTACAGCTCTGAGAAATTTGCTTTATCATACTCACAAGAAGCTTGTCCAAGAGCAATGGTTCTGGTATTGTGTTCTAGATGGGTAGGTTTTCTGCCTGATAAAGGATATTTTCAGTAGGTTAAGATAATTTGTTTCCTGGTCTTTGCTGAGAAATCCCTGTAGATCTGCTACACTCAGATTCTTCACAGTCATCTGCATGTGATAAGGAAAGACCCCTGTATGGACACCTGAACCAGAAAGACAAGTAGTCAGAAGGCAGAAGTGGGTGGCCAAGAGCTGGACAGTGTGTCAGTGAGGGGTTGGGGGATTGCAACACCAGGTCTGGGTAGTTAAACACCTGTGGAGTTGAGATATTGGTTTATCTGCTAAACAGAGTTAACCAAGCTTTCATTGTACTAAGATGTCACGAAAATAAATAAATTCGCTCACTCAGAAATTTAGGCATTTAGTGCTGATTGCTCTAAAGGAGCCCAAGGGGAAATTAGAAACTCTATCTTCAGATCAGGGCTTGAATAATGTTATAACTGCATGAAAACAATGAGGAAAAAAAATAAAATATGAACAGCTGCTTTTGAAGTAAGTATCACCTATACTGTGCAGTGAACAAATCAGGAATCCCCATGAAAAAATGTTTAAATTGTGTCTTACTTTATATTCGTAGCACTGCATTAGCTCTGTGGAGAAATTTGTAATCTAATGTGCTTTCCTTTTGCATTTCTTTAATTCTCAGCATGGCTCTGAAGTAGCAGGTCCCTACGTCATGGGCAACCATGGAGCTGTGGAGGCTGCCCTTACAGCCACTCTCTGGCTCCAGCATGACCCTGTCCACAGCAGTGAATACCATGTCAAACGCATATATGATGGACAAGTTTCAAGAGCAAAGAAGGAATTGCCAGGAGTATTCAAGGAAAATGAAGAAAACATGGTAAAGCAGGAAGGTATAAACACCATACATTACACATTTTGAACCAAGAACATTTCTGTATTTCATGTTGTTTTTGTTTAAGTCCAGCCACCAGCTGAGCACCACACACCTCCCTCTAGAGGCATGGGCGAGAAAATAAGGGGAAAAAAGGGAAAATTCATGAGTTGAGATACAGACAGTTTAATAGGTAAAGCAAAATCCACACATGAGAGAAAAGCAAAACACGGAATTCATTCACCCCTGCCCACTGGCAGGCAGATGTTCAGTCCTCTCCAGGAGAGCAGGGCTTCAACACACCTAATGGTGTGACTTGAGAGACAAATGCCACCACTCCATATGTCTTCCCCTTCCTCCTTCTTCCTCAGTTTTATATACTGAGTGTGACACCATATGATCTGGAATATCCCTTTGGTCAGTTGGGGTCAGCTTTCCTGACTGTGCCCCCTCCCAGTTCCTTGTGTACCCCCAGCCTGCTCGCTGATGGGGTGAGGTGAGAAGCCGAAAATGCCTTGGCTTGGTGCAAGCCTGGCTCAACAATAACTAAGACATTCCTGTGTTATCAACAGTGTTTCCAGAAGAAATCCAAACACAGCTACTACAAAGAAAATTAGCTCTACCCTAGCCAAAACCAGCAAAATAGTCTATTGCATCACAGTAATAACATAAAATTATGTTACAGTATGATTATAATTTAATAGATAAGTGCATGAATGTCATTGTGCTTATACACATTCACTGAAACAAATGCACCTTGAAATGAACTGAATTAATCTACAGGTCACCCCTATCTCTGACTTTTAGAGAAAATCAGATCAGTTCCCTACAAGCAAGCAGCTGCTGTAACAGAGTACCAAACAGGGAGCTTAGTATGCAAGCAGCTGCTGTTCTTCTGCCCAAGTGAGAAAACACGATGCTTTCAACAAGCTCTTAGTAACTCTGTGTATATGCTGTGTAATGTATAATGCAAATTCACTCCTTTAAACATTAATTTGAGGTCAGTCTGGAAAAATGCCAGTATTCTTTTAGTTTGCTGAGAAAATGCTCTTTTATAGGCTTAGCTGCTAATTTTGTTAATTTATTACTGAAACCCACAATAAGCCATTTGATCTTGTCATTGAAAATACCAATTTTCTTACATTTTAATCACTTCAGTCTTTATTAAAATTTATACCAGCCTGTTCAGTCAATAATTGAACAAACAAAAGCCTTCACTCAAGTTAAGGGTGTCATTTTCTTCCTTGTGTAACTGCTACCAAATAGTGGCCAGCTGGGCTTGTGGGGCTGAATGCCCAGAGTTTTCAGCAATGACAGAGCAAAACAATGCTGTCTAGGCTGAGGACAAGCAGTGTTATGAAGACTTGGACTTGAAATGGCACATTACATATTCATATTTGGAAAACAAGAAGCCTGATTACCTCTGCTGAGATCTGATTGTGACTGAACTGGTAGCTAAGGTGAGGTGTTTGTCTGGAAAAAATACACCACAAGTATAAATTTGTGGTTTGACTGTTCATAGTGAAGTGATGAATGTTGAAAGATTGAAGTCAGAGGATATACAGATCACAAAGCATCTCAACTGGCTTTCACAGTTATGTGACATTGCTTATGAACTAGTTCTGCCTGTAGGGCCTGCTTAGTTTGTGATTATTAGTTAACTCATTAGGAAATACACTATCAGTATGTTAGGAGACTAAAATCAACATGAAAGAGCAATGTGTGTTTTTCTACATTTTTTTGGTAGCTACAGCTCATCAGCATTGCAAGACTCTACAATATTGTCACTTAACTGATAAGAGACTTGCTTTTGGCAGTCTGGTTTCTTTTTGCTGTACTGCCTTATGCAGATGAATTAAGACATGAATCTAGTGTGAATCTAATCTTCGCTAAGAAAACATTTCCTGTTCTGTGGGGAGGCAGACTAGAGAACACTGTAGGAAAATATCTGAATGCAAAGCCATTTCCCAGTTTTAGGAGAGACATGTCATGGATGAAGAAAATGCCATCTTAGACTGTATTTATCCTGCTCTACTTGGAGGTCAAAATCATCGAAGATTTGAGGGCTCAGGTAGTGATGGTGATTTAATGGCTGTTAAGGAAGGAAAGGGAATATTGTTTCACCTCATACAAATCTTTTGTCAACAAACTCCTGCATGTGATGTGTTCAGTCATATATAGTGGTCATTTACTACTGAAAAAACAACATTCGTGCACAGTCTGTGCTCCACAGAATAACAGAACTATTAAAGCATGAATTTCTGCCATCCAAATGATATGTGAGAACATGACTGAGAGTTGTGCCATCAGAATAGTTAATTTTCAATGAAAATCCTCCACTCCTATCTTTTATTTAAGCAATTATTTATGGAGAATAAATGCTGAACATCTCCAGTTGTGAATACACTCAGAAATTGTGTCTACTTTTAAAAATAAAGACTCTTTGCAAACTATGCATGCAATTGAGTTGTCCTCCTTCTTTATGCTTTCTCCACCTGGGTCTTCACAAGGCAGAACTTAACTATTAACTCCTCCAGTCTCAATATCTTTCTCCAACCTTTTATGATTTTGTTTTTCTTCCCACCCCTCATCTCTCTGCCCTCTGCTACCATTTTTCATTGTATTTCTGCTTCATTAGTTCCACCACCATGTTTTTCTGGTGTGATTTCCCTCTTCTATCCTCTCTATCATAGTTGCTAGCCTCATTATGAGTATATGTATAACCAGAAATTTTTCAGACTGTTAAACTGAAGGCAGACAATCAGCTTAGAATCTTTCAATTTTGGTGTTTAAGGTTGTCAAAACCAAAGCAATTATAAATGGGTTTTATTGGCTATGTCCCTAGAATCCAGTAGTATTTGTATGAAAATATGAAAATTCAAATGCTTTTCTTGGGTACATAAGATACAGTCATTGTATTGGCATGACAAAATAAAAGTACTGAAATTCAGTAGCAGTTGTCATTAATTATTTATTATGAGGGTCTCAGAGATTCTGAATTATGAACAGAAACACTCTTTAAATTATCCAAAAAGCATACAGAACTCTAACAAGGTTATGTTGGAGTTGTTAATCACATGAAAAAAAAAAGCATTGATCCTTCTCTGGTCTTGCCCAATTTCATGCAAGACTGTATCCCCTTTATTAGGTTTGTTAAGAATGCTTGGTATATAAGAACAGATGGAGTCGCCATCCCTGGAAGTGTTAGAAAATCATGTAGGTATCAGGGACATGGTTTAGGGGTGGACATGTAAGTGCTGGGTTAATAGTTGGACTCAAGCATCTTAGAGGTCTTTTGCAACCTAAATGATTCTATAATTCCATGACTGAATAGTATATAAACACTACTTTTTAAGGTTAACTTAGAACTTTTTCTTCAATATTTTTCCGGTGGCCTATCTTGCTTACACCAGAAAAACCTCTAGGAAAGGTTTGAAAGGTTAACAACATATCAACAGACATGACCTAGAACTGTAGACTTCAGCTGTGTCCCAGAAATCACATATACTGGCTCAGTGACTTTTTTAACCTCTAAAATTGAATACCATTTCTATCACACTTATATGGGATTTAAACAGAAATATATGCTGGTAGTTCAACACAGGATGTGAAATTTATAACTTAAGGAACTATTCCAAATTTGTAGGGTTAGTGGTCTGAAAAAATATGAGTTTACATCACTATGGTTTGTGCAGTCATTTTCTTAATGTGCTGTGCTTTTACTTTCAAAATTACCTATATGAATAATTGGAAGGTAGATGACAAAGTTATTAACATAAAGTCCATTCTTTTCTCGCTGTCATAAACACCAGATCCATTCTAGGGGAGACAGAACTGACTAAAGCATTCCCAACAGCTTCAGAATTCAGTTTACTGAAAACAACATTTAAAATAATGTCTTGTTCTACCTGAAACTTTTCCCTTCTCCCATGTTTCCATCCAAAGAACATATATCAATATTTACTGCTGTTTTTTCATTTAGCCCTACAGTTGAAATTTTTTTGACTCAAACAACAACAACAAAAACCCCCATTTTTTTTAAAGCGTTATAGTTCTCTGTCACTTGAATTCTCATTCTGGAATGTTTACTTTCTTTTCTTTGAAAGTACAATATTTTAATAGTGCAGCAGGAAATAATAGATTTATATTCCACTGTTTTTTACATTTTGGGGAATGGAATAATACAATAACTCTAGTTTCTGAGGGCAACATCTTTTAACTGAGATTAAAAGAAAAAACCTTTTTGGTAAATAAAATATAAATGAGTGTCTGCTATTTAACCTAAAAGCATTGATTATAAAGGTACTGTGAATACTACTTCCAATTGATTTCTCTTAAATACTTACATAGGATGAAAAGATTGGTTGTTTGTGTTGTTTTTTGTTGTTGTTGTGGTGGTTTTTGTTTGGTTTTTTTTTGTTTGTTTTATGCCCCCACCCCATACATTGCATTTTAAACATTAGTTTTTTGTCTGGATTGGAAAAAACCCAACCATTTAATTTTGAAACAGGTTTGGGTTTTTTTGTAAAATAGGTTAGAGTGAGCCAGTTAAAGTTTATGTGGTAAGTCACAATGCAAAGTGAAAATGTAATAAATATAAAATTTCAAATCAAGGAAGAATAACACACTCAATAAAACACTCTCTCAATATGGGAGTATTTTGACCTTTTCAGATTCTTTCAATTAACTGAAAAATCATATTATCTCAACCTTAAATGTACACATATTACAAATTATACAGTTATAAATGAAATTATATATTTTAAATTGTCCATCTGAAAAATATAATGAAAATGCAATGAATTATTATAAAGATGTTACAAAGACTGTTATAGGCAATCTGTTGTACAAGTTTACCTGTGTGTGGTTGAACAACTTCATTATATCATATTAAATTAGTATTTTCACTATTAAATCTATTTTTTTCAGAATCAGTAAATGCATTTCTGCTAGGGTTTTTATTTTATGGTAAACCTCATAAAGCAGAAGGACTTTGCAGATACAAGTGCTGGAGTTTGGGAGTTTGCTCTGTAAGGCATGATGACCATGTTAATATTAATATATTGGACACATGAAAAACACAGTGCTTTCTGTCTCTGGTGTCTTTTGTCTCCAGTGCTTCTCCCCCCGAAAAAAAGTACAATAACTACCTAAAAGCCAGCTATTTAGGAGTTTTCCTAGCAAGTTATATGAGGTGAGTTCCAGGTATAATTGCTTTTGTAAATGTTAACAGCTGTAGGATATCAGGATTTTGATTTACTGGGGGAAATAACTACTCAACCATGCAGTGTATCTGACATTGACTTGATCCTGATATGATTTATGAGGTGATAACTTTGATTCAATAGCTGGTACACCCATTGTAATTCACAGAAAGGTGACTGATTTGACATACAGTGGTCACAACTAAGAAGTTAATTCTTTTTCGGTTGCTTTGAGAGAGAATCCGTGTAGCTAAAAGGAATCACTAGAACTGATGGCTTCTCCAAAGATGAAATGAACTTTCATAGTGTGATCTCTGCACAAAATGTTTGCTCTGATAAATGTGTTCAATTCCTATTCTAATAGGAGATTTACCTTAGAACATCTTAGTAGAGCTGCTTGGTGTTTCGTGCTGGCCAATCCCAGACAACAATTTAAACTTGAAACATATCATAGCATTCTACTACTTCAACTGCAGCAGTAAAACTGCAGTTTTATACTGTCTTGTTTCGGTAGCTAGAATGTTCACATTATATACTAAATGAGGTTTATTTTTTCCACTGACAACACTGCAAATTCAGTCAGGTTTGTGCCATATTACATGGATTGTTTTTCATCTGGAACACCTTTGCTAATAAGAGGAGGACAAATAAACCTCCACTTGAAACTGTGCTGCCCCATTGACTCCTGTTCTCCACTGCAGTCATAGCAAATCCAAAGAATTTATCAAAGAGTATTCTGTTTTGGTTTGGGTTTTTTTTTTCCACACAATCAGGAAATGTAAACAACTGGGATTTCTTCATGAAGTTGTGTTGTATCTATATTTATATAAAACAACCCTGAAGTTAAACACCTTAAGTTATGCTTACTTACAGCTCTTGGTTTGGGTACCTCATTTGACATACATTCTTTGAAATGCAGTTAAATGCCTTGACCTTAAATGCAATATTTGTGGGAGTCACTTAAATACATTATTTTGAGAATTGAGCAGATTTTGATTTTACATCAAGATTACAGTCGATTAAATCATCTAATAGAGTAGAGTAAATAATTGAGTAGGATTATTCTGAATTTATATTTGTTTAACTGAGAAAACAGCTTATACCTAACTTTTTAAGAGAATCTGATAATTTAGAGTTTAGTTTTATGTTTTAGGTTTCTACAAAACCACACATTCCTTCACTCATTAGTATTAATAAAAATTAATTGCTTTCTTGACTTCCACACCTTTGCTGTTACAGATTTTAGTGGGTTTTTTTTCCCATTATAGGATACTTTTTCTTTTACTTAATAAAGGGGGCTACCTGTGTTAGTATTTCACTGTGCATGTATCAAGAGAGACTTTACTCTTCACATTTAATTTTCTTTGATTTTCACAACTCTGCATGGATATCCAGTATGAAAAAGCTCTTATACCATCTTTTAAAATATGAATTTAGTGCTTGTGAATAGATCAATACCCCCAGAGGCTGGAATGTTCTTTCTCTTCACTGAAAATAGTGAAATGCAGGAAAAGTTTAAATTTTTGTCTGGCTTCCTTGTGCAACTAAAGAAAGGTCTGAAATTGCAATCTCTAAATAAGAGTATTTAATGTTAATTGAGATTTAGGAATGAGTGTTGAATCTACCAAGGAAAGCATATTTAAATAGTACGGATGTGGTAACTGTGTGGCTAATTCATTTCTGCTCAGGCTGCTAAGCAGCCTTCTTATGGTAAGAATCTATGACTTATCACTGAATTAAGCTAAAATTGAAGAATTAAATGATGATGCAGAGCATCTATTCTCATGACTCATTCATCTTCTACTTATTAAAGCCTGGACATATGGATAAACCAGGATTTTAAGAAACTAGAATTACAAGTCAACTCTTTTCATTATTTTAGTAAGGTTTGTCTGTTTAGATTCAAAGTTAAGATCCAGGAGCCTTTCACATTCATACACTGTACAAACATGTGGAAAAAAATCAAAAGTTTTTATGTGGTTTAGTAGTCTGTTCTGTTTTCAAGACTTGTTTAGGATCATAAAATTATTTAGTTCAGAAGGGATGTCTGTGGGTCCCATGAAGCCAATGCAAAGTGGGGATAATTCTCAAGTTAGAGAATTTTATTCCTGACGCTGTACCACGGAATTTTGAAAAGCAACCAAGGACGGTGGTTCCACAACCTCTCTGTGTCCCTGCAGTTACCTGCTCCTTCTGTGGAAGATTTTTCCTTTGTTTTGCATTTGCATTGCTGCAACATTTTTTTCTTCTCTGTGCACCTCTGATCAGAGTCTGTCTCTGTAACACCCTATTAGGTAGCTGATAAAGTCTATCTCAGGTTATTCTTCTCTAGGCTGGCTTTCTCAGCCTCTTTGTACCTTAGATAGACAAAAAGTATTAATCATTTAAGGTCAAAGCCATAAAGAGTTGAAGTAAGTAAATCTTACTTGGTAGTTTAGTACTTTTTTCATTTTTTTTTTTTTTTTTTTTTTTTTTTTTTTTTTTTTTGGTAATGTAGACAAATGGCTTTTTTAATTTAGCATGAAAATTGCAGGCTGTTTCCTGGTTTGAATAATTTCTTAAGCAATTATCCAGCAACACTGTAAATGAGTATGAGGTTAAGTGACAGGATAGGAGGATAGAAATGACTGAAATATTTCCACAGTTAAAGAAGCTATATGTGTATCAAAGAGGATAATATTGAACCATTTAAATTAATTTTCTCTTGTTCCATTATGTATCTGTCATTTTAAATTATCTTATTTATTGTCTGTGGTTTTAATGTGCTGTTTTAAAAATGAAGGGAAAAAAGGCAAAAATCAATGTTCACATTTTAAATGAAATCCTTCTTGCACAAATTGTGGAAAAAAAAATAGAAGATCTGTCATTCTAAAGGCAGCATTTATCCTGCATTTATTTGTAGAGAGCTGCTACCCATAAATGTGTGTGCAATAGATAGTCTAATTGCTTCATTCACAGTTGCAGGATACACATTCTCTTTCTTGGTAACAGCAAACTTCATGTTATTTCCTATTCACTGTATTTCTTGAAGAAGATCAGTGCTGCATATCAACCACAGAAGCATTGGCTTGCAGGAAACGTTTCTTGCTCTTTTCCTGCGACAAGTCATTTATTGTCATCTTTGACAGTACTTGTGTTTGTGTCATGTTAATGCTGCCCAGAATCTCTTTCTCATAATTCAGTAGTGTTTGAATACTTGTCACTTTTAAATGCATTGTTAAATCCTCACATTACTGCTATGGTCCAAACTGGCAGCCAAACAGTTTCTTAGAAGGATCTGAAGTTTTTAGGCCTTAATTAAGCATATTGTCAGATCATTTATATGTCTGCATGTTATTTGTGACTGCTCACGTGTCTTTGTCCATTAGGAAATAATTGATGATGTTCCTGTAGTAGGAAAGAAAGCTGAAGATAGAAGATAGAAGCTACTCAGAGTGCAGAGGTATTTTAAAATAAATATGCACATACAGCAGTAGCAGGAGAATGTCTGATATTTAGTATGTATTTTTATAATACAGAAACCAAAGCAAATGCCACATAAGCAGCCTACCTTTATAGATTCAGGGTTGAATTTCTCATATATTTTCACTAGGGCTTTTTCTTGCTTTGTTTTGTTGTTTTTTTTTATTTAATCGGAGATAATTCCCAATCCCTGGCTTTTTTTATGGGTTTAAGTGAGTCTTTTATTTTTGTTTTCTTCTCTCCTACAGAGATTTATGTTTTCTGTCCAAAATAGGTGCAAATACAGTCCCGCTACATATCCAGATATGAGGATTGTCCACAGAGATGAAAGAACATTCTACCAATAAAAGTATAAACCTCTATTGTCTGAGCTAATAGAGATACCTATTTTTGCCTATTCTGGCAGTTTTCCCACAATACTTCTCTTAAAGTATCTTTATTTTTCTTGCCATTTAATTTGACTTTCTTTTTAATTTTTGGAGTTACTTTTTGCCTAGGCAATGTTTTTAACATTTTTTCCTTCTTTTCCCTTCCCTTTCTCTTCTTTTTCATCCTTCTTTCCCCCAGCATATCACCTCTGTGTTTCTGTGATCTATTTCATATGTATATTTTTTCCCTCTTTCCCAGAGTATGCTCATCATCACCTTGTGTAACAAAAGGGACAACACCAGTATTTGTCCTCCTGCCTTTTCTCATGTCCCCACATCTGCAGGGAACAAGCAGAAAGGAAAGCTGACTTTAACTCCCATGTGTTTAGCTACCTACATATCTTCTTTGTAAAACATCATTGGCATCTGCTCCTTTTTTCACTCTCCAGAAAGAGAAAAGCTGTGTACTTTTTCTGAGCATCTCAGGACACCTTACTGTGTTTTTATTGAGAAGCATGCCGCAGCTTCTCCTTTGTTTGTTTTGGGGTTTTTTTTGTGGTCTTTTAAAGTTGTTTTCTGTGATATAGTACACAAATGACTAAAAAATGCTACCTACTCATTCCAAGATAGTGCTTATCTTACTGGGTTAACATTTAATTTGCTTATTTAATTTGCTTATTTAATTTGCCTATTTTTGTGGTTCAGCTGTTCTGGACTGGATGTGTGTATCCTGCATCAGCAAGTCCAAGAACACTATTTTTTGAGAAGAAATGTTTGTAAGACAGAAAAAGGGTTTTCTTCACTTAGGGCACTAGCAAGGTTCTTTCAGAATTTGAGTATTCCTTCACACTTGCTTTTTTATCTTGTACAAGTCTCTCACTGGTTCAGTACATACAGGCAGTCAGCCTAATGCTCTTACAAAAAACTTGTGAAGCAACATCTAATTTCTTGGCTGTGAAGCTAATTTCTTCCTAGAATCACAATGTCTACACCACTTACAGCTTGTCCAGAATGGAATACAGTGTTTGTTCTTTGTTTGTGCGATTGTGAATACATAATACTTGATTTGTTTTATTTTGTCTGACAGTGGAGTGGCAGACTGGCATTAAACCACCTCTGCCGGTTTTAAAAGCCTTTTTTGCTGAAACAGGATGTAGCTGTACTTAAGACTCATTTCTTCCTTGTTAATGGAGATACCATATCATATACTTTTTAAATGTACCTTTTATGTCAGCATGTGAGTGAATCTTTGCTGGATTGAGCCTTAGAATGCAGAGCTCAATCTCTGTTATATATAGTTAAGGGTCTGTGTTCCTCACTTTGAGAAAAACAGCTAGAATACTGTATTTTAACTTGTGCTCAAACAGCCAGAGGAAGCTCTGCAGTTTTTATTTGTTCTCCTTATGCTTCCTTGGTCAGTTTATGATATTTTTACTTACAATAGTACCTTGTTTTGTTTTAATACTGGCATTTAGTGGTGTGTTTCAGTTTTCCAGGGAGCCTAACCATGCAAGCTGTTTTGTGGAAAAGGAGTGGGAATCAATGACACATTTAATTTTTCATTTATTTTGTCAGCCTAATACTAATGTACTGTGTTTGCATCCTCTTAGTGGTCTCCTTTACATACTTTCTGTGATCATCGACTGGCCTGTTGTAATCCTTGGTACTTGATGCTGTGTTACTTTAAATCTGCTGGACAAGCAGTTACTTCTGCCTTTATTTCTGTGCAAGTACTCTGGCTGCTGTAGAGCATCCCACCACAATATCTTGATTAGGCTCTAGCTAGGTGACATAGTGAGTATTTTGAAGGCAAGAAATACCTCACTGTGGACCTCACTGTACCACTGTGTTTTTCTATTCCCAGCCGCATTTTTGGAAGGTTTTGCCTGCTGTGGCTGACGACACTTGGTAACATGAAGACGTCCATCATCTGATGGAAACAGAGACTTTTCAGCTGTTTGAGCTCCTGCCTGCTTTAGGAATGAAGCACCATAAATGGAAGAAAAACAACAAACTCTCTCTTCTCATGGTAAAATTCAGATACCTCAGACTGGGAGATTGTCAGAATCTATCAGTCTTCTCTGTACCACTTAGGATTTTGTAGATTTCTGTTGTATTCCCTCAAGATCCTCCATTTTTCTGAAAAGTCTGCATCTACTTGACTGTTGCTTAAAAGGAAACAGGTTTAAGCTTTTAGATAAAACAACAAGGAAATTTGAATACTTTCCCGGTCTACAATACCCTTTTTGAGATAAAGAGACCAGAACTGCAGATAATATTCATGATTCATATGCAACGTGAATTTGTGTAACAAAGCAGTTATGTTCTCTGTTTTGCTTGCAAATTCTTTCTTGACATTTGATTTGCTTGATTGTTCTTTTTTTTTTATTTTTACTGACCACCACACAGCTTATCATACTACTCAGGGGCCATTTTTATTTTTGGTGGTTTTTATTATTCACCTGACATACACATTGTGAAAGACATTGTGTCTCTGAATATAGAGAAGAGTGATTGTTGACTGCTTTTAGGCATGGTACCTAACTGCATTGTTGTCTTTTTGGAGGGTGTTGCCTTTCTCCGTTAGTGATATAGAAAATACCTACTCATGGTCTCCATATCACAATTTCATTAAAGAGCTGTTGATGACCATGATTCTGCTCATCTGTTTCCCTCTCCTTTTGTACACTGAATTCTTTGAATGGCAACTTGATTTATTTCCTTTTCCACAACCAAATGCCTACGTGTTTCTAGTCAAAAAAGGGTAAATTACTTACGTGTTTTCAAGGAAGTGTGTCTCCTTCATAAAACTGTTTTGTTTTGTTAATACCTCTAATTTTTATTCCATATACAGAAGATGGATGTACTTAAAAATTTTTATGATAATACTTTTGGGTTGTGAGGAACAGCAAAACAAGCAAGAATGAAATAAGCTCTTCAAATCACAATTTTTTGATCTATTATATATTTCCTTGTTTTATGTACCTGCACACATGCATGTCTGTTCAACTACCTAGGAAACCACAAAAAATGGCAAATAAAACTAGACATAAACCTATCAACAAGATAAACCAGTTAAATATCTAGCAGGACATAATATCTGAAACTGGCAGAAATTCAACTTCCCATAGTTTTTCTAGAGGCTCAGGAATTTTGTCAACAACTTGAACACTGGCCTGTGAATCTTCAACTCATACATTATTTGGTTTTAATCATATGGACCTGAAAGCCTCAAATTCATCAAATATACACATACATCTAAGTATTTCTGAGTAAATCAGAAAATGCAAATATCCCAGAAAAAAAAATTGCTTTTCATGTGGAACGTATTTATAACAATATTAAAAATTTTCAGAGTTCAATTGTTTCTGAATTTCTAAATTATTCACATGATAGAACTAGCTAGAGTTTGGATTTTAAGAGAATTAGAAGTATGCATCATGGAGCATATAGCTGGAGGAACATGCAAAAGAAGCTGACTAAACGAATCTTTGAACTGAAGAACATTTGCAGATAAGAAAACTGAAGAGACAAAAAAACTAAATACATGACTGGGAAGAACTGAAGAAAGAAGACTTTCTCCAAGGTTATTTAACCACTATCTTGATTGTCAGTGTTTGAGAAAAGATTCATATCTTGATATTTCTGTATTTTAATAACATACTGGTAAGGAGGAAGGTAAGAAGAAGAAGAAGAAACTACTGTTCTTGTGAGGAGTAACATGCTCCTGAAATAAATTTCCTGAGCTGCCCTGTTGCAAAAAATGATACTAAATGTGTATCTTTGGGGTTACAAATTCTGAAGAAAAAAATATTTTTTGTGAAAACAATGAAAGTCAAAGTTTCTGGTACTGGAGTAGTTTCCATGGCTGTATGACAGCTGTGGAGCTATGGCTGGTTGCCCTAAAGGGGTAAATTTTGAAAAATCAGCTTCCCCAGGAAGCTTAGAAAAAGGTGTTTTGTGCCAATTTTATGCTGGGGTTTTGAGATCCTAATACGATAGGAGCTCAGGCTCTGTGAAGTATTATTTAAAATGCTGTTTACTGAAGTAAGGAAAGAGAGGATAGTGTAGGTAACATTACAACCCTCCAGATGCTGGGAGTGCCACATCAAGAGGCATTGAATGGACCTCCATTCAGAGCACAGCAAGCTGTGCTGATCCCATAGATGTACATTTACCCCTTTTTGATCTTTTGAGCTCTTCTATGTTTTTCCTAATATTGACTGAACTTCTTTTTAAAATAGGAATGTGCATTTATAGGGAGATATTCATAGCAGAAAAAAAGTAGTCTTTTTTTTTTTTTCATTTTTTTCAAATGGATATGTATGTGAAAACATGATGTTTGTATTTAATTATCTTTCTCCCAAGACTGTAGCCATAATTACATTGCTTTAGTCTCTGTATGGAGGCGAGAAAAAACCATGTACATTAAGAAAGGTGATTGCTAGTGTACCAGACTATATGATACTGTATCAAGACCAGCTAAATAAAACAGAAATAATGGCATTATGAAGATGAATCACAAGAAATCAGGAACACCTATCTTCTTTTTTTTTAGAAGAATACCTTAGAGGTACATTAACTTGTCTTCCTGTTTGTTTGCAAGCATTTTATTTCTTGCTGAAGAAATACTGAGAATCCTGAAATGTCAATGCATTAGTCTATAGCTCTGACTCTTCCTCATAGTTCTGGGCATAACTTCTTTTTGTATCTGAAAGTCAAACCCTAATCTGTGCAATTTATTCAACCTGAAATGCCTGTGAAAATGATGTAAGAGACTAGAAAAGTCAAGGAGTTTTTGGTTCTGTTTTGGTTTAAAGAAAGCTTTACCAAAATGTTATAAGTCCTGTTCTTTTATTATTCAGATAATTTTTTCCTCTTTGCCCTTCAGAAATGGACTAATCACTTTAGTATAGGCAGTCATCAGTGTCTTCAAAGGCTTCAGTGATGGCAGTTTTTGGGTGTACGTTCCTGCCCACTGTGTGTTCTGCTGTGAACACAGACAATGCCCTTTATTGTTAAGGACCAGGAGGCTTTTTTGACATTAAGGAGGGGTGGTTGTTTTAATTTTGTGGGTTTTTTAGTCTTTGAAGTTTCTTGTGCTTTTTGTTTGCTTTCTTTTTTTTACACATTCTTTTTGTACTGCAGTTATGTCTCAAGCTATACACTTTTAGAAAGAGTGCTTAGGCTCTTTTTTAAGCAAAAAGCATGAAATTAAAGATTGTGCAGAGGTAATGTAACATTTCTTGAAGGTACAAATTTTAAATTTGTTCTGACAGTGTGAAGTGTGACATTTTGAGTAGATGCATTATTTAGTGTATCTGAAAGGTCTGAAGAGTTTAAATTTGGGCCCCTAAAAACTAGCAGTCTGACTGAAAACAGACTTTTTTTTTTTTTAATTGTGAAGTACTATTATGATCACCAAGACCTGTAGATTTTTTTTCTGCAGTGTTACTTCACTGACTTTAAGCAAGACAACTTAGAAATCCTCAGCCATACTCACAATCAGATCGTATTTTGTTGTTGCCTCTGTCAGGGTAGGCAGGTAGAAAAGTACATCTACATTCTACTAACATAGCAAAAGAACTATGAACCTTCATTTTCCTTACTACTGCCTTCACAAACCTAGTAAATAAGAGGGAGGAGAAATCTGAATTCTGCGGTATCCTGCAAGTGGACGGATGAGCAGGTGAGCATTTCCCCACGTGGCTGACAACCCTGTTGAACCATTTAAAACTGCAAAGTAAATATTACAATAATTCTACAACTTAAGCGTATTAAGACACAGATGAAAGTATTTCTGTCTCTGAACAGTTTGTTCAGGTTTGGGGATTTTTCAAATCTCTATATTAAAGTTCTGATTGTCCCAACAAGCAGGAGACGTGTTTCATGTGCACTAGGTGTTTCTTTTTATCTTCATTTTCACACATCTTTAGATACCAAAATAGCAAAGCATACTATTTTAAAAAGAGGAAGTGATTTGACAGCTCTGTTTTCCCCTGCTACTCAGCAGTTTCCTATATGTAGGTCTACAGTATCAGTTGGCACTGCAACACTTGCTGACATGTCTTTGGAATTTAAATTTCTGTTTTCTCTGGATCTCTTTACTTTTAGTAATAGACACAGAATTTGCATCTTCAGAAATAGTTGGAGATATTTTAATATTCTTCACTGAACAGTCTGTTCCCTGGGGCATGCCTTTACTATTATTGGGCTGTGCCTGCAATGCAACATGTCAAGGATTCCGGAATAAAGATTGATATATATGGAGGAGCTATACGATGGCTTGTGCTCTCTGGAGGGAGGTCTCAACCCAAGTGCATTTGAAGCCTGTCAATGCTTGTTGGCAGATAGAGATACCCAGGCACTCTGAGGTCTCAGAAACATGAATTTTTGAGTGACTACTCACCGGTGCTACTTTTGTAACTATCCAGAAGATCATTTTCCTGCTGCCTTTTCAAATGCTACTCTTTCTTCTATTTCTGAACAAAAGTAAACAAATTAACGCTCTGAGACCTGAGAACAAGGCAAACCAGATGTTATTTCTTATAACAAGATTATGTGTTTAATTCCCACATGAGTATGTTTTATCGCATCATGATGTTAACAACCTAAAAAGACAAGAAGGGGCACTAGGACTTGGTATTTTTCTTAACCTTTGTGCTACCTGTTATTTATATTGAGCAAGCCCAATATGTCAGTGCTTGGTGGCTACCTAAGATAAAATATCACCATTGCTCCTAATGAAGGACTTATTCTTCTGAGGTTTCACTTTCTACTGGTGCAATGCATCTACCATGAGAATAAAAATTATAAATACCAGGAAACTGCGGAAACTAATATGGTTAGACTTCCATTTTGGTTCCTATCTCTCACTCCGCTGCATGATGTCATTTTAAAAATTAATGAGGCAGAAGAATTATATCAAATGAGGTCTAGGCTGTTCAGTGCTTAAGTATGCACTGTATGTACAAGTGCTCTTTGCCAGGCTCAGCCATTGAAGTCTTACTTCAAGGGTGTGCATGCTGTTGCTAGGGAAAAATGGTTATGTGAATCTCTTACATAATGTCATTAATATTTTAGTTTGAAACATGACATTCTTGTCATCTTGAAGCTTATGCCTCTCATAGCTAAAGCCTTTACATAAAGCACTTGTGAAACAAAGGAAGCAAAAGCTTGGTTTAGAGGTAATAATGAAAAAGCTACAGCAAAACTAAGAAGGTTGCAATGTGATTGCTGTTAGCTGATACTGCCTTGACTCCTTGTATTCAGAAAAGACAAAAGGAGGCTGAATTGTTAATTTAAGACAGTTTTTATTGATAAACCAGAATATGGATCCATAGGACATGTGGGAAGAGGGGGACAGTAAAGGGAAGTGTACAGGAAGTTTTTTTGGTACCCAAATGACAGATTAGATGAAACTACTTCTATCTTATTTCCAAACACATAACGGTTTATGCATTTTAGATGTGTTCAAAGCTATGCAATGTAGAAATGTGTGGTCAAAGACTTACATGCAACCTTCTCAGAATTTTGTTTTCCTAGAAATTGAGCCTGTAAGGGAACGCTTTATCATTCTAAGCTCTCACATGATGCCTGAATTCCTCACTCATACTATATTTTCTGTACTGGCATCAGGAATCTTAGATTGATTATTATGAAAAAATAGACTTAATTGTAACAAATGAGTTAAAATACCTTTTAGAAGAGAACTAAATTATTAGAGAAAACAACTGGTAGGGGTAGTCTTCTCTTAAAGCCTGGCAAGATACAAGAAAATTTTCAGATATTATGAGGTAGATTGTAGAAAAATTCTCAATCAGACCCATTTCACACAAACACTACTTTACAATCAAAGCATAGATAAGGCTATCAAGCTATAAGAAGCAGTGATACATGTTAAAAACACCCCATATTTAGAATGAATTTAGTGATAAAACAGATGATGCTAGAATGCTGCTTGTAGACTAATGAAAAGTTTTGTTATTTTAGTAATGAAAAGAGTTACTGCCCCACAGCTTACTCTCCTTTAGCTCGCTTGTGTAGGTGTCACAGCTAAAACTCTGCTCTGTGTGTTAACAGCCTGTGTTGCCTGTACAGGGGCACTTGCCATAATTTGATTGATTGTTCTGAAAAGTGAGTATAAGACAATTCTTATGCCTCCTTGGGCTCCCTGTCCAAGTCTACCATTGCTTTTCTGAGACAAGATTGCTGGGATATTTGAATTTAAATGAGAGACCTACTCTTAGTAGTAATGCTGCATAAATGAAATTTGCTATTTCAGCAAAAATGTTCAAGTACACGAACATATACGTTAAAAATGGTGTAATTTTAGATTAAAAAGTATCAACTACTTGTTTTCCCCATAAAGATGGCATTTAGTAACCTGATTTCTAGACAAAGGGATGGCAGTAAAACTCACTTGCAAGATGATAGACAAAGATACACTACCATGACTTCAGAATCGATTATAGTCGATTTTAGAGAATGCTGCTGGAAGCTTTAATATTTGTCTTCATGTGAAGCTATAAAGAGTCTCACCTCCCTGCAGAATTAGAAAATACAGCTGACAGAAAATAATGCAATTACATTATATTACTTATATGTATGGAAGAGCTGAATTAAAAAATGAACTTTAAATTCCCATTTAGGTCATGCGACATGACAGGTAGGATATATGTGCATAGGACACAAGCTAAATTTTCATGGATAGACAATTCCTTACACAGTTAATTTTAACTGTAAGCACAACATTCAAATGAAAACAAAATCATTTTTTCCCAAAATTATGTAAAAGGCAAACTCTGCATTTACCATTTGACAAAAACTTGCACTGTCTGAGTTGCTGTGTCTGCCTTAAATTGCCACATAATGCTGGGTGGGTAATTCAGGTAAATTTTATGAGCCTGAGTTTTTCTGTGTACAAAATAGATAATATCAATTGCTGAGAAAATAATTAAAACTTACCTTATACTCATGTTCGAGCAGGATGGAAGCCACTACTGTATTAGCTCATGATGGATCTGTGAAACTGTGTTAGTTCATGTACACGTCTGTGGAAAGCTAAGTTTGATCCCTAGACTATTCCGAGAATGTTCAAGCAGGGCAGTGATGGTGGGCCTATATTACTATTCCCTGCTTTGGTGTGTACAGCATTACGAGATACCCTCTCAAGCCTTATCCTTATCCACTGACAGGTATTCCAGACCTATAGGATCTTGAGCAGGGAGGCTCAGAGTTTTCTCAAGCTACACTACAAGGTGCACGGGTCACTGGTGCTATGTTAATGTGCCCAGAGTTCTGCAATTTTTACCAGTTCATAATCTGTATTTGGAGTAGTTAGACCAGATTTTGTCCAGGGCAGTGTAATTGGATCCATGTAATATTTCTCTCTTTATGATTATTTTATAATTTGTAAAGATTTGGAGAAGAGGTCACTTCTCTAGTTATGACCAGGGCAGTGTGAAATCCACCAAAGATGGGGGTGTATTACTAGCAAACAAAAAAGATACTGTAAAGTGAGGCAACATATTTTTTGGTGCATTTTTGGGCATATGTTTGGTAAAGTCTTTTGTAATTGTACACTATCCGTAGATTCATTGCCTTGATCTTTGAATGGAATAATCTACAAACTAACTGAAAGACTTTTTTGTCATTAAACTGTTGTCATGTACTGTACACTTTCATGTCTTACTGAAATCTATATATGCTTTTATGAGAGTATGAAAATCACTAGTTTGCTCATAATATGGAATAATATTTATTACTTTGAAATTCCCAGAGGCTGCTTCAGATAAAGATCCGCAGCATGTTGGATCTTTTTTTTTTTTCCCCTGCCTTGTTCTAACTGACTTTGGTTGTGATAGTAGCCATCAATATGCAGGACTGCAAGATGGGGATCCAAGCAGCAAGATCCAAGCACATTGATCAAATGCTGTCAGGAACTGATTACAGACATTTTGAATTGAGTGATTTGACAGACGTTATCTAGGCATACTGTGTGGTAGAAGGAGGGTTAAAATCCAATTTTGTGCAGCAATATTTTGCAGCCTTACCTTTGATTGACAGATTTCAAGGCTAAAAGAGACTGTTAGATCATCTAGTCACATATGTCCTGCATATTACAGGACATTATATTTCTTTCAGTGACTCAAGACTAAGTAAGTTTTCTGGAAAGATGCCTAGCTTTGATTTGAGAGAATCAAGTAATGGACAGTACGTAATTCCCTTTGGAGTTTGTTCCAGCTGTTTATCACCTACGCTGTTAATTTTTTTATCTTGTTTCTATTTTGAATTTTCCTGTCTACCTTTTCTAACTACTGGGTTCTGTCTTTCCCTGCTAGATTAAAGACTTCTTTAGTACCTTTTGAGGGAGCTTATACACTGCAATCAAGCTACCAGTCTGAGAGGGTTTTTTTGCTAGGATAAACAGACAGATATTATCAAGTCTTCACTCACCTGAATTTTCTGCAACCTGGAATAATTTTACAGCTTTTTTTCTACAACATCTCCAGTTTTTTCAGTGACATTTTAAAAATGAACTGTGTGCAGTATGCAGAACAGGAGGCAGTTTGCCAGTATCAATCTCACCAGTGCTATCTAGAGGCAGAAAATCAGCACTGTTTTTTGTTACTCCTCCTCCTCTCTTGTTCCTTCTAGGTTTCATTGAACTATGTTTTCTCTATATTTTACTGGGAATTAATTTTTGTTTTTCTGTAATGGTCCTGAATTTCTTTTTCAGTCTTTCTGCTATCAGGAAATATTTTCCCATTGTACAACATGTACTGGATTTTGGGTTTGGGGGATGGAAAGGAAGGGAATTTTTGTTTCTCTGTAAAAAATTAATTGTATTTCCATTCCAGCTTTGGTCCTCCTGGTCTTACCCTTGTCTACTAAGTTTATGTAACCTTCGTGGGCTTCTTCTGTGCTCATATAATACATACTTCTGACTTATACTTAAAAAAATGGGGATTTACACTATTCACTTCTAGAAACAGACCTAGTTTAATAATGAATCTTTATTGCAGGTTATTTTTGCAACTAATCAATTATCTAATTATCTGTGTTTTTAATACATGCTTTGTTGTACTTTTTGTCATTAATTTGCTAACTAAAGGATAAGAGATGTTAAGTCAAAAGCCTCATAAATCCCTTTATTTGTGCAGTAAATTCACCAAACAATGTTCTAATCTCTAATCTCACCAAAGATTGAATCTGATTTGGTTTACAAGAGCTTTTTTTTCCACTTAGATGGTATCAGTTGACCTTGATTATATTATTTCCATTTAATTTTAATATTTAAATATTATAATCCCATGCTAGCTTTTCTGTCTCTTCTTAGTATGACATAATTAACCCACAATTTCCCATTGCAGCAATCTTGAAGTTTCTGAATCATTTAGACTGTCTTCAATATGCTAACTAATACTAGCTAGGAAAAGACCAGAAAATCTTTCACCAACTTACTAAAAATATGTGGACAAAGTTACAGGCCTGTTGATGTAAAACTACATAATTCTAATAGGTTCTCTTTAACATTGCCCTCTCTTATGAATAGAGTTAATTGGATCCCTGTAAAATGATGTTAGTTAAGTGTTGTGTTTCCTTTAAAATCCTGAGCAGAAGTATTGGTTCTATTTTTTTTCTGTATTATTATTTACAATTCTTTATATCCTTTGTTGGAATATCCATGGCATTTCTTTTTTTCTTAGATACCTTAAAAACTCATTGCTTTTCTTAAGTTATTTCAGCCAGTGCTTTCCCTCCATGTCTTATCTTTTCATGTAAGTACATTTCGTATTTGCTTTCAGTCCTCGTCACTGCTTTTTTGACTTCAGTCTTTCTCATTCACTGCAATACAACCTTTATCCTATAACAAAAGAAACTTGTGCTCTACAGGTCAGTTTTGCTCATTATGCAGTTTTGTTCAGCGGCAGGTCTGATCCACCTGTGTTCTGATGTGCAATGCAAGAGTACAAAAAATTGTACGAAGTTAGTTCAGATCACACTACTTCTGAATTTCATTTCTTGATAGGCAATACAGTTTTAGCTGTTGTTTGGTTTTTTTTAAGAAAACTAAAATGGAAAAAACCTCCAAAAATATATTCCTGGAGTTCATAGTGACACAGAAATAAGTCATCAGCAGGATCGTGTCCTGTTCAGTCTCCAGAAAGATGTGTCGGTAGAGCTGGGGGTTGCCAGAGTGCAGTCTGTATGCTTAGCTCTTGCAGGCCGCAGAGAGCCTGGTCACACTACACAGCTGAGATGTGGGAAACACAGCTTGACTCTTCATCCATAATTTTTCCATGTTTTTCTCAGGTTTTGCTGACAACATGGCAGCAGTAAACTGCAAGAATCTAGATGTCTGTTCCAGGACACTGTCTTACATTAGACCTTGGAAAGTGTACTTCAGTGAGTTCAAGCCCTTATTACCCATCCTAGCCAAAACCATTTTCCCACTTCATCTACTTCTTCCCTACACTGGTTTCCCTGTCCTTTCCAGCTCCTTGTCCTGTTTGACCTTTCTCATACTAATTTCTTTCTCTGCCAGTCAATCCCTTTAACACACTGTTTTTCCTGCTTTCTCCCATTTCTACCGTTCCTTGCCACTTTGATCTCAGACCTTTTCCTTCACTAGCTCCCAAAATGCTACTGTTCTGAAAAGCTATTGGCCTTAATCCTTATCTCCTCACTCTGGAGTCAGTCTCTGGCTCCCTAATCTGTCTTACTCTGAAAAAGCTTCTCAGTATTTCTGATTTAAAATGTAGTTGGGATTTTTATTCCATGCTGGCAGGGGGACAGAAAGCATGCAAGAGTTACAGCCTATCAGGACCACAATAGACTACGCCAGAGGAGAAGAGGAGATTTTCTGCTTAGGTGGGGTCATGAACGTCTGTTTGTTGAATGTCTTTGAAAAATCCTCATCAGTCTCCATGCTCTATTTGTCACCTTAGATTTCTTAAATATTACTAAGTTTTGGTTTTTTATTTATTTTCCCTCTGTCAGAGAAAGGGAAAGGGGGAAGCAAAAAGGATTAAACTAAAGCAAAGGACTAACCCTGTTGTATTTCAGATTTTCTCTTCCAGAATTCTTGGGGAAAAAATTCTAAGACTCTAAAATACTAATGGAGAGAAGGAGATATTTCCATGAACTCTTTCTTTGAATAAAAGGCCTAAACTAGCCAAAGATTACTCCTCTGTGTATGAAAATAGAATTGCCATGAGAGTATCAGTTTTGTTTTAAGTTTGCAAACCACAGCAGCAGATATAATTTCTTTAGCCATTGATATTATTGCCATAGAATTTAACTGAAATATTCTGATTTAATTTAGGTTTGATGAATATTGTAAAGATTGACCTTAGAGGACAAATTCCTGTTATCTTGTTTATACCAATGTTCTGCTACCGGCTTGTAAGTCAGTTATTGCACAACGGTCTGACAACTGTGTTTTTGTGATAAATACATGAAAGACAACCTAATCTGTAAGGGTGTTGTTTTCTTACAAACTAACACTAATAAATTTAAAAATATCTATATTGGACAAGAAATTAGAATCACAAGATCATGGGTTATATTTTCATGATCTGTGGAGATACACTACAGTTGTTTTGCCCTTAGGAAGATTCCTCTTAAAACCCTCTAAATTTAGCATTACAAGACTAGATTTCAAAAGCATTTAGCATCACCATAATAGAACTGACAGAAATGGGTAAGTGTGGTAGCTGCCTGTTTCACAGCTTATGATTCAAAGGTACCTTATATACTTAGATACTTTTGAAACTGTGATACAACTTATGACACTTAAATACTCCTGAATACCTGGGCAATAAACACTTAAAAGTAACAAACTGAAATGTCAAACTGTGTGTGAGTATGGCTTTCAGGGCTTTAGAAAACCTTTATTTCAGATTTTTAGAAATGAAACAATTAATAAGAGTACAAATAACTCATGAGCCATTGAAATAGACGACCAAGGAAAATTAAGAGCTCTATGCACCATGACAAAATATTTAACATGTTAATGTCTTCTTTAATTAACAGTATTTCTTGACTGAGAGTTTAGATATCAATTTGTGAAAAGAATTGACTTAATTTTATGAAATTATAGAAGTGTTTGTAATGCAAATTCACAGTGGGATACTTAGTAGTAATAATAGAGGTACATTTGCCAAAGTAGGGAGTGAATGCATTTGCATACATCCATGCACGTGGATTTTTGTGAACTCTCACACACATGTGATGAATTGTGTATGTCATGCAAGATACAAGATACATTTTAGTATCCTAATTAGAAGGTTGGGTGAGTGAGGAATTGAATAAAAGTTCTGACAGATTGCAGAAAGAAAGTTTCTTTTTTTTCCTGTCCTCTCTGTTTTGAATCCAGTTGTCACCTTTTCCCACATTCTTTCTTAGTTCCCTCAGAATCATAGAATCAGAGAATCAGACGGGTTGGAAAGGACCTCTGAGATCATCAAGTCCAACCCTTGATCCACTACCACCACAGTTGCTAGACAATGGCACTAAGTGCCATGTCCAGCCTCATCTTAAAAACCTCCAGGGACAGAGAATCCACCACTTCCCTGGGCAGCCCATTCCAATCCCTGATGACCCTCTCTGTAAAGAATTTTTTTCTAATATCTAACCTAAACCTCCCCTGGTGCAGCTTAAGGCCATGCCCTCTTGTCCTACTGCTGATTGCCTGGGAGAAGAGACCAACCCCCACCTGCCTATAACCTCCTCTCAGGTAGTTGTAGAGAGTGATGAGGTCTCCCCTGAGCCTTCTCTTCCATCATGCAGACTCTCTCTTTCTTCCACCAGTGCTTTTGAGTTGCCTCTTCTACAATGACTTGATAATATGAATATCAATAAGACTGGAAGGGATAAGAAATGTGAAAATTAAAGAGTGCCTCACATTTTAGTCAAGCCAAAGAGAAGTCAGCACCTTTTGCAGCCCTGTTAAGAGGTAAAAGAAATGATGCGCTTGGAAATGGCACAAGGACTCCCACTGCCCCTTGGGGATGGGAGTTAAGGGGCTCTTTCCAGGCATGCAGCCGTACAACTCTGTGCTGAAAGGTCTGCACTTAAACTGCAGTTCCACTTACCTGCATTTAAAAACTTTCCCACTGATGTTTTCAATTTTCAGATATTTTAAGTATAATTGAATCTCTAGTAACTTTTTACTGGTCTTCTCTGTGGCACTAATATTTAATTTCATATTTTGCAGGGCTTGCAGTTTCCACAGACTCACATGTGACCCAGAATTTACCAGGTGTAGAAAATGGTCACAGTTCAGAAAAACGAAGACAGCTTGTATGTTTGTCATAATGATAGATTATATGAGATATTAGAATGGTAATGGATAAGGCACCTCAGGGTTTGTCTGACCCTTTAAAAAACTGGTCTGGTTATTTATCCAGAGCTGCAACATTTTCTATTGTTTATGCTTTTCTTTGTCACTTCTATTTTTTCCAGTTAAGAAAAAAAAAAAGCCAAAAAGCAAAACACCCAAACAAAACAAACAAAAAGAAAAACCCCAACAACTTGTCACATAATAAATGAAAATCAAATAAATGTTTAGAGAAATGTAGATTGCCATTTTTGCCACGTTGCTAAGTGGTAAAAAGCAGAATATTTTTTTTTTATGGTTCCCTTAAAAATGCTTGGTTAAATTTTTTAGGTATAACTTAGGGTGTTCTGGAAATCTTATATAACCTTTCCTTATGTATTTTTTGTATAATGAACTTGCCAAACATTATTATGCAAAATAATGGTTCATTCCGCTGCATTATTCTGTATGTACTACTTTTGTCCATACAGATGTCCAATTTTTATGGAAATTGTCATTAAAAAGTATAGCTCTATTCAAATAAATACTGGAAATACGTAACTCCATTCCTGTAATTTCTACTGAATTTCTTTTAATATTAAAAAAATTGTGTAACAGAGGAAAAAATGCATATTCTTGCTGCTGTGACAGCATTTCAGTGAATAAAAAGGCTATATGGGATTCAAAAGAAAGAAAAAGGAAAAAGAAAAAAGAAAACAAATAGAGAAGATAGCCTACCTATAAGTGCTTTTGTAACTGTGGACCTGAAGTGAATACAAAAAATAAAATAAGGGGGAAAACTAATTTCAGATATTCTTCTGAAGTGAATGCCTAAGTGAGACAGTATCTACCTCAATTTTATTTTCTTTCTCTCCACATAGCAATATGAACTTCAGATCAGAGACTAGTGTTGTTGTAAAGATGCAGCATACCCTTCTGATTTAAAAAAAAAGATGTCACACTGATGGGTGGGCAGAGCAGTCCTCAAAATTGCTTTTTTAAACCACTAACCCAGTGACTGAAGAAAGTGTCTCACCTGGCAGTATCTCAGATCAGAAAAAACTAACTCAGGAGTCCCAGGCAGACAATTTTCATTATGATTTTTTTCTATTTGACTGACTTCTCTCTTAGGAAAGCAAATTCCTTCAATATTGATAATCCTATATATACATATATATATGCAACAGAACATAGATTTACCTCCTCAGAGCTGGTTTTTTCTAGAAATTACAAATAAATATGATCAAGACTGCTATCGAAATGAGGCAGAAAAAATAGGTTATCTTTGGCTTATGTATCTCTTTGTTACCTGCGAATCTAAATTTGAGTCAGATATTATCAGTCATTGTCTTTTCAACCTCCTAAAGCACAAGAGGGTGAAGTACTCCCATAAGGAAAATTCATGGGAAACTTATCACACGGGTCCTCATTAGGGCAAGAACCTGAAGGCAATTCCTACATTGGTGCTGTCCCCTGGCATTCATGGAGCAATGGGTTATGGCCAATTAATCCATCTATTGTTTACACTTGTTGTTCTGCTACCAGCCTGCTCCCATCTTGTGAGGTTCCCTCTGCAGTGTTCAGGAAAGCATATACACTTTCTTCATGCTCAGGTTGTCTTTGGATTAAATAGCACCAGGTTCATTATGTAAACTCCTTTTGTTATCTCACAAATCCTTGACATACTCTCCAGCTCTCCCTGTGGAGATTTTATTGTTACAGCTGTGTGCTTCTTTGATTAAATAAACAAGTTCACCTATCATTTTAATTGGAAGTTCATCCTGCAGGTTATTATTTATTCTGAATGGAGAAACCATTCAGATTTCATAAGGCTGAAGCACAAGCTGAGGGTAGTCTGCTGTAAGCAGTGAAGGAGGGAGCTGGGAGGCAAATTTTCCTGTAATCACTGATTAGACTGTCTTATACCTTAGTGCATCAGTCTGTGAAATACTAAGTGGAAGCTGACTGGTTATTCCTAAGTCTTTTTAAATGTCACTCATGCCTAGCAAAATTCAAGTTTGTAACCTTTTAGCCAGACTCTAGTAATGTCAATATGACTTCTGGTGCTTTTAGAAGTCTTGAGGAGAGCTGGTTATTTTCTCAGTTAATTGATTTTGCGACATCACATGTCCCTCTCTTGAAAGTGTTTTTGGTCTGTTAAATCATAATTCACACTGCAATGACTAAACAGTAGTACATCCCAGAAAGACAGCTGCAAGCCTACAGCTATGTTTTAAAGGACATTCCACATCCCCTGTGTTATCACAGTTAATTACAGGAAGACACATCAGTTTGAATTCTGTCTTTAATGTGAACCCATTTGAAATTCTGATTTTGAAGAGGACCCTTTGAGGAAGACAATCTATAAACTCGGTGCCAAGACTTTCACTGCATATAAAACAAGTTCCTTCATTGGTCATAAAGTTTAACTGAGTTAGAAAGAAATGACAAGTGTGGAACAAAACAGAAAACCTCATGACAATTTTACAGTATCTTGTTATATAATTTCTTAGGGTAAATTTTGCAATCTTTTTCTAAGGAAAATCCCTATCCTGTTCAGTAAGTTGATAGGGAAATTAGCCCTCTTTTTATTATGCTTGCTGTTTCAATAATGTGTTCCAGACATATTTAAGCACACGCCTGTTGGGAGAGTAGGATTGTGTGAACAATCTCTCCTGCATTTCTCTAGGCCTTGCCTTGGCATAGCTGGGTACAGACAGTAAAAGAAACTGAGTAGTTAACATGGCTTCAGGCTCTGGAGCCAAGACAAAGGAGGATCAGTGCCAAGGTTAAGGAGTCGTCCTGAGAGGTAAACATGTGCCCTCAGCTCATATGGACACCTGCAATACTCCAATTAGCACTGGACAACAAAGTATGCTTCTTTTATGTATCCGATACCGTAGAAGAAGGATCACTCGTCAGGGTGTAGCAGCAGTATATAAAGAGTATCCTTTTTGTAATAAACGGACATTTTGCCGATCACATTGGTCTGTGAGCAATCTGTCACGCCCCTCTGCCGACACAGGCCTAACTAAAAACCAATGAAAATGTAAACATTTATATTTATTCATTGGCTTTTACAGAAAAGAGCAGCGGGACAAAGGTGAACCAAGAGTTGCTCTGCTCTTCACAGGCTACCTCCAGGCTTAAAAACTTTTTAGGGAAAAGAGATACTCATGTGTCCTTTGGGGTAGCAAGAAGAATCATGGTGTATTCTGACTGACCGTGTTTTACCGTGAAACTGCAACAAAACTGAGCTCCCAGGATTGTGCAGTATGGGAACAGCTTTGAACCTCCTTACCCCATCACCGACAAAACTGCAAGCTGTCAGCCATTGCATTCTCTAAAAACCGTGCTCAACCTCATGCATTTGATGCTTGATCATTAGAGACCCCTGTATCCAGCTACAGTACTGTGGTTTGTTTCGATGCACAGGGCTCCAGTTGTGTCCAGGATTGGCATCCAATGACCACTGAAGGCTCTCCTCTCTTACTAGGGTGACACCGAGTTAATTTCCAATTTTCCATGCATCCCCGTTGTCCTGGTTTGAGACCCCTAAAATTCAATTCCCGAGTCCTAGCCCCTCCTCCCACATCTCAACCCAGTGAGAGATGGGTTTTCCAGACACAACACCAGACTCAGTATGGGGGGAAGGGAATTATATTACAATCACTGCACAAATAAATATTACAATACATCATATACATAATCTTAACTATCTCTCCTATGATAAATGAGTATTTACAATGGATAAATCTCTTCTCCCTCCAATAAAAGTCCAGAAGGGAAAACGAAAGATCCTTTCCGCTCTCAGGGCAGCAGTGTCTCTCTTCTTCTATGCAGCAGCTGTAGCTGGATCTCTTTTCATTACACACAAGGGGGTCTCCTCTCCCTCCTCTCTTCCATGGACTGTGATATCAGGGACAAGCTCGCATCACCACGTCATATCATAAAGTGCAGAGGCATCTTCGTGACGGTCCCTTTCCGCAGGGGATTCACCCCTGAATCGGAACGTCTTGGGCAGCTTTTAGTTGTAAGCCTTTGCCTTAAGAGTTCTATCAGAGCTCCTGTGCTCTGTCTCAGCTGTCAGCTTGGCAGCAGCAGCGAGGGGGGCCAAGGTCACCCCCTCCACATTCCGTCTGGCCGTCCTAGTCCAGCTCCGGGACGTCTTGAGCTTCTTAGTTCCTCTCTCTGGTGCATGCTGCACTCCAAGACTCCTCTCAAATAGGAGTCCATCTCCTCCTCCTCTCTAGGAGGTCTCAGAGGGGTTTAGGGAGTTTGTTTCAGTTCTTACCCCAAAACTCTGTCTCTCTGTAGAACTTAGTCCTGCTCTGTCTCTCTGTTAGAGATGTCTGGCTGCACACTGGCTTTACTGCAGCTGTCTTGCTGACGGAGACCCATCCGGAAGGCAGACACTCATGAACTGACATTCTGGTGAAAAACCTCGTGTGTTGTAATCTGAAATGGGAATAAAAGCTATAAATCCTGAGCCAAAAAAAAAGTGTAAGAACTGCTTAGATATACCTATTAATAATAAACCTCAGTGACTTTTAATTAATCTGTTGTTCCTTAAGTAAGATATATTTCCTTTTACACATGAATGCCCTATCAGATATGTGACTTCAGGTATAAAACACAAGACAGAACAGCATCATTGCAGATAGTTTTTCTCCCTAGAAACACTTTGCTGTCTTCACCAGAGAAAACATGCAAGCTGTTTGGCATCTTCGGTAGCTTCAAAGTAGTTCATGAAACCCTATTCAAAGCCAGAGATGTGATTTGCCTTTTGGTCTGATTACCATCAGTGGAAAGGAGACATGTAGATGCTCTGGAAACCAAGTAACCACATGCTCCAGCATGCAAGGCATAGCGACACTTATCTCACAGTGCAGCTTTAATGAATTCCAGCAGCTTCTACCTGTATAAGAGAGCAAAGTGAGCAGCACTAGCCCATTGCAGTAGAGCTCCCACCTTCCTCAAAATATGCAGTAGCTAAATGTCAAGGATTACCACTTTTAGAAAAGACATGCACAGAATAATTTAAAGATTATTCTGAAACACAGGTTAGTACATACAAGTCAGCATATGAAAAACATAATGATATATACTGCAAATACTTACTGCAAATACATCAATGTAAACTTCTCAGTGTCTTCATGATTTGAAACAAGCAAAAAATAATGGTTATGTGGCTGTTATTTGCTCTTTTAATCTGATCTGGGATAGTTAATGTGTTAAAAATAGAACAACATTTCTCAGAAAAAACCCAACCATTCATCTGGGTATAATTATTCAGTTGTATTAATAGTCACCAGGTGCTTTTAGTGCCCCAAGAAATGCACCATACCTGAAGTTCTGTGTCATTCTTAATTTGACTCTGCCCAGGGGAGGGTGGGGAAGGGGAAGAAGACTGGAAAGGATGTGCGGTGCTTGTTTTGGCATGAACCCAAACTACACGAGGTGCGGTCTGAACCAGCTTTATTACAAAAGAACAGCAGCTTAAATGCAATGTTTAAATCGTGACGTGTGACCTCTCAACCAATCACACCAAGGCACTCCACTGTACATGTGGAGTACTTGGAACTACAAGTCCCAGAATTCTTTGAAGCACTCTTCCTGTAATATGAATCCCTACGAGGACGCTTCCACAAATGATCTCATTTGTGCAGCAGGACGTTGCTTGAAATAGTCATCATGCCATGACAAGTAGATTATATTGATTTTTGGCAATCATCTCTTTGATGAAAGTATTTTGGCACTTTGAAGATTCATCATCGGCATAGGCAAGAGTTATCTATAGTTTGTCAGTACCATAGAAGCAATATTTTAAATTAAAAGCTTAACTTTGTGAATGTGTGTGTTACCATTTGAATTGATTTCTGCTAATTGACCCTGATGAACACAGAAAAAATTATGAGATCAATAATATTTAGGTACTTATCTGCCTACCACAATCTGTGCTGTATTTGATAAGATAGTATTTCCAAGACATTTTTTAAACTGGCTAGAAAACTGTCCAAGAAGATAAACTATCTTTAAATCAGAAAATAGCTTCTTTCCTGCTGTCTTATCAAACAATACCATACAGAAATGTGTGCTTGCTGCATTTCTAATTGGCAAATTTTTGTGTATTGGATTAGAAGTTATGACACTTGATTTGGGTAAACATGTTTAAAAAAAACTTTGCCTCCTAGAAATAAAGCAAAGCATATGGGAGTGAAATATTTAATATTATTTTTGTCAGATGAATGCGAATACAGAGGAGAAAATGACTGAAATTCAGGGGTTACCCTGAAAAAATTAAGGGAAGTTTAAAGTATAAACAAAATACAGAACTTGGAAGAGACATCAGCATCATCAGAAGGTTAAACACAGAATCTGAAGCCCAGCTGTGAATATCTGTGAGACATCTTAAAGGTTAATCAAATATTTGCAGAAAGTTAGTCAATATTTCAGTAATGTTGAACTTCAGATTATATTGTTATTGGTAGTTAACTGGGATGTGGCAGCATGGACTGCATGGCTCAGCATGTGACACTGGCATTTAAGAAAAATGCTGCAGAATCATGGTTCTGGTCTCCAAATGACTGGACCTCACTGCTGAATTGATGCATTACACTCAAGGGCTACTAAAGACCAAAAAGCAGTGATCACTGTCTGATCAAAAAATCAGGTTGCAAAACACTGCTTACACCTAAATGTGTTGGAATGATCCCTGGTATGTCCTAGTCCCTCAACTTTGCCCAGGAACTGTCTGATAGTTGACACACGTCCAAACTCTGCTATGGGTGGTCCTAAAGGCTTAACAGCGTAAGTAAACACAGCTCAGCACTTTGGACCCCTGGCTGTGGTTTATTTACTGGTATAAATGTCATAAATGCTGCAGAGCACCTCTTGGATTTCAGCTCTAACTCCTGGATTTTAATATCATCTCTATTAAAAAGGTGTTACCACTTTATTAAAACTAAATAAAATCAGAATTGGAGTTTTAAATCCTGTTTAGTAGAAAAGAAATGTTTTCCCTGAGATTCCGTCTACAGTGTGGGCTAATGTTGTCTCACAATTCACCTTCAGCATTTTTTAGTCTTGTTGTCAAGGGAGGTGTTGTACCACTTCGAAACAGGTGTTCTCAGCAGCCTTGATCCCTTTGTGCTATCCTAGGACACATCCTTGCGGCCTATCAGGACAAGAGCTGGTTGAGTGCTGTTCCCCATTTTTCAGCCATCGTATCCTCCAGGAAGTCCTCTTGGAGCAGATTTGCTCTACAGACACGAGGTAGCCAAGATACACACCCACAGACTGGGACTGTGAAGTGCATCTCTCAAAACAGAGGCAGAGACTCTAGTCTCAGGTCTGGAGAATCCACTCTGATGAGCTCCTAGGTGGTGTGTTCCAAGGAGTAATGTAATGATTCAGCAAACTAGCACTGCTAGTTCCTATGTTTCTAATAGGATTAAAAAACAAAGAAAAATATTTTAGATACCATATTGAATATTTTTAAATTCAGAATAAAAATACAGACATTACTACTGCAGTTAACTCTCTAAAAATTTTATCTGACTTATGAACTAGATGAGATTTGATATCAAATTTATAAGAAAGCGCAGAAAAGTTCAAATGTCTTGAACAAAGGATGTTTAGGCTATCAAAGCTACATAATCAAATTATAAAGAAGGTAAATTCTCCCACAAGTGTTTTGTAACTCAACTAGGGCACAGAATAAATTATTATCTTTTTCTGTGTTTGTTCACATGTTGATATATAATACATAATGCATACATAATGCATTTTCAAAGAGTTGCCTGCATTTTTGATCTAGTACGTATGTATGATAGCTAATATGAAATCTTAATGAATTGTTTTTATTGACTAAAATAAAAAAAATTCTCTAATGCATAGAATTTTTCTATTTTCTTCCAGTTAAAATTTTCTCTTCAAAGAATTCTCTCTTGCTTAGCGTGAAAAAACATATATCCTGAAAACCTGCATTATTTAGTGCTCTTCATCTTTCAGTGTATTATTTAACATTCAACAACATACCTGAGGACATAATCCAACACAAAAGTAGAAAGAAAACCCCTCCTCCCCTGTCTAAAATTTGAGACGAAGTATACTCATTATTTGTGGCCTTTATTTTAAGAAAAATGAACTGTGAAGGGTAGCTTCAGGTATTGAACTTGTTTTATTGTTATAAGCTTAAAACAAAGCAAAACAAATGACAAAAGAATAACACTTCAGGCTTTCATCCAGGAATATATTCTGCGTGTATATTCCTCTTGCAGATGGTAAGTAAATTCAAATGAAAGTTTAAGAATATGCCTAAGTATAATACTTATAACACATTCAAACCAATGTAATTTGATAATCAGTATCAAATTTTTAAAATCCCATCTTCTACAGAATTTAATACCACCAATTACTATTTCTGATATTGAAAATCAACAGCTAAATTAAAAAACCTGAATGTAACTCTAGAATGTATGTTAAATGGAAGAATAATGCTTGATACACATGGTTTAAAAGCTGTATTTAGATCAATGAAAAATAATTATTTTCCACACAGAAACTTTGCTTACAGCATAAAGTAATTGATATAGTTGTTCAAAACATATGTACATATAAGTTAATTTTCCAAAATTTTGGTCTGTTTAAATAAGTTAAACAAATTGTTAACTTATTTAAAAATATAGGAATGTAAGTTACAAGATAATCTGAACTCAAATCAGTAAATAACTCCTATACTTGAAGGTACATTATTGATTTGCAAGCATATAAAGTACAAAAAGCAATAAGTATTTATACTCCTGCAGGAAAAATAAGCCAATTACCTCACAAACTCCTGTTACCAGTTTAGCAAGTAAAACAAGCATTTGCTGAAAGTAACATTGCTTGGTTTTTTTTTTTCAGAATATTATTTTAAAGGCACAAATAACACAAAAATTAGTATTGTCCATATCACACTCTGGGGACTTTTGGAATTTTTCTTCTTGTTCCTGTGTTTATTTGAATATTTTTCTCTAACTTACATAGTAATCATATACCTTAATTTATTCAGAGAAGAACCCCCTAAATTTTTATTCAAGACAACTTAATCACAAGTAATATAAAAAATATCTCAAACTTTAGAGGCAGATAATCTATTTCTGTGTTTCTGCTGAGATTGAAACCAGTGGTGGAATGAAAGCTCTAAAATTTCTACAGATGAATGAAAAATCAAAAGCACATCAGAATCTTGTACACGTGCAGAAATCATTCATGTGTAGCAAACTAAACACCATTATTACTCCTTTCTGGGACTGATATATTATTATATTTTCTAAATGTAATTCAAAGGATTAAAGAATAGAATACAGATTTGTTGATTTTGATGTCAGTTTTACCCTCTAAAAAATAGAAAATATAGAAAATTCTCTCTATATGACCAATCATTACATGGTGCGGTAAAGGTTTTTCTTAGTTTCTGGCAGTTTATAATATCAGAAATATATCAGTGAGCAGTGGAAAACCTCAGCATTAAAATCTCTCCTACTTCACTGGATTCAATTACTTGGTCCCACTAACCATTAAGATTTCCGTTTTCCCATTCATGCCCACAGACTCCAAGATTTCAGGAGTTAAGTCCCATATATTTTTATACATGTACATGAATATATACACACCTATACATATTATCTCTATTACTCCAAATAACGTATAGATGGGGACCCATTCTTGCTATCTTTCTTTGCCTTCTTTTGTCTTACTGCTAAGTAACTGTTTTACAAAGCAGAGCTTGTACTTATTTGGGTTTGTTAATAAGAAAAGTCAATTTTCACTGAATAATCATGTCTGCTTGTTAAACAGGCCCTTAGTTATTGTTATGCATTAACAATTTTTTTAGTAGGAAGGTGAAGAAAGAACACTGGTCATTTTACACACAGGCAACACAATAAACAATCAAATCTAAATATTTTTTAGTATCATTTTTATTGAATGTTTATATTATGATAACTATTATGTGCTCAAATCAGAATTGTTGTCGTGCTGAACCAGCTACCAGTCAAACAGAACACGCTGCTCTCCGAAGCTTAGACATTCAACAACTAGATATTCTAAGATAACATTGGTTCATACAGAGTCCAGATTTCATTAACGGTATGGGAATGGCTTCCTTCCTGCATCAGCATCTTCCTTGCTTTTAGTAGTCTGAAGGAAATCCAAAGCCCACTGGAGTGAAAACATTGGTAGGCTGATGACTTGGTTTTATTCTATTCTGTTTATTGAACTGTACAGATTGAAGAAGAATAATGCTGGATGCAGCTTTCCTGGAAGATTTGGTTATGTCACTTTGCCACAAAAGTGTAACACCTGGCAGTACCAGCAATGATTTACACACAGCTGAAAGGGTAGTTGTAGTGTGTGACTCCCTTCTGAGGGGAATTGAAGACCCTATATGCCAACCAGACCCATCCCACAGGGAAGTCTGCTCCCTCCCCGGGTAGGAGCCTGAGAAAGGGATATTACCAGGAGACTCCCTGGGCTAATTTGGCCCTCTGACTACTTCCCACTGCTGGTTGTGTAGGTCAGCAGTGACAAGGTCGATAAGAGAAGTAGCAGGGTAATCAAAAAAGACTTCAAGGCACTGAGTCACCCGGTTGAAGTGACAGGAGCACTTCAGGTGCTAACAGGTAGTGTTATCAATTCCTACCATAGCAGGGATGAATATGAAAAGGAATACACAGAAAGATGCAATCAGTAAGTGGTTTAAAGACTGGTGCTGTCAGTGGAATTTTGGTGGTTTTTGACCATGGGGCATTTTATATGGCACCAAGTCTGCTGGAGATAGATGAGATTCACCTATGTAGAAGGGGAAAAAGGATGTTAGCCCATGAGTTGGCAGGGCTGATTGCTTTAAACTAGATTTGAAGGGGGGAGGGGATGAGACTAGGTTTGGTAGAGATGAGCCTAGAAGTGGCATGCCTGAGATAGTGGAAAAATCAGCAGCCCAGCTGTAGTGCATGTACACCAATGCACACAGCATGGGTAAGAAACAGGAGAAGCTGGAGGTCACTGTGCAGCAGGAAAGCTATGACATAGTTGCCATCATGGAAACAGGATGGGATGACTGGCATGACTGAAGTGCTGCAATGGACAGTTATAAACTCTTCAAAAGGTACAGGCAAGGAAGGACAGGTAGTGAGCTTTCTCTGTTCATTAAGAGAGTGTTTTGACGGTACAGAATCGAGGATAGTGGCCCAGTCCTGTTCAATATCTTTATTGATGGTCTGGTTGGGGGGATTGAGTCTTGTCTTAGTAAGTTTGGGGATGACACGAAGTTGTGGGGGGAGTGATGATGTGCTGGAGGGAAGGAGTGTTCTGCAAAAGAATCTGGACAGGCTGGATCCATGGGCCGAGGACAACTGGGTGACACTCAACAAGAACAAGAGCTGGGTCCTGTCACTGCAATGCCATGCAGTACTACAGAATGGGGACAGAGAGGCTGGGTAGTGGCCCAGGGGGTACTGATTGACGGTGGCCGAACATGAGCCAGCATTGTCCAGGTGACTGAGAAGGCCAAGGGCATCCTGGCTTGCATTAGAAATAGTATGGCCAGCAGGACTAGGGAAGAGATTCTTCCCTTGTGCTCAGCACTGGTGAGACCAAACCTTCAGTGCTGTGCCTGGTTCTGGGTCCCTCAATTCAGGAAGGACATTGTGGTCCTGGAGTGAGACAAGAGAAGGGCAACAAGGATGGTGAAGGGTCTGAAGCACAAGTTCTATGAGGAGCGGTTGAGGGAGCTGGGGTTGTTTAGCCTGGAGAAAAAGAGGCTCAGGAGTGACCTCATCACTCTCGACAACTCCCTGAAAGGAGATTGTAGCCAGGTGAGGGTCAGTCTCTATTCCTAGGCAACCAGTGACAGGGCAAGAGGACATAATATCAAGCTGGGCCAGGGGAAGTTTAGGTCAGACATTAGGAGGAATTTCTGCACAGAAAGTGTAATTAGATATTGGAATAGACTGTCAAGGGAGATGTTGGAGTCACTATCCCTGGAGGTGTTTGAGGAAAGACTGGATGTGCCATGGTCTAGTTGGCAAGGTGATATTTGGTCCTAGGTCTTTTCCAGCCTACTTGATTCGATGATTCTAAAAGATCATTATGAGTCTCTGAAATGTCCAGAACAGCATCACATCTCATTAGTTTTATTTATGTACATAATTGTTCTGATAATAATTTTAGAAGGTCCATTCCAACATTTCAAAATTGTTAACTGCAATATCATGAAAGAGGTCCACACATTCCTGTCACTTTGTCATGCATAACTCTGGGAAAAGGTTAATGAAATTATTAAGTACTCCTTTTGTTTGAAATTATGATTCTCTGCACTCAGGGGGTGCACCCACTCTTCCTCCTTTTGCACTACTTAAAAGGGAAGCATGAAGTTAGTGGGAAATTATGACAGAACCACACTGACCCACTTAGCAAGGACTGGCAAATATGAAGAATTTTTCTTTTTTTTTTTACTGTTAGCATGAGCACTACTAACATAGTGTTCCAGGCGTGCCATTCTTTTCTTTCTTTACTGAGAGATCCTGCTCTTGCAAAACAGTTGCCAGGACCTCACCAATACATTGAATATTGCATATTGCAAATGAGTACTGTAGGGACGTACCTATTCATTATGCCAGTTCCATCAAAGCCTAGCCTCTTAATCCATTGAGATGTCAATGATTTGGTCTCCGCTATGCCTCTTCAGATCTTCAAGGTAGTATTTTGCTGTAGGCAGTGTGGATTGGAATAAAAAGAAAAAGACTTTGAAAAAGCCAATTAGAGAAAAACATTTCCAGTTTACTTTTGTGAATTTAAAAAAGGAGAGGAAAAATTGTATTTTAATTAAAATGCCGTTCTTTCTTGCAGTTTTATTTTCAATTTCAAGGAGGACTCAGAAGAATTAAACATTCACCTATCTGAACAACAACAACAGAAAAGCATTTTACAGTTGGATTATTTTGTTTCTACTTTAATGGCACCTAAATGTGAGAATCAGATTGGGATTCCTTGTAGCTGCTGGGCATATGTATCACTAAAGCAAACCTTAAAGTTGTAAAGCACTTAATATCTCAGCAAAAGTCATGACAGTGTTATGCATAAACTACCAGCGAGGGAAGACAAATGGAACAGCAATTAGTTATGGGCATGGTTTGCAGCTAAAGTTTTCACTCATCTTAATTCTGTTTTTATCAGTAACGATAAGCAACGATTGAAAATATCACAAGTGAAAAGAAAAGCAGCTGGCCCCAGTCAAACCAAGGCCCCATCCAGCACAGTATCCTGTTTCAGGGAGTAGCCAGTAACTTATGAACGGGGAAGAGTATAAGGAGCAGTAATAGAAATACTTCCCCAAAGTACTCTTCTGGTCTTCAGCAACTTAACTTCTTGATGTGGTGTCGCGCTGTTAATAGACTGGGGGGGTTTATTCTCTCATAAATTTCTCAGGTTACTTTTTTGCCAAACTGTTCGGAAGCAAGGAATTTCACACAAGTGCTATCTATCCTGTATAGTGAAAGGAACTGTTGTCACAAGAAGACTTGAAAGGGAGTAAAGTCGTGTTGGAAGAGAGGTGTGAAGCAGGCAAACGAGTGGGGAAGACTGGCCACAGTCTTTAATGGCATAACAGTTTCCAGGATCAATCACACTGTGAGGAGGTGGTAGCAAAACAAGCACTTGCATTGACTGTCTGCTGAGCTTTCTACATCTTTATATTCTACCAATGGGGTTAAGCTCAAGGATTTTTTGTTACTTCTTTATATATATGGCATTGCTACAAAATGAGGAGGAGGTGTAGGAAGAGTACTGCAGTTCCAGTGACTGACCCTGGTGCCCCTTTTACTTCTGTCGCCCATACTGTTTTTGTTGTAGCTGAAAAAAATTCTTCTAGGCATAAAGGGCAAAAGGGCAAGTGGAAATACCTCCTAAGGTCAGACTCCTTTCTCTTTACACTCTTCATCAAGCAGGAGTGTGTGGCAATGGATTTGCCATATGTAGGATGGAAAAAGTCCTGTCAGAGATGGACTAGTGAAGAAAAAGAAGAAAACAGCTCAAATGTTATAGAAACAGAAGTTTTTAAGGTGGTTTAAACAGGTTTTAAAATGGCTTTTGCTTTTCTGCAAAGTCATTGCCCCTTCTTCCCAACACCCCCTGTGAAGGACTATTGTCTCCCATACAGGAGCGTCCTGGGAAGATGTCCCGAGGTGTTTCTCATTGGTCTTTGTTAACACCTTCCTACTGGCTGTTAACTCCTTACCTAATTAGTTTTTTCTGTATGACCCTGAACCTTTAATTGGTCCCCTTTTGACCCTCCTAAAAGCCTTATAAACCCCTATCCCACAAAAAAATTCCTCTTTCGTCCATCCCTCCCTGGTGGTTTGTGTGAGCTCCTTACGGGGTTGCCAGGCCACGTGGCAGGGGCAGGGGGGAAGAGCATTCACCTTTCAGGTAATGGTCTGGCACCCAGGGCCTGAAGGTTCCCCCTCCAACTAATCCACCGTAAATGGTGCCCCGTGTGAGGACTAATCCGCCGTAGGAGTGTACACGTGGTTTTTTTCCACGTCTGTTTAAAGCATGCAGAATATTTAAAATAGCTACACAATGATTTAGTACTTGAAGTTAGTCAAGGTAAAAAGACAGTAAGATGGGGATCTTTCCTGACAACCGTAGAAACCACCAGCACACTCTGGTTTTGTTCCACTTTACAGCACTATCCGTTATTGTCAGCATCATTGTCATAGCTGGGATATGGCAACCTTTTTCTCCTAAAAGGCTTAATTTGTGATCTAAAACATTCCTCATAAGCTTAGTGCACATTCAAAGGGAATGGGAGACAGCAGGCTTAATATTGTATGGTGCTTTTCGCACACTGCAGGAATGGAAAACTCTCAGCATGGTTTATGATCAAGGTCAATGAATGCAAGTAAACTCATTAAAGCATTTATGGGGGGCCTGGATATAGATTAGGTGCCCTTACTGACCTCTGCACTATGCTTTCATTCCTCTGCAGATGAATAAATAAAGAGGCTTAATTGGAGCCAGATATTTTCAGTGTGAGTATTGCTATTAACATAATCATAGCATATATTCATACCTTAGTTCTTATATTTTGTAGTCTTTGTGTCTTGTTTAGAAAACATACATTTGTACTTCCTGAATCCAGTGACGCCTATGCTTTTGATATATATCCAGCAGACATACTTTTATCCATTTTTCTTAAATAAATTTATGTGGTGGCAGGGGAAAAGGTTTTTGGTTGAGGATTGGTGACTGTTTTTCTTTTGTCTTTAATTTTGTCTTTTTTCTGTTAATTTTAACTTCATTATTAAATTGAATTATACTGATGTTTAAAACCCTGGAGGCAAACTGGTTTTATTTCATTTCTTCTGATATATGAGAAAAAAAAATTAAGAGTTGTAATCTTGTATTCCATACTCTTGAGCTTACATTTTTAGTGAGTCTTTCAAACTAAAATTGATTTTTCTCTTTCTTTAAAAAAAAATTGCATATTTTATGAAAAAATTAATACCTTTGATTTTTTTTAATTGTTTGATCAGCATTCACATCTAGGATGATGAGAGGAACAGTTATCTTCTTAATTGTTGATAAAAAATCAACACTACTTCACACTTACTTTTATTTCTTTTTAAAAAGAAAATAAAATGCACAATATCAGTGTAAAAACTTTCACAGGAATTATAATTTTAAATCCTGCATTTCTGAGTTACTATCTGCTTTATGTCTTGGAAACCACCATTTCTAGGGTAATCCAAGCTACAAGCATTTGTAAAGTCCACTGACATAAATGTAAAAAGATCAATTGCAGATGATAGGGAGAACCAGAGATCTTCAGATCTAACTTTATCTCTCTTACAGTGAAAAATATTTTATGGCTATCTGAATCACAGAATCATAGAATTGGCTGAGTTGGAAGGGACCCATCAGGATCATTGAGTTCAACTTCTTGCCCCGCACAGGACACCCCGAGAATCACATCATGTGTATGAGAGCATTGTCCAACGGTTTCTGGAATTCTGTCAGACTGTCACCACTTCCCTGTTCCAGCACCCAACCACCCTCTGGGTGAAAAACCCGTTCCTGATATGCAGCCTAAACCTCCCCTGACACAACTTCAGGCCATTTCCTTGAGTCCTGTCACTGGTCACAAGATTGAAGACGTCAGTGCCTGTCCCTCCTCTCCCCCTCATGAGAAGTCATAATTGTGATGAGGTCTCCCCTCAGTCTCCTTCCTCTTCTCCAGGCTGAACAGACCAAGTGACCTCTGCTGTTCCTCATAAAGCTTCCCCTCTGGTTCCTTCACCACCCTCATTGCCCTCCTTTGAACCCTCTCTAATGGCTTAATGTCTTTTTATATTGTGGTGCCCAAAACTGCCACAATATTCAAGGTGAGGCCGCCCCAGTGTAGAGCAGAGTGGGACAATCCCCTCACTCGCCCAGCTGGTGATGCTTTACCTGATGCCCCCCAGTACAAGGTTGGTCCTCCTGGCTGCCAGGGAATAGCTCAAATACACTGTTGAGTCAAATGGTATTGCTGTCTATAATCTCTTATCTGAATATCTATATGAATCTATAAACACTTAGACTTGTGGGTTTGTGTGATAATTTGATATAGTGACTACCATATTGCATGTATTTTGCTGTAAGGGACAATATAGGCTGAGAGAACTGGGATTTTCAGCCTGGAGAAGACTTAGGAGTGACCTAATTTTACATTCCAGTACCTGAAGAGAACATGCAAAAAGACAGAGAGGGACTTTTTATAAGAGCATGTTACTACACGGATGAGTGGGAATGACTTCAAATTGAAAGAAAGTAGGTTTAGACTAGGTACTAGGAAAAAAATTCTTTACTGTGAGTGTGGTGAGGCACTGGAAGAGGTTGCCAAGAGAAGTCATGGATTGCCCATTCCTGGAGGTGTCCAAGGCTATGTTGGATGGGGTTCTATCAACCTGGTCTAGCGGAAGGGGTCCTTGCCCATGGCAAGGGGGTTGTAACTGGATGACTTTCGAGGTCATCCTTGAAACCCTTCCAACCCAAACCATTCTATGATTCTATGATATGAGTTGCTCCTTTTTGATCTGTATTAAACTGGGACGTGCAAAGTTTGAGTATCTATTCCTCCTCCACTCCTGGTTAAAATCCCAGTTCTTCCCTTACTAGTCTAATTATTAGCAAATTGCTAATAATAATTGCAGAATAAGTAGAAAAAGGGCTAAGACTGTTGCAGTGTGAAAGCTTGCTTGTCAAACATACACTTTAGTCAACAAGGATTGCTAGAGCAGCCAAACTAAATGCTTGTTTAATATAATGAGTTAACTGGGGAGAACACTGTCTTTTAGGAAAAGGCACTCTGGCATTTTCTACAGGCCACAGCTCCTCTCTCAGCAGCAAATATTACCAAAACTATTGCCAAAACCAGAAGAGGGACAGACAAACTGAGCATTCTTCCCCATTAGAGCCAAAACCTTAAGATTACTACTCCTGTTTCAAGCAGGAGAATGCTTATTAAATGACTTGAGGTCACTCAAGAAGGTAGAACTCTGGATTACTTTACTAGAGGTTTCAAGATACTATCCCCAGAGATACTTTTGTCTTGACATTCTTTACTTGATATATTTACTGTGGAAAAGAAATTGTTATGACTCTTCAGCAATGACATTTCTTGTTTACCTCAGCTGCAATGCATGTTTTTAAACACACCTAGCAGCCTTAACTCACAGTGACCAAAAAAAGAACATGCATTACAACAGTGTGCAGCAAAAGATGTGTTCATAGACATCAAGTTGCATCAGGAGTCCCTAGTCAGTGGAAATACAGAATCTGAACCTGAAGATTATGCCCATTGGAACATTTATTTCAAGCAGTTCCAGGTACTTTTGCAATAATGGGTCAATGTCAAGAGCTGAAAGATATTTCTGGGTCTGCTTTTTCTGATCTGCTGAAAGCCTGACTTTGTAACAGATTTTCAAAAGAATTTTCAGAGACTACTTGAGTAAACAAATAATTATAAATGTGTACCTATATGAGAGCATTTTTACCACATTATTCTTACTGATGCCACCTCTAAATCTGGCTTCATTTTTTATCTCCTCTATAAACTGTGTTTTCAGTATGCCCTGTAAGTAGAAATTTAGCAAGAAGAGCTGTGTACTAAAGTTTTTGGTACTTCCTTGAGGTTGTGTATAGATGATAAAAGAAAACATGATAAAGGAAATCCAGATTCGCATCTGCCAATATGAGTTTGTCTCCCTCTTCTGATGAAATATGTCTTTGGCCAACAAAGATATGTATTTTGCAATCTACCCAAAGAACAGGTCCCTACGTTAATTGAAATATCAAAAATTCCTATTCTGAAAATCGTTTCTGATTTGGATAAAAATAATGGCATTGTTATGGGACCATTGTCATGAACTGGTATTTTGTTGACTGAATAGTAAAATGAAACTCGTTGAATTATTTATTTGAAATAAAACTCGTTCACTGTTACCCCATTCTTAGAGACAAGATTCTACACATATCAGTCACAGCTACTGTGAATGTAACAGCTACTGGACAATAAACAACCCTCAGTTAATACTTTTCCGAAGTAATCCCTGTACTGTTTAGCATATAGAAGAATAAGTATTAATGGTTCACCTTACAAGTACAAGTCATCTAAATCAGACTGGTTTTCCTTTGGTAGACTGAAACTTTTACAAACAAGACCACAACAGACAGATGATGTGGGTATTCAGAGAAATACTTATTGTGCTAGGATTCAGGTACTTCCATTGTTGTCCAGATTTCACAAATAAAGAGTAACATGACTGAACAAATCAAGTCATTTTACTCTAAGATCTATTATTGTTCAGAGAAATCTTGACAGGTTTATTTTTAATCCATGGGACTAAAGGTGTAGAAAGTAAGGAGACTCTACTAATTTGAGAACAGAGAAAAGAATGGCCACTCATGCCAAATTTCAAATGAGAAGGCAAGGTCACCTCAACTCCTAAGATCACATGTGCATGCAGGGTTTGCTTTGAACCTGTGTTACAAGTCCTCTTTCCATGACTCAATTCTGTGCAAAGAAATTAGGTTGTGGAGGGTAAAATGAAGCTCCAGTGTGGCTTGGCAAGCTCACCACCCGGGGTGCATGCTCAGGATGGTTCAATACCACGTCCTGCAGCTTGGACTGAGGAAGTTTACCTGCTTCATCTATATATTTAGAGTGCACATGCAGAAGACCTTGTGTGGAGGTACATTTGCCTTACGTGACTTCTCACATGACTTCTCTTTTGTTGTCAGTGTGGCTAGCAAAGGGAAATTATTTTGCTTTTTCCCCTCCAGCACAATTTTGGAAGTTACCACAACTGAATGCAAAATCCTATCTGCCTGAGGGAAGGTAAGGAGGACTTTCAGAATTTAACCAAGAATACAACCCTTACTGTAAGGATTCTGTTCCATGATCTTTCTCATGCTGCCTTTACCTCTGTCAAACAACTTGTGATCAAGAATTTTCCAACAGGACATGATCCACAGGACACTCCATACTGAGGGTGCAAAGAAAAATAACAAAGCTAAAAAAAGGTAGGCAAAGGTCACTGTGTGCATACATCTTCTAAGATGATATTTAGAACAACTAATACAGCCCGAAAAAAATTGTGTAGGACTTTTTAATGAATTCAAGTTTGGTCCTGAGACACTTGAGATTTTGCTGTCAACAGAAACCAAATATTTCTGGGCTATATTTTTCACTGGTATGTTGGGGACTGAGTTAAACAAGAAAAACTAACATTATTGTGGAGGTTTATTTTATTTGTCATTTACTATTTAAGTTTTGCTACATTTTTCAAGCAGGCATTTCTTTCTCTTTTTGCCTCTGAAATTTTTGCTACGTGCCTAAGTAAGTGCAAAGGATTAAAAAAAAAAAAGTACTGACATGCACCACCTTGCACCAACTACTTTGCCGACAGACGTTTTTGGACAGTAACCTTTAGAAGAGCTGTAAGAAGTACGAGAGGTGTCCCTACCAACAGCCAGGGGGTTGGAACTGGACGATCTTTAAGGGCCCTTCCAACCCAAACCTTTCTATGATTCATTCTATGACAGTGTTAGAATATCATATGCCACTGCAACTGGATGTGAAAAAACCCTTGTGGCTAGAGAAATTATGATTAAACAAAATGGAAACTCTGAACATAGTATGTGACATTTTTAATATTGTTTAACACAAAGACCACTGCCATGAATACTATTTGACCATCCTTATTAAGCAGACCAGAAGTAAGCAAACACCACCAGCAACTGCTGACCCCATACTTTACCAGGTCCTATCTGAAAAAGAGAGCACGGTGTGTCAAATATTTTCAAAGCAGAATAAATAAGGAAAACAAGGATAAGGAGGAGGTTGTTAAAGCCTTAAAACTAAGAAAGCCAGGCTAAAGTCCTAGTCCTACTGCTAACTGAAAGCTAGCCAACATTATTCCAGTTTACAAAAAAGGTGTGAGGGAAGACCTTTGGAGTATAAACTCAGTACATAGAAAAGTTATGGAGACTAGGCTGAAGGCTGACCTCATTGCCCTCTGCAGCTTCCTGAGGAGGGGACGTGGAGAGGGATATGCTGATTTCTTCTCCTTGGGATCCAGTGATGGGATATGCAGAAACTGCTCAAAGCTGTACTAAGGAAGGTTCAAACTTGACATTGGAAAGCATTTCTTTACCCACAAGGTGGTCAAGCACTGGAACAAGCTTCCTAGAGAGGTGGTCAATGTCTGTCATTGTTTAAGTGGCATTTGGTCAATGACTTTAATAACATACTTTAAGTGTTGGCGAGCCCTGAATTGGTCAGGCAGCTGTAACAGACAACTGTTTTAAGTCCCTTTAAATTGAAATATTCTAATCTAGTCTAATCTAGTCTATTTCACTCCATTCTATTCTATCCACATCCAAGAAGAGGGTTTTTTTCCAACGAGAATATGATTTTTGCCCAGTTTAATAAAACATTGCTGGCATTTTTAATTTTTATAAATAATTTAGCAACAGTGTTCTTCAGGCATCTTGCACCTCTTACTAGCATATTTATTATGTTTATACTTTGCCTATAAGGAATCCAGGAGTCTCCACTTTACAAATCTCTTGCTTTACTCTTTCTTTTAACTAGGAGTCTCTGACTGTGGATAATATTTTATGTTTTTGATGGCAATCCACTGTGGATCATGTGTGTTACTTTTGTCATATTCCTGCAATTAACACCTTGGACTTACAGAGGGGTTTTATTAAATCCTCTTGTGGTTGTTCTCACATTAGTGGTGTACAAATATAAATTCACTGATGAAGAGTAGTGAACTTCAAATAGGACTCATTTAACACATATGTGCAAGAATAACTTGGTGTATTTCATTTGGATTCTACAGATATCTAAGTGCCTGAGAATAACATTAAGTGAAAAAATTTTCTCCATAATTTAATATCACAGACAAAATATTCTTTAAATGTTCTTCACCAGGACCAAAAATTTCACATCCCATGCCCTTTCAGGAACTTTAGAATGACTTTCAGTGGCATTTGCTGCAATGGCTTTTATACAGATTAAGAATTATCGTAATGCAGCGTACCCTAAAACCACTGTATTCTGTTCTTGGTCTGATTTCAGAGTAGAGAGACTCCTTCAATCACACTTCAATTACCACCAAACTCCACCTATAATGCTTCAAGCAGAACGATATTCAATCTATAACTTTTAGTTGCGTTTGTCTTGCCTGTCAAGTGTGCAAAATTTGGTATCTCTCCTAGGGAGTGTGATCTATAATTATTTTGGTTGGACTTAGAACTGCTGCTAAGTAAGAAAAAGTCTTTCACCATAATTTTTGTTTTGCTTTGCTCTCATTTAATTCTTAAAACATAAATCTTAACTGTACAGACACTGAGACCTCAAAATATGTAATTCTATAAACTGGAAAAGTCTATTCTTATTGAGGATGTGGAACCCTGGATATTTATACACAATTGTCCCAGATATTCCAAAAGCCCACAGAACTAAAAGCTTTACATCTTCACATCTTTCATAACAAGGTTGCAACTGGTGCATTTTTGTGGGGGGAACCTAGCTGAATTCAGGGTCTGCCTGGATACCCTTTTTCCTTTGGCAAAGATGTCACATTCTCTCATTTAAAAAATACATTTCTCTTATAAATATTCCTCAGGAACAACTTTAACCATCTAATGACTATCAAACCATCTCATCATTGACATTATTTGTAGCTATATATTCTCTATGGCACCTTTAGGACAAATTAAAATTTGTCATCTTTTGGCCAGCAGCTTGGGTGAAATGTGTCTTCTCTTTGATATACAATAGGTGAAATGTGCATAAAACCAGCAACTAGAGAGTTTGTTAAGACTATAACTTCTCTGAACTTTTTCTTATTCTTGTTGCTGTGCTTGTAGCCACAGTGGGCTTTTAAGATTTTGAGTTGCAACAAACTAACGTGTGAGGTTCCCGGCAAAAACAAACGAGTTGCATTTCTCCTGGAGACAGGAGCTTTTTGAATCTTGCTTTATCACCTGTTCTGTTGGTATTTTTATCTGACCAGGGATGACATACCTGTGCAAGGCTTTTCTTTTTATTGCCTCTTATATTTCAAAGCTTTTTTCCTATCTCAGACCTGACACTGACAATCCTTTTGTGTTTTCCTCAGTGCCTCAGAGGTTTAATGTCCTGCACAGTAGCTGAACCTTTAGAAATTTCTTCTGTACCTCTGCAGAGACTGCTTCAGTAAGGGCCACAGAGCTGTCACTGTGAAAAGTGAGAGACCCCTGTGGCTAAACATTCTCTAGTGTTTTTGTTTCTGAAAGTGACAGCAGAATGGATAAATGGATTTCTTTCAGCCATGACATTGCCCTACACATGTACATTGTCTTCATGGAGTCGTGTAATGGGATGAAACTGTGCTGGGAAGTTGGCTAATTCCTCTCATTTCAATACAGGTAATTTGTTTGTTGAAGGACTTGATAGTTGACAACTTGAACAAAATCAATTGTTGGCAAGCCTATTAACGTTAAATAGTTAAACATCTCACAGAAGCATGTTAGTTAAACACAATTAAACATTTATTGAGTGTCAAATATCAATGAATGATGGATAGAGCATTCACTAATTGACTAGAAAATTGGGGGCTACTGTGGTAACCACAGTGAATGGGAAATTCACTACAAATAAAATGGGGATTATTTTTGAGGCATTTTAAAGGCAATTTTCCATACAGCTTGCTGTGAGCTGAATAGTCTTATTTTAATTAATTTAGGGCCTGCTCTTCCAAATATTGCTATGAAAATCTACTGAGCAGCAATAAACATTCTACATGTAAGGACTGCAAATAGCTGTCTTCTTCAGAGAAAACAGTGAACACTGAAGGATTTGACAGACAGGTATCTGTATGCATTCAGAGGCCCACAGGACTGTCAGAAGGGGAAAGACAAGATTTTGACAGATTTGGTGAGTGTCTCATACTGATTGCAGCTGACGTGTTTAGCCCCTAAGATGCATTTCATGTTTGGTCTGAGCAGCTTGACAAACCTACAACATTGGATAGATCTTCTTGTTCTTTTATTGCCATTTGAAAATTACTGTCATACTTTTGGAATCCAACCGATATGTTGTAAAGCAGCCGAAGTGTGAACTCATATAAGGTAAGCTGGTGAAGCAGACCTTTCATTTTCTGTCCACCACAAAATATTGTTGAGAATTTTTCAAAGTGTGTGCAGCTGGCAATACAGAGAAGACTGAATGGTTCAGGTGGCCGATGTAGTTTCTTATTGATAACTGGTGCATTACCACAGAAGCTCTCACTTTACATATAACTAGTAAGTTGGCAAAGTTTTACTCAAACTGTTGTCTAGGACTTTCAGACTGGGGAAAAATTAAATACTTATGCCCCTAATCTGACAAATGATAGTAAAGGAAATTTTAGGCCAAAATTTTGAAAAGTAGCTCCTTGGTGTTTACTAAGCTGCCTGCACTCACTTTTCTTGAGCAGTGATACTGGCAGGCCAGTGTAGTTTAACTTTGTCCACACAAAACCTATCACATGCAAATGATACTGCCAAGAAAGTGTATGTGCAATCTTATGTGTTGACAAAGTGGGACTGGCTTGTGATGCCTTAGATCAAGAGCCATAAAAAGACTCACCAGGCAAATTTAGTATAAAGATAAGATAGAGAGCAGTCCTTTAATTTGAAGGCCTTCAATCATGGGAGTATAGCATGGTGCATGCACAAAGTCCAGGGGTTCCACAATTTATGGTATTGTCCATCCAATCCCAGAATTATCCACTCCCCAGATCCTCCCCCAACATGCCCCTCAAAACTGAGTTGGGGACCTCAAGACCTCTGTCCTCCCTCATCTTTCTCTTCTTCATGGCATGTACAGTCCTTTGGAGCTCCTCCAAGGTTAAGGGCTTGAAGGTAGCTTTGTCTATGGTGGATCTTGTTGTTCAGCCTAGGGTGCAAATGTTCTTAAACAGAATGAAGACCTTCCTTGAGAGAAGTCTAAACAAGCTAAAGAATTTAGAAAATTCCATATGAAAGAGGGAGAAAGGATTTAACATGTGCTAACTACTGTTCTAAAGTGTGACAAATTATACAGCTACGCTAAAATCTACATTTACCACGTAACTACTTCTAAAATTTACAAAAAGCTAAAAATCCTAAAAATCCAAAGGCATCACTAGATATCCTTTCAAAATGTAATCCAGAGTGACACTTGATCAAGATAAGTTCTTGTGTCTTGAGAATTCTCCTTTTTTGTGGTTTTATGTATTTCCAATGGCAAGAAGTTTTTAGTAGCACAGCTTTGAAAACACTTAAACTCAAGGGGATTTTATTAAAAGCTGCATGCAGGCAGTGAAGCCATCACAATGATGTCTGACTCCTTTATTAAAAAAAAATGAAAAAAAAATGAAAAAAAGTTTTACGGGGTCCAATGTGACAAAAAAAGGCAAAAAAAACTAATAAAAAAGATTTTTTTTTTCTTACACCTTGGGAGTAGGAAATAGTCCAGACACTCTGTATAGCCAAAGGCAGAGGAAATATAACAGCAAAAGACCAGGATAGCAGAAAAGTGAAATTAATTCTTTACACCCCTGTTTCATCTTGAAAGACCTTGCTTTCTGCTCTAGAACCCTTTTTTCTTTTTCTTTTTTTTTTGTTTTGTTTTGTTTTGTTTGTTTGTTTGTGGGTTTGGTTTTGTTTATTTGTTTGTTTGTTTTGTGCAGATGTATTGGGGTATCAAATGGTTTCAATCTGAATTGATATAAAAACCAGCATTGAATAAGTCATGAAAATGTGTAGTAAAAAATCATGCAAATTTGGTAAGAGTTTAAGGAAGCTCAAAACCCAAATAGCTGAGCTAGTAAGCTCTAATATGTAGTCTCACAATTAAAGCTGCATTAGTGTCACAGAATTAGAAGATGATTAGTGCAATGCCAGTTTTTGAGGAAGGTTCCAGGAGATGTCATGATAAGGACAGACTAATTGTATGAAACACATTGCCGGGCACTCTTCTGAAAAAAAAACCCCTATTATTCATATGAATAAATAGTAGACATTAAGGAAGAGTTAAGCAGATTTGGTTTAAAAACCTACTGTAGTTCTTTGAAGAAGACTGTAAGCACATGCACAAGGGACGGGCATGCCAAGTTGATATGCTCTGCTTGGATTTCTAAAAGTTGTTTGACAAAGTCCCTTCTCAAAGGGTCTTTGAGCAATTCAGCTGTTGTGGCATAAAGGGGAAGGCCATCGCATTTTTAAATAACTGACTCAGAAGACGGAAAGCAGAGAGTTGGAATAAATGGTCAGTATTCTCACGAGGATAAGGTTGGCAGTAGAGTCTCACAGTATGTGCATGGGGTCAACTTTGTCCATAAATGGTCAGGGAAAACGGATGAACGGGAAGGGGACAAAGTTACTGTCAATAGTAATGAAGTAAATACAAAGGCTGACGGTGAAGATCTGTGCAGGGAACAGGTAATAAAATGGCAAATTATGTTTCCAAATGACAAACAGAGGAGGACAAACAGTATGTAGGGAATTATTAGGAAAAAAAAGGGCAGATCATTGTCACATGAGTTTATAAAGCTGTAGCACATCTGTGCCTTGAAAACTCTCCATGGTATTTGTTCCCCCTTCTAAGAAGTGGGAAAATAAATGAAAATAACTATACAAAGAATCTACAGAAGACCCAAAGGTGTGGAATTGCTTCTGTAAGGGAAGTGATAAGAATTGTGGAAGGATCTTCCTTTGGAAGAGGAAGAAAAAGGGTAACTACGGATATTTTAAAACAAATACATCAAATCATAAGTGGAATGGTGGCTAACATAGATGCATTATGATTTGGGAGTTTCTTTGGCTTATTTTTTGTACAAGAACCTGCCAAAATCGGTGATTTTATCATGCACTAGATCTAAAACAATTAAGAAGAGGTGGTTCTCCTCAGAGTACATAGTTAATCTCTGGAGATGCACATGTTTGACTCAAGAGAAAACTGGAAAAGTTTGTCAAACAGAAATTATTAATTCATTATTAATAGAGGGACATCCTATTTATTCATTAATTACCTAACTGCAATTTTTTTTGACACAACAACATCCTGAACTAGAGTGGTATATGTTGCTCTGAAATTTGTTAGATTCCTTGATTCTGGAGAGTAGCTGAACAATACAGTTTCAAATACAATAGGGAGGACAATTGATTTACTCTCTTTTGGAAATATTTTGTGACAGGACATCTAACATATTCAAGAAGGTCATACTCGAGGAATTTCTCCCTTTTTGCTTATCATATTGTTTAAAAATAGAGGAACCAGTTGATTAAGTTTACTGTGACGGTTAATTAGTGTTTTGGTAAAGTTAGTCTCTCAGTAAAACAATAGACATTGCAGGGAAATTCCCTTTGAAGTTTGGGAAGAGAAGTAGTACAAGACCCAGGTGAAGCCTTTAAAAGACATTAATAGAGTTTATCATGTAAACAGAAAAAAAACAAACCAAATGAAACCAAACAAAAACCACTTAGGGGAGCTTAGAGGACAAGAAGCTTCCCAGCTACCAGAAAGCCAGGAAAGAGCAGCACTAGCAGTGCAGCTTGCTTCCATGCTGTCTATTCAATTCCTAAAGGCATGGTGCTATGTAATTTGCAATTAATCTACCTAAAAATTATAAATGGAACACATTAGACATCCACTGGGACTGCTGAGAGAGGAGTCTGGCCCAGTCATCATAGTTATCCATGCAAACAACAGCTGTCATACAAGATTAGATTACTTGTCAGAAGGGTCTGATGAATTACCATCTGACTATAGCTCCATATTTGCATCTTACCCAGAGCACTGCTTACCTATGCATAAATACTGGAAGCATACTATTCACTGTACATGAAATAGGTATGAATGGAATCATTATCATATAATTATATGTTAAAAATATTAAATATTGTTTTAAATTTGAAATAAGTTGCTGTTTGGTCACATGCAAAAATAGCTTCTTAATGAACATTTGGATTACTCAGTTACCACTTGCAAATTTATAGTTAGTCCTGGTTGGAAAATAGACTATAACTCCTCTTCACTTTTTTAAAAGAAAAACTTTCTGATATTCACAATTTATTGACACAAGTATTTGGAGATTTTCCTCAAAACATGAGAAAAAAACCTTTGCTATTATTTTAATAATAAATATTAAAATAAAAATGGGCTGAGTGTCATTTTTAGCTCTAAAAATTTTCACTGCCGTGTTTTTGAACGTCACTACTTACTGCTTATTTCCTGTGAACAAGCATTCATTCAGTCAGTGCCAATTCTTCTATAACAACAGAATAAGAATTTGTAATGGAGAAAAATGTGAACCAGATAGGAAGGACATGGCCTAGTTTTGCTAAAATCAGCATACCTGTCAAATATGTGTGTCTGTACCTGTCAAATACCTGTGTGTGTGTCTGTGTGTGTGTCCGCATCTGTGTGCATCTGATTTTAAGATAATTAATGGAAACTTATGTTTTCCTGATTCTGGACAACATTAAAAGCATTAAAAGCAAGATTTATACCTTATCGGCATTACAGGACCATTTTCTTGGGATATAGTGGACCCTGCAACATAATTAAGCTCCCCATATTTGTTTTATGGAAATGGCATTTGTATGAACAAATTGAAGAATTATTTGTTATCTGATCTCTTTGTACATCCAGGTTCCTAATCTGAGTGTACAGACATTTGGCCACGGACACCAATATCTACTCTGCCAGATTCATGGATTTAATATATTTGCATGCAGCTTTGCGGTACAGCAGAAAGACATTTGTCTTGTGATTGAATCTACTTATATATGTCTCTTGAATGATGAAGACCATCACACAGTTGACTCTGTGATGTGAGTGCCTAGGGAAAGTATTAACAGAGAAAGACCATTTGGAGAAATATATTCATCCCTTTTTAAAGCGATGGGAATGGTTGTGACTTAGAACACTTTTGCTATAACTCAGATGAGGAAGTCTGCCTGTACCTGTCATGGTGTAACACCTTATTCTCTGAATGCCAGACTTCTGGAAGGGTTTTCCCAATATCTCTGGAGGATGGCATTTCAAAGCATAGGATTTCCTTCTCCAGGGAAGCTCTGATGCCACAAGAAAGACTCAAAAAAAAAAAAAAAAGACAAATTGAACTTTTCCACAGAAAGAAACTATTCTGGCTTGACTTTTCAGAAAACAGGACTGAGTAATACATAAAAAATACAGTCTCAATAGTTAGCGGACCCTTGACTGAACATGTCCCCCAGGGACTCTACGAGTATAAAATTGACGTCAGAGTGTGGGGTGGGGCGGTGGAAAGCCCTGACAGGACATCTCAAATTCCAGCTTTCGGACTGCAAACTGTTTTCTCCCTCCTGCAAAATCAGTCATCTGAAATAAACACCTCAGGTAGAGATGGAGGATCCTGGGGCTCTTGACTTTGGGAGCTTGAATTCCCTGGAGACCCCAGCTGTGAGCTCATCTGCACGGCCAGGCTTCTCTGCAGCCCTAATGACCCAAACGTTGAGATGGCGGAAAGCAGACAGGCATCTTTTGGAAGCTTGTTGAAAATGAAGTGACTCTGTGAAACCTTCTGGGTCCAGTGTTTCTATATTTTTCAGTGAAAAACTGTTCACTTGGAAATTTCTTGACCAGCTTTTTCTGGAGGCTGTAGTTTGGGTGAATTAGACACATACTATGAGAAATGACAACGGATCATAGGGCTGAAATGGGGAAAGGAAAACTGCTGATGGGAGAACAGCTGAACAAAGAATTCAAATAATGTTTTCCATGTTTTTCTATATTTGTTTTTTTTTTAATGTTGTAGTTTATGTTCTCTTTTGTATTTTCAGACATGCAACTCTAAATCATAGCTCATGGTTGCAAGGCAGACAAGCAACATGAGTGATATTATAGATCACAGCTAATTTTGTGATTTTTTTATTTTTTTGGTCAGGCAAGATTTTGGACTGGATAGCACAAATTTACGGAATATTATTTGGTATTTTTGCTTTTTAAAAAAAATGGTTTGGACGAAAATGTATTTCCAAAACAATACCTAATTGCAATCAGATATTTATGTATAGAAGTAGAAGCATGAGTATGAAGAGCATAATGGAAAACATTGTTAGAGGGCTGCTTGGAGAACCAGACATATAATGCCTTTGGGGATTTATGGTAGAACTTTCTTTGAAAACATGGGCAGTATTCAGATGGCCTGAATACTTTCTCAACCACATAGTAGGAGTCTCAGATGCTCAGGAAAAAAAAAAAAAAGGAGAAATCTAGGTATCTGGGCAGACACCTCTACCTGAAAATTAGTGGTTAGGTAAGTTGTCTACTTAAAAGCTCAAGTTTTGAATCTGTGCACACTAATTACATCAATTTTGAAGGAGAAATAACTTTAAAGTGTCTTGCTTGGAAAAGATTTAGAGTAGTTGATAGAGTAATTACCATAAAATGGCTAATCTATTGCAGGTGTGCATATACTCGAGCATATTTAGTTCATTCAGCAGAATTCATCCAGCTTATAAACTGGGTTGGCTCAAAGCTTGCAGGCTCCAGCTCTAACAGGGGTTAACAGCATGGGTTTTATTACGAGCTTTCTTGGCAGCAAACAGGTAAAAACAAAACTTCAAAATCATTTTCCTTTGTTGGGAGAACCCCCTGAAGGAATTCAGAGGAAACGGTGTTGTCTGTCTGACACAGTTACAGTCAGCCAGCAATCGTGTCTCAGCAAGTAGTACTGCAGTCAGTAATTTATCTGCTTCATGCCTTGAGGGCTATAAAATAATCTGTATGATATACAGCAATAGGTGAGTTGTTAAACAAAAGGATTGAATGCATGTAGAGGTTCACATGGATTGTGTGTCACCTATGTAGTACCTATGTAACAGGAAATGTAGAGCAGTTGCTCCTGTAAGGAGAGGTGTGAAATTTTTTTTCCTAAAATCTTCTGCATTATCTATGTTTAGAAAATATATTGCTATACAGAGTCTGCACTGATTTAAAACAGGGCTAAGTTCCAATCAATAGTATATAAGTAAAGTGTTATCTGAGTTAAATCTCTTGGTGTCATTTGACCTACATATTGTAACATATTTCAGGGCTGAAAGGAAATGACCTGACTGTTAAAGGCATTATGGCTGGCAGAGTAACCAACCCAAGTTCCACCACAAGTCCATGAAATGGTGGCATGGGCATCGTGACAGAAATTCCTAGAAATGTTGAACGTGCTGTGGGGCTGGGCACACTTGGATATCAGCAGACAGACTGAGGAGAAGGGATTAGGACACTGCCTTTCTTCTCTGCAACACGTAGCTCTGATCACTTTCAAAATCTCTGTATAAAGACCAGGCCAAACTTTGCCCAGTCTCCAGAGAAGCTAAATGTCAGCAGGTACTGAGCAGGTACTTGGTCTCCAGTTCCCATGATTTAGACGTAGGTGAGATTAGGAAGGCATGAGGCCAGTTGATCAGTGCACACCCTGATCTCAGCTCTTATGCAAAACATGACTCATATGCATAATATGCATTGAATTCAAGCTACAGCTAAAAAAATGCATGGAAATATGATGGATGCAAGGTCCAGTGTCCTAAAACCATTACCTTGGTAGTGAAATATAACCTGGGCTGATAGTGCTGTCTTCAGCAGCCTCTGGTGGTCAGGCTTCTGCAAGAGCTCAATTTACTCTGAAGCTGCTCTTTTCTCAGTAGAGCCTTTGAGAAGGGAAGACAGCAGCAGTGCCTTTTCCTCAGTAGACAATTCATTAGAGGGATGACTCTAAGCAACAAGAAAAACAAAAAAACATACTGCTTTTTATGTGTCAGAATTCTCCCCAGATACTGGAAAGGATTGCTCCACTGCATCATACTGCATTCTGTACCATTATAAAGGGCTTATTTGTATTTGTCAATGTCTTTTGTGCAGTGATGGGTTCCTCTGAAAATTCATAACTACAAAGTGTTTCTGTAGGCTGATTTTTACAAAACATAGTTTTGAAAACTATAGGCTCAACTACACTAAAAAAAATGAAAGTATTTTTAGTTGACTAATAATGCCACACAAATATTACATACGGATAGAGTCTGGACTGTGTAAAACTTTTGAGAATATTCATGCCAAAAGCAAAACACTCATACAGAGATATATAGAACTTTTTAATCTAGGTGCTTCATAGAGTGTCTGTGTGTGTATGTTTGCCCATGTGTTTCCTATTTCTCCTCATTATTTTTCCTTGATTTAATACTCACTCTTCTCCCATGGCTTCTACTGAATTTGTGAATAGCCATTGAAGGTACAAAATATTTTCTCGTGTTCACACAAGACTAGCCAAAAGACACAAGAATTCATGTCTGACTAACAGTTCGTTCTCATTTGCTTCACCCCATGCCTAAAGTTCTCTCTAGAGGCCAGACTGGAGGTCTTCTCATTTACTTGTAGAAGTTTACAGAGAAGTACCTATCCACCTGTAGCTGGTTGCTGGTAAAGTCATCTAGCTTTACTCCAAACAAAGTCCATTAGGGGAACATTCTCCTGCGTTGAATTAACTTTACAGAAGCCACAGTAAAGTGGTGAACGAGTGTGACCTTATAACACCTCTGGTGTGCAAAGAGATTTGTTCTTAGCTAACCTGTTTATCTTCACATGGTGCCAGGTGCTCAGCCAGACCAACTGTAATCTAGCATTGATAGATGCATAGCTGGGATACACACTCCCAATATTTTTTAGCTAATTACCTGCTTGTAAAATGAGGGACATCTTTTGATTCTCCTTACCTGTGAATTTTTTAGAAGTGAAATTTGCAACTTTAAAAATCAAAAATACAAGATTTTTAGAGAAGGGACATAAAATATCCAGTTCCTTACCATTTTCATCCTTGTGAAAACTGAATGCTTAGGAATTTTGAAAATCTATCCACTTAGTTACCTAAATATAAGCAGCTAAATTTTTTCATCCTTATTAAGAAAGAGAAAGATCCACTTGTGTTCACTAGTTGATGTTATAGAGAGACTTGTCTTGAATGGTCTTTCATACTTATTTGAACAGGAAAGATTTTCATTTTAACTGAGTTGTATTGACATTTGCTTTCCTGTCAACAAGATCACAGAAAAGAAATGTATTTTAGAGCCACTGGGAGGAAACCTGGTAGAAACCTTCTAAGTTTTCTAGATTTCAGCAACTGTTCTACTTAAGTCCTCTGAGATAGAAAATCAGGAAATAAAAAAAAGTCAGCTATATTTTTGGCAGATAAATAACATCTGCATCTTGTTTAGCAATGATAATAACAATAGATATGAGACACTTGAAAAGTTCTTCCAGCTTGAAAATTCCAAATTAAAACTTTTAGATGCTTCCAAAAGGAAAATATTTTTAATCCCCTTGGTTTTCTTTCCCAGAACTTTTCTTCAAATATAACTAATGTTAACCTTTTGCATAATTGTCCATGACAGCTTGAACTACCTTCCATGAACGTCAGCTACACACAACACTTTCATAAATGTTACCGATCTAATGAATTTCTGGGTATAGAAACCCTAAGATTTTAAAGCAAAGTGTATGAAATTGTCACTGGAGATCATGTTTTTAGAGGGGAAGTATATTTGGGATGAGCGTGTAAGGAAACAAATTATAACAGAGAAACAATAAAAAGAAAGTTCAACAGTGGCAGGCTAGAACGCGAGAGGCAGAAAGAAACTGTCAGATGCAGGAGCTGAGACTTGTTTTGAAAAAAGTGCTTTCTGGCAAATCGTGTTCCTATGAGTGAACCTGCCTAACCTACTGTAGTGGTTTGAACCTTGTTCTCCCCAGAGGCTAAGAGAAGTGGTAGACCCCAAGGGGTGGAAACCCCTGGAAGTTTTGAAGTTCTGCCCAATGGACGCTCCTGCAGAAATGTAAACATATCACAACCAGACCGGAAAAGAAGAGTTGTAGTTTGTTGGTTGTGGTAGGAGAGGTGGCCATGTTGTAGAGCCACGAGGAAGGGGCTCTGAGCCCCTTGGGGCCTCTGGCCCCCTCCCAGCCCCTGGCTGGGGGCTGCAGGGACCTGGAACAGCATAAAGCTGGGCTAGGTGCCTGTAGTATGCCGGGAGATGTTTTTCTCCATGGGCACAGAGCAGCAGCCGACGCTGACCAGAGAAACAGTGGCAGAGAGCCAGAGATAAGAACCTGAATTGAAGAAGCAGCAGAAGCAACATGCAGCACTGCAGAGGAGACTCCTGGAAGGAGAGTCGAGGAAAGGAGAGCTAGCAGCTGAGAGCTACAGAGTTCTTGGGGGTAAGACTGTACCACACTCCCCCAAAACTCCCTTGAGATCCCTCTTGGAGAAGAGGGACATGGACTCCTATTTTGGAGAGCAGTTTTAGACATGCAGCACCGGAGAGAGAGGAGCTGAGAAGCTCGGAGCGTCCCGCAGCTGGACCGGGACGGCCAGATGGAATGTGGGGGGGGCGACCTTGGCTTCCCCCCCCCTTGCACTGCTGCCACGGTGGCAGCCTGAGAGACAGGGCACAGAGGCCCTGCAAGGAGCTTGAATCTCCTGGAGATACCAGACCGTCACGAAGACCCCCCTGTGTCTTCGTGATATGACGTGGTGAAACGACCTTGTCTGGGGTTACGAAGACCACGGAAGACCCCTCGGTTGTGAGGCGATGGGGCCGGGGGAGCTTGAATACCTCCCTCGTGGACGCTGGCAGAAAGCCAGCTATCAGCTGCTGCATGAGATGAGAAGAAACCTGCTGCCTCAGAAGATGCTGCTGTTCAGAGACTGGAAGGGATCTGTCCTTCTTTCCCTCCTGGACTTTTATTTGGAGGGGAGAAGAGATCTGATCCATTGTAAATACATATGTCATGGTAGAGATAGTTTGTGATCATGTGTATAATGTGATATGGTATTTATTTGTACAGTCATTGTAATATATTTCCCTTTCCCCCACTTTGAGTCTGGTGTGTTTTGTCTGGAAAAACCCATCTCACATTAGGTTGAGATGTGGGAGGGGGAATGGAGCTAGGGAATTGGATGTTGGGGCTATCTCAAACCATGACACCTACCAAGCAGGTTAAAGCAGTTTTGCAGAGCTCAAAGATTTGCACTGAACACTTGAACTGTCTTCTAACAACCACATTTGAAAGACCGTAATTTCAAAGAAAATCTGTACGTAGAGTTAATAGTATAGTCTTTAGTGTTACCGGGATGGATTTTTTCTTTTGAAAATTAATATTATGATAGTTTTACTTTGAAAATTAATATTGTGATAGTTTAAATCAGCAAAGGAGGTCTTGCTCTCACTGTTCCAGGAAGCTGTGAAGAGATTGGTTTCTATCATTAGAGTATTGTTTATGACGATGTAATTTAAAATGCTCTGTTAATGCCCTAGGGTTTGATAGGAACAATGGTAATGTTTAGCATCTTCATGTGCTTTTCTGAAAAAATATTTCACATATTTTATGGCTTTGTGATAGCACCATCATTAGGAGGCACAAAAATCACCACTGGACTGATGTCATCTCTATTAAAAGGGTGCAGTGTAGTAACAGGGAACCTAGTACCTGATTTTGAAAGATTTTGTGCTAGTTTGTGGGTTTTTTTTTAAGTCTCTACAAGGGCAAGAGTTTGTAAGAAGTTGCCTGAAGAAGTCAGAGTATGTTGGTTTTATACAGCCTTGTCAGATTTCAAAATTTGTCTGATTAAATAAATTGTGACTCCTTTCTGAAGCAAGGAAGAACTTGCCCATATGGATAATATAAAAGCATGTGATGACCATGTCATGCCATGCAATCTACAGAAACTGTGTTTGGATTTGGAGAAAAAAGTGGGGAGAAAATAGTGAATAGGAATCAATTGTGTCACTGGTTTTCTTTACACGTTACAAACAGTTTCAATGAAAGAAACTTTCAAAAGCTGACAGTGCCACCATAGTGGCCACTGACGGTTTCATCAGGGTTTCCTGACCTGCTGAAGAGCATTTCTCATTTATTTCTTTCAGGGCAGGAAGGAAGATATCGGCTCCATGACAGAGAGGACCATGTTACAGTGATTCTGTTGGTTTTTAGTTGTGTGTGTGTGTGGTTTTGGTTTTGGTTTTGGTGGGGTTTTTTTGTTTGCTTGTTTTTTGTTTGTTTGTTTGTTTGTTTTTTTAAATCCACAAGGCTAATATCCAGTCTGGATGAATACAACATTTTGAGGAGTCATGGTGAACTTCAGCCTCAAATCAGAGCCAGGACATAATGCTGTGGTACAGCCTCAGTGCTGTCGTCACCTAAATGTCTTGGGTGGGATCCTGAGGCAAGAGATCAAAGGAATCAGGAACCATGTCCTTGTCTGCCAAGGACTATGGAAGGAATTGGACCATTTTTCTGCACTGACACCAAATGTAAAGAGATTTATCTCCTCACAGTTTTCTTTTTCCAGGCATGGATCATTAATAATGGATCTTTGAAGAATACTTTGACAGTTGTATTACACAGGTTCCATGTATTATGTAAAGTACAAATAAGGCTTTTTCATGAATGATACCTTTTATAAGAGCAAGAACTCCCTACTTTAGTTTATAATGAAATAGATTCCTCTACAAGAAAACAGTGCCAGTTTAGAACTAATGCCAAAGCTTATTGATTTTGTCTTCAAATATTCCCAGGAACACTGATATTGTTGGGATAAAACAAATTCTAAAGTATTTTCTACTTTCTGTTGTTGTCTTTGTAATTGACATTGTGTCATTCTCTCTACTGCTTAGCCTCCAACATTCTTTACTTCAGGCTGCCTGAAGTGTATAAGAAGTCCCTTTTGACCTTGGACATATTTTCACTTTATGTGAAATGCAAATTGCCACTTTCAATCTCAGAGGGAAATATGCTTTTATGAGTACCTATTGTAGGCCTTGATTCTTCTTTTGGCATATCATCTAGAAAATGTCATACAAAATGTTTTGAGCTAAATGTGGAGCATCTGCAGCTTTGAAACAAGAGGTGGATGTGTGGGTTATAATATAAAAACCAGCTACCAATGATATGCAAATTGAAAATTCTTCCTAGCTTCCTTTGAATTTTGGTAAAACACTTAAATACTTGTCTGAAGCCTCTTCAAATGTATTCAAAAACTTTCGACCCACAACATCAATATTGTGATGGTTTTATATAGACTGTGGATAATGGGCTACTCCACAGGTAATCTAAATGAAGTAACAAATCAAGGTAAATGAAATATGGTTCTTAATCACCAGAGGCTCTTCAGGAGATCTTCAGGATATTTTTGAGACCATACTGCTTTTTTTCTATATATATTGGGGAAATATGCCGTAGAAAATCTGTGAAAAATACATCCCCATTATGTGCTCGAACTCCTATTAGCATGATGTATGGTGAGAATATGAATACAGCATCAAATTGAAGGTGAATATCCTTGTTTGCACAGCTTTTTAAATGTATCTGAGCTGATGCTGACACTTAGGAACCAACTGTCTCAACACTATTTCACCTTGTCATGACATCAGCCTAGAAAGATCTATTATTATTTCAAAAAGTCAAAGTTTAACACTCCTAAGCTGTGTCTCATCTGTTCAAGTGTTTGTGCATTCTTTGTTTTTTGCTTTAACTCAAAGGTATTTTCCTCTTTTCCTGCTATTTTTGTTTTGTCCACAAATTGTTTTGAGAAAACTATGTCCTTCTGCTGGGTGTTGTGCTTTGAAATGTTTCAATAGCTATTCAGTTATCCAGCAATGCATAGACACTCAAATTCTTATGAATTAAATAATGGATAGAAAGACTACATGAATGGACAAAAGAGCAGAAATAGAATTTGAAACAAAGGTCGGATATTAAATGAAGCAAATCTAGAGGATGTAGATGAATTGTATGGATGTCTTTACAAATATGTGCATAGTACTATTTCTGCCTTTTCCCCCTTTAAAGCCACTTCTTATTGAAGAAAGTTACCTTTCATTCAGGTTTTCCTGCTACACTGGGAACAGGGGAAGACATTCTTAAAATATTCAACAAAATGCATAACCACTCGAGCTGCATTACCCACTGCATGCTTGCTTTGACTTCATCACTATTGAAGGGAAAAACATTTTCTTTTCCAATTGCAATTTTATAAGAAAGCTAATTGGTTTTGCCCTATAAGGAAAAGAAGATATCAAATTATTTCTTTCCCTGTGGAAAAAATTAAAGTTAATTATAAATCTGATATTGTCACTCAGCAGAAGATAAAACTAAATCTGTCATCTGGGTGACTGCTTTCCTGTCACACATGAAAACAAGTGTGAGAGAGAAAGAGCTGTCTGTTTGCTCAGCAGTAGTCCATTTGAGAAGACAAAAGAAGAACTCAACTTCAGCAAAGGTGTGTCAAAGAGCAGTGCCAGGAGGCATTTTCAAGCATCCCAGACAAAAGAAAAGGAAGACCTCAAACTGATGTAGGCAACATTGCCATAAGCACAATTAGTACAGTTGAATTGGTACTAGAGAAAGGTACCTTCAGGCCTCAGTTACTCGAAAGGTCTGAGTTACAAGAAAGGTTCTCTACTGGGAACAAAATCATGGCTTATCAATATTTCAGTATCGGTGTTACAAACAGGGCTTTCCATTCATTATATTTTCAATTTTTGCTACTCTCAAAAGAAGATTTCTTCTAGTATTAACCCTAGCTGACCGATCCAGCTGCAGGTCAAAACATATATAGCAGTGCCTCCACCTCCCACAGTACACTTTATTTTTTACTTAGATATGTGAATGAATGGGAATGTCTTTATTTTTTGGTTAATACGTAGTCTACTAACCATGAAAACACCTGCAGCAAAAATTAATTCTTCTTTTTATACCAAACAGGATTTTAGTAGAACACACCTCTGAGGTTTAAACACAGAAAAGTGCAAAATTTTTTTATTGCTTCCATAAAAGGTAAATATTTGGGGAATTAATGTATTTTATTTAAACTAATTTTTTTAAAGCATAAACAAAATAGGTAATACCATGCAACAGAGTAATCTGTGCTTATCCGGGAAATGTTTGTGCCTTGCTTTTGTGATTTGCTTGAAGAGATTACTTAGAGGAATATACATTGCTTAGAGCTTGAAAGATAATGGAAGAGTCATCTAGGGGGAAACTACCCTGAGGAAAGATTTTGAAAACCTGTCTCGGTCTGAGCAACTCTGAAAGGCAAGGCAAAAAAATGGGCCCACAAAATGTTTTTGAATCTGGAAATGTAGTTGCCTTTAACAAAGTTACTTACAAGTCTTCTAGATGTCTAAGAATCAGAGAAATTTTGAAGGTTGTCAGAAGAAAATAAGTTGTGGAAAATGTGTATTCAGGGAATGTGTATGCATGGAAGCACTGAATATATGTTTATGCTGTAAAATTACTTTCATGTGTGGAAAACCTTTGCTTTCCTTAGGGAAACAAATATAATTTTATACAAGACATTAGAAATTAAAGGTGAAAAATACTTCATTAGATCATTTTCTCTATGCTTTTCCAGTGATGACAATCACTAGTCTTTCAACTTTGCGCCTTATATCATCACACAAGCTTTGAAATTAAGTTTCCCCCAAAGGCACTACCAGAATTTTTTTATTTTATTTTTTCATACATTTCTAAAGCAGCCATCACTAGCATCTTCACACAAAAACGTATCCAACATAGGTAAACTCTCAAAATGGTAATAGAGCTCAGTAATCTTCTCTGTACATAACAGTCTCTTCATAAAAAATGTCAGGTATTGAATGGAGTCCAGAGACCTCAATGCTTGTTAAGAAAATGTTATGTTGGAAGATAGAAATTATACCTTGCTTTGAAAAAGACAAAATAAATGGGAGATAGGAAAGATTAAGCCTGTATTGCAGCTCCTTGATGTACTTATCAAGTGGCAAGAATATGTCTGCTCCACTGCTACATCATTAGGAAATTTGAATATTTTGAAGGCTCCTAGAAAAGTGCAGAAGAGTCTGAGATTTGCTGTCTGATGACTGATAGGGACTTGAAGATTTCTTTTTGCCTCCACAATAAAATAGATTTGGGTTTCCTCCTGAGATCTTCTAAGTCTGTGTCGCCTAATTAGGTTTCTACTTTTACTGAGGCCTGGGGGATAAATGGCATCTTGGTTTCTCCCGTTCTCATCCTGGAATGCATTTCAGATTTATTTTTACTCGGGAATAAAATGCAGATAACTTTTGGGGCATGCTGCAGATGCATGTGTAACATATGGAAAACAAGCACAGAAGTACAATCCAGTGTCCTTTCTGGTTTTGACTTCTACGACTCTTATTTTCTGCTGAAATAAACCCAAACATACATCTAAAAGCAGAAAGAAGCTGTGGTATCTGTGCAATATTCTCAAAAAAATCATTTGGTCAAAGTTACTGTAAAATTATATAGAAAAACTTTGTTCCTGCTGGTGCTATCACTGTTGCCAGTATCAATCAGACGTCAGTACGCACAAAGTCACTGGAACTCACCCAGCATGAGCCAAAATGGAATCAGAACTGCAAGCTAAATTGTTAGTTAAGGTATGGATAATAACTGAGGCTATTTTTTTGTGGCTTCTCTGCTTGCTCATTCTACTTCAAGCTTTTGTTCTTACACGGTAGACAAGAGACTGAGTAGCTGATACTGGTTTCTGAAAACCCTTTTATAGTGTAAAAAGTATCAATTATATGCAATAAAGAGCCAGATAACTCTTGTCAGATGTCTGCAGTTCTATGAGAAACAAAAATGGTTTTCCGGTGTTTTTCTTTTTCCTCCCTTGTAAGGATGCTTCAATAATGGCTCTCATCATGTACCCACATTCTGCAGGCATCTATGGTGGACAATTAGCAAGTCACTGTACAATGCAAAAATAATTTAAAAAGCCACCTCTGACAGTCTTCACAAATTATTAATGAAAGAAGAGGCAGCAAATAACAATTTCCTTGTTATATGTGCATCATAAAAAAATTAAAATTAAAACCCCATCAACCAACCAACCAAAAAAACCCCACAAAAAACCCCAAAAGAACACAACTATTCAATTTATGAGACAAATTCAAAACTGTGCAATATTATCTCACTTGTGTCTGAAGGGCTTTTTATTTCCACATATGACATCCTCATCACAGTATGTTATTGTTATTTCTTCTTTGGGAGACTGAACATGTAGCCAAAGACATTCAGCAAAATCAGAGTAGGTGCTCTAATTTGGGTAGGCTCTGTGATACAATTCCTACTCTAAGTATTTAACATGGTACATATATTTTTAGGACACAAAATCTATCTTTGTCTCCGTTTTATATTTTTTTTACTATAGGGGTTGAAAATTTATTCTAAAAAGGATTGTTTGGTTTTGGCTATTTCTCCCCCAGAACTGTAGCTTAATGTGCTATTTGTGAAACATGTAACTATTCAACCTTTACAGTACCATTAAATCAGGTGTGCATGTAGACTGTGAGCAGTAGCAAGCAACAAAAGAAGAGAAGGTCTTTTGTGTGCTATTAAAACATCCATGGGAGTTTAACACCTCACATCCTGGTTTAGTGTTGATATTGAAAATTGTTTCTAGGAGAAAAAAATAGAAAATGTTGGTAGCATTTCTCTCCCCAAACACAGTTGAACTTCAGTTTTGATAACTTCAGTTTTGATTACATTCACCTGTGCTGCTTGTGATTGAGACAGATTGTCTACTGACATGCTCAATTTCAACCCTAAGATACCAGCTTGGATACCAGAAGGATTCCAGCCTTATTATCTCTATCCTGTGCCAAAGATAGCAAATCCTTTTGAAATGTCTTATGCTTCTCTTCTATTTTAGTTAGCACATCTGAGATTAGCTAAGAGAACTCCAACAGCTTCAGCACATCATTTATTAATCTTCTAGTACATTTCAGCTAACAAATTTCAGGTTCTTTAAACAGGAAATCAGTTCCTTTGACACAGCCTATGATAAAGTTGAGTTGTAATTCTGATATCCTCGGACCTTGTATCATCATTCACATGTGAGGAAAGTGCATGTTGCTATTGCAACATACTGATGTACAGTTTCACCAAGTGTACAAATTTGTAGATGACTCCAAGCCGAGTGGTGCTGTTGACACACCTGGAGAACAGAACCATCCAAAGGGACCTGGACAAGCTTGAGAAATGGCCCTTGGGAACTTCATGAGGTTTAACAAAACCAGGTGCAAGGAGCTGCACCTGGGTCAGGGTAATCCCTGGTATCAACACAGGCTGGGGGATGAACAGACCAAGAGCAGCCCTGCTGAGAAGGACTTGGGGGAGCAGGTGGGTGAGAGGCTGGACATGAGCCAGCAATGTGCACTCACAGCCCAGAAAGCCACGTGTGTCCTGGGCTGCATCCAAAGCAGTGTGGGCAGCAGGCGAGGGGAGAGGATTCTGCCCCTCTGCTCTGCTCTGGTGAGACCCACCTGCAGTGCTGCATCCAACTTTAGGGTTCAGAGGAGGCCACCAAGTTGATTAGAGGGATGGAGCACCTCTTCTATGAGAAAAGGTTGAGATAACTGGAATTATTCAGCCTGGAGAACAGAATGCTGTAGGGTGACTTAATTGTGGCCTTTCAGTACCTGAAGGGAGTCCACGAGAAAAATGGAGAGACAATTTACAGGGGCATGTAGTGACAGGACAAGAAGGAATGGCTTCAAACTGAGAGTAGGTTTAGATCAGATATTAGAAAAAAATTCTCTACTGTGACGGTGGTGAGGCCCTGAAATTGATTTCCCGCAGATTGATTTTTCCATGACATTTTTGGTAGCAGAGGATGGTTGCGATCCATCTAAATAAAGAGATAAGAGCCATGATGCTTATGGTAACAGAAAGAGTTTTCCAGACAAAACACAGACTGTACCACTGTAGAGAAAGTAAAGCTATAGTAATGTAAGTTAAGTATTAAGAGTAGAGTTAAGTTTGTGATAATGCTATATTGATGTGTAGTAGAGAGATTTTGATTATATTTTAGTTTATTGAAGATTGCATGTTGATTAGAGTTTTTCAAATTGTTGTGATATGTTGATATTTCGCAAAAGCGAGGGGGTGGACAGTTGTGGTGGGGGGAAACAGTTTTCCCCCTGAAGTTATAAAATGGTAAAACCCCAGGGGGTGGTGACCCTTGAAGTTTTGAGGTTTTACCCAATGAGCACTTCTGCAAAATATAAACATATCACAAGCAGAATGGAAGAGAAGGTAGTTGTAGTTGTTGTAGAAGAAGTAGCCATGTTGTGAAGCCACGAGGAGAAACAGCAGGAGCCCCTACTGGGGGCTGCGCCCCCCCAGCCCCTGGCAGGGGGGCTACAGAGACTTGGAACAGTGTTAAGCTGGACTATGTGTCTGTAGCTATGAGCTGGGGGATGTTTCTCCACTGTGAGCCGCAGTAAGAGACACTGAAAAGCAGCAGCAGAGACAGCAGTGAACAGAGGCTATGGCTAAAAGCCAACAGATAAGAAGTGAACCAGAGAAGCAGCAGCAAACAGCATGCAACCAAAGAAGACGCAGAGTTGTCTGAGAGAGCCGAGAGAGCCAGCAGCAGAGAGAGAGGAAGTTGGGGTAAGAACTGAAATAAAACCCCATATCTCTTTGAGACCCCTCCTAGGAGGAGGGAGATGGACTCTGACTTGAGAGGAGTCGTAGAGTGCAACATGCACTGCAGAGAAGAGCTGAGAAGCTCAAAGCGTCCTGGAAAGCTGGACCAGGACGACCAAAGGAATGCGGGGAGGGTGACCTTGGCCCCCCCACTGCTTGAGACAGAGCACAGGAGCTCTGGTAGAACTCTTGAGGCAAAGGCCTTCAACTGAAAGCCACCCGAGATGTTCTGACTCAGGGGTGAATCCCCTGAGGAAGGGACCTTCATGGGGGTCTTACACCCCATGACATGACTGTGGTGAAGCAAGTTTTGTCCCTGCTGGCAGTCCACGGGTGAGACCTTCGCTTGGAGTCGAAGGACGAGAGGGGTGAAAGAAGACCCCCTTGTGTGTACTGGCAGAGATCCAGCTACAGATGTGTCCTAGTTAGGACAGCTGAGATCAGTTCATCATGGTATGGGTGTAACCCAAAACTGTATATTCTATAGCCTTCCATGCCATTTCCCAGAAACTGTTGTGAATAGACTATTTGCACCCTCTGCCCATAGAGCCTGACTCCTCAGGCTATAAACTAGTGTTAAGAGGCCTGTGAGATAGGAGGATGCTCTTGTCCTCACACCCTTTGTGGAACTCCCCGCCCTGAGGGAAGTACTGAACATTCCTGCCTGAACTGGAGGGTATATAATCTTGGAGTTTTGGAACATTTTTAACCACTCTGTGGGATCCAGAGAAAGACTGCAACAGCTTTTTCCCCAGCATCTCACTGCAATCACCACTTTTGACCAGACTGCAACAGCTCTCCCACCAGCAGGTTCTTCCCCTCTCCCTTTACTTTGGACTCAAGCGGGGCCCAAGGAACACCACTTTGTTCATGCCCCAGGGTACTGGGTTATACATTTCGGTTTTGTGGGATAAGACCAATTGTTTGTTTGTATGATTGTACTTACTGTATTATTTTAGTAAATTGTTATTCTGACTTATAATCTCTCCTTTGAGTTGAGTTCATTTCCCCTGCTGGTTAACTCTTAAACCAGCACAAGATGCTACATGGAAGAAGAGTGAAACAGAGAGACTGCTGCCCTAGAGAAACTGCTGCTCTGAGAGTGGAAAGAGACCTTTTCCTTCTTCCCTCCTGGACTTTTATTTGGAGGGGAGAAGAGACTTGATCCATTTTAAATACTTATGTCATGGTAGAGATAATTAAGATTGTATATAATGTATTGTAGTATTTATTTGTACAGTCATTGTAATTTATTCCCTTTCCCCCATTTTGAGTCTCGTGTGGTGTCTGGAAACCGTCTCACACTGGGTTGAGATGTGGGAGGGGGCTTGGACTAGGGAATTGGATTTTTGGAGCTCTCAAACCATGACACTGCCCCATCCTAGAAGTGTTCAAGGCCAGGCTGGGTGGAGCTCTGAGCAATAAAGTCTAGTGAAAGGTGTCCGTATCCACAGCAAGGATGCTGAAATTAGATCTTTCAGTCCCTTCCAATCCAGGCAATTCTATGATTCTGTGATTCCATGGCTGAACTGTAAGGCACACAGAAAGGGGAGAGCCACTCCCAAGGCCCTCTCCCAGCACATATCAACCTGTCTGATACAATCTCTTCTGGCTTCAGTAACATTATTCTAAATTTATACTATTAAAAAAGAAAAAATAGTCCCTCAGACTTCCTGGAAAGACAAAAGTACTTCTCAAAATAGATTTCAAGGGAATGCTTAATTACTATGTACTAAGGCATGAGTAATCTCATAGTTTAATTACTCTGCTTACGCCACGTGATATAGCGCAATGATACAATTCATGTCAGGATTAAATGCTTGGTTTGATAGAGAAGGGTTTTTTATTGGAATTACTTTGGAACCAAACATTTTCCTTGTACAGCTAAATGGCAAGAGATAAACGAAGGCTGAGTGCTTTACCTCAGTCCAAAATGAAACTAGTTTATCTCATAGAGTAAACAGAATCTAATTTGAAGCTCATTTCTTTGCTTCATGTTGAAACATAGTAAGCTGGCTATATGGCCTGAGTAATTTTATTTTGTGTTATTAAACTGAAGCTATTATAGTCAGCTAGTAGTCACTCAGCAATAGAGACATTCCTCCATGCCATTATGTTTGGATTTAGCTTTTCTGACCTTTATAGGCTATATAACAGAGAGAAAGCTTGAGAGACATATCTTATTGTGTCAGACAATATATACAGTAAAGACAAGCTGCAAAGAGCCATGGTTTCATAGCATAAATCTCTTTTGCCTCAGCCAGGTTGGAAGTGCTCTGTAATTCACAGGAACAACCTTTAATTTACTGTTTTCCCTGGATACCACTGAGGGCTGGTAGGAGGGAAAAGACTCATTACAAAGGGTATCTTTTCTCTATTGAAGAACAAAGGATGCCAAGGATTGGTTATCACTTCTCAATTGCTTATCACTTCTCAATTGCTTATCATCTTGAAAACTATGCTTGAATCTCCTTGTAAATAATAGTTTAAGGATATGCTAGTAACTTCTTTAATTTTGTAGTAGGAATAAAACAAAATCAGAGACTTGGTTAAATTGTTTTAAAGTGCTAGAGCTTGTTTTAATATCAGAAAGCTTGGATGATATTCCCTGACAAGATAAAATGCCTCATTCTGCTCAGGTTCTGAGGTCCCTCTATAAGCTACAAACAAAATTTTGCAGGATAAAAGATAATTTTCAAGGCTTTGTCACAGGTCTTGGGAATTTTATTTGTTTTCTTTGTTTGCACTTTGAAAGAGTTGCTTATACTTCTCAGATGGAAAGAAGGAAGGCAAAATGCAAAAGTATCACATATAGAGAAAATGAGAGGAATAGAAACTGCAAGGTTTTTTCTATGTCAAAGAAAAATATTATTCACTTTATATTTACTTGCTCTTCTGCTTTGGTAAATTTCTTGCTTTGAGTGGACCGGTGCATTTTACATGTTTTGGTAGATGGAGATGTGGCTGCCAGTCCCAAACTCCCATGCTTCTCAATGCCATTAGGTAGTGAATATCAGTAGTGTTTATGGTTACTTCAGTTACTGTAGGTTCCATAGGCTCTATTGAAAGAAACACACAACCACAATAGAGAAATTTGCGCAACATGAAGAAAGACAGCAGCAGTTGAAGTCATACTGCTTAGAACCATGACTTCTGATTTCCCACAGCACTGTGAACTTCTTTGAACAGAAAGTCATGTCTGAGTTCTTAAGAAGAAAGGATTTTCCTAAAAAATGCTTAGCGTGGTGTTTCAGGAGCATTTTGGGAGTTCCCAGAGTGTTGCAGATAACACACACTTGAAGAAAAGCATCAAATAGTGTGTCTGTGATCCCTAAGTCATCTGAAAAGGACATTAGAATTGGACTGGAGTGTACAGAACAGAGAGAAGTGAAATAGCTAGCAATATCTGAGACAGTCTTGCTCTGATCTTCCTTTTACATGTAAGAAGTGTAACCTCAAAATCACTGTATTTTTTCTGTTATTAAAGGAGTTTCCTTTTTATTAAAAAATATAGAGACAATTCACTGAGCACTTTAGAAGATAAAGTCTTTTAAAAATTACTTGAATTTGAAGATCTGAAATACAAACTTTTGAAATTTCTCTCCTTTAAGTTAGTAATGTGTTAGGATTTCCCTATTACTGTACAAACATGGTTCACAGTTAGTAGAGTTAACAAATCTTTTGTTTTATACACAGTTGATGATATTTTTATCCCAATAGTTGAAAATTCCATTTTAATATATGTAATTGTTTTTATTTGAATAAAATTTAATTTCGGTCTATTTAAACAATATTTAATTTAATTGTAATATCCAGTCTTTCAATTACTGATTGTATTGGAAGGAGTTGTTGAACCACCACCCTGCTTCTTAGTTCTTTTGTCTTTGTGAAAATTTTATTAATGTGACCTTACTACAACTTTTAACACTACTGTCATTATAACTGTCACTAGATATAATGGCAGGGGATTTAAGTCCAATTTCACTTTGATACTTCAAAGATTCATAAGGTAACTTGCTTTTGCTATAATTATATGAAAATGGAGAACTGCACATGGTATGAACAATAGTTTGAGGTTGTAACATGTTTTAACTGACAAACGGGTACTGAGGCGATGTTTTCCAAATTAGGGTGCTTATACTTTTTCATAAACAGAAAATACAAGGTATTTAACTACCAAACCATGGTTATTATTGTTGCTGTTATTATTATTATTTAGAAGATTCTTGCACAATGAGAGAAATTACTTGTGGGCTGGCACGTGCTACCATTGTTTACCAGGCTTTGAATGATATGGGTAACATGTCCAGGCCTTATAGAAGTATTGTCTGACTTTCACAGTACTTTTTTCCAACGGATTAAAAAATTCAGGGGCAGATGCTGTATCACACAACCTCATCTTTGTTCCTCTTCGAAGGACTTGAAAGTGATAACAGGTTTTGTTGAGTCATGATAGCTGCTGCTTATAGTCATCACAGAATAATAGAATCACTTCGGTTGGAAAAGACTCCTAAGATCACCAAGTCCCATTATTAACCCAGCACTGCCAAGTCCACCACTACACCATGTCCCTCAGCACCACATCTATGGGTCTTTTAAATACCCCCAGGGACACTAACTCAACCACTCCCCTGAACAGCCTGTTCCAGCACCTGACAATCCTTTTGGTGAAGAAATTTTTCCTAGTAGTCAGTCTAATCCTTCCCTGTCATGCAAGCAGGTTAAATACACACCCTTCTTGTTGCTATCAGTGGCATAGGGAGTCAAAGGAGTCATTCATCCCATGATGCCGTCCTGAGGAAGTGGGGAGATGGCTCCTATATGACATGTGCTAGCTCTTTGAGCTGCCTGTGCCTTTTATACCTCGCAGTGCTAGGACATAAGGTTTCTCTCTTGCTCTTTAAGCACATTACTGTTTTTCTGATGTATTTTTCTGTTGAGGGCAATGTTATCTAAGCCGATGTCTGAATAGTGTATTTCATTGTCCCAGGACATAGAGTTTGGTAGGCAGGCATCGAGTAATGGTGGAGACAGGAGAGGGGGCTGTTTTGAAGGCATGGGGTAGAGAGAAGATTTGCATTTCTCTGGGAAATGTCAGTTTTAAGTTGGTATGTATCAGCATGAGTGTGCTGGTCTGTGTTAGTACGATGTCACAGCGTCATCCTATCTTGTATCACTGACATGTTGTTATGGTAATATATTTAAGTAAGTGGATAAAATTAGAGCTGCCATTAGTAGCAACCTGGGATTGCCTGGATTTTAATTTTTAAAATATTTTTAATGTATGCCATTGTCACAGTTTGAGACCCCCAAAAATCCAATTTCTAATTTCCAAGCCCCCCTCCACCAATTTGCTTCAGTGTGAGAGGGTTTTCCAGACATAACACAACTCAGTATGGGGGGAAGGGAATTATATTACAATTTACTACTTACACAAATAAATACTATAATACATTATATACAACAATTCTAATTATCTCTGCTATGGTAAAGCAATATAATTACATTAAATCAAGTCCCTCCTTTTCCTCCAATAAAAGTTCAGAAAGAAAGGAAAAGAATCACTTTCAAGGCAGCACAATCTTTTCCTAGCAGCAGGTTTACTCCGTCGTAGCTGGAAAATCTCTCTCTCTCTTCATTACAATGCAGGGGTTCTTCACCCCCTGGCCCTTCGGCTCCAGCCGAAGATCTCTCTCCCGTGAACTGTGATAGCAGGGACAGGCTCGCCTCACCACGTCATATCACAAAGTGCAGGGCATGTTCGTGAAAGTCCCTTCCTCAGAGGATTCAAGCTCCTCCTGAGTCAGAACATTTAGGGCAGCTCTCAGTTCAGTCTTTGCCCCAAGTGCTCTATCAGAGCTCCTTTGCTCCATCTCAAACTGCCAGAATGGCAAAAGGGGGAAAGGAAAGCCTCTTTCCCCCCTGCATTTCTCCTGGCCGTCCCAGTCCAGCTCCAGGACATCTCTGAACTTCTCAGCTTCTCCCTCTGGTGCTGCTGCATTTCAAGACTCCTTTCAAGTGGAAGTCCACCCCCTCCTTCCAAGAAGGGGTTTCCAAAGGTTTGGGGAAATAAAGCCAAGTCTCACCCCCAAACAGCCTCTGCTGAGCTTGATCCTCTTTCTTGCCGTTGGACAACTCTGCATCTCTCAGCTTGGTTCCATGCCATCTCTGCTGGTTGTTATCTCTTTTGGCTCTTGGCCACAGTTCTCTGTTTAGTGCTGCTCCGCCGCTGCTTTCATTGTCTCTGGCTCTCTGCTCCCAGCGAGGAAAGTCCCTCAGGTTTTAGCCACAGTACTCGGCCCACTTTAACACTGTTCCAAGTTTCTGCAGCCCCCAGCTGGGGCTGGGGGGGCCTTGGCCCCCATCGGGGCTCCTGGCCTCTCTCTCCTCGTGGCCTAAAACATGGCTACTTCTCTTCCAACTACATCATCTTCTCCCTTCTTTTCCGGTCTGGTGTGGTATGTTTTAATTTTGCAGGGGCGCTGATTGGGTCAACACCAAGAACACCACCCCCCTGGAGTTAACAACTTTCCAACTCCAGAGGAAAACCCTTTTTAACCCAGGACAGTCATGCAGTTTATTATTCCTCCTACATATGACATTAAAAGTAATGAATAAAATTTTATTATCAGTAATATGGTTCTATGTTGCTCTGTCATAAATTGCTATGTTGTTGCAATATTGAGGATTTGTTTAAAAAGTAAAATTCTATTACTACATTTTAAAATCATAGTAAGTGTATCTATACAAATAAATGACATTTCTTAATGATAAAGCATCTTATGAATGAGTCTCAATTCTTGTTTACTTCTATTATAATAGAATCCTTCATTTTTTTTAATAATAGGGACCAAGAACTGTAGAGATTCCAGAGGTTATTATCTTTCATTGAAAGCTGTATATATGAGTAAAGAATACTAATAAATGAAAGTTTCTAAGTTTTTAAGCTGAGTAAGCTTTCTAGGTAGGAAAAGACAAAATCTATAAATTGATCAGTATCTTAATGTTTCTCTCATGTGCTGGATTCTGTAATGGTAATAAATTTCTATGTGGTAGGCACACATATATGAGCCTCATATTAAAGATGTAGCCTCATAATCACTGCACATATGATGTCAGATGCAGGTCCATTAGAGCTTCTTTGGGCATCCACTCCAGGGAAAAATATACACAGCTGGATGCAGTACAGTGTCATAGCTGCCCTCCTGTCCTGACTCCCTGTGTACCAGACTCATATGGCTGAAGGATCTGTGGTCCTTTGACTCGCTTTCTCTACTCTGTTGGGCTCTAGTAGAGACAGAGGCTGCCCTGCTGTGAAAAGAATACAAGAACCAAAGATGCTGCTGCAATGAAATGTGAAATGGAAACAACTAGGTGAGATCCATGCATATTAAGTCAGCTTTAACGCATCTGAATCTATTGTAAGGAAAAGAATATAAGTCCTTACAATGTAATCCCCATACTGTTCCTTAGCCAGAAACCTTTTTTTTTTTACTGCTCACTAACTGTGGGTTTGATGCATGCAGATGTTTTAAAAATGTGCAGGCATATCTGAGTCTGCAATTAATGGCCATATAGATTATGACAGAAATTTTCCATGGAACATCTAGTCAAATAAATAGTATTACATTCACTGTATGTTTTTTCTGCTAATAAAAGATGCCTATTTTTATCTAATAGTGCTCCTGCCTTATGTTGTTGTTGGCTTTAGAGGCTTCAACAAAAAAAAAAATAATAAAAATTTAAATTCAGATCCCTATAGAAAGCTTGCTATTACCCTAGGAGATCTGACATGAGGGCTTGTGGTGTAAAGTGTGATCCTCAAGACAAAAGATTTAGTTTGCTCCTGATCTTTTCTTAAAATCTAGCTTGACTCAATTGGCAGATTGTATTACATTAGAGATAATTCTTGGCCAAGTTTCAGAACTCTTATATGATGTCTGCAGAAATAAGAGCAGTAAGCCTTCAGTTTATGGCACTGCATGTTCTTTTCCGTAATATGTGTTTGCATTTACATATTTCTGATCTACAGTTTTTCAGGCCACATTATGAGGGTGGAAAATGCATGTCAAACTATTAAAGACTTTGTTTTATTGATTCATTTTTCAATCTGCTCCTAATCCTGCTCAAACACACTGATAACTGGACTCTACACCTGACCCTTCCAGAAGTGGTAGAGCCTCTCTCCAGTTCTGCAAATGATAAATATGTAAAACCTGCCACAATATAGATTTTAATTGCAAATGCCACCTTTTGCAGGTTTTTAGTTTAGGTTTAGTAAGAAGGTGACTCAGAATCTCTGCCATCACCTGAAGTCCAACACTTGTATGAAATGAGTTGGTGACCTCATGATGTGCTAGCCCTGATCAGTGATGTGAATGGCTAAGATTCCCAAGCTGGCCTAAACATGCTTACTTTGGGACTAATTGCCCTGTTTTTTAGTGAATTGCTAAGGATTCTCTGTGTTAGGTTCCATTACACTCTTAAGAATACACCTTTAGCACTCATGTAAACACGCTGTTACTACTCTAACTAAATTCAGGAAGAAACTTTCAGACGGTGATAGTCCCAGACTAGATACTGTAAAGAAAATTACCTCAGCAAAAACCAGCACAGAGGCAAGCTTATTTGTGGAAGTCTGAAGTAAAACATGAAAAAAACTGACAATGTTAGCAGCCCTGTTGTTAGGAACACCCAAAACATTAAGAAAGTAGGGATAGAGGATTGCATCAGAACATCAGAAGACGCAGCTGAAATTATTTAACTCACCTTTGGTAACATAAAACGGACTTGCATATTGCAGCCTGGATTTTCTGCTTTCTCTTTAGGTTAATGTGATAGGCATTCCACTATTAAACTAAGCATATAAAAGTCAGTGTTTCATAGATTTTTCATTTCTATGGAGGGGTAGTGAAATCTTTGTTGAGAAGTGATCTTGGGCTTTAAAAAACAGGTTTTGATGTTATAAGGGTAGTTTAAATGACATATAACCTATTTCCTCATGTTAAATTATGTATCTATGCAAGCAAATATTTTTAAATAACTGACAACATTTACACCATACTAAGTAATGCAGAAAGTCATTGAGATTTTGAATATAGAGGTTGCAAATAACTTATTTTTATATAAACAATATAGTCCTGTTCTAACAAAAAATGCAGTTAGATTGCAACTCACATTATTAATGCAATTGAGACAGTTAAAAGAAATACCCATTCAAGCTTGACATCAGATATAAAAATCACTGCATTATTTGAAAGTCTAATGTTATCCTCTATAGGTTTTTTTATGTACGGATGCTAATGTTAGCTTATATTCAACAAGATGGCACTGAGAGCCTCATAAATATGCCAGTTCATTTAATTGTTGTTTTAAACAACTGCTGTCCAAAATCTCTAGTAGATTTTTAAATTTTATTTCTCTGATAAAAGCCATAAAAAAGACAAATACAAAAAAGCCATCTAGAAGAAACTCACTGCCACTGTTACCTGCAGTGCAAATTTCTTCCATGTTGAAAAGAAGATACTGTGAGGTTTTCAGTATGAATTCATCAGAGATTAACCATGGCTTTTGTCATATTCCTTGGCTATTCGTAGTTGTTAGGATGTAGAGTACTTTTCCTTGTGTCATAGTTTGAAATTGGCCCCCCTGAGAGGTTGGGAGGGCTCAGAGGTGATTGGGTGCCAGGACAGTGTTCCCTGGAGAGCCAATCACCACTCATGTTGTTCGCTTCTGCTCAAAATCATATATCACAGCACCGGAAGCTGTTGGCAAGTTCTGTCTTGGTTGTTTTGCTGTTGGTGTCTGCTGTGTGTAGGTGGACAAGGCCAGGGGGTGGCTGGGCTCCCTCTCTCCCCTCCGGGGGGAAGAGGGGAGCCCTGCAGCCCCCCTCACTCTGCCTAGGACAGAGTTAGAGACAGCATTGGAATGAGTGCGTGTTTGTGAGGGATGTGACTCACAAATGACTGGTAAGTGGGGGAGAGAGGGGCAGGCCCTGCGGCCAGGCCCTCTTCTTCTTCCCCCCCACCTTTGCAGCCAAGCTGTAGAGGAGGGCAGTGTTTTTCCCTCTCGCTGTTTAGTGAGAGTGGATGCGAGGCTCAGCATTGGAGCAGAGCCAAGTGGAGGAGGCTCGATTGCTAGGGAGAAAATTCCCAGGCAAGAACTGGAGACGGACCCCACAAGAGAGAGAGAGGGGCCCAGAGGATGTTTCTGCCATGAACTAAAATGAAGGACAACCAAAAACCCGAGGAGAAATCAACATTCTAGGACACAGACACTTGATAAGCTGAACTACACTGCAGCAGCCTACGAACTGAGGTATGAAGCAGAGAGAGAGAGATCGATCACAAAGCAGCAGAAGAGCAAGGACTCAAAGCTATCTTCTTGGACTTCATGAGGAGGAGAGACTGCAACAAACAACTAGAACTTGGTGAGGGGGGAGTGTTCAGGAGCCCAGAACACATATCAGCCTTAAAGGCTGCTCCTGGACTAAAGTAGTTAAAGGAAGGGGCTTGAAAGGACTGACTGATAGAAATGTAGTATATATATAGTTGCCTTTAGTTTGTCTAGTATTTATTTGTGTAAATAAATGTATATACTTCCCCCTTCCCCTACAGAAGCCTCTAGCCTGAAAGTTTCTCTACGGTGTTAAGATAATTGTGGGAAGCGGTGGGGGAAGCCTGGAAATTGGATTTTAGATTTCTAATGTGGCTCAAACTGCCACACCTTGTTATAAAATTCACATGGACTGAGGTCAAGTAAAAATTTGAAACATATTTTGGTATAGCTCATACTTACTTCTTGTCTTTTGCTCCTCACAATGATATGTATTGTGTTTGAAAATATATGGATAGAATTTCAGATGTTGTTGCAACCTCCCAAAAATCCTCTAGTGGATTAAAAACAGGAAAGCATTTTGAAGCACTGTGGTAATGGGTGTAATTGAAACATCTAGACTGATTTGCTACCACAGGTTGTAAGCAAATGATGTATAAGCATACGGTAGGTTGCATATGTGTGAAGAGGAACTACTCCTGATGTTGTTTTGCAGGGTGGGAACCTTTACAAGACTCTAATGACAATGATGAAGAACACAATAAACGTTCTGCAGAGGCCCTTTCTGCTGCACTGTCAGCAGAATTCCATCTTTTCTCTAAACCAACAGAGAATTTCATTGCTAATACCTAATTAATACTCTTTTCCATTAGCTACTGGTCCACATATATCTCAAATCTAAAAACCATTCTCCAGCATTTCTCTCTTTCTTTTTCAGGGTCTGTGGCCTGCCCAAGTTCCAGAGAGGTATTTTTCCTAAAGGTTAGAGCCTCTGTTGCAAGTAAGGTTTGTGAAGATAAATTTTGATAGTAAAGCCAAATACCCAAATCTTTGTAGATATACTCCTCACAAATATTTCTCAATGTTTGAAGTAGCAAAGGATGAGATATGGAAAGCTCTGTTGCTGCCTGCAATTGCTGCTGCCACTTCAAGATGGGATTGATGGTTTCCTCTGCAACAGAGATTCAAAGCTGGGACAGGCACTGCAAGTCAAGCAGCTGCCTGCAGGGTTAGTTATGACCCTGCAGTGCAACCATGGCTACCTGACAAAACTGTTTCACTTGTGCAAGCCATTTATTTTATCCCCAGAGAAATAAAAATGTTGGAATAGGAAAATAACTTTGGATATGGAAATATTTTTTTATATCAATTGATGAATCTCATACAATTTTGACAGTAAGGGCAACAGTGTCAAAATAAGGTGTACTTTGGCAAAAATTAAGTTCATCAGTAGGTTTAGGAAGAACCACTACATTCAATGAAACATATGAAAAGTTAAACCTTTTACAAAGGTTTATTACTATGTGGTGTTCCACAGGATGCCCATCCTTCAGCAACCGGTAGTTTGCTGTCTTTTAAATGTCATGGTTTGCTTTCTGTTATATTCTTTTGGAAAGGAGTAGTAGCTGGATGCCTAGGTTTCTCTTCTTGGTCTCTGTTCTACAGGTACCTGAAATTCTTCAAAGACATTATCTCTATTGCTGGAAGCTCTGGCCTGGAAATTAAGCAATCATGGCTGCTATTTAGAAAGTAAGAAAGCATTACTGTGTGGGGAAGGAATTAAGAGTGTATATTCTAAGAGAGGAGCCTTGATTATTGGCTAATGTGTTATTTAAAGAAGAAAAAACTAAGTAGTAGAAATCTGAATTACATACAAAATGACAATCTCAGCAGCTCACTGTGTTATCCCTGTTTTCTTTCTCTAAGCAATCTGGTGGACTGGTCTGTGTGAGAAAAGAGGAATTCAGCATGAATATCTTTGTCTGCATCTACCCAGGGAAGAACTGAAATTATATTCTCTGATACTGAGACAAAAACTGCAATGCTGCATTCAAATTCATCCCAAATTGGTGTGAAAATACATGAGTTTCAATTTAGTGCCTCAGGTAAGCCTTTCCCATCTGGAGGAACCAATCCTGAAAATATGTATTGCCAGCTACCTTCACCTGGGGCACTCACCAGAGGCTATTTTCAGAATGTGTAATTCACTGGGGAATGTATTGAAAGAGTACATCAAATTGTTTCACTGGTAAGCAGAGGCCATTTACTGAAATCTGTTTGTGCTTTTAAATTTCTGTACCCTCTCTTTAGGCAGTTCATAATTTCTGGCCTGCAAGCGTGGTTTGTAGTAATGGAAACCAATGGAACTGAGTCTTGCTATTCAGTATGACTGCATTAGGTGGGCTATTCAGTTAGATACTTGAAAAAAGGCTAAATTGGTGTAAGGTAGACAGTTTCCTTCCTGTTTTGCTCTTTTGTTTGATAATAATCTTCCTGAAACATAGAATCATGACAAAACAGTTACCTTTTTTTTTTTTTGGTCAGATTTTTGCCTCATGAGAAAGCAAGCTGCAGAAAACTGACTGCCTATGGAATATTCAGCAGAGAGAGTAAGATAGTGTTGGAAGGGAGAGAATTTCTGTGGTGTCATTTGGGAAGGCTGCTAAAAAATAAAGTTCCACAAAAGTAGCATGTGAGAATTTGAGCAAAATAAGCTTTTCAAACTTACCAGGTTAGTGAAAAGAAAAAAGGCCAGAAAATCGACATTATTTAGCACTCCCTTTAGAGGGGCAGCATGCATCCAGTGTACAAATTTTTAACAGAAGAATCAGTAACCTCTGTCTTCCATCAGCATTATATCAACACACAATGTAATACTTTGAGAGCTGCTGGGAACTGGACTCCCAATACCTTGGACTGCATTTCATGGCTGCTGTAACCAGCTTTGTGTTTTCTTCTACAGGACTTGACATTCTCGGAAAGTCTCCACTTCTCCCTTGCTGTATACAATATCCATGGCCACTGCAGCACTCAAACTCTGTGTTTAAAGGCAGCACTTCTATTCTGATCAAAGTTTTTTGTGCTTCACTTTGTCACTTGAATTCTCATGTCAGTGGCAAAATGAAAACCCAGCCATTGACTTTGGTAAAAATCAAACACCTTGCATCATCTTCACAGTAGAACATCCTTAAAATAAAAGACCATTTTTAAAAACATAGCTTCTGACTATATGTTTTAGATGACTTTATTCTTGTCCCTTGTTTACTTGTGTTTTTTTTTTTTATAAAGTGTGCACTTTCTGTCCACAAGTAAATGAAAGATTTTATATTTTTTAACAACTTCGTGTTTTGTTTAAAACTTCCATTACAGTTTCTTGAAAATCATCCCTGTTTAGGCAGGCAGCAAGGTATGCCTGGCATCAGTTATTAAGATGATGATGCTTACATTTTCCCTTTTGCTCCAGTATGTCTAAAAGCTTTAGCTGTGTAAGTCCAAATTGCTAAATTTAAATATTATGAGTGCCATGATTTTGGGCAGAGTTTTTAGAAAGATATATTCCCTTTGTGTGTATGTGTGTGTGCTTTCCTTTCTCCAAATTTCAGAATTATTTTATAATTCTTGACTCCTATTTATTTCTACCAGGCTTCTCCTCCCTTTCTCTTCAGTTTTTGTAGTGGAAGCTAGATGCCTGTTTCTTCTCATCCACAACACCTCAACCTTCAAGTTCTCATATTTTAGTTTTAGTTTATCTGCAGACTCCAGGATTGACAAAGGTGAAACAAACTAAAGAAGATGAGGGAAACAGATCTGATATAATATACATGGTTTAACCTTTCAGGTTTTTTAATCAGAAACATGTTTTCCTTGATTTGCCATAACAATGACTCTCTAGCTGTAGTGATAGACATCTCTATAAACCAGTTTGTCCTCACTCTCATCAGTATTCATCTAAAGTACGACTGGTACAGTCAGAAAATTATTTAATATTTATAATGCCATAAATAACTGAATGTAGTTATTATTTATTCTCTACCTATATGTTGTTACATAGTGGCATTGTTGTGATAATTCAGGAGAAACACAATGTAGTCATTCTTGGATTTATTTTTCTTTAGAAAATAAAAAATTTATTTTTCTTAGATTTATGACCTTCTCTTATCTTTCTCTACTTCCTGGAATATTGACTATGCTCACACTATACTCATGTACATCATCCTCTGACCCTGTCAGGCCTCTTGCTTGAAGTGAGAAAGCAAGGTCTGATTGGAGACATACATGTGATGATAAAAAATATATTCCTGTCTCTTGATTTCTTTATCAGATGCAGTCAGTACATGGAAGGAACAGTGTAATAGCAAGTGCATTGAATTTTCGTGTAACAGAAGTTACAATTTTTGGTGTAGTATATAATGAAGTTTGTTAGAAAAATGCTCAAATCCATTTTCAACTTTAGTTACTGTCTTCAGGAACTGAATGTTTAGTTTTACTTTAAAAGTTAACTATTAACATCTCTCTGTCACAATTTTTTCATACGTATTTGGGCAAGATAATGAAGCTTTAGGTCTTAAATTAATTTCTTCATTTTTCATACATGCATTCTAACATTTTGCAGTCCTAAACTATGAAAAATATAGAATTGATAGCCTTCCTAAAGATATGAAAGATAGTACAGTGGCAATATATTATGCATAAGCGGAAAGAAGCTGCTCTGTTGCTGGTTAGGGAGACATGAGATTTTGATTACACATAAGCAAAAGTCATGACCGAAGTGTCACATTCTTATGCGTGCAGTAGAAGTTCAAAATGTAGTGTGTTTACTGCCTATATAGTTGAAATTCTTAGATGTTATTCTGTAAGTTTATACATACATGGTCATTAACAGGTAAATGTGCAAATGCAACATCACGGGGAAAATAACGATTTAATTCCTTGAGAATGTATTTCAGACACATGCATCTAGTTCACCAAGACACGAAGTGCAGTAAGAGCCAGGGCCTTGAGCAGTCAAATTTCTTTCCAACATAATGTATCCCAGTCTTATAAAGTGCCCCTACACCCTTATCTCCTCTTTTGCAATAACTGTGGTATGCAATTGGAATATTTGTTAGGGTAAAATCCAGTAGCTAATATTTGTGGCGATAAGATTCTCCATTGTCTTCTCTGTATAAGGCTTCAGCCTTGGAAAGCTTAACTCAGTTAATCCAGCAGGACCTTTGCAGCTGGAAAAGCTCTTCATTAGCTTTGACTGCTCCAGATCTCAGCTTCACTGAGTCCAGTGCACTAGCCTGACTTCTGGTTCGGCTTATGGTGGTCTTTGATGATTGTACATCAGTTTCTTCCTTGCCACCTGCAGAATCAGAGACTGAAGAAAGTATGCACAGTCATCTCTTTTGCTTACTGTTTTGTAAAAGCCTGCCACAGATAAGCTCCAATACTGTTTGGATAACTATGAGATAATTTGAAAACCTCTCTGGTGTAGGTAATCCAGTGAATTTAATCATTGACTGAAGGTATCAGGCAAAACTGTTTTCCCATCTGCATCATTGACTTTAGAGTCCTGCTTTCCAGATGCACGATATCATCACTAGACTGTACTATCTCTTCTGTAAATGAGCATTATGCAGATATAAATATTTCCTTTGGAACTGAAGGGGTTTTTCTACATATGGGAGGTAGTGGTCTATCTGTATTTAACTTTCATATATAGAATAGCTTAATTTTTAAAATACCTCAATTTTAGAATAACTTTTTAGTATGAATCTTCCCTACCTAGAAAAAGTTATTAAATGTGGATATTTTTGTGACTTAGGAATACACATCTCTGTATGTGTAACTACCACAATTTGTATTAATTAGGGTTCATGTCAATGGATGCTTTGCACCTGATTTGCTTCAAATCTGATTCTAGATCATAATGCTTTAAATCATGATTCTAATGTACCTTCTGTGCATGTTCATACACACAAACATAGAGAAATGCCCTGAACTCCTAGTTCTTCATCTCTTTCTACCTTTCAAGTGACTTCAATGCTGATCAGCATAAACTCTCCAAAAGTGTGGATCGATGTATTAACAAATTTTATTGAAATTTCCAGAAAGAAATTTCCTTTCTTCTCTGGGGATCTAATATTTAGAACACAACACTTACTTCATGCAAGTGAGGAACAAAAGCCTTGTGAGGAACAGCTGGCCCTGTGCTGGAAAAGCATTCCCAGTGGTTTGTCAAGATATTTACCATCTTAAAATAATAATTTAAATGCGGCATGTATTTCCATGTGTCTCGATCAATTGAGGAAGAGATATCGTGTTTGACTTGTGCCTAGTCTAAATAAAAAGAGATTCCATCACATTTCATTGTTGCATGTCCAAAATCCTTAACCTTAATTGCTCTGTTCCTTCAGTTCTTAAGCTCTGATGTAGTTATGCCATGCTTTGTGCTGAAAAACTACATTTCTTTGCAGAAACCACCACTGATGTCTGCTGTGGTTTTGACACTGAAACATTTTACTTTTGGGGTGTAAAATATCAATAAAATAAAGATGTATACAAGCTTCTGTGACAGGCATTGTCAACATAGAAAAGAGAAAGCATTTACTATTCTTGTAAATAACTGTGCTCCCATACACTCGTGTTATTAAAAAGTATACAACTGCTTCAGGTTTCATAATCTCTCCTAGAAATGAGAATTCCAATAAGAATGAAAGGGCATCACACAAGATGCCCATAAAAGAGATTTTCTTGAAGAAGAACAATGGAGGAACAAATGCAGTGCTGCAGTCAAGGAAAACCTTAAAGCATCTTTCAAAATGGAGCTTCTTCAGCAGACAATGTCTTGCCAACTTATCCATTTCACTGTTAGAAGAAGATATAATTGTGTCTGACCTGTCTCTTGATTTACATGCTGAATAGATTACTGTATTTGTAAAATATTCACAACAACATTCAGAAACCTCACATTTCTGTTTTGATGATCTTATTTAATGAAACTTTATCAATCAGTCTTAGAATCACAAAAAAGACTGCTCAGTGCAAAGTTAGAAACATTTTTATTGTGATGATATCTGTTTTCATGGTTCTCCTTCCATCATCATCATCATGGTTAGGTTCCGTGAATGAAGATTTGGGAAGGGCTCTACCCACAATTGTTACAAGCGCTCTGGTGGCTAAAAAGGCCAATATGAGATAGATAAGTCCGGTTGCAAAAGGCACAACAGAAAGACTTCTTAGGTGGTATCAACAAGACACGGTTCTTTCTGTGTTATCTTTTCTCCTTGAGAGTGATCCTGTGTGCGTTCTCAAAGGAAGCAGCAGCGTTACAGACAGTGGGTTCTCCTTTATGCTATCTGCAAATCACATCAGCCTCCTCAAGGGCCATAAGTCATATCATAGAATGCAATATATTTGATGTATCTGTCATTGAGACATAAGTTTGGTTAGACAACTCTGATCAGTGGTTTTATACAGATCAGAGCTCTGATGACCAAAATCTGGTTTGCTATTTGAGGTGAAGTAACTGAAAAAGATCAAAGAATAAACTTTATGTTATACTGAGGTGTGGATGTGCTACTTCTTACACACTGGGAGAAACAATACTGTTGTTCAGATGATCACGTTTTATTCTGAATGCACAGCAGAATAATGCCTATTAGCTGGCATGGAAGGTTTCGTGCAGCTGAAGCAGTGCTTCAGGGTAAGGATTTTTCCATCATGAGAAACACAACTATTCCAACTCTAATTTTTCATGTTTCTTTAGGAATTTTGTCTTCATTCAAGCCACAAGGTTGTGCCCAGTAGATGGCTGGAGGGGACTTTTTTTCTGAATTTAATTTTTTTTTTTTTGCGACAGTATAACCCTAGGGATGAGCAGGTATCTCTTTAGAATTCTTTAAGAACTTAATTACCATTCCATATGAATCTGTAGACGTGTTTATAAAGTAATTCTCTTTCCTAGGAACTGGTTTTTGAACATGTTTGCACAGAAATAGTATTCTTATAAGAATTTTCATTTTTTATTGTTTCAATTCTAACTACAAAGATAAGCAGAGAAAATCCCATCTATTTAAATAATCTACTTCTTTTTCAAATAATTTGAGGTAATTTTCTCAAAATGAGCCTTTTAAAGCAGGTGTTGTGCATACTCTTGGGTACTAGTGTCTCTCAGTTCTGAGGAAATTTATTTGTAAAGATATTCACCTACTTCTCGTGAGAGCAACAGGAATAAACCTGCAGGTACTCAGTGGGTCCCAACTGAGAAGAAGAGGATGAGTAGTGGTACTTAGTGCACCCTGTTCTTTGACATAACACGTTCTTCACATGGCCATCTTCCATTACCACCACAAGGATGAGAGAGCACAGGTAGCATCAGTTCTGTGCAGGTGGAGTTACAATGTCTGTACTTGTGATGAGGCAGGTGGAATTCAATCTTGCCCCTCCTTTTCTCCTTGTATCTAATTCAAAGCATTTGGATAATTTTGTGCTTTTGCTTTTCACCTATTGCCTCCAGTAATTATACTAAAATTGCAACTAGGAAGGAGAAGGGAAAAAAGCAAACCTACCATGTGCTGGTAGTTAATCTTGAACACCTCAGATTGTATCCACTGATACTAAAATAAGCTTTCTAGTTATGTGATCTGGCTTTCAACAGAAGTGGATGTTTTTCCTTTGCCTGAAATAAATAGAGATTAATTTAGTCAATCAAAGTCCTTTGGCGCCTTTGCCTGGAAAAACACCAAATGTGTTTGGGGTTCTTTTTCCTGATAGTAGCTTTCAAAAGACATGAGATTTTTGAGGACAAGGAGGCAAACCAACAAATAATATGGTCGCCACAGAAGATGATTTGACAGGTTACCCCCAGCCAAAGGCCGTGAAGCATGGCAAAGGTCTCAAGGGCAACTGGATTTCATGCCTTGTAGTCATTTCCTTTCACAGAACAGCCTGAAGTTTGTGCTCCTTCATATCCCTAGTTGTGCTTGCTACTGTGACAAAGGTAACATAGGTGTCCTAGTTAGAGCAGCTGGGATCAGTTCTTCACTGTGTGTGCGTATCCCAAACTGTGTATTCTACACCCTCTATGTCATTCCCAGGAACTGTTAACAGCAGACCATTTGCAGCAGCTGCTCAGAGCATACCTGACCCCTCGGGCTATAAGCTGGGTGTTAAGAGGCCTCTGAGATAGGAGGATGTTCCTATGGTCACACCAATAACTCAGGCATGATGACTCCCTTCCAGGAAATCATTAGCACCTTCACACCCAGCCTGAGGGGTTATGTCTGCTAATGGGCCACCAAGGATTCCAAAAATATCTCATGACTCACAATCACCCATTGTGGAACTCACTGCCCTGGGGGAGGTACTGGGCATTCCCACTCAGAGCTGAGTGTATATAATCTTGGGGTCTTGGGACTTCTGGCCCACTCATTGGATCCAGGGGAGCACCAGAACTTCGACCAGACTGCGATCACCATTCTTGACCAGACTGCGGCCAGCACTCTCACCAGCAGGTTTTCTTTTCCTTTTGCTTTGGACTCAGGGGGACCACGTGGGGCTCAGCACGGGAGCCAACAAACACCATGCTGTTCGTGCCCCAGGGTGCTGGGTTATACATTTGGGTTTTGTGGGTTAAAACCAATTGTTTGTCCATATAATTGTATTTATTGTATTATTTTTATTAAATTGTAACTCTGACTTGTAATCTCTTTTGAGTTGGGTTCATTTCTCCTGCTGGTTTACCTTTAAACCACCACAATGAATATGTTTGCTATATTAGGAATGTTAGGAATATTAGTGGGCACAGCATTATTTTGCTGCTCTATGCTCTGATGAGGCTGTTCTGGTGCGTTGTCTCTCCAGTACCATCAGGTTTTATAACTTCAGGGAGGCACTTGAACTGTAGCCCACTCGTTATTATGAAACTTCTAGGTTTGCTTTCTTCCTCAGTTTTTAGGATCTCTTGTATCTCACTAGGGGTACAATGTTTCATGTATTTTTTGACTGAAAGGGAAGAAGTTTGGGTTTTTCTGACTCTATGCCAATTAGCATAACTCAAAAACCTTCATTGTTATTTTTTCCTAAAGTTGATAAGCACACTTTATCCTGCTCCTCTCCCCTTCCAGAATTTATGGTTTGTATGAAAAAGATATGGCCTGCAATTGCAGATTCCCTTGGTCTGGAAAAAGGAAACAGCTGGCCAGCTACAGTGTGAGGAGTGATACCACTTACAGCAAGCTTCTTGTAGCAGCAATGATTCCCTTTAGGTCTCTTTCAGACTAATAAAGGACAAGGTATGTAAGTGACTTACCTATCCTGTACAGCCACCTGCCATTGCCTTATTGAGTTCAATATTGTCAATTTCAAAGAGAATGAGAAAGCTAATTGTTGAACACAATGAATGAATGAAGATGTTTTTTAATTGTTTTGTTTTCATGTGGCTGGGCCTGACTAGATGACATTCAAAACCCTCATCTTGGAAATATGGCTTCTTTGGATGGCTGGATTTCCATGTATTTATTTTAGTAGTAGCTCATGCATACTTTCTAAATGTAACTAGAAGTTGGCTCAGCAGTTGTCTTAGTTCTCTTGTGTTTCCCATCATTATCAATGAAAGAATTAAGATTCTATCCCCTTTACTGTAAATATAAATGATATCTGTAGGTAAATCCTTTAATGCTGGAAGCTGATGGAATAGGGTAAAAATAAGTCGTATGTGTGAAAAATCACATTAAACAGACTCATGGAAATAAAAGCAATTGGCATCAGAGCCAAGATATTTATGTTGTTCATCTCTTTGTCATCGTAGCCACTCAGCCCAATCTGTTCATGCTACTTATGTGAGCCATGTTCTCCTTTATGGGATCTGTGTTAGTCTACCTAGACAACACAAAGGTCACTAGGATCTGAGGGGAAAATGCTCTGCTTTTTTGATATGTGATCAGCAAGTTGATACAGATCATCTGAAAGAGCATAATTTTCTGAACCATATTTTTCCCCCTGATACGTAGTGGTGTTCCCTAGAAGCTACAGAAACAAGCCAGAGAAGACTTGGAGAGGTCATTTAGGACTCATAAAAGCCATTAACTGAAGTGCATGAAGCATTGCTTATAACCAAATTGTATTTCAAAAAATAAGCAAACAAACAATCCTTCACGATGCAATTGCAAGGCATTGGCTCCTCAGAACACTTCAGTTTCTGATTTTAACAGCAGGGAATGTCCTCAAGGCATGAAGGGGAGATAATCAAGTGAAGTGGGTGATTTAAAAAGGCCAGAAGAAGCACTTGGTAATTCCCCCACATTAAATGTGAAGGAGCCTTTATAGCTGTGTGGCTCCTTCAGCTTTATGGAAATACAAATATTATTGCTTTTTCTTTTGGGCCACAGACCAGTAATTTTGATTAATATCTTGTCATAAGGAGGGATCTCATCTCTCTCATGATCTCATAATCATGAGATTATGAAGATCTCATGTCTTCATAATCCCATATTATGAATTCCTATCAATTTTGGTTTTTCTATGATGTGCTGGCTATGATTAATATTTTATCAAGGAATAGTTGTGCCCCCTGTAATCATTTGTCTAAGTGTGTATCTGACTAGCTCAGTAATTGGAATCTTCAATTTTTAATGAAGTAGAAGTTAGTTATATAGGTAAATAGATGTAAATTGTCATCATAAGAATTTAATAATTATTTTTTGATAATAAATAAGCATTGTATTCACATGTGCACACAGTACCACATTACAATATCAGAAAGGGAGGAATCCATCTTACTCATGCCACTTATTCTAAAGTAAGAATAACATAGCTAGGTACTACTCTGAAAATATTGCCTCCACCCGATTTCTCCACCTGCAAGGTCAGACAACTGAGCTGCTTGTGCAGATCTTGAAGCACTGTAGTTAACAGTGCTAACATAAAGTGGTGATTCATCCTGCAGGGATGTGGTGCAACTTTCTCCAGTTCCTTGACTGAGTAATTAGTGGCTCAGTAGTCACGGTATTGAGGCTGAGACATTGGCAGTAACCCGAGCACCCATTTAAACCTGTGTCATCTCTGAGACATGCTCTAGTTCATGCTATCTGATGACTGAAATCCGAAGAAACGTGTAAGGCTAGTTTTTAGCTCTTTTGCAGCAGCTCAGAAATCCTCAGTTATCTCTAGGTATGAGAAAATAATTAGAACAGTGATAGACTGAAGTTCTTTCAAAATATCTCTGACTATCGCTTTTAATATCTCTTTACTCAGATTGGGATACACTTTGGATTTCGTTAACTCCTCCTTCTTAATGATAATCCTTTTTTAAATCATGCAGTTCCATTATAGCTTGGGCCATATGCTAATTCTGCTGCAGGGTTTGCCCTTTGTTTTGTATAAGGCTAGAAGAGATAACTTCTAGGCTATTAACACCTCATTTGGCTCTGTCAGGGAAACCATCTAACTAGCTATTATGCATAGAACTCATCAGGGAATTAGCTATTTATGTATTAGTGGAGTGATTTTGTTATGTATTAAAACCTGAAAATCCACTAATATGGGGTGCAGTCTGTTCCGGAAGCTAAATTTCTGACAATACAGCCACAAGAAAAATAGGAAAATACTACTCATATATTTTTAGGAATTCACATTTTACGTTATTTGTTATTTTGGTACTTTGATAAGCTAATTCTTCTGCTCCATTCAAATGACTACACCAGAAGAAGAAAGCATGCCAGTAATTTAACATCCTTAATTAAGAAGTATTAGGCTGAGTTTGTTGTATTTTGTCACATGATTTGAGCTAGAGATTGCACATTTATCAGTTACTGCAAAGTGATTGGGCAGTTTAAGAGAGGTTTAAAATTTGCCTACAGAAGTTTCAGAGTGAATTCTCATTCTGAGTGCATGGTTATTTTTGCTGGAAAATGACCAATATAATATACACTGTAATTAAGGGAAAGAATATTAGACGTTAACAGTGCACTCTGCAAAATGCATCACTAAAAACTTCTAAGGTCTCCGTGGCTTTTTCCAGACATTTCATAGGACTGTTTCTACATGTTCAAGGTGCAAAGGAGAGGAAAGGTCCAGCAGATAGACTCTATGATTCCATTCGGTGTATTATTTTCCCCCACTTTGCATAAATGAATGTTTAACGGTTTGACAGAAAGGAAGAAAATGTATGAGCCTGCATTTTCCAACAAAATAAATTTTATTATTATTATTATTTACAATCTAAAGCCATAATGATCATTTAGCTAGAACCCACTCAGGATAAAAGGCTGATTAAAAGCTTCAGTTATGAAAACTCTCCTGTGTGAGACTGAGTCTTGCTGACAAAAACCTAGTGCAGCTCCTAATAGCTCTTGCAGCCCAGGGGGACCCCAATTTGTGTTCCTTCTCTGAAGCTGTGATTGTCACACTTGCAGCAAGTGCAGACACAGCATGTGGGACTGCAGTAATTGGTTAAGTCAGCCCAGAGTGTACATTCTCTTGTTAGTAGACACTACCAGCCTAGCATTTAAGTAGCAGAACAGATATATATATTAATCTTTTATTTGCTTATTCATCATGATTCCATCAACTAACATGTGCAGCAGGCCCCCCAGCTGTGACTGGATTTTGCCATCACAGTAATTTCACGCACTAGAAAAATATGATTACAGAAGTTTCTATTGTTTGGCTTCATGCAGTTGCAAATACTGTTCTTAAGTATTTCTAGTAGCAGTAAGCCTTGCATCCAAATATCTTTATGTTCTAGGAGGGAGAAATTGTAAGAATTTCAAGATAATATCTCCATGACAGTTATGGAAGTTGAAACTAATGTTCTTTCCATATTTTTGCTCTTTCACTATAGTGCTTCTCTTGGTTCTGTGTGGAAAGTGTAGATCTCTGTTTAATTCAGCTTGCAGCCACTGGTCATGCCCTCTTCAGCCCTGGAAATTTATCACATACAAAGGTAAAGAGATGCACAGAGACATTAAATCAGTTACTCTGATCTTCATCTGACCATAGGGGGCAGGATTTAGGAGGAAACTTTGTGATGTCTTAAGATCAGAGAAAACGGAATGAGAAAGTATTCTGATGTTACACTGTGATTCTAATATTATTTTGACAGAAAAAGTGGAAAATATTCCAATACAAACATTTTCCGGAGCATGTCTGCCTGACCTCGTTAGGCCACATCAAACTGGATTTGAAGTTCAACACCCCAACATTAGAGCACACTCAGAAGCAGAGTAATGCTATGTTTGATAGTTATCAAGGCTGTGTGTATGTCCAAGACCGATCTCATTCCTGCCATTTCAAGGTAAAGGAACTAATGCAAGAATTCTTGTCTTGTAGATGTAAATCTCCAAATGGGTTAATAACAGCTGGTGTGAGTATTTCTACTCTTCAGATTAACTTGACAACACTGGTATCTTCAATGTGAGAAGCAAGATCAGCCAGCTCCCACCAAAGACTAATGACCTGACTGTGTGAGTGCTCCTCCTCTATTCCCTTTTTGTTTTGAAAAAACTATTTTAGCCACTGGCATAAGGTCATCCAGTGGACACCAAGGTCATCATTCAAGCACGTGCTGAAGCTGTCAAATGAGGCTTCTTACCTGCTACATCATAGGTGAGGGCAGTGCCTCCATGTCTCTCCTTCTAGGAAAGAGAAGCACAGAAGATGCCGCCCCTCAGACCCGGTGGTATATGAGTGATCCTCCTTCTTCCTTTTGGTCTCTATGAAGAGATGAACAACTCAGTTTAAAGTCATAGTGTTTTGATCTGAGGTAGAGAGAAGAACTCAGTTCTGTTTGCTGCTAAGAGGCAGTGATTAACAGCAGCAAAGCTGTGTGCTCCAGTATAGCACAGAATATTGCTCATTTTAAGTTAACATCTGAATTTGCACTGAAAGGGAGAGAAGCAGAAGGAGAAGCACTCACAGCTGGAGTCAGCTGAGAGACAGTTTAAGAAACCACTACCACCCAGCTGCAGCTACTGACTTCTGATGCTGGTGCCTGGCTGCAGTAGCATGAGCTGATTTTAACAGATGCTTGCACCTCAAGTGTGAGAATGAATTTGGTGTGCTCACAGGTAAGCTGTGGATAAGCTGGAGATTGTAACCTCAGCTGCCTTCCTGTGCAGGCACAGCTCCAGATTCGCCATACTGCAGCCTTCTGGAGCACGTAGTGCTGTCCATGACTAAACTTTCTTCTAACTTAAGCATGTGCTCACTTGATGTTGCTGCTTCAACTCCCAGCCCTATTTTGTAGAACAGCAAAAGGGGGAGAGAAAATATAAAATGACAAAACTGAAAAGGTCCGGACAGGAACTCATCCTCTGAAAGACCACCTGGGCTATGAACACCTTTCTTGGAGGAAGAGGGAAGATCTTATTAATGACCAGAAATTATTTTGTATAGCAGAGAGACCAAAAAGGAACATTATAGGTTTTTTTATTCATTCTTTTTTATGCTTTAGCACTGAATAAGGAGTCAGACATGAGTTATTTTCTGCCAGCTTGTGAAACCTGAACAAAAAAACCAATTCAGACCCAAGTAATAGCCTATGGACTATCCATCAGCTTCCTGTCTTTGCACATATGAATTTAAGACACAAATTAGAAGTTAAACATTTCTAGTTTTCTCATGGTGAACTAAAAAAATTGCAAAAGGTCTGGACAAAAAAGACAACTTTAAACTGAGAGTGGTCATATTATTAGCGAAAATGCATAACAGTTACTACAGATTCCAGCAGTATTTTGACATGCAGACTTTTGTAATCTGTGTATCACTTTGAAAGCTTCAAAAGCAAAGTTTAATGAAGAGTCTGGTGAAATAATCAACTAGTATACATTGCCAAACTACACAGAGTGATTGACCTGAAGTTTTTCAATCTTTGCAGCAAACTAATGTATGGTATGTAAATGACCGGGAAACGGTACAGAATTTTGCCGTGAACATTCAGCCCACAGTAGCTTTGCCAAAACCTAAAGAGATTTTAAAACTAGTAGCTAGTGCAGAGCTGAACAAGTAACTTTCCAAACACATCCACCCTTCCAAGGCTGGTGGCTCAACCACTTCCCTGGGCAACCTGTCTCAATGTTTGGCAACCCTTTCAGTGAAGAAATTTTCCATAATACCCAATCTACACCTCTCATAGAGAAAAATGTAATTGGAAAAATACTACAAATGCCATTGTATTCAATAATTATCCCAAGAAAAGTAGAGAAAAGAAGATCCTAAAACAGGAAGAAAGAAAACAAACCAGTGTCTGAGAAGACAAAATCTTGGATGTCTGTGGAATAAATATAGTGCAGAAATACAAAAGTAAATTATTTATAAAACTCAGATGAGGATTAGATGCAAAGACAGAATTTAAAAAATTGAATGGTAAATAGTTAAGGATACAAAGTTAATGTCTACAGACATTTTATCTGACCTTTGCAACTTCAATTTCTTTTCATACAAGCAGAGTCAACTTAAAGTTGTATAATAGCACCGTCTTACACCCACATTGTAACTTCTAAACAGTAATGTTCTAGAAAAATATGTGGGAATAGTTTATGATGGCACTGGAAACACAAAATCCACTACTTTCAGCTAAATCAAGTGAATTCAAGAATCTAGCTCAATTAATTTTTGGACAAATGATTCATATGATATCACAGATGAAAAAATGGTCGAAAGTGACCTTTGGATCTCATCTTGTCCAACCTTCCCTGCTCAAGCAGGGTCACCTAGAGCAGATTTCCAAGGACCATGTTCAGATGGCTTTTCAATATCTCCAGGGATGGAGGCTCCACAATCACTTTGGGATCTCTGTGCCAGTGTTTAATCACCAGTGCTACAGGTGTGGTCTCACCAGTACTGAGTGAGGCAACACTCACTCTAGTGCAGCCCATAACACTGTTGGCTTTCTTCTCTGCAAGGGTGTATTTCTGACTCATGCTCAAAGTGGTTGCCCCTTTCTGCAAAGCTATTTTCTACCTGGTTGGTCCCTAGCGTGTACAGATGTCTGGAGTTGTTCCTTCCCAGGTGGAACAAACAAACAAAACTATCAACAATCTGTTTTGAAGTTCTTGTATCAAAGTATTATTGAGATATTTTTTAAGAACTAGAGTATCTTTCAAATTTGGAAGTAGACAACCTCAGTCCTTTCGGTACAAGTGTCTCCCTCTTGAAGCACATATGTACTAGCCAAGAATGTTTGATACTATTATCAAAAAATGTTAACAGGATAACATGAGATGTCCAACTGACCTTCTGGAGTAAGGGCATGGAGACAGTATAAAAGAAACAATGGTGTCTTTCACTCTGAGTCTCATTGTTCTTTTTAAAACTAAATTCATCAATCAGAGATTCATTGAATCTTGGAACGTTTTGGGTTGGAAGGGATATTAAAGATCACTTATCTTCAGTGATCAATTGGAATGGAGCAACAATAAAGCCTTATGTCCTTCAGTGTATCTGGATTTTAGTGAATATGGCTACAGCAGCATGATCCTGAATAGCAAGGCTAAGCACAAGGATTAGCCAACTTTGATGTTTGCTGTTATGAAATTTGCAGGCAGATCATTCCTAAAGGAGACTATTTTCTCCAGGAAAGTCAGGAAGCCCTCCTTGAACTGGATGACATTATTCTGCTGGAGGGTAAATATGGTAATAGTTACCTGAGCAGTTGGTTCATTTGTAGAACTGAGGTCACAGGTAGTGAGGGTCATTGTTCTGAAAGGTAAACTCTCTCAGATCAATAAAGTTACTTCCTCTGGGTTTAATTGATAAAAAGTACACATTCTTTCTACAAATGATGAACAAGCTTAGACTGCTTTCATGGAAACTATCAGATTTTTATCAGAGTTCAAGATCAATCACAACATGTAAGCTGGGGCAGTTCCACTGTGGTTTCATTTGTTGGCAGAAGTCAGGTTCACATCTGAGCTAATTAAACAACACTTGCCTGTTGGCTACAGAAATTAAAACATCTGTTTAATGTAAACTTTGTAGCTAATTATTTTGCCCCATTGAGGACTTCTTACACACTACTTTGGTCTGGTGAGTCACGAAAGCATTCAAACATCACACTGCACAATTATCTGACAGAGGAAAGAATGTCTGAGCACTGCACATCTAAAAATCCAATGTGGTTCTAGTGAATATTTACATTTTAAAGAGAAATTTCCAAGTGTAGGCAAGAAACACTTGATCCTTTTGCTCACTTGTTAGATAGTATATAGATAAAAACTTTATAGCAACAAGCAATATTGACCATTAGGTGAATTTTTATTTGCCATGTGGTTATGACTCCTAAATTTTGGTGTATTTACTGTTTGTTTCTATTTTATATTTACACATTTTCATTTTGGTGTTTAGACATTTTGTAGTTACTGGTTTTTCAAGCTACACTAAAATGAGGAGTAATGATGAATGGAAGTTTGCCTGTTCAATATTGCAAAATTTGGGCTACACCTGCATTTCTCCCAACCTTTATGAATAGTCTGAATAGTCATATCATGACATTTAAATTAAATTATATTGCTGTTATAAAATATATATCATCATATGGGATAATTTTTTGTCAAAATTTTAGGTTTGCTAAGGTAAAGGCTGAGCCTGTCATTATTGTGCCAGAGAAAGTAATAGTCAACTTTAACACCGCTTTTATATCTGCTTTTTATACTCTGCTCTCTGGTCCTATTATTATTTTTTAACATCCTATGGACAGATATCTGTTGATGAGTAGCACCTTCCAAATTACCAGGAATTTCACATCAGCTCAATCATTTGCTGCCTAAATTCTGAATTGAAATGGTCTCCACGTGCATGCCTGCTTATTTTCAAGCACCTCCTGCCCAAGGATATCCCAAATCAATCATTGTCTCTACTTGCTTTAGGATGACCAGTTGCTCAAGCTCTGAAATATCCCATTGATTAGGTAGGACCATATCTCTCTGTGGAAAAAGAACAAGGGGACATTGAAATCTCTACAGGTACCTTATCTCCTAAATTTATTCAGGACAATCTGTTATACATAGGGTTCTGAATGTCAAATAGAGCAGCTACCACCACCTCTTTCACAGCTGGAAGAGGAGGCTGGGTTTCTCTGATTTTACTGAAATAATCTACCCAGAGCCCTCAAGTAGGAAGTCTGTCTCTCTGTCATCTTCATTCAGGAGGGTAAGGAAGGAATTTACCTCTGAATTTCTAAATCTCTGAAATATCTTGGACACCATTCTCTGGGCTGTACTACCATTAGGCTGAGCCACTCAGCAGAGAGGCACACATGAATCATGAGATTCAGTGAAAAATGAGCAAACATTCCCGATCCTCTGCCCTGTGTCTGGGGAGTCCCCAAGCGTTGGATTTCTGGGATCTGGCACACAATGTCACTGCTATTTATTCAAGATTTTGAAGCAGTTTCTTTACTCTTTTCACCAGGCTACTCTGTCAGATGCTTTCCTACTTCACCTCTGCTTATTGCACTGCCACCTTCTTCCACACCAAGTCTAAAGAGATTCTTTGCACAGAGTATATTTAGTTAGACTCGTTTTACTTCCTTCCTATGTCAAAGTATCATTCACCTTCATATATATTGACCAAATGTTAGCTCATTTTTTAAAGCATTATTTGAGAGAGTTATATTTAGTTTAATCAGAATGAACTATTTATTGGTATATGAGAGAGAAGAGAGAAACGACATGAATCAAAAGGGCTATAAATTCCTACCATCTCTAAATGAGTAGTGTGAAAAGAAAGCATTTACAGATTGACATAATCTTGAATTAATGGAATCTATCCTTGAAGATTTTATCTGGAAATGTGTTGTGTTCACTTCTGGTCTCTATAACAAGAACCTCTCCAAGCTAGATACTGAGTTTTAGCATATGCACATCCCCAAGGAAATTGTCTGAAACACATCTAATTTAGTGTTTCAAGAAAAAAACTCATCTCTGCATAGAATCTTATTGGCAATTTCATGACAATTTTCACACTAACATAGTTACATGCTGCCACTCATAAAGTTTACATTTTGCCATATACAATACATAGACATATTTTAAAATATGATTGTTTTCCTATTATCAATTCATGAAGAAATAATATGTTGTCTCCCAAATACCCAAGTTTAGAGGCAGACTGAGTAATCTTTAGTAGCAAAGGGCAATATGATACCTCACTGCACCGAGCCATTTCAGGGAAATACTATGTCTTGTTAGGTATCTGATTGTTGTAGAATTGTAGAGAGGTTTAGGTTGAAGAGACCTTTGAAGTTCACCTAGTCCAACCCCCCTGCCATGAGCAATGACATCTTCAACTAGATCAGATTGCTCAGAGTCCTGTCCAATCTGACCCTGAATGTTTCCAGACATTTCACAGTTAATTTCACAGCTGATTTTCACAGAATATTCTGAGTTGCAAGGGACCCACAAGGATCATTGAGTCTAACCCTAAACTGGATGGCCCACAAGGGGATTGTACCTGCAAACTTGGTGTTATTTGCACACTGCTCTCTTGCTATCTTTCTGGGCAATCTGTGCCTCATGGTAAAAAAATGTCTTCCTTATACCTAATCTGAATCTACTCACTTTTATCTTAAAACCTTTACTCTTTGTCCTAACATGACAGATCCTGCTAAAGAGTTTGTCCCTATCTTTCTTATAAGCCCTCTTGGTGTACTAAAAAGTCCTGCCACTATGTAATGTGCACAGCAATACTGTACCATTTGTTTCACTTTCCAACTCTTCTAACTGCTGGAGAGAAGGGATGTGCCCCTTTACAAACCTACCCTGCTTCTGTGTTTTATTGCCCAATGAATGCTAGAGGAGTTTTAATGGGAATAGTAACAGTCTTTTTTACAAGAAGTGTATGAATCTTCTTCTCCCCACTGAAACCACATTGACTAGTGATAAAACCAGGTATAATCCAGCCATCAATTTCCATATTCACCAATTCTTGGGGCAAAACTACACATTTCTGTTGGTATATACCTTTGATGTTATGATTTCATTTCTACCTCTGAATTCAGTTAAGGACCATTGTCCCAGGAAAAAGAAATACTCTTACTTAAATTGTTATGGTTTCTCTTTGAAAAATGCTAAGACACAGTGATGTTCAGTAAAAGACTAGATCCTTAAACAGGCTAATTCCAAATTCACACCAAAGATCCATTTTCAGATGAAGAGTTCATGTTTGAAATTAAATTAGAGCCACAGTGAAATTACATGATATTCATGTAATGAATAATGCTCTTCACTTCTCAATGCTGTTCACAAGTTTGCTTGTGTGTTTCTGGACAACTTTATTGTCCGTTGACTTTTTTTCTGATAGTGTAAAAAGATATCAGAAACTGAACAGCCAATGGAAACTGAATTTGTGGAGAAGTCTTGTAAACTCTCCATTGGCATTTTATGCCTTAATGTCAAGGAAGATTGCTTGGCACTCTCACCAGTAGTGTATTGAAGTTAGGACAATGAATTACAAAAAGTCATCCTATTTTTCCATTTTCTCACAGCTAAACATGGCCATAGAAGGGAGAAGGGAAAATAACTTTCACCTTCTTCATTTAATTATGATGCAGAAAAATTAATAAAGGATTAACAGCCACATATATACGTCATCGTGGCTAGGCTTCGTGAACGAAGATTTGGGAAGGGCTCCACCCACAATTGTTATAGGCGTGCTGGTGGCTAAAAAGGCCAATATGAGATAGACAAGTCCGGTTGCAAAAGGCAGAGCAGAAAGACTCCTTAGGTGAATATTCTGCAGGGCACAATTCTTTCTGCGTTGTCTTTTCTCCTCAAGAGTGATCCTGCGTTTGTTCTCAAAGGAAGCAGCAGCGCTGAAGACAGCGTGTCTTCAGACGTCCCAATTGGAGGCCAGAGTAGACCAGTTATGTTGATCAATATGGCCAAGGCTGAGATGTTGTTTCAGGGAGTCTTTGTATCTAGGTAGGGATTAAAATTAGAGAAGAGCTGGTGCATTTTAATGATGTACCAAAGTATTAATGCTCTAGGATTTTAAGTAGTACAAACATATGCAAGTGTACTTGCATGTATCTTTTGAGAGGGATTTGCTCCCCTCCCCTCTCCCTCTTCTCTCATCTCCCAGCCTAGTCCAGCCAAAACCTACTCAACTCACCCTACCACATACCACCTACCCTACGCTACCCCACTCCACCAAATTCTCCTCATTACCAAACTTACATCAGAATTCCCAGTTCTGCAGTTTGTGACGTATTCTTCTCCATCTCTCTTAGTAAACTTCAGAGTTGTACTCTTTGGAACTCATAGTATTATGGCTTTTTGCTCCTGGCTCTGTCAAAAGTTGTTTGCACAAAGCTGGATTTTTTTATGCTAGCACAGGAAAAGAGCTTTGCTCTGTGAACAGAGGGTGATCTAATTCATGGTGATGTTTAATTTCCCTGGAAGCTTGTTGCACAGTAGTGGCCTTAAGAAAAACCTTCACAGTCAAGTTTTACTACTCTAGCAGAAGTTGTCACTGTGCCTAAGAAGTGGGGCTGTCATTTCAGTTTTCCACACATGTCATAAGAACTCCTAATACCATATTTCCAAAGACTATGCTTCAAGAAATAGTTTGGGAGCTACTGTATTTCCAGAAGACAACCTTTTATGAAATAGATTCCATCATTACTGATCCTGACTTTCTTCTCTGAGAATTACACTGTAAATATAAAACATGTTTTGTGGAGAAACAATGGATCCCATCTGGAGATATTAAACTGCTATTACACCAATTTTATCTCTGTTCCTAAACCTAACAGATTAGGCAGTAGTTTCATCTTTTTAATCCTCTTGACAATCCTTCTGACAGATTACCTTCTAGTTTCTGCCAATCCTTCATGAATTTTTATGTGTTTTCTTAATTCTCCTAACAAATGAGTGTGATTCAAAATCTTTTTCCCCCTTCAAATCTCAGTAGACAAAATATTCAGACCTCTAGATGCTCCAAATATGCTTACATGCTCAGTATTTCAGCTTTCAAGTTTGCAGCAAATAAAGGGAACAAAAGTCCTCTAATTTTTAGAAGTCCTGTAGAAAGCCTACAGAAAGAAAAAAAGATGATAAACAAACAGCCATTTTCTATATTCTAAAGAAAAAAAAAGAAGCTCAGAAAAGCAAAATATCCTTAATGTGTAATTTTAATCGAAGTACAAAATGGAATGAAATAGAATTGGAAAACATTAATGGTTTACTTCAGGTGTAAACCAAAATTCATCTTGAATGAACAAATAAAAAATTAACTTCAGCACTCAGAATCATTACCATGCAGATAGTGTTTGATTTCTCGGTGGTGATAACATCTGATATCAGAATCAACTATAGGATGGTGACTGTGGTGTAAAATTGTTGTGACATAGCCTTTCTTGGGTCTATGTTTCTTCGGGTCACAAACTCCAGAACAGAGCAGCACTGGTTGAGAAGGATACATTGCCCAGCTGGTTGAATCAGGTGTTTTTTATGGGCGGGTTCTCGAGCCTAACTTCTAGAAAAAGCTTTTCTTGTCTGTAAGAAATCTCTTAAATTGAGTACTGCTCTTACTGGGTGAATGCCAAGGAAGTAAATGAAATCTATAAATATAGCCATGGTAGAGCACATCCAGGCTTACAAACATCAAAGATGACATACAACTCATACACAATCTGTCTACTGTAATAACTTCTAATTAGGTACTATATCTTTTTTTGCTGTAAGGTTTCATGAATTTCTGTATGGTATCAAGGCTGGGAAAATTCCTGTATCCTCCGCCAAATTTCTTCAGGATAAGCTTACTGCATTAAATTATCAAACTTTCATGAGAACATAGCAAAATCACTTTCTTTGCTAATACATTTTTAAAGTCTTGCTGCATCAGTAGCTTTCATATCTAATGCTAATGAGAGATGATGAATAATTGCTAAAACAACTGCCAATTGAAGTCAGCTTGGCAATTTGATTGTTAAGATTACCATTAGTATAGTGGTACGAAATATTGTTGGTATAATGTAAAGAATTTCCTATCAGGAATGCATGCTACTATTAGCCTCTCCCAGACTTACACCTAAAAAGTAGCTGGAGAATGTTTCCATTCTCCTCTTCTTCCACTTCTTCTGTAAATCCAAATTCTGACAAGATTCACATGTTGTGCAGCATTATCCAATTTTATTCAGAGGTGGAGTAGAATTGGAACTCTGGCAGATCTTGGATGTTTCTTTACTGACAATAATGTTCTGTGTTCTTTGTTTCTCGCATGGTATTTTTCCTGGATATCTGAATTAACATTTTGATGCCTGTGGTATCACTAGCATTGGTCTGCTGTCTATAAAAGAGATTAAATAGAATTTAGAGTTTCATAGTCCAAAGTGTTCTGAGTTCAGGCAGGATGTACACTGAGCTTTGCCCTGTGGAACTAGTAGATCTGTCTTTGGACTCTTCTCATACAGTCAGGGGTAATATGTGTAGAATAATGTTATATTTTGTATTTATTTTTCAGATACATTGAAGCTAGGGTTTATATTTAAAAGTATATAACAGTTTATATTTATAGTATTTAAAGTATATAAAAGTATATAGTATATACAGTATTTAAGTATATAAAAGTTTATATTTATAGTATTTAAAGTATTTCATCCTGGTGTTTCACGTAAAGCTAAAAACCATAAATACTTTCAGTACTTTATTCTGAGTGATTTTGAAAGGAGAAGAATCTCATAATGGTGGTTATTAAAAATAAAAAGCTGACAATTCATTCCTTATGATGAGATTTTATATAACAAACATAAATTAATAACTTTAATATTTTTTAGATATTAGCTATAGAGTGCTTCATTTCTCTGTCTGTTTCTCAGTGAAAAAAAAAAACAACAAATTTTTCACAGCATGACAGTAATTCCTTCACACTCACTGCTGGGAAAAGATGTTTAACACCCTTCCAGTTTTCCTTCAGAAAACAGAATTCTCCTTAGCTCATGGAATTGAAGAATACCCATTATCTGAGCAAGTGGTTCAAGATCAGGCATAAGTATACTCCTACAACCTTCTTTTTCATGAGTTGTCAGGAGGACAAATATTCCCCTTCTTCCTCAGTTTTCACATTTGGGACTTTAAAACTATTCAAATTTCATATTTTCATTTGCAAAGTTTGCTTTTTCACACATGCTTAATTGAAGTTATCTGAGAAAGCAGTCTGATACACAACAGTTAGAGTACAAGTGCTAACAGTGGGAACATCTTGTTTTGCCAAGGCAGTCATGCTGACTCTGTATTCACTGGGAGATAACATATTTGTCTGTATGCCTTTGTCGGTATGACAAATTCAGAAATCGATCACTAGAAAGGCTTAAATAATATTTCAGCATATTGTTTATAAGTGATATTTCTGTGGACAGTGCAGTTGCTTTCCGTTTTATTTATTTATTTATCATATGTTGATAATCTACTGCATTAAATGAAAATTATTTTATTTCACTTATCTCAAAATCAGATGTTTTCAGAAATAAGTCCCATTTTGTGGCTCTTGGTAATCTCAGTTGGGTTTTCTCCTAAGATCTTCTGCTTGTCTGCTGAGTTCCTTGAGTGAGACTTTTCTCTGTACCATTACTGCTGTTCCATATTCTCATTTTATTTCTGGGGCCAGGTATTACTCAGTAAGCACTAAGTGCCTGGTGTCAACCACTCAGGATTCAGTGGCACAAGCTTCAGTGGAATGTAACAGCCAAGTTCTAGCTGGACTCTTGAAGTAGTTTTCCAGGAAAACTGACTGCCAACTTTGCATACTGAACAGACAGTCATTAAACTCAGTTAGTTCTGCTGTAGAAGTTTGTGTGTATTTGCACTTAAAGTTTTAAAATTAAATACTGTGATCCCTGTTCTTGTATTGCTGATGCTTTTCATACAAATATTGCAGACTTTCAGCACAAATAAGCTCTAGTTGAACTGTTGAACTCTCTGAACTCCTGTGAGACTTCCCAGCTCTAGGAGTTGAGAGGTCAGGGTGGTTTGAGGTGTGACATATTTTTGGTTAAGATGTGACAAATACAGTAAGTAGCTGAATGCTAATTCAGGCCATCATCTTTAATTAGGGTATCAAGACTGGAACGAAGTCTTTACTCTGGAAATAAGTGCTCATGATAAGAGTAGCATTACCTTATTTAAATAATTAAAATGATGATCAATTTTAATCAAAGCTGATATTGAATATTGCATACGAAAATTACTACTTTTTTCTTTCAATTTTGATGTTACCATGTAAATGAGTAATTCCCTTCCTCAGAGATATATGGCATCTGTTTGGCAATATTTCTTTAGGATGGAAAATTTGAATTAATATCTACTTAAAGCTGACTGCATATCTAACACCCTCCATGCAGATGAAAAGTCAGAAACCTGTCCTTCTGTTTTCCCAGGCATATATTCTAGTGAGTTTAAAATAACTTATGATTCAAAATGTTTTTATTTTTTCCAAGTTACTGCATCTAACAATTTACATATTTAGAGAAATTAGAGAATGAAAAGTTGGTTAAATTATTTTCTTCAGAGAGGATAGATATTAGTTAGGGTAAATTATAATAGTGTGGTATAATTTTTTTTAAGCTTCTGTGAGGAAAATGTTTTTAATCAGAGATGTGTCAAAATGCAAACTCAGAACAGTTGATGGATTTTTCCAGAAATATGCATTCTTATGCAGACATTCACATGTCCAGAAGCACAGCTGAGGTCAGAAAATGAATTCAAAACTCATTATCAGGTTTATGATGCAATAAGAAAAGGATTATGCATTCAGAAACATACATATTTTTACTGGAGTCACTGATGATACTAGCTATAACCATGGAAAGTTCTGTAATATACAGACTCACTAGGATTAAAGCTGTAAACCTTTGGGGGTCAGCATGTGGTTCTTTTCTGTTTATGCATCAAATGAATCCTAATTCATGACTTCTTGCTGTGACAACACAAGAGAAGAAACCTGAGCTGGCTGTAAATCACTGTGCTGCCTCCCAGTAGAACTGAATCCCAAAAAACATCATTGACACCTTCCCTCATTGTTTCTTTTAACCTTCATGCTGTGTTCTAGTTCACTCTCTGGACATTTAACACCTTGAATGGTCAAAAGCTTCTGAAATCTACTGTATTGTTTTCTCCATTGTCTAAGGGTCATGAATATTCAGGCAAGATTTCAAATTCACCTCACTACTGGCTCTGAAAACAAAGGAAAAATATTATACCTAACAAAGTTAAAAACAAAAGTGATGTTCCATCCATTCTATTCAGTTTCACAGAAGGTTGGTTTTCATGAAGGGACACGGATTTTTGCACCTCAGTTTTTATTCTCAGTTTCATAATTTTCAAAATTGAAGAGTTTCCTCATGAGCAAAGCTTATTTCTTTAGCCCACTGTAACCATTTCAGCATAAGATTTTGTATCAGGTAGAGCCTCCCACAAAAATGAGCAGGTTTTTAGACTCAGACAGTTTTTGCTGCCTTAACTGTTCCATTTGCACTAAACAGTGTTAAATTCTCTTCAATTCAGTTTTAAACACCCTGTTGCATGGTCTCTCCCTTTTTTGGCTTACACAGGGAGTCAAGGATCAGCTGAAATAATTGTTGCTATTGAGTCTTAAGAGATGTGAGTTTGCAGCACAGAGGCCCAAATGTTGAATTACTAGGAATGAAACCTGAGAAATAGTCTGGTTCCTAAAGTTTCAGTGCAGGAAAAATAAGTTGTATTTTCATTTTAGATTTTTTTTTCCTGAAAAAGACTTAGTACAAGTTTTTATATATAGATATGTAATTTTTACTGGGAAAACTTAGACTGTTTGTCATGTCAAACATATTCATTGTGACCATAACACTGTTTTTATTGTATAAAGAATATTCTTCCTTGTTGTGTCTGAGCCCTATCAGAGTTTGTTTAGCAACAACCTATTTTAACATTTCCTCATGTCTAAATCATTGCTTAGTAAAACTATAAACAAAGATGTTTTGTATTAACCAGATGCTCAAAGGCCACCGAGCAAAATAAATCAGCCACATTTACCACATAACCCTCTATTCAGTAGCAAACAAACAAACATAAAAACTGCCTATGGGTCCTGAAAAGTAAGAATTACCACCATGCTTGAGATATTAACAGTGTATAGCAGAATTAATCTTGAGTTTAATACTCAGAGATTATATTTTATATTAATCTAAAATGTTGCCCTCATTGAGAAGAGGCAATGATTGTTCAAGACAGAAGATTTCAGAAAGTTGTCTTAGCTTTATGTAGGAAAAGTATCACATGCTTGTAATATTTCAAAATCAGTGCTAATAATAGCCATTGAAAGTAAGGAACACCCTCCTTCAAGTGTGAACACAAATAAGTAATATCCTCCCAAGACCCTGCATTTTTCAAGATACAATAAAAAATTGCCTTTATAAAAAGAATATAGAATGGGAAAAAATGGGGGGAAAATGAGCACCAGGGTAAAACTGAGAAAAACATGCCTTTTCTTGTTTGATCCAGACAGTGTGGCTTTTTTTCAGGGCTGAGCACAAGTCCCCATCTAATTTTCACATAGAGACTGAAGAAGGGAGTCACCAATTTGCTTTCTAAGCCCCTACATTTTGAGAGTGATTGAGACTTAACAAGGATAATTTTTGCTGCTTGTAATAGTCATGAGTCCTCACACAAATTCTCAGTGTATTTAGATGCACAGTAGGAAGGTTCACACATCTGACTAGGTACAAAGAATCAATTTACAGCAAAAGGAAACATCAGATATTGGCACTTAAACACCACAGCAATAGATAACTTGGAAATACCTCAAGTAAATTGGAAAGACCTAATGCTTAAAACAGTGGATGAAAAAGAATACAGCTTCAGAGGTAATGTGCTTTTGTTTTTGAGTGATAACTCAGTAAAATTTATTAATATATTAGACTGAGACCAAAAATATATATTTATATGGCTTCTTTCCTGTCACATTTGTGTGTTTAAATAGAGCTGATCAAAAATTACCAACCAGAAAGTTTTCCTAATGAAATGTAAGATTTTTTTACAGAAATGCTAACATGAAGGGGTTCTGTTCAAGAATTTTGAAAATCCTGGGTTTATTTTCCTTTTTTCTCCTTAAGTTTTGTTGTCTGCAACATAAGTAAGTATGTCTTCCTCAGATCCTGTATGGCATAAATTTTTGCTCTCTGTATCTTCTCAAGGCTTCCTCTGTAGTTTGACATCACAGAAAAATCAATCCGTGAAACACAGCCTGGAAAAAAAGACTAGTGCAATCCTCTGTAAAGTTGATTTTAAATTTTTACACTGATGCTAAAGCTGAATTTCTCTTAAAACTTGCTACCAAATTGATTGTTCATAAAAGAACAAGTGTACTTTCCCTAAAGCCTAAATGTGTTTTCTCTTTTCTAAGAGCACTTCAGGAATATAATATATAGAGCAACACTGAGGAGTATGCAGCAAAGGTATGTATACATGTATACAGCAGACTTATCCTTTTATGTGATTCCACTAAAAGCATGGAGTATGGCTAACCAAATATCCCTGAAATTGTCTGGGTATGAGTAAAATATGATTTCACTGCAGAATAAAGTCTTCTATTTAAAGTACAAGTCTGGGCTCCAGGGTAATATTGACAAAGTGGAGTTATTACGAACTAAAACCTCATTCTAGAAAGATATACCATAATCCTAAGAACGGTACCTGTTTCCCTCATGGCAGAAATTGTCCCTATCAAAGAATTCATTATTTGCACGTAACAAGGTCTCTAAATGCATTTTATAAAAAGCAAGCCATAAAATACTGGGAATAACAGTGCAGAACTGAGAAAGAAATTGGCTTCCCAGATGTATTTTCTTGCACTGTGGAGAGCATTAAATGGACATAATTCTTCACTGGAAATGCTCTCTTTCCAACAGGGCTTTCCTGCTCACTGAGACTCGAGTAACCTGTGCCAGCATTCAACCTCCAGCCTCCAGATTAGGACTACCTGCATGAAGAGAGGACGCACGCCTGTGGCTGGAGTGCCCTGAGCTGTGGTCACTTTCATCTTCACAGAGTAGGCAGTAGATGAATTATCCTTTTCTTTTGAGGTAAGAAATCTCAGAAGGGAGCACAATGGTAGAATGAATGTTGGAGTACTCTTCACTAGAAAGAGGGAGTCAGCTGTAGTATTTTGAAAAATATGTTGCATTTAAAAAATATAGTCCAATGGTAAACCACTACAGGGTTCCTCAAAGTTCTTGTTAATTTGTCTTGAGGGTAACAGCTTCCTCATGCAGGCACCCACCTTCCTCTGCCTGAAGACCATTAGTGGAGTTAAACCCAAGTGGGAGAAAGGTCAGTGTGAGTATATACCTGTTGAATCCACCTTTATTACTACACCAAAAAAAATGAGACCCTTTTTTTTTAAACATAACAACATAAAAGTAAGGGAAAATTACATGCTCTGGGTAAAAAACAGAGATACTTGTTGAAAGGTGAACCATCAGCGATAAGTTGCTTAAACAAACATGACAGATGTATCCATTTAAGCACAGGTGTACACCTTATCATTCTCCAGATCTCACATTTGCCAAACATGGCTCTAATTTCTTGCTTTTCATTTCTGACAATACAAATTTCTGGTTTGTATCTCTTATGTGGAAAAGCAGGTCTTATAATAGTCTGCTGCCTGGGGGCAGTGTTTTAGAGGAATTCTTGGCAAATTTTTGTTGCTCACTGATTGCCTCTAAACTCCTATGGTCATCTGCCACTTTTCAGAATTCCTGAGTTTTATTATAAATTGGAACTCACACTACCTTTCAAAGCCTTGTGGAAATCGGTGCAGAAGGAACTCCACGGAGGGGTTAGATTATGTACACATGGCTCTGCACCTGTCTTCAATACCACAATGGGTCCATCTGCATGTGTTAGACATCTAACAGCTGCTAGACTTTGATTTTCTCTCCTCGATGTATCATGAATATTAAAATCTGATCATTTTAAGCTAAATGCAGCAACCTAATGTATCAAAGCATTCAGCCAATCATTACCATTGGCCTGAACCTGGCAGTAAGCTCATCTGGGTAGATCTTGTTTCCCTGAGTGTTCTAATCTGCCTTTTACCTGCCACATGGTGAATCTGTGTCTAAGTGATCTTTGTGAAGTAGACGATATGCTCTAAATGCAAACACCAGCAATGCCTCATGGTAACATTGTCATGTGGTCGTGGACAGGACTTTTGAATTTGTTTTTATAGAATTTATTTTATCTTTTGGTTTGCCCTCTGAAATTTATTGAGAAATGTATCAAGTTTGCATTGTTGTTAGTTATAATAATGGAATGAAGAGCAGACAAACTGAAAGCTCATTTTTTAGTAAAACCACCTATTTTACCATCTCTATAACTGATTAAATTAATAGTTTCTCAGACCTACCTTACCTAGAATGAATATTTTTTGGTCTTTAGGCCATTGTTCCGTAAAGTTGACTCTAGTGTAGTCCAGCATTGCTCTTTTGCTGATACATTGTTTTCCAGGTAGTGAATTTTGAAGTATTAATTATGGCAGATGGTTACATGAAATGATGTGCTTTTTTCCCTGTCATTTCACTTCTTTAGCATTCCTACTATTAACTTTTCCTCTGCTGCCATGTGCAATGAAAAGGCAATGGTAATTGTTTTGTTGAATGGGGATGGTCCAAAGGAAGAGCCTTGAGGAAACATTTGTAGTTCAAAAAAATGTACCAGAAATGAGACTAGGAGAGGCAGGAGGAGGAGAATGCATAGCAAGGACTTATAACTGGTGGCTACTGAAAGGTCCTGTCTCTTTCCAGAAGTACTTCACATGTATTTTAACCACTTCCATTTCAGTCTCTTCTACATCTTAGGTAAAAGTTTCATACAAATGTCTTGTGGTTTTGAATCTGTAAAAAACTTCTGATGTCTCCTCAGTTCCTTCTCTTTATGCACTTACTGATCTTTTACCAAGTGCTGCAGCTTTACAACTACCTAAAATATAAATGTCTTTCTGTATGTCTGGAGAAGCAACCATCAGGTAACTCCAGTAATTTACTCAGTATTTCAGAATATTAATTTCAGACATCTTGTACAGGCAGATTTGCTCATACTGTAGAATGTTTGGAGATATTCATGGTTACTTTGCCACTGAAGTTCCTGTATTGTCTCATTGCAACCAAAGTGTGAGAATGCAGTGACACTACCAACTGTTAACCAGAGTATTTGAGGGCTGCTACCACATATCTCTGGCCATACTTTAAGCCAGGAGGTCAAGAGCCATGTGACATGCTTCTGAACAAGAACTAATTCATTTCAAAACAATGCACTGCTGGTATGTTTAATTTCAAATTTTCAATTGCACTTAGGAGGAAAACATTAGAAAGGGAATCAGAGAGGAGTACCCAGTGTAGTCTACTAAAAGATCAAACTCCATAGCATTCAGGTCTCTTAACTTCCTGTAGTATAAATCACAGAATCATAAGGTGGTTCGGATAGGAAGAGACCTTAAAGATCATCGAGTTCCAACCCTCCTGCAATGAGTAGGGACACCTTCCACTAGACTAAGTAGAGAAAGTACCATTAAGTACAATATTCTAACATAAAGAAAAATACATACAAGTAAAAGCAAGTATGAGATATCTGTTGAGTTCTATAGTCGTATATTGGGATTTTGTATCCCCTGAAAGTGAAATTTTACTCAGCTCTAAGATGATGTGTGGCTTTAATTGCTTTTTCCGCATTATTTCTGTGGTGAAACTGCTGAAACCAAGCCAAATTTCCTTTATCTTATAATTTAGATGTAGTAAAAAAGAGGGCTATCGAGTTTTTTTCACTTCTGATTTCTTTTATCTTGAATCTGCATTCTCAAAAGTTGCTGAACTAGAGGCAGTAGAATAAGAAAGAGATTCTGTGGCTCACCATGCCAGCACAGAACGGAAAGATGAGATTCAGGATGCTAAAAAGCAGAAGCAGGAGGATTTGAGCTGTCTGTGCAGGATTAGGAGGCTGCCTGGCCTCTTCTGCCTGTCTACAGTAATGGAATTGAGTTCTACACTGAAGATAATTGCCTGAAGTCACTCTCCAGCCACAGGGAAGGTAAGATTAATAAAGAGCATTTGTTATAATTCTTCAACCAATTTATGTAATGGAACACATAATAAATAACCACATATAGCACAAGCATTTATCATAGCCAATTCATGCATCAATTTGTTCAGTGTGTGTTAAACGAACCCTTTGGATGAATAAGCGTTGTTCTCTTTGTGTCCCTTTTTTCTCTGTTAAATTAAAAATTATCGTTACTGAGGGTTTTTTTGTTGTTGCTGTTGAGTTTTTCTTTTTTGTTTGTCTTTTTTTGTTTTGTTTTGTTTGTTTGTTTTTAAGATACCAAAGTGACAGTGATACATGTAAACTTCCCAGCAACAGAAATACAGCATAAAGTTTTCTGCAGTGCCTGGATTGCTGCTTGTTGCAATTGGAAGACATTGCTGGAATAAAACATCCACGATGACTAAAACCGTCTTGCAATTAGACTGTATGTGAGCCTAAACAACCTGGTCAGATTTCAGTTGAAACAGCACTGTCGCACTAGAGATAGAAACTTTTGCGTCCTAAAAATCTGATCTGAAATTATCTTCTTTAAAAGAGTCTTTAAATGGTCTTATGATGATTTGTTTTGATGATTTTAACTTAATACCTAAAAATAGGAAAATACTGAATTACCAAGACAGTTTTGGATAAATTAATTGCAAATATAAACTTCATACAGCCCCTATATCTGGAGGGCTAGAAGTGTCCCCAGTGCTACAGAAACAATGAGCTGGCTGTGGTAAAATACCGAACACAGACTAAGGATCCATTTCAGAATACTGAAAAAGTAAAAGAAGATAATTTAAGTACACTTCCTGAATACCTTTTAAAGAAAGAGAATCACTATTTCAAGTTATAATTTTTTTTATCTCTCTCTGATTCAGTGTGAAAAGATGATCTTTAATTTATTATATTTTTTTATTAGGTCCTTTGATATGGGCTACAGTATTTGGTTTTCCACACCAATAGCATTACACTGTATATTTTGCAGAGGAACTGTTCTTTTAAATTATATGCTGCAGCAAATAAAATTATTTAAGCATGCCAGTTAACTGCCTCTGTCTTTTGTATCCCATTCCACCTCTCTTCTGTGAGGTGACTTTTTTCATTACAGTTTATTTTCCAGTGTTGGTGGCATGTATAGCTTAAAGCTCAGATTACAGCCTAAAAATAGTGTAACCAGACTGAGTCTATTGTTAATTAATAAGAACTTGAAATATCAGTTTGAGCTTTCTGCAGGCTGTTGCTTCCTCCTCATCCATGTTACACAAGATCACTGAATTATACAACTAAATTTTATTTATTTCAGAGTGACTTTCTTCCTACCTCCAGGTAGGTAGGTAGGTAGGTAAGTAGATAGATAGATAGACAGATAGATAGATAGATAGATAGATATTCATATATATATATAATGGTATGAAAGTGATGGAAACTATATACTGTTTTATAAATAAATAAATAAATATGTTCTCAGCTCTATACGTTGAAAGCAACTGATACCAGTCTTTTCCTCATCTTTTCCGCTGACTTCATCTTTGTACAGCTAATATTTATATGGTGCCCCAAAGCAGCTCTGAGAAGTTTTGAACAAAGGATTATGACAAGGATTTGTCCTTTTTTATTGCATACCTTATACCAGAAAAGCTACAACCAGCACTCATTGTAAAATAGAGCAGAAAATAAAAGGAACCTTTTATTGCCCTATGAAGAGACATAATCATCCTGTTTTCATCCTGATTAAAGTCTTTCTTATTATTATGGTACTAGGAAAACTATTGTAATAAGTAGATGTTGACTTCTGTTGAGATGTGTATCATTATTGATGGAATACATTAATGTGGAACAAGGGGAAGACAAAGTCAATATTTATGATAAGGAAAAATAAACTAATATTCAATGAAACAATCCACTAGATCCTCAGTCTGAAGCATGTAGGACTGAGATTTATAAATACCATAACTTCCCTGTGGTCAAAATTCTAAGTATAGATATAGGGGCTGTATGAAGTTTATATTTGCAATTAATTTATCCAAAACTGTCTTGGTAATTCAGTATTTTCCTATTTTTAGGTATTAAGTTAAAATCATCAAAACAAATCATCATAAGACCATTTATGTTAGAAAAGACCTCTAAGGTTATTGCATCCAACCATAAATCTAACACTGCCAATTCCACCACTAAACTGGTTCCCTGAGCACCAGATCTACACATATCTTAAATATGTCTAGGGACAGTGACTCTGCCACTTCCATGAGTAGCCTGTTCCAGCCTGTTCCATTGCACCTTTCCATGAAGCAATTTCCCCTAATACCCAGTGAAAACCTGCCCTGGTTCAACTTGAGGTGATTTGCTCTTGTCCTGTTGTTTGTTACTTGGGAGAAGAGATCACCCCCCACCTGGCCACAACCTCCTTTCAGGTTGTTGTAGAGAGAAATAAGGTCAGTCTTTGAGTCTCATTTTCTCCAGGCTAAACACCTTCAGCTCCCTCACTTGCTCCTCATCAGATTTGTGCTCCTTCACAAATTTGAGATTTGTGACTCCTTCAGATTTGTGACCCTTCATCAGCTCATTTGTCCTTCTCTGGACATGCTCCAGCACCTACTTTTTTGTAGTAAGATGTAAATTTTAAGGCATGAAATATTTTGTACCTGGACTGGTTGTTATTCTATATGTCATTGAAGTAATCTGGTTTATTTGTAAAGAAGAGAAGGTTTAGGAGAACACACACTAGCCTGTGTTTTGTTTGCAAAAACAAAACCCCCAAAGCAAAAAAAAACCCAAAGGAACATCACTCTCTACCTTCATTATTTCCAAGTATCTTCTGGTTCTTGGAGCAGTAGAAGAGAAATTTAGGAATCCCTATTTTTAAAGATACTTGAAAAAAAAAAAGGGTTAGAATTGTTTTAGCTGTGAGTATTTTGGTTTTATATAGTATTTATAGCACTGTTTTCAATGTCTCTTGTGCAGTACAATAGATGAACATGAACTAACCCATAAATCTGGACACCAAATACTAATGGCCATAGCAATTTGTTACAGGGTGCATCTCCAATAGATAAAGTCATCTACAGTGTACTAAGACTACTTTTGGGATCTGAAATTGAATTAAATTTCTAACATTTCTTTCCCAAAAAATGTCTTCCAGGAACTGGCTTTTCAAGAGGCCATATAGTGCAGAATTCAGGTAATTCACGTCTATTGACACAAAGCTGCTGATGGACAACACTCTGGGGACTGATTATACCATCACTTCTGTTTTATGATCCCCATTGATTTGTAGTGCATTGTGGGGGGGTGCACACACCACTGCACTGTACTTTGTATACTGGGAGAAAAAAGGTGTCTAATGGTTTTCTTGCTATTGGGTGTAAATATAACCACTGTTCTGTAAATGTGCCTCCAAAGTGTCTGTAACTTAACTCTAAATGTAAACATTGATGCCTTTCATGTGCTCATCTGAGTTCCACTTTGTACTAAAGCATTGGAGGCAGGATTGCAAGTGATCATAGAATCATAGCATCATAGATGCCACAGTAAAATGATTGCACATCAAATAGCAACACATAGTACCTTAAATTGAAACACGTAAAAATACCTCTTAATTTTAGGCTGTATCACTCTGCAACTCCTTTTATGCACGGTGGTACTCTTAGCAGTGTCTTGTGAAGGAAGATCTCAGCTTCTTTCCTTTCTTACTGACTCCTACTGTCCTGTTCAGTGGGAGAAATAGTATTTTATTATTCAGCCAGTGGTACAAGAAAAGAATAACCAAATTAAAATGGATAAATGAGATTTGTAGCATAACACTGATATTATGATAAAAATTTTTGGTGCATTTATCCCATTAGTAATAGAAATAAAAAGTTGACAAATGATTCAAAAGTTGAAAAATGATGACAGATTAGCTAGGAGCTATAATCATAATTATGCCCCCCAGAAAAAAAATGCCTTCTTAAGCATTTGCTCTCCTCTGGCAATTTCACGATGAATATATCCCTTCTTGCTCCTCTTTCCATATTTTATTATCTAATCATAATTTCTTTTTAATTTTTAGCATGTCATAAATATTGATTATATATTACAATCTATAGGGCTGATTATCAGCAATTTTCTCTCAAATACTGTAGTCTAGATTCAGACAAATTACATTAGCTTTGCCATTTCTGCTTTGAATGCTTAGTCTGTTTACTGAAGCAAGCCCTCTGGAAATGTTACCCCTTAAAATTGAAAGATAAACTCTCTGCTGGACTAAGTGTTGTAACTACCTAGCTGGAATAAGCAAAAAAACCACTTTGATTGTAGCTATTTTTCCCCAACTTACTGTGCGTGAATGATACAGGATCTGATGTGCCTGATAGATAATATTTTGCTTGTATATAAATATTTCTTTTTATATTTATAATGCTGTTGTACTTCTAGTAAGACTGAACCACTCTGTTGCTTAATCTTTTTTGAAGCTGAAGTGGGAGAGACCAAAGTATTGACTACTGTCTTGAAAGCTATTTAAAACTGTCACATGAAACAGAGATCTTCTCAAGCTCAGAGACTGATTAGAACTTTTTAAACTTCATGAAAAGAACCGTTTGTTAGTCTTCTACTCCAGGCAATACACTTTATGAATTTGTATGTTGCAGATAAAATCATGAAATTATTCCTTTGTTTATGGCACAATTCCAAAGAGAGATTTTTCTCATCGGTTAAAAACAAGAGTAAAACAAGCATGAACTGTTTCTGAAAGGACTCAATATTGAAAAGAAAATCAGAAAATAATTCAGCAGTCTATTTCTTATCAGAATAATTTGACTTCTTAAAAAGCTGCTGTGAACCCTCACGACCTACTCAGCATTTCCACTATATAAAGTAAAATAGAGTAAGATCTCTGCTTTGGGCTTTTAACAGTCTTTTTGTAATGTTATCCAAATAGGATTAAAAATAGAAAAAAAAAACCTAAACAAGAATAAGATCCTTCCCTCTTACATCCTGTATAAAGTCAAATGGTCTTTGCTGTTTGTTTCAACAGAATCATTTGCTATGTATTGGTGCTCTTAGACTTTGTAAAGTCCATCTGAGTTTGACCAAGTATCAACCAGTTGTCAATATTACGAAATCCATCTACTTTCCTTTCAACACAGACACTCCAGTTATTGTTTCCTCATAGTGATTTCAAGTCACAGGGACAGATCATAAGAGACTGTAAATCTGTATAGCTCCATTGACTGCACTGACATATTTACACCTGCAGATGATTTGTTTCAAAGCATGCTGTAAATAAAAGAAAAATGCTTCTAATGGCACGCCATAATGATTGACACTTTTAATTTGAAAGACCTTAAAGCACTGAGCTTTTAAAGTGAATGTTTATATTTATGTACCAAGACAGATTAATAGCATTCCCAGAAAGAAGATGCTAACTCTCATCTACTTTGAGTTCTCACTGCAGTAGAGTAAAGGCTCCTTAGCAGATAAAATGCTACTTATCTAACACAAAAAACCTTGCTGAAGAAAACTTACACTTAAACAGAATATTTATTTGATAATTAGTAAACAGGGAGACATGGAAATTGTTCAAAACATAGGAAATGGAAATAGACCTAAGTTTTCAGCAATCTTTAAGTCTTCCTCTGTGTGAAATTCCCCCTTTTACACTACTTTGTGAGCTAAAAGCCTACTAATCCATAACTATCCCTCCAGATACAGAAAATCTCTTTTATTGGGATTTAACAGGCTAACTGGAAATGTCCCATATTTGTGTTTTGATCTCTGTAGATTCATCTATCCCTGAAATGTCAGCGTTTATAATGTCAGTGTTGCAACTGGGAGAGAGGAGCAATCAGTCATCCAAGAGGTTTTAAAACGGAACCATGAGACAGTATTTAGAATCTGTGACTATGTAACACAGCTGTAAACTTTATAAAGGAGGGGGAAGAATTTTTGCTGGAGGCAAGAATTATAATAAGACCTCACAGGGATTTATACAGATATATTAAAAATTAAATTGAACTGTATTAGGTTTTATATTGAGCCTGTCAGACTGAAGCCATTCTGAAGCGTTTAAAAAAGCAATGAGTACCAAATGAGTACCAGTACCAAAATGACTATGCAGTCAGCCTTTATATGGATTAAATGTTTGAAAGCATGATCTTAGACAGTCTTAGATCAGTATTTCAACTGGCAACAAAACAACAATGTAACATATTTTATATAAATATATACACTGTACATATAGTATACATGTTTAATATATATATATTAAAATAAATTTGTATTTTAAATATAAATATATTTTAGACTTGTTACTTATATGTATATTCATATCATATATCTTATATATAACATACATTATATGTAAAATGCATTTAAATAATTATATTAATTTATAGATATCAAATCCACATTTTAAGGTGGAAGATGGGTAATTTTGCAGTTATACATGCAAATGGCTAGCTTGAAATTGCAGCAGATGTTTGTCTGCAGTTGGGAACACAGATTATATATATCAACAAAAAGACTAGATGATGGGCACCATGTAAAACCAAGTATCTTTTCCCAAAAACATTTTCAAAGGAAATTACTTTTTTTTACTAAAAAGCTTTTCATGGAATTAACTGATTTTTCTAAAAACAAAAAGAAAATCAAGACTTTCTGGAGCAAGCTTGAAAACTAAGAACTGTTAGGTATTTCATTAAATCTTCAAACTATTCCTCAAAATAATATTGGTCTTTTTTGTGAACAGCTCTACAAGTCAATGCTGTAGTCCACACAGAGCATTTCATTAAGCTATATGATATAAGACAATTTCTACTTTATAAAGGAAAGTACTTTAGGGACTACATTCTTTAGTCAGATTTCAGCAAAACCTTTATTTTCCTTAGTGGCCGCTGCAGAAATAGGCTTTGTTGCAGAGCAAGGAGGACTTACAGGCTTAAAACACCGAAGGTACCACAGAAGCTGGCTTAAAATTAGGTTGGAGGTTGATACGAGCCTGGTACACTTTTGTATAAGTGATTGCAGGTTCACTGGATAAAATATTGTGTGGCTTATTTCCCAAAATGCAGTATTTCAAATGAAATTTTGAAACCTGTATGAAGTCTATTGGGAAAAAGTATGAACGTGGTTAACTGTGGTACAGCAAGTTCGTGTTTGTGTTAGGGGCCAATAAAGGGATAGATACTGACTGGCACTAAAGTTGCTGAAGCAAGGATAGCAAAAACAGATGGATTTGAGTCACTATGTCTTACTGCAAGTGAAGGAGAAATGCCAGAGAGCACACAAAAATATATGGTATTTCACAGCAGATAATCTCCAATGTGGTACCATCAGATGACACTGTGTCTTTTCCATGGAACAGAAAGTCTTGAGAATAGAAATGCTAAACTTGTGTCTGTTCTTTTGATGTTGTTACTGTTTGCTGGTTTTTGATTTAGCTTCAATTTACCACTGCAAGTTATTAATATGGTCCATTTCCAAGTACATTGCCTCACTCCACACATTTGGGGCTATGAGTCTGCGGACACCATTGCCTTCTTCAGGAGCTGTAATATGAATCCGAACTGCAGTGAACAAGTGATTCCTGTCGATTGTTAAATTAATATAATCACTACCAATAACAGATTACGCTAAGCAGTCTTCTCCAGCACGTCCAGAGCAATTTAGCTAACAAGGGAAGCAGGGAAGCAGTTTTGATCTGTAGCATACAATTGTTTCTGTGTGATCTGCTATGAATACATGAATTCTCTCAATGGTTGCAAGCTTTTCCTGAGTGGATTTTTTGTCACTGAAAAACAGGCTGCTAGGTCCTCAACTTTCCACAGATTATGTTTGTGAAAAACACTTGCTTGATAACTTTCTTGGACCTGGGATATAATTTTTAGTCAAAACTGGAGAAACATGGAGAGACTTCTGAACCATCAGTAGCATGGTGGTTAGAGCCAGGATTAAAGTGGAGATTAAGGTGCCAGGGATTAAAATTCAGCAGTCCTTTCAGGAGACTTAATTTTAATGCCCTGTTTCCCCTGCAAGTGTTGCAACAAAATGGCTGTATATGTGATTTTGGATCAGTTCTCATTTCAGTCTAAAAGAGGAGCAGATTAGTCGCTTCAGATATGTTAGAGGTGAAAAAAACAGGAGAAACAACTGGCTTCTGATAAATATTTGAAAAATAAAAGGTCTTCGGTTCTAATCGTACAGAAGCAAAATTTGGATTTTGTGGCTTCTTCATATTGCCAAAGGAGTATTACTGAAATTATGAGGTCTGCTGGGACAGCCACAAGAACAGTAGAACAGTAAATCAGTAGACATTCATCATCAAGGGTAAGGTCCAGAGTTGTAAATATCTCTGTACGTGTAATCAAGAAAACAAACAGAGCATAACAGCTACCTCAGAACATATTTACCCCCCTTTTAACTGAGAGAGTTAAAATAGTTTTGCTTGTTTTCCCAAATAATGAGAGGAAATAGGGAAGCAGTACAGCAGCAGGTAATATGGAAATTTGTCCTTAGCTAGGGGCTTTGTAAGTGCTCGTAAATAATACTGAAGCTAAATGATCCTTCAAATCTGACACTTCACTAAGAAAATTGCAGGCTGCTCAAAAGTAAAAGAATCACCAGTGGCATTTGTAAAACTCAATGAATATCTTGAATTTCTAGTAGGGAATTTGACATTTCAAAGTTAGCTTTGATGTTAATAAACAAGAGTGCAAAAGTGAGTACTCTGCCAGAACTTAAAACCACTAACATTACAATACTGAGTTTTCAAAAGTGTTTTAAACCTCAGGTACTCAGTCTATGATTTACAGAGTGAATCCACAGGGAAATAAAAAAAAAAAAACTTCTCAGCATTGAGATTCAGAATCTGGTAAACAAATACTTCCCTTTTGTCCCTGAGAGCAGTGATGATAGGGTGTATCAGTGCAGCAGCAGCACAGAGGTGAAGCACTCAAAGCTCTATCAAGAGGCACTCCTGCTATGCATAATAGAAGGAGAATTGCTGATGGTTGGGAGACTTTTTTAAAGGGTTGATTGTTTTGATGTAATTCTGTTTAATATTAACAAGAAGAACCTCCATGAGAGGACTTGAGTTTTCCTCTTGTACCAGACCAAATGTCACTGTCCATGGCACTGTGGTGGAAAACTTTTTCTTCTCTCACCCCACAGACAATGTTTTATTATCTCCTCTGGTGACCAGGGTTGTGAGGAAGAGGAATTGCATGATTGGAAAGGACAAGGTGAATGTGTTAACTGTGTTTCATAGAACTACAAATGTACCCTGCTGGGATTTTCACAGAGGGATTGGTGTTATAATAATTGAACCAGTTAGCATGAAGTCCTTTGTGTTTGTGCTGGCCACAGAGGATCTTTCCCCCGTGCCTCAAGACAAAGCTCAGGACAGCTGCTAGCCTTGTGCATTACATGGACTGACTTCTGCCAGAGTCATGCTGTGTTGCGAAAAAAGGGAATCAGATGGTGGCAGGAACGCAGGAATGCAGTGAAGTTGCTGTGCCTTCCCTGGTTTATGGGCATTCCTAGGCCTTTCTCACACCTTAGGTTGCACAGGCCTGTGAAAATAATTCTCCAACTATAGAATATGAATCTCTTCAAGATTTGTTGGGTTGTGTGAAACATGTGTGCTTAGGAAAGTAAGAACCACTTCATTTATCTCAGAGACTTCATGCTGGATGACCTAGATCATCAAGTAATTGAAATATGGGATCACATAAAAAATTTGCAATACAACAGCTAGACATTCAGCTCCAGGAAATGAGGCCAATTGCTGTCAATGAGAAAATGAACAGATTTGAAAAATCCTACATCTGTAGTTCACTATAACAGATCCCTTAAAATTGTCAACCTTTCAAGAATTGCTAATATTTGAATTAATTTCTAAAATTTTTGACATATGTTATATTCAGCTTCATTCTTTGATTCCTTATGATAAGGACAAGATTTAACTGACACTTCTGCTCTTTGTATGAGGTATCTTTTGAATGCTTCTCATAAAAGATTTACAACTAATTCATATTTAATTGTTTGGTAATGAATAACAACCACTTCTATTTACAAATGATGAAATGGAATACACTGTGTGATCGTAATTCAAAAGTTAATTGAAAGAAACACTAATTATAGTACAGAGAAACAGGGTAAAAATGCACTCGAGTAGGATCCTTTGCTGTAGTTGCTATATTGACTATTCTAAAAAGAGTGGCAAAAAAGTGGGGATTTCATCAACATTTTTTGTGATTAGATAATCACTGCTGCTCTAGATCACTCAATGAACTCTCTTGCCAAATTTAGTCTAGAATCCAAGTGCGACTTAGGTACACAAACATTAACAAGTCCAAAATAAACACAGAAGATACATGATACACAGATACAAGATACACAGGCATTGGAATGGGCTGCCCAGAGAGGTGGTGGATTCACCATCCCTGGAGATTTTTAAACGCAGATTGGACGTGGCACTGAGTGCCATGATCTAGTAAATGGACTGGATTTGGACCAAGGGTTGGACTCGATGATCTCGGAGGTCTTTTCCAACCCAATCGATTCTATGATTCTATGATTCTATGATTCTATGAATTGTCTTGGTTCATGGTTCTAAGAGCAGATGAGAAAAATCTTGCCAATTTCTATGGTGTTGGAGCAAAAGCCAGGTAGTATATGGAGGCTTTTATTTGCTATTTGAGGATCCTGGAATTGGAAGTTCCAAGTTTCACAAGAACTAAGAACTGTCTTCCTAAATGTGTTGAGATGAATTGAACAAGAGCCTTACAGCCAAGATCTGGAGTACGACTGAGGGGTCATTTGCACTTTCCACAGCGCCATGACAATAAATTCCTCAGGACTCTCAGAGGAAGATTACAGAAATCACTACGTTATTTCACGGCTGTTGAGACTGCCCATAATTTTTAAAGTGTTATTTTGGAGTGGGGATTCCTGGAGGGCTATGGCACTGCAGACACATTTCTTTGCTTTGAAAGGATCTGTGATTTGGACTACGAGAAGAAATGACTGACATCTGTGTCAGCAACTCAGCAACACCTTCCGTCACTCCAGCCCTCGAGCAAAGGCCCTCCTCAAGGCCAGTGGTCTTACATTGTAAATCTCTCACTATAGATTAAAAAAAAAAAAAGCACAACCAGACACTGTTAAGAATTGCTATTTTTCACATATGCTGAAAACATCAGAATTAAATTGAACTTAGGCATTAGAATGATAATTTCTGCTGGTTATTAAAATATTAATGACTGACTCTTTCTGATTTGTAGGATCCTCATCTTTATTTCTGAAAGGCAACTCACACAGTTTGGTTTCCCTGCAGAATTTTTTTTCTCATCTTTTTATAGTTTTTCAGAAGTGCTCTCCCTCTTTTCTTCTAGGAGTTTGTCCACTTCATTATGTCCTATCTAAAGCTCTTCCTACACTTCAAAAAATAACTTAATTTTCAATTCTAAAATAATATTACAGAAATTATATAGAAATAGATCCAACAACACACACAAAAAAGTTTTTTTTCAGAGATGTTATTCTGGTATTTGTAGTGTTTAGAGATAATATTTTAGCATGTTGATAGAAGACTATTATAAATTGACAGTCAGAGGTTTCTTTCATGCTGCTCATATAGAAAAGAAACACATGAACCTGGGAGGCAGCATGTGTAGCTGTTGTAGAACACCTTTCCATTCCTGCTGAGGTCTAAATTAGATATCATACTGTTAGTCTTGCTTACATTTTGTGTGCCAATGAACCAACAAAACTGTGTATGAAAGGTATTCACTTTTTTCAGTGTTTACAGGGAATGTTAAATTTAAAGTCACTGGCATGGAAAACTGAAAAGGCAAAATGCTGCAGTGAAGAAGTAGAAGTCTGTGATCTCCTATTTTCCTTCAGTAGTGTTATTTCTGCTATATTGAAGGTCCTGCAGGTACAGATTAATGCACACAGAAAAATCCAAGCCTAAGTAAAACAGTAATAAATATGCTACTTAATTTGGATACAGGATAGGAGCTTGTTTTTCATTACCAAAATTTTTTTATGAAATCAACAATAATGAGGTCACCAAATAAGGTGAATCACATAGGACAACGTGTGGAGGAATGTTAGGAAAAATAATAGGGCTAGCAAGTCAAAAGAAACAAAAAGACCTTCTAATTGGCATTGGAAAGAAGGGTTATTTATTTGCTATTTTTCTTTGAGAGAACTGGAGGTGGCATCTGGACCTAGAAATTCAAAAGGTAGGTAAAATCCACATTGTGTAAAGCGTTATGTGAACTGAGTCACCTGTATCTTGTGTTCATTCCCAGCAGAAGTCTTTGTCTTTAGGAATGAAAATGAGGGACTTGAAAACTTGAAGGGAACTAGAGAGGTCATCTATTCTATGCCTTTGAAAGACACTTCTTGAATTTAATTCTAAACTTCCTTAGGCAATTACTTCACTACCCTCATTACTAAAAATGTTTCATAACGTCTGATGTGGATCTGCCTTGTTGTGATTTAAACCTATTATGTTTGTCTTACACAGCACTGGTATGAAGAAGTTGAAAAAAATATCCTGTTCCTTTTTGCAATGGTGTCTTATGAACCCAAATAGTGTTGCAACTGTTTTCCTAGAATTCTTCCCCTCCAGGCTAAACAAACCTAATTTACTCAATCCTTCTCTAGACCTAACATCCTGCCTCTTATTTCCCCTGGATTCTCTTTAGCTGGCCCACAATCTTTCTGGAAGTGTGGCACTCAAGCCGAAGCACAGTATTTTGGCTAAGGTGTAGCATTTCCATCAGAGCAAAAGGATTGCTTAATATTAATTAGTATCTCTGCTTTTTATTCTGCCTCCTAGCATACACCTTGCATCTTCTGCATCAGGAGGAAATTGCTACAGTACTGAGAATATAGCCCATGACATCCTCATATTCGTTGCATTGGATAAACATTGCATTAAAGGTACAGAAATTTGGCAGAATAATCCCCCCAATTTTCCAGCTGGTCGTCAGAGATCAGAGTAGCTGGGTGCAGCTGGGCTTAATCTCTGATTATAACTGTTTCAGCATTGTAAGTCTGGTTGAGTTGAGATGCGTCAATAGTGTGGTTTATCGATTTGACACTTATAAGTGTGTTAGATATCAATAAGAATTTTCATGATCACAGATTCACAAATAGCGAGGTTTATTGAAGCAACAGTGTATAGATTCTTGTTACGTTGCTGGTGATAAATGCACTAGAACTGCAAAATATAAATGTATAGCACTATGTACAAGTGTTCCCAGCTATTCTCTAACGCAGTCCAAGGTGCAAAATTTACTGAAGAGGCATCCCTGCTTTAGGGAGGAGAGAGGAGCAAGTCTGTAAGGTGGCTGTAGTCTTATCCTCTACCATGGAGGATTTCAGATACCAAATTATACCTTTGGGGGAAGCGGAGGTGAGACTGTAGTCAAATATCCCGTTACTGACATCGTAAGTGGTGAGGGGACAGCCACTGTATACATAAATATGAAACATTGAGAGTTACAAAGAGAAACTTTGCAAAGGCTGGGGTTTTGTACAAGGGTGGAAAAGAATCATGACCTACGAGTATCATGCCCCCTTCCACCTAGCTTATTGCAACAATAGAGGTCATCCACCCTCTACCTGTCACTCCAGCAATAGGCAATCATTTCCTCAGTAATCCCTTCACCATGTATCTCATCACATATCTCTTGAAAATTCCTTCACCATGTATCTCACAGCAGATATAATGGCTCATTCCTACCAGCAGCTGCCTAAAATATTTTTATAATCTGTTTTGGGGCAGCTAAACATTTCTGATGGATTTCACTTTTCCCTATGGAAGAAAGATCTATTTTTTCCTCGCTTCATCTTCAGATTGAAGTGATGTCTTTAGGTAGCATCCTGAACTCTAGTCTGTCCTCCAGAAAACAATTAATCCTTCCACTAAAGCAAGGGATAAATATTATCTATAAATTTATTAAGTGCATTTCTGTTTTGTTGTCCTAATCAGTAATGGTTGTTTTGAATGGCCGCAAAACCAGACACCTCTGCTTAATACCTGTCATTGTGATTCAGCCATGTGCTGAAACATGCTGAAACTAGAACCATCTAGTGCCTTTGAACACCTAAAATTATTTCCAAATGCCTGGAAGATAAAACACAAAGCCAATAGGAGTCTGCACTACTTTGGAGCTGCACTTGAAGAGTGGGCAAGACAACCTTAAAAAAACCAAAAAGAGAAATGCTTCAACTTAGAAGGAGCTGGATACTGTTCTTATTTCTCTTTGTTCAGATTGTTAGACAGATATAAAAAGAAATCATGTTAGCCTCACATGACTCACATGTTCTGTTGTGTTTCTTCCCAAAGAGTTGTCTTGAATGGTTAACACCAAACATTACCTGTCATTGGGCAGCAAATATTTTGCTTTTGATTTATTTTATGTAAACAGTTTACAAGGCCAAGCTGAGTGTCATTAGAGCAGGTTCCTGGCCAAGGAGATGATTGTTCATTTCCAGTGAGTACCTGAGTATGCCTGGAGGGACGAGAAGCTTCCAGAGGGCAAGGTGCTCCTAACAACCAGAGAAAGATGGATGTTGCTTGGACAATCTCATGGTGCATGACTGATCTGGAACAGTATGTGGCTTAGGTAAATGCTAACAATTTTTAACTGCAGAACATGTTATTTGCTCAATAGATCTAAAGGCACTAGAAGTGGGAGTTGGGCTGAGGAAGTAAATGATTGTAGAATGTAGTCTTATGCTAAATTACTTTCGTACTAAAGGAAGGGAAGGAGGCTGAAGTGCTGGCAGTTTCTGAAAGAGTTATGGGATGGACCGAAGGAAGCACTGACCAGTTGAGGTGTAGACTCTCTGATATCCATATTGGGTGAAGAATAGAACTAATGCACATGAGGTCAAACATATAGGGAAAGAGCTGACATGGCTTTGGATCAAGAAATTCTGTCATGTGAATCTATGGAAAGGTTTTGTTTAGTTTGATTCTTTGTCCTTGGGAGCCTAATTAAGAAATGAAGAAAGGATGTCTGGTTAATGAAGCCAATCTAGGTATATAAAAGGTTTTTCTAAGTTAGTTCAACAAAGACTCTTAAGGCCTGTGAGCAGCCCCGAGCTAAAGAGGTCTTTAAATGTACAAAAGATCAAAGAATGTGGCTAAATATCTCTAACAGAGTTCAACAGGTTTTCTGTGCTGTCTACTTCAGTCGCAAGTGACCTAGAAAAGCAAAAGAACGACAAACTAATTTGTAATGATACTTAACGACAAACTCAGGAGAAAAATGTTTTCGTTTTAGAAGGCAATAAAATAGAAAAATATTAGCATAGGTAATTGTGAAATGATGCATGCAAATAAAAACAATCTGAATTTCATATGTTGTCGCAATCTGAAACTCTGTTATCAGCAGAAAAGGATTATGTAGCAGGCCATGGGCCACAGAGGCTGAGGGAAATTCCATCATCTAAGGACCAGACAAGATCCATTGATATTCATCCGTGTTGATTGGCCTGTCTACTGCAGCAGGATATGGAAAGACTTCATGATAATGCTATCAGACCATGTTGAAACCCCTTTGTTCTCTTACCCATCATGTAATCCTGGTTATGGGAAATGTTAAACCATTTTCCCCCCCGTATGTCATCCTTGTTACTGGAAACACTAATCAATTGTGGAATCCCCTAGTTGGCATAACCCGGCCTTCTAATTAGCATGTTCTGCCCCTGAGACCCTTAAATAGCGTTTTGCGTGTTCAATAAAGATTCCAATTTCTTCCCCCAAATCTAGGATCATCTAGTTTTTCGACCTTTACAATATGTAACACTGTATGAGGAAACCACTACAGCCTCAGTGAGACCTTGATATTTTCGTGGAACTATTTTAAACTCTGCTTAATGCTTAGCAACTGGAAAAAAAAAGCAAAAACAATGTCATAAATTACTTGAGAAAAGAAAGAAACTAGGACAGAACGTAAGTTACACTGCAAATCTATGATTCACTCCATCTTGTGTGTTATATATCCCTCGAAAGTGTGTAACAGAATTGGGAAAAAAGTCAGCAAAGATTAGCAAGAATGAGCACAGATTTGGAATAATGTCTTTATGAGGAACAACAAAGTATGCTAGAACTATCAACTTTGAAAAAGGTAAGAGAGGAAGAATAGGACACAATCAAGTTTTCACTTCCTCTTCCAATATTCCATTCTCATAGAAGATATTTAATAGAGCTTTATATTTAATAGGAATCAAAACAGAGGGGACAGATCTTCGTACTTACAGGTAACCTGAAGAATTTTGTTACAGTAAGCTGTAAATGCTGGCAGTTTACAAAAGGGTCCGAGTTCAAAAGCATAGAAGAAAAAAACATTGAGAGTTGCTGAATATAGAGGAGCTATTTCTGGAAGTCCCAGTATGATGTGTGACTAGTGCTTGGCATGTTTATAGGGTAAATACCACCACATGCTTTCCCTATTCTTGTATTTTTTCCTCAGCCTATCTGCTTTAGGAAAGTGTCAAAGATAGAATGGGCTTCGGGTATGACCCAGTGTGAATATTCTCTAGTGTTAAAAGAGAGATCTTTCTTAGGGACCTGGAGAAACTGTTTAAAATTGGCAGTAACCTGAGTTACAACTTACAGTCGATGAGCAGGGACTGAGAAAAAATCTGGAAAAAAGGAGGTGCCTTGCAAATACATAGTGGTAAGAGCAAGACACATTTAAATCCTTTTTTATCTTTATACTATCTTCTGTAGTCTAAAAAAACACCTTTTATAATGTTGAAATAAAACATGATCTATTACTATAAAAACTCTTCTGGTTTTAGAGTACTTGATTCTGAGGTAAAGACCACTCTGCCTCTTTCAAAGGTTTAACTTAGTCCTGTGATACCACTGTGTCTTCTGGGGAATCCTAAGAGTTTCACAGCAAAACTCTTCTTTGCCTTCTGTCATAATTTGGCAATATACAGAAAAATGTGGGACTGAAATCCATTCATGAGACAAAGTTGTCAAAATAGAATCACAGCTATTTCTTAAAGACAAAATAACCTTAGCAGAAGACATATAAGCAATGCTTGCTTTTCAAAACTTCCCAGATGATGGTGATTTCTATAATGGGTTCCTTAGTCTTTAGCATTACTACTTCACAAATTACTGCTCAAGGATTTCTCTGCAGAAATACTATGTCAGCCATAGCTGGGATATCTTGACAGGAAAGGTAAAGACTTAATAATGAAAATCAGATGGGATTAAATAATAGAAAAGATGGAGTAATGAATTTATAAAAATATCTGGTATGCATTAAAGCCCACCACTTGGAAACAGGCAAGAAAGATGATGTCGCTGCAGTGCTTCTCTACATGACAAGTTCCTAGTAGATATGGGAAAGGTATTTACAGCTAAAAGAGAAAAAGCTTAGCAGAAGAAAGTAGTTTATGTGCAATCCATAAATGATTCTTGTCAGAGAAGCTCAAGAAAGAGTGACTGAAAGTAGAATAAATGCAGTAATGGAAAAGACTGGAGCTTGGCCAGTTTAGTGAGCAGAAGACTGAGAAGGACTGTGTAAACAGATGTGAAAGAGTGTGGCATCCCACCCCGAAAGGGAAGGAAGCACACAGGTGAGTAGATGCCCATGGTGGAAAGGGAATGACAAAGGTCAGAGGCTCCACAAACAGTAAACTGCATATATGGCATGGAGATTGGTATAAGTCTTGTAGTATAAACACACAGGAGTGAATTTTAAACAAGAGTTGAAAGAGAAGAGAGAGAGAGATTAAAGGGATGGAGGGAGCCATATCCTATTCTTTCTCTCTTGTTTGCACAGTGAGTTCTTTACCAATAGTTCTTGATTTTCTCCATGGCTATCATTAATTGAGACATACAAAACATATTCATTAGTCTCTTTTCTTCTGGGGTTCTAAAACGGCAAGAAGGGAGAATTGTTAATTAAGCTAGAACTCATTTATTTTAAGAACTTCAAGGTGGAACTACCTTTGAATAATTGTAGATTTCAAAACATTAAGGAATCCTAAAATTTTACTGAAGTGAGGTTTAAGGTTGGCTCTCAAAATAGAGTAATGTAAGCAAAACTCCACTCTGAAACTACTGCCTTTGAGTTTAAGGGTGGTTTATGAAAACAATGGAGTATTATGGTGCCAACACTAGGAGAAGACTGTACCTGATGGCTCAGGGTATTCTCAACCTAATGTTTCTGAGCCTAGGAGTCACAAGTTATCTCTCTGGGAGTAATCAGGATTGAACTTGAGTTTGATCTATGTTATAGTTATTGAAATTATATGTACATGTAACACCAACATCTCCCACATACACCTTAACTGTGGGCATGGAAAAAATATGAGGTCAATAAAATTAAGTCAAACTTTGGTCTTGTTTATACTTGTGTGATCCAAATGAAATGCAGAATGCAGATCAGTGCAGAATTTGGATTTGCCATCAATTTTTTTAACAAAGAAAAAAGTAATCTCTGAACTGGGAATTTACAAATTCATTAGCACATTAATGACTTCAGAGGGTCCTTGATGTTATTGAAATCACTGGATACTCCTGGTTTGCCTTGATGGTGAAAGGATCTAATTACTAGAATTTACCATTTACTGAGTTCTACTGCTTTTGTTAAGCAAGTACTAGTTTGTTTAGAATGGTGTTGTGTTATAAATTATACTTAATGTTGTAATGTGGAATTAAATAGGAGGGGTTACTTCTTGGTGTGAGACGAACAATTTTAAAAGCATGTTTAAATAAAGAGAAATAACATAATAATTAGACACAGCTAAATGGTAATATGCAGATTACTAATACAATAGACAGTCATGTCTGAGTGTATGCGCTATTATCAAAATATATTGACAACTTCTTATCCCTAGCTAGAATTGGTCTCCCCATCAAGGTAAGATACAGTAAAAGTTATCTCTGTAATACTGACATCCTGGCCACTGAAGTCCAAGGTCAAGTCAAAAGAGTCTTTCAAAATAAATTATTAAAAAAGAAACCAAACTAACAATATAATCCCAAATGTATGGGCATATTTTTAGAAACAGGAATTGCTGCCTGAATGCACTGTAGTGGATTAATGCATTAATTTAGCGGACTGGCCCTCTGTCTCTATAGCTAATTTAAATTCTACTAAGAACAAAGTAATTAAAAATCTTTTTGATTTGTCAAGGGTGAAGAATGGTCACCAGAAAACTCATAGTATTTAAGTTTAACCATTGGGAATACACATCAGAAGAAATCAGGGCTCTCTGCTTAGAAATCAAATTTGTGACAGAAGAAAATACTGCTAATAGAGGATGACTAGGATAACTTAACAAGGCAATCTGTGTGCAGTTGTGGTAAAGTGAAAAAGGATGAAATTTTCAATTGGCTAATGTTCTGATAGTATTTCAATGCATATTAAAACATATATTTCAGGTTTCCTCACTGCAGCCAACAGAGATCTATAGAACTGAAACTATGAAAGTTGTTTGCTAAAGGCAAAACAAGACTGGAAAACAAAGGCTGTGCCTGATTCTATATAACCTGTTCCAGCGCCATGCTGATCTGGGCAATGCTACCTGGATAGATTCAAATATACTGTGCTTTCTACTTCATTTGTCGAGTAAAGAGAGAGATAACTTTTATCACGCATGCTTTCTCCCAAACTAGCAGGGATTGGTTGCTTTTTGAGGATTCAATAAAAATAAAATCCATCCACATTCTTAAATCTCAGTTAACTTTCTATTGTTGTATCTATGACAGATTTTCTCTTGGGAAATCCAGAACCAGTGCCTGTGTAGATTAGCTGGGTTAACGGTGGCAGCACTGATATGAGGAGATTTTAAGTTATTTTGAATGAAATATCTAGACCTGCTCTGCCTTTCTAATACTGTCATTGACAGCTATTACACAGCATCAGGTATTAAGTATAGCTCAAATATTCTGGCTGCCTGACTTCATGATTAGGCAAATAGTAGGAGCTGTATGGATTGGTATGTGAACTGATGTTACTGAGATTATTGATCTATTAATTCTTTTATCCAAGGACTAGTGTCCATAAAGTAAAGCTGTTAGAATAAGAAAATACTGGATTCTGCATTACTGACAACTCTTGATATGAGAATTTTAGATAAAATACTGGCATTTGTGCCTGCTCAGAATGGTAGAAAGATTAAACCCACCATATTAAAAAATGGATAGTTGGTGTATATGACAGGAGATGAAAGGACTTCAATATAGCAAAGGGGATAAAACAGTGAACAGACAAGGAAAAACTAAGTCACTTTAGAAGTTTTCAGGTCCTTCATATGCAATATTTTTTCTTCACTTCACCGAATTTGACCTGTGCCCCAACTAATGAAAATCTCAGGTTTAGGATAAAAAAAGACCTGTTGAATCCTGCACTAGGAAGAATTTTGGTATGCACATTTTGGTATGAAATAACATCAGGTAGCTTGCATAGGTAGTCCCGTAGAGGTTTTCCTTCTTGTGGTGATAGAGAGGATACATCATTGAAGAGAGTAAATTATTCTATAACTCTTGTTTGTAAACTGGCAAGGTAGCTCCTTGTTCAAATTAGAGGACAACTATGTTTTTTTAAGTTTGAAAATAGAAGGAAGGATTCTTTAGGGTAGAAATAATTGGCTTTTCTTTGCCATCTCTGTTGCTGAAGAAAGCTGAGTAGGAATGGTTCATTCTCTATCATCCTCATTCTAAGATCTTCCTTTGTGCTATTGTCATTAGATACTTTCTGGATACAGTGGGAAGATGGGGCTGACAAAAGTCTTTTTACACTGTCTGCACGCCTGTGCTAACAACATATTAGATTTAAAAAGCAAACTTCCTGCTAGATCATTGACTATCTTCATTTTTTCTTTTTAAAGCTAGGTTGAGAGAGGAAGCTACATTTCCACACAACCCAGCTGCCTGAGTTAAATTTTGACACTTATCACAAGACACAGAAGCAAGACAGTAGTTTTCAGGAATGAAATAATTCTGCACCACTAGCAATCCCCATTGTTGTAATCCAGTGCCAGGGTAGGGGCATCCCTGGTAGCAACACTGACAGCTGTAGCACAGGCATCCTGTAAGCAATATTATCTCTGTGAGTAAAATTTCTTAAGCATCATATGCTGTTCATAGTTATTACACCCTTGGAAACCACACTAGGAGCAGATTGCAGCAACAGAGTTCAATCTTGGTAAACACTTAGAAAGTCAGATATTCAAACAAGGATAAAATCCTGCTGCCATCAAGGGTAGGGTGGGAGGACATGATGTCACATGAGAGCATCTGAGTTGCATATTGCAGATCAAAGGGGCAAAAGCTAAATAAAATACGAAACTTCCTGAAATTTAAAGAATGCTGTCATCTTATAATGAAAAATCAAATTAATGTTGTATTTTGCACTCAGAGATTTCAGATGATCAATTTTAACCCTCACAGTACCCCAATGGGATAAAGAAGGGCATCCACATAAAGAGAATAAAAAATGAGATCTCATTACATCTATTTTTACCTTGTAATCTCAGGATTACGATTCCTTTGTGTTTGTCCCCATACAAATGTGTGTTACAATAGCATTTGAAGGTATATAGTGTGATTATACACAGTTACACAAATTTGAGCAGCTGATCAAGTGAAAAAAGAAGGGTAAAAAAGACAGAAGGAGAAGGAAGGTGGTAAGTAAGAACACTGACCCTCTTATTTCCACTGTTTCAACTTTTCTTATGTAAAAAAAATTCTTTCTTCTCTTTCTCTCACAACCTAAATACCTTTATCTTATTTTTTATTGTATCCGTCAAAGAAGTTTGACATTTAATAGATATTTTTCTGTAATTATGCCTACTTTACTTTGTACTTTAGAAGCCTGCAGGAAATAAAGAACACTGAACCTAGAAAGACAGGTGGTGCTTAAACTGTATGGTGTATTTCTTGACTGCTAGAGGGAGCAAAGATATAGGAATAATAACTCATAATGATGTAAATATAAAGAAGATAGTCGTAAGGATTTCTGGCAAGCCTCCCATATATATTACCCGCAAGAGATTGCAAACTCTTGCAGAATGTGTGTATCCAGACAGTCAATGGTGGTAGATCAGCTATTAACATAGTATTTGCTTTAAGACAGCTGAAAGAAAAATACCTGAAATAAAGAAAGCTTTTTTCTTGGCTTTCAAAGTTGCCATAAAAACTTCAGTCTAGACAGTCAGAAATTTTCCAGGCAATGGAGAGTTCTTTTCTCTTGAATCCTTGTCTTTGACTAGATCATCTTCACAAAGTCATAGAAGTTAAGCATGATAGTGAACTTTGTGACAGATTTGAAATGCTGGTGTTAAACAGGGATTGTTCCAGCGGTAACTCTCTTCAGTACTTAACTTTTAGATCCCATTTCCCCTCTGTTCCACAACAGGTAGCTTTCCATACAAAAATCAGATACTAAATTTATTGCCTGCTGATTGGTGAACATGTTTTATACTGACATCACCACACTCAGTTCATAGAAAGATGACGAATGCTAAAGCCTTTGAGTACCTTTCTATTAACTTGCAATTTGTTTGAACTATTTGTCCACCAAAGGAAAAAACCTTGACTATATGCCAGCTATATTAGTTGATCTGAAAGCAGATATACAACAGAAGCATTGCATGTATTTCACTTGGCCATTTGGTCAGATTCAGATAACTTATTTAGAGATAACGAGACTCATTTTCTCACTAAAAAGGTAGTTGCAAAAATTCAGTCTAGCAGTAAGTTTCCTATGGGAAACTGTCCTCTGGTACTAATGCCAGGCTCAGACAGTCGGTGCAGCCACTGACCTGAACAGTTGCGTCCTTCCTGGGGGGTTCTGTCTGGGTTAGCACACTCCCCCTCAGAGCAGCAGCAATGGCTTCTGATCGTTTGGAAACCACTGCTGGGTCAAGTTGAGTTGTGAGGGGCAGGGGGGAAATATCAACCAACCACATTTGCACAAACCAAAATCATCAGTTCAGCTGCTAATGTGCACTGTTATCACTGTGGACCTTCCCTAGGCAAGGCTACTCATAAGTAGCCTTGCGTTAAATTGTCATGTCTGTAAAATAGTTATTAAATATGAAATATGGTTCGTATTCTAAAGCATTTAGATGTCAAAAAAGATAGTTCTTTTCCTCTAGTATATAACCTGGTTTGTCTAGTTTTTTGTAGTCAGTTAACTAGCTTTTCTTCTCCTCACCTAGGGTAGTAGTAACTACCCTGCATCTGAAAGTTTTAGTGGGTAATATGAAACCCTTTCTTTGGAAGGACTTTCTTTTATACCCCATGATTTATAATGTGGCTGTAACCCATACCCAGACTGTCACCTCTAAAACTGAAACTACAGCAGGAAAAAGTGGAAGTGTGATATACTGAGGGGGGCAGTTCATCTTTGCTAGTAAATTCTGTAAGTGAGATCCTGGAGTTTTATAGGGGAAATTGGAGCTCCTGGGGAGTTGCTGACTAAGGTTTCTGTGTCTTGTTTTACGGAGGTTGGTGATGACTCACATTTCTAACAATGTAGATTCATTATTGGACAGTTATTTTGATAATAGTTTATTTTAGTTCAATTTACATTTACATGTGAGAAGTTTTTCTGGCAGAACCAAAAATTTCATTCTGAGGCTAAATCTTCTGGTTTGTACTGACAGAACTAGATACATAACTAAGATCTTCTAACATATTAAAAAATTTTAAACTATAGAAATCAAAAAAGAATGCTAAAAATATTAAAATACATTTATATGCTCAAATGCTCAGCTGCAAATGTAATTGTGTATGGCCAGTCTTCGCGAACGAAGATTTGGGAAAGGTCATTACCTTTCGAGCCTGCGCAGTGGATTTTTTTAGGTGAGACACAGTGTGCGCTGAACTGAGCCCACCCTTTAATCCTGAGGTTCAACTGCCGGGGCCAAGCGAAGCTCGGACAGTGGCAGCGAAGTCCTCGGGACGTAGGTTTGTTTAGAGTGACCTTCTCTTAGATGGATGGCCTTACAGGGCTCACGAGCTCCATCTACCCGGGGAACTCCTCTGACCGGGAATCGAACCCGGGCCTCGGCGGTGACAGCGCCGCATCCTAACCACTAGAATACTGCTAGGTTTAATGGGCTTTTTGTTTCAAATCTTATATTAATTCAATCTGTGAAATTTTACTATATAGATGGCTTTTTGCAGACTTGTGTATGGTCTAACAATATACAGTTATGCCAGGTTTTCACCTACCATGCTGTTCATAAACTTTTTTATAACTTTTCTCATTTCTTTAAGGTAGCAAGATGAAGGTTCCAGGTGATGCAAGGCACATCCCTCCCAGAAAGCTGGTGTTTTGTCTGAAACGAATCTGCACCTCACATCTGAGTATTATAGCAGAAACACACACGTGTTGCTTTGCTGCTAAGCAAAATTCTTCTATTTCTGCCTTAGTGATTCATAGACAAAATATCCAGTCTCATCCATTAGCCAACCAGAACATAATTACTTTACATCAGCTGTTTTGCAACAAACAATTAACTCTCATGTCTAGCAATAAAAACCATCCCTAATCTTCTAGAAAAAAATGTGACTTGACATCTAAAAGAACACTAAGCCAAAAAGGTTCCGTATAGTGTTGATAGCACTGAAATAAACTATAAAGTCAATTTCATACTCCCATGAATAAAACGGTTTCAGATAAGTAGAATTTAAAAATCAAATCTTTGAAGGTAGGGGTTAACTCTTAACTGAAGCTTCAACAAATTGTCATTGACTTCATTTTGAATAGAGTTCACATTAATAGAGTATGACGTGTTATGCAAATGTATTCCTCATTTCCAGCTATATTTGATAGATTTAATAAGCAACTGCTGGAGGTCACAACTGATTTAACAGTCAAGGTGCAGTGCTAGGATGCTTTTTGCTTTGCAGAAAAGTCAGTAGGAAAAATTTCAGATTTCCACACATTTTCATTTATTCAGCTTCAGTAGTGCCAGGCTCTGAACTGAGTTGCTTGCAGTGTGAACTTGAATAGGAGGAGGTAAAATGTTTTCACTGAAGTCAGTTGCAAAGCTGTTTGCAGAAGCAATATTATCTCCATAACAATTAACTTATCCATTTCCTCTCAGTGAGAAGAAAAATCTAATAACGGTGACACTTAAAATGAGTTTCTGCATTGCAAAGACAAACATGATTTCTGCACCAGACTGTCAGCTTCAATCTCCCCCTACCCTACCAGGGATGGCAAACAAGGTAGTTAAGGCTGTAGCACTTTGCCTGTTAGGGTTTTCTTCCCAGAAGGTTAATAGTCACTTATCCCAGTTCAATGGCTTGGTAGTCCTTCTCTGTTGATGGATAACAAAGTGAAGGGTCATACTGCCCTAAAACACCCTCAAATAGGTGACACAAAAAGAGGATTCTCTTCATGTAAGTGAACTAAATGTCTCACAAAAAGTTAGGGAGGTGGTTTTTTTTCTTTGTTATATGAAGAATGAAAGTGTCCTTGTATCTCTGTTAACATGTTGTGGAATTTTTATTTTTTTTTTCAACATCCCAGAAAGATTTCTTGGATTTTATCTAAGCACAATATCTTTTTTCCCCCTTCCTTTCCTGTTTTATGTTAGTAGCTCTCATTGTCCTCAGTACTGTATATCAGAAAACACAGACTCTGTCCCTACTCATAAGAGTGCTATAGGAAGTGAGATGGGACAGATGGAAAAAGACAAACTGATGGAACAAGAAACACTCTGACAATGCCAGTCAGCCTGGCAGTTGGTAGTCTTAGATCACCAGCATCCTAACAACTGTTGTGAAGCTTCTTGTAGGCACTGCAACAAAGGAGGATTTTAAAGCACATTCTGAAGGAGCAATATAAGCTTACTTCGCAGTTATTTTCTGAAAAATATTAGGTTACAGAGGACAGGTACACAACAGTATAGGCCATCAAGATCAGCACCATAAATATTCACTTGTATCTGACTGTCGTACACAGGTTTATGCAGCCATACATCTTATTTTACTTTAGTCAAGTGAAATTCACAATCCATATTTTAGAAAAGTCTCTATGAGTGCAAGTTCCCTTCTCTCACTCTTCAAAGAAAATTCCCTCAGTGGCATATTTTTAAAAGTCTTGATAGCAGAAGAAAATGTTAAATTTTGCCCTCCCTTTTCAGGATGGTAAGAATGCATAAGTTCAAGAACAGTCAAAAACGTACATATCTTCCTGTTTTATAGGAGGTGATGTGAGAATAAAGAGGTCATGCACCATGCTAAGCATGGGGAAAAATTAGCAACTTACAGTGTTTAAGTTCAACATACCTCTGGGATGGTACAATTTCAGCAGTAGAGTTGTTGGGTGTCTTAGGTATTAAGATTTTTGGATGAGGACGGAGGGATGTTTTCAGGTAAATCTGGACTTCAAAAGCTAATGGATGTGTACAAATAATCTCCTAATCCAAGGAACTAAGACGAGAAACTGAAGTCTATGCTGTATAAGCCTACATTTACTGCTGAAAATTCCTGCAAAAAAATACTTGCTAAAACTCTGATACTGTAGCAAATTGCTCAGGTAGTGCTCACTATGAACTAAAAACATCTGTATTTTCACCAGTGACTAGGAAATTTCAATATAACAACTCCAGCTTGAAAACCATCCTGCTTCGTGGTTGTTTCACATTCCCAAACCTGAACCAACTAAAATTGCTTTTGAAATATGCAGGCTGTGGTGCTTATTTATATAACTGCACATAATTTATAATTGCATGTTTAAGTATTTAGTTTAATACTTGTAATGGCATACATGCACACATATAAAGAGAGGGCGAGAAACATATACATACCTACGAATCCAGACACCACTCAGTACCTTCAGAGTCCTTATGGTTTTATAAAGAAGGAAGGAAAAGACAAGAAAAAAGAAATATGCAGTCCTTTTTACAGTGGCCTACAGAAAACGTTACAATTTTTTAACCAATTTTTTTCTCTACAAATGCCCATTCATTGTCAAATCTAACACATTTTATATTGACTATTCCCATATGGTTTCTTTCTGACAGTTCTTTAATATGCTTTTACAATCTGTTATCCTGCAATGATTGATGCCTTATTGTTTCATAAAGCAGTTGATTTCATTTTGTACATCAGATACTATAGGGCAGGACTTCAATACCTGTAGTCAGCTCTTAGATCTTACAGTCACCTCCACCTAAATGTATAAAACCAGCTTGAAAATTCTATATGTATTCACAAGTTTTCTTTCTTCTAGAGCTCTAATCTGCATTACCAGAGGATTTTGGCAGGGAAGCTAGAGAGGCACTCTGCCTAGTGACAAGAATTTGGGGAGGGGATGTTCATTATCAAGTTTGTACACCTGCTGTGCTAACAAGCTTCACACTTGCACTAGCTGGTGTGTAGAAAGGGGAGTGATGTGCTCATTCCGTCTCCTTAGTTCCACATCCCTCTTTGGGGCATGCTGAGGTGAGCTTCAGCTGTCCTTTCATCAGCTGTCTTTCATTTGTGCTTCAGTCCTGAAATCCATAACAGGCAGAGAGGCTGCCCCTGGTCTTTCTGGAGTAATTTAGCTCAGATCATGTCTGTCTCCATGACGTAGCCTGTGTCTCAGGGCCCAATGCCCACTGACTGCAGCAACAGAACTTTCACCCTGCGAGAGCACTTGGATAAGCTCTTGTTGCATCCTATGTATAAGAATATCCTATTTTCCACCTCTTTCCAAGCTAATGCATGGTGGATATTTGGTAGTCCCGAATTTGCATTATTTTGCTGACTTTTGAGGGGATGGGGAGATTGCCTAACTCCCCTAAAATATGTTCCTTATGTATTCTCATGTACTCATCTTCAATATTTCATCAAACCATATTGCTTTGAATAAGATAGGCAGGAGGGGTTGTAGCTGATTAGTTGCAAGGTTCTGAATCAGTCTGGTGGGAAAACACTAAGTAATAAGTGGGAAAGCCTGGGTGACTTTGTCCTTCCTCAGCTGTCATATGCCTCAAGGAATACTGCAGGAAAGTAACAAGGTAAATGAAATAAAGTTCTTTAAAATCTATCCTCTTATTTAAAGTAAGTTACAATGTGTGTACGTTTTGCAATGGTAATTTGGCTCTAAAATATTTTATGCTTAAAGTAATTTCTTATCTTGTAAAAATATATAATGGTTCATGATCGATGAATATTACAGACTAAAATGAGAGCAAAATAAATAAAATATGTGATGTTACTGCTGTAGAGAGAGGCCTGGAGATTTCTGAGTTCTGCTCTCTGGTCTGTTATCAGCTTGACTCTATATACTTTCTCATTTACAAAATGTTTACTTAGAACTATTATAAAATGAACTGATTTCGCTGAGTAAATTTCTTGTAGGAAATAACTTGTTTGAATAAACAAGTGGGGTTTTTTCTGTTCTCTTTCCTTCTCTCTCTATTCAGGAAGACGTTCTGTTAATAAATATGGGGGATTTTCTAGATTATTTTATTTAATTTGTCATTAAGATTGCTGTGTGCATGTTGTACTGTAGCATGTTTTTTTGAGCATTCCCTCTTTGAAATTCTGTGGTTTAGTTCTTAGTGCATAAAACTCACTGTAAAGATGGCAAGACTTCTGATATTCTTCCTTCACTGAGTAGACTTCTTACTGTCTAACATCTACTGAAAATATTCATAGCTATTGCAGGCTCCATATCAGTCACTTGTGATCTGTTTCCTAATGGTTGCATACAGTTCATTATATCTCTGTATAATTCTGTTGTCTGATTGTTTGCAAATGTTTGAATGGGCATGAAGTGTACCATCACAGGCATAGTGAATCTAGAAGTTTAATAATCATGTGTATATTCACCCTTTCCCAATTACTGAATGTCCAGTCCTTGGTGCTTCACTTCACCTGTACCTGTTATAGGTGTATTTGTAGGCCTGAATCAAATAACACATGCAGCTGCTCTCAGATGTACTATTTTGAGAACAATCTCAAATTCTTTTGCTGTTAGACAGTTAACTGGATGCTTCCCTGCATGAACCACTCCTTTGAACTGCAATAATCATGTAGTAATTGAAATTTCCTATTGAGATAAAGATATACGTAAGCACTGAAACAGTTTACATACCTTAACTCCATTTCACTACTGAAATGGATCATGTGTTAGAGCTTCCAGTGTATATAACTATTTATAATCTCTTATGGAAATTAAAATAAGTCTAAAGTGGTGAAAAACTACACATGGGCAAAATATCAGATTTGTTGCATTATTAGGAGATTTACCTTAGCTCTGAATCATGTAAAACAATAGCTGCTAAGTTAATTGCTAGGAAACTGCAAATGTTCCCTGAAGAATTCAAGTCGCACACATTTTGAGGCAAATCTCCCTGGATATTTCAATTACAAACACTCTTGCTGCTTTAAAAAAAATAGATGTTCTACCATACCAGAATTTTCTTGGTTTTACTTTCCTAAATAATTTATTTGTATTCATGCAATGTTGGGGGTACTTCTATATCAAAATAATTCAACTGTTATGTTAAGGATTTTAGAAATAACTGTATTGTTGACAGGTTGTATCAATATTTTCAGATATTGACGTTATAATTTCAAAAATAGATTCATAGCACGGGTTTAGCAGAAGTATTTAGAAGTAATTTCCAAGCAGACATCATGCACAACGTCATTTTTATAGACGATTGCTTTAGGTGGCCATCTAGTGGTGCAAATTCGATTGCTGGGAGGAAAGGAGAATGATCTTGCAGTAAATACAGTGGTTTTTTAACAGTAATAGCCTGTTCTTTCAGACAAGATTGCAAAGGTGATATCTTCTGAAGATATACATATTTCAGCCAAAAGGAAATAATCCTAGATGAAGATTCAAATGCAGATTCATAATATTAATTACATAAATACCCAATATAGTAATGGGTTTTCTAGATTAAATTACTTTTACTGTTTTAAATCAAACAGTCTCTTTGTCATGACTGTTTTCTAGTTCTTTATAATTTCTAGTATAAATATTAAAAACCAGATAGAATTTCATGTTTAAATTTGGCATACTTGCTTTTGCCTTTTGGCATAAAGGCTTAAAGTTTTAAAAAATCAGGTCCTACATTTTCTGGACAGAAGAAACAAAGACTGTTCTTAGACTCATATAGTCTCTTGCATCTGTCATTAGATTTCTGTTGTCTTAAAAATTAATTTAGTACCACTGGAAAATGTTATTTGCCAACTGCCTTAATAACAACGACCTTTGAGAGTGGCACAGGCCAATCCCACAGGTTTGTCCCCACTGTCACAGTTTGAGCTGCTCCCCCCGGAGCTGGGAGCTAGAGGTGGTTGGTCCCAGGAGAGTTTCCCCTGAGAGACCAATCGCAGCTGTTCTTTTTCGCTCCTGTGAAATTAGATATTCACAAGAGCCGGAAGTTGTTGGCAGAGAGTGTGATTGAGATTGTGTGTGAGAGAGAGAAGCCGAGGGGCGGACGGGGGCCCCCCGAACCTGGGGGGGGCCTCTGTGCCCCTGTGGCCCTGGCTCGGCCAGGGCTGGAGGCAGCGTGTAGGAGGGGGTGTGTGTGTTGTGAGGGAGAGACTCACAACCATGAGGTGAGAGGAGGTAGGTATCCGGCCCCTTACAGGGGGCCAGGCCCTCTTCCCCCACCCCAGCTAGACTGCGGGAATTGGGACAGTTTATAACTGGAGTGAGTACCCTGTGGCCAGAAGCGAGGGGGCTCTTTTTTCTTCCCCCAATGCCCGGGGAGGCGATGGTGTGGACTCAAGGCAGGTGAGGCATTGGAGCCGAGTCAAGAGACAGGCCAGGAGGCTCGATTGCCCAGAGAAAGCAGTTGCAATTCATTGCAAAAGATGGGAGAACCCCAGGCAGGAGTGGGAGACGGGCCAGAGGGCTCGGAGGTGCTGACGTTGGGTTTGGATGTAGGCTACCAAAACTGAAAGCTGCAGCAGCTAAGAAAGAGAGCCAAACCAGCAGGTTTTCTGGGTAAGGACTTCTGATGAAAACTATTTGGGGTAAAGGATTGAGCAGAGACCCAGAACCTGCAACCTAGAGAGTGAGAATGGAACATCTTACTCCCTGGGAGGAAACCTTCACGAAATCAGGGAGAAAGGACTCAGCTGACTCCCTGGACCTTTCGTGATGAAGATCCTGATGACGCAAGTTGTTTCCCTTGCAGCTCAGGATGAGACCTCAGAATGGAGCTGAGGGCTGGTGGGGGTGCACGAGAACCCCTTTTCCCTTATACCCCAGTGAGAGAGAGACTTTTTCACTATCGTCCTGAAGACTTCTCCTGAACTGATGTGGGAGGGTTCAAGGGGTGGTAGGAATTGTGTTAATACTGTATATAATTGCTTTTTAGTTTTTTTACCCAATAATATTTATTGGGTAGCAATAAATTGTATATAATTCCCTTCCTCCATACTGAGGTGTGCCTGTCTGAAAATTTCTCTTCGGTGTTGAGGTAAATTGGGGGGAGGCTTGGAAATTGGAAATTGGATTTTTAGAGGGCTCAAACCACGACAGTGGTTTCACTTATACATAAATTAAAAAAGATGTAAGAAGAGCAAAATTTATTCTGCTAAGTGAAATTGTTTCACAGTAACCAAGGAGGTTGTAGGCACTGCTTTCCCAACAAACCTATAAAATCTTTAAGTGTTGTACAATATTGATTTTTTTCTTTAAGACAGTGTGCTGAAGAGACAAGAGGGATAGACTTCCTGCCTGTAAATCATATAACCTTAAAAACCAACAAATCCCTTCTTCCAGTAGGATTTTTTAAAATTTTTTTGGAGTAAAAGAGGTGTATGTGATTGTTCACCTGGGACTTCAAAAATTGCTGCTGATTTTATTAGAGGGGTTGCTCGCACAGCTCAGAAATAAACATAGCTGCCAGACTTTATGATGAATATACATATTAGTGTTATGTATATTAGGTCTATGCCATGTGGAGGAAAATGCTGCCTAGAAGAAGAGTCTAGCTTTGGTCTTCATGGTCCTTGAGAAACAACTTACTGCTGTTCAGGCCTTTTTGAAGATGAACAAGTTGAGAAGAGTTTTATGAGTCTGGAGGGGAGGAGGACTGTGGTTTTCCCAGGTGGAAAAACTGTGGGTTTCCAACTGGGAGGAGAGCTCCCAGAGAACACTACAATTACATGCAAGGTGGAGGGCAGAGTTTTAACAACAAAGATCCTTTCATCCCCATTTCATTCATTCTCCACAAAGCACCTCATGCTGCACACCCACCCCTGGGTAGGGTCTTCTGGAAGTTACATGTGTGACAGTGCCAATGTGTATCATAATCACTGTGTGAAAGCCCCATGTGATAAAAGAAAGTTTTGTTTTTTATTAAATTTGAAACTATCAGTGCCATGAAGGAAAAGGAAGAAATAACAGAAATGCCTGGTGATGTTCTTTAAGAAGGCCAACTGGAAGAGGGTTCTGCTTGCTCCTTTTTGGGAACCCACAACAGATGCTGTGCAGTTGGGTCCTGATAGGTCTAGGGTAGGGAATCATTAAGAGAGATGGGGAGAGTCAGATAGCAGCTGTTGTGTACAGCCTGTTAACCCCCAAGCACTGTCAAGTTTGTGAAGAGACATCCATGAGGTAGCTAATGCTGCCGAGGCATGTGTCTTTACCCTTTCCCTCAGAAAGGAAATAGATGCAATACTTCTAAGAGATTGTGAATGTAGGAAGGGTTTTGAGACAGCTCTGATGTCTGCAGGTGGATCAGATCATAGCACTGTGTGACTGAGAGCTTCTGAGGTTTCTGGGTTTGGTTTCTTTTTGTTTGTAGTTTGTTTGTTTGCTTGCTTGTTGTGGTTTTGGGTGCTTGGTTTGGGGGGTTTTGGTGCTTGTTTTTTGTTTTCATTTTTTCTCTTTTGTGGTGTTGTTTTAGAGAAGTTCAACTTGAAAGACAGAGGAGCCAGTGTTCTTGGTCACTGGATGTTACAGAGCTTGAAGCAATCCAGAATCTCGTGATTTATCACTGGGACTCCTTTACGATTGGTGTCATAAATTGTGTTACTTACCCTGTAGCTTCCATCTCCTATGTGTTTCCTGCTTATGCTTGAGTAATGACAGGACTTCCTTGTTCATCCAGTTAGGTCTCTTGCCCTGTTTGCCCGATTTCTTGTTCATCAAGATGCATCATTCTTGAGCCTGGAGGAAGTGATCCTTGAATATCAACCAGCTCTCTTGGACCCCTCTTCCATGCAGGGTCTGCTCCCATGGGATTCTTCCAAGAAGATCCCCTTTTAGCTCTGCTGAAAGTGGGCTGCATTCTTGCTCACTGCCCTGTGTCCTCCTCACCTGAAACTGAGCTCCAAAATCTGATGGTCACTATAGACAAGTCTACCCCCAACCTTCACATCTCCAGCAAGGCCTTCCCTGTTTGTTAGTATAAGGATCCTCTGCATCCTATGTCAGGAAGTTGTCCATCAGTGTTTTCCTGAACTGTTTGTGCTTTGCTATGTTGTTTCTCCGGTAGATCTCAGGGTAGTTAAAGGCCCCCACAAGAACCAATGACTGTGACTTTGAGGATGCTTTAAGCTGCCTGTAGAAGGTCTCATCCACTTCTTCCTTCTGATTAGGCAGCATGGAGCAAACACCCACAACAGCATCACCCTTACCAGCCTGCCCTGAGTCCTTTCATTGCATTCTGGATTTGGATCAAGACAGTGGGAATGATGATCGGTCTCCTATGAAATGTGCTACAGGAGCTTAATGACTTCGGTGGGCAAGATGCCCCGAAAACATTGTATATAAGAGATGGTATATTGGCTCTGGGAGCTGCTATGATTCAGTAATAGCTTCTTGAGAAGAGTTATCCTTCCTGACTCAGCAGTGCTACACCTTTTGTCACTTTTCTCTCATCAACTGCAGTCCCAAAAATTGCCTTAACAGAAAACACAACCCTGTGGAATAGCAAAATATGTCTTTGGCAATGCCTTTGTTTAGCATCTAAATACTCAAGAGTTCTCCTGAGAAGAAAATGCTTTTTTTTTGGCCTTATGCTCTCTACTATGTTTTTGCCACACAAGAGGTGAACATAAATAGAAAAGAAAACATTAAAGAATGTAGCAGATGTGTACCTGTCTTGAAGCAAAAAGAAATGTCTGTTACTACACTCTTATTGTCATAATTGTGGTACAACCAACTATGTAATAATAATAAATATGCATTCATCAAAACAAATATAAGAAATTTTACCTCAAAGTTTACCATGATACTTTATTCTGTACTGCAACTATCAAACACTAGCAGAAAAATGTAATCTAATTTTTACGATCTAGAGCAGGAACCACAAAAGGCTCCTTCCGCCCACTAAGCTACCACATTACAGTTATGAAAATGAGGACAAATCTTGAACCTTGGCACCGTTTGCATTATTTGTTCTTTCTGTGTATGGGCTGTTTTTTCTTCATCTGTATCTCCTATGCTGTTGCTCTTTACTAACTGCTCTTTACATTTATAGTACCATTTCTTTTTACATTGTATGCTTTAAGATAGCTCTCCCTCACTGATTAAAATACTCTGTTAAAGTATTACAGCTTTAAGTAAAATGAATAGTCTGCTGATTAGAATAATTCATTATAATGCTGGATCAAAGGGAAGGATAAGCTTTTAGAGTCTGAAGTAGCAATGGCAGTACTTAAACTCTTTCTTGACTAGCTCTGCTCTAGCAAGGCTTCCCACTTCAACAACATTCCTAAACAAATGTGGCTTTGGTACCCCACAAATAGGTATAAGTCCAGGCTTTGCAACCTGTAGTAAGGCTGAGTAGCCACCGAGAATTAACAAACACTGGCTATGGTTTTACAGAAAGACTCATGATGAAGAACTTCATAATCTAGTTTCTTGATAACTAAATTAAAATAATTAGGAAGTGTAAATGGTGTTTTTTTAATGTCTGTGCCTCCCTTGCAAGACAAGGTACCTCAGTGGTATCTTACAACGGGAAGGATGTGTGCCAAGGCAAGGTTGCACCTGCATACTCAAAATCAGAAAGCTGAAGGAGAAACTTCTCTGCCTGAGTGACAGTGTAGAGTTTCTGCCATCCTGAGGTGTGTGTAGTATAGCCATTACCTACAATATTGTAAAACTTCCACTACCATGTTCTGGCTAAGGGTTAAAAATAAGAAATCCTGTGTAATGATTAAACAATAGAGCAGTTGCACAGAAAGGCTCCTTGTTCATTGTATGTTACTTTAATTACACACTCAGACATGGGTCTTGAAATGGTCCTTTATGCCTCTCTGACTTAATGAACTTCAACTTTTGCTGGCCGAGTCATTTCAGTGAAGTGTCTTGATTCCTCATCACCAGCTGATTAGCAGACAAGATACCGGACTCGGGTACAGTGTACAGACTACTAAATGGAATCACACATCTAAGAAGGACTTAATGGCATGTGAAAAAAGGAAAAGCATATTACAGTTTCCCTTTGGCTCTGACAACATTAAAGTAATGCTGCTTCTCTAGTAGTTTCCACTGTGATTTATCTAGAATAAAAATGATTTTGAATTACAAAAGCCAAAGAAAATACAGAAGAGGGACAAAAGGAAGGATAAGATTCAATTCCTCCAGTGACATACTTTGCCCTGTGACATGTCTTTGCTGACTCTGCTTTTGTATCCTTGATGTAAAAATGCCCAGTGGACAATCTATTTAACTGGATGAATGAGCTTAGAGTGTTATACATGAAACTGAAGAAAGAGCGAGCAAAAATGTCAGTTTGGATACTATCAGGGCACAGTATGAGCCAGATGCTTCAGAGGAAGTGGAGTCTCCCTAGGGCAGGAGGAGGTGGTACAAGTCGTGTGTGGAGAGGACCTGCCCTACCTACCCCAGTGTGAAAATTAGACTATAAACAGCATGTTGCTACCTAGGCCACTGAAACTACGAGGGAGAGAAATCTCACTTTCTGTTTCCATATGTCAGCGTAGTGGCTTTGCTTCTTCACTCAGAGAAAATGACAGGCTGTGGCCACTGTGCTCTTGTTAACAGTTAGGGACAGTTCACTTTGCATGTGATGGATGTTTTACAATTACTAATCTTTAAATTACAGTAGTGCAGCTGGAGACGAAAGAGGAAGCTACTCGGAAGATAAGTTAATATGGCAGTTAATTAAAAATATATAGTTTCCACTTGAATCAGTTCTGTGCTTTTAAGGAGGAATTGTAGGTGAAGAGGAGGTGGGCTTGAAGAAGCGTAGGGAAAGAACTTTGAAAAGCAGAAAGTACAATTTCTGAGTGGTATGATGGAGGGGAATTGCAAATTACAACGCAGTTCCACTGAGGAAGAGCTCAAAATGCATCTGAGTGAGATCACACTTTAGAGGCAGGTATTGTGTTGCTTTACACAGCTTAGCTTAACGGGGGGGACGGGGAGGAAGACAGTTAGGCAAAAAGTGAGGAGGAAAAGCTGTTGAAGTAAAGCAGAATGAGAAAAGCTTCATGGGACCAGATCCTCTGCCCAGAAGTCAACAAAAATTTTACTAGCAATTTCAAAAAAACCAGGATCAAAGACCCTGTTGTAGTATCTGCCAGGCAGAACTATGTGCATATTATGTCTGTCAAAGAAAAACATTCTAAGCACAGTCATCTAATTAACAGATTACCTCTTAGTCACTTAAATGTCAGAAAATTGAGGCAAGCTCACTAAAGGCATGTCACTTAGAAAGATGTGTCATATAAAGAAGTGGATCTCAGCACTTTATCCTTTCCCCCTACTTGTTCAGTTTTTCAGACCCGAAAGTAATTGTAGAAAATTAGCTTTTAGTCTGTATTTCTACTGTATGTTGACCTAGATACAGGCTTGGTTATAATCTGCTGCCAGCCAGTGAGATGTTGAAAGTCTGGAAAGAAAGCACTGCTTTTGCTCCTTTCTGTGTTGGGAGACAGGACAGGGTAATGGGCCCTGTCTGAGGGAGCTGCTGGATGTGCAGATTAGCTGTGCTCTGCAGATACTTAACTCATGGCTTAAAAGGAACAGGCGGCAACTTTTTCTTCCTTGTGACATCAGGATCAATCAAGCTAAAAGGTTGTGGGGTTTTTTGCTTTGGTTTGGTTTTTCTCATGCATGCAGAATATTTTAAAGGACAAAACAATATACTGCAGAAGAGAATCAAAATAAGCCAAGCAGGTTTTTGTTTGGCTAGGAAATAAAATTATTTTAGCAAACTATCTTTTTCTCCTGAGGTTTTTTTTTTTTTTTTTTTTCATTTTTTCAGTAGTACACTGAGGTACTCTATCAAAATTACTGTCCTCTTAGCTTTACCCTTTTTTTGAGGGAAAAGAAAGGTGACAAATCCCTCCGTATTATAGTGTCATCAGAATCTCTACCGGATACACGTGCACATCAGTCAGCACAGAAATAGATATATATGTGGGAGAAGAAAATGCAATACCCATCTGGCTCCAAGATTTTATTTATTCAAGATTTTTTAAAAATGCAAATATTATTTAACATATTACCAAAAGGGACTTTTTCTTTCTTTTCTTTTTCTTCTTTTTTTTTTTTTTTTAATTCCAGTTTTCGACTTCATTATTCTGAACAAAGTGCCTTATAACAATGAGTACATCCAAGCCAGCATTGTTCAGTACTTCTCAGGTGGTGCTGGAGGCGCAGTGAGTAGCCACCAGGTGCTTCCAGAAACAATAGCAGACAGTGGGGCAAGTCTCTCACAGGTACTAGGGGAGCTTAGAGATAGAGATGGAAGTACTCCAGAAATGAGAATCCTCCAGCTAATGGCAGAAGAGGTCACAGATCTAGGGAGGACTGGGTAAGAAAAGAACAGAAGAAGCTACTGTTCAGCTGTTGGACAATGCCTAAGAGAATATCAGGCTCTAGATAGCTCTTCTTTGAAAAATAAAGTATGATTGCACTGTATCCTAAAAAGAGAATTAAATAAACTGCTTTTGACTTAAATTTTGTCTTAAAGCAGCTGTTCAGTGTATTTGTTTGTTCAGAAATTAATAGTGCATATACATCAATAAGAAAAATCTATAAGTCAACAGAGTACAGCAGAGTCCTTATTTATTAATAAGCAAGACATATTTCTTGCCACAAAATTCAATGAAATTCAGTGGAAAGCATTCCCAAACAAATAACATGTACTGTGCTCACAGCCTGGCAAATGCAATCAGTGTTGGGCTGTCAGGATATAGACTGAGCAAGAACTTGCTCCATGACTAGACTACACAAAATCCCAGGGCAGATCCACCAGTAGTGTGTTGTTTATGCATTGTATAAAAAAGGTAGTTTAGGACTGATCCTGTAACTGCCCTGACTGAGTAATGGAAGGTATTTGTCCTAGGTTTGTAATTTTTGCTGTGCTTACATGCCTTAGCTTAAATTCAAGTTCTCCGTGAGGATTGTTCTAAGAACAGTGTATAGCAGAAATCTAACCTTGAGTAGCACTGTAACAAGGAAGAACAGCTGCATTTTACCCTTTGGGATAGGCAAGAACTATGATGCTGAAGCTGTCACAAAACTGCAATCTATTACAAAGTTGAACCTAATAAAACTGCCTTCATGTTTATACCAACCTCTTAATGTGCAGCCAATGAGAGCCAGATCCCCTGCTCAGTTGATGCAACATTATCTCAAGATGAAGTTCAATGAGCATTAATAGAATAGAGAATTTCCTGAAGACAAATGAAAAAAAATAATTCAAATTTCATATACCTCCCAGTATCTCACTTCCCAATCACAGAAAAGGAAGATTGGAGTTCAGAAGGGAAGGATAGCAAGGGGTGATGTATTTCACAGAATCATAGAATCAACTAGGTTTGAAAAGACCTCTAAAATCGTATGACCAAACACCACCTTGTCAACTAGACCACAGCACTAAGTGCCACGTCCATTTTTTTCTTAAACACCTCCAGAGACGGTGACACTGCTGCCTCCTGGGCGTCCCATTCCAATGCTCAATCACCCTTTCTGTGAAGAATTTCTTCCTAATGTTCAACCTAAACCTACTCTGGTGCAGCTTAAGACTGTGCCCTCTTGTCCTATGGCTGATTGTCGGGGAGAAGAGACCAACCCCCACCTGAGGGCTCCCCTGAGCCTCCTCTTCTCCAGGTTAAACACCCCCACCTCCCTCAACCGCTCCTCATAGAATTTGTGCTCCAGACCCTTCACCAGCCTCTTGCCATTCTTTGGACACTCTCCAGCACCTCAACATCCTTTGTAAATTGAGGGGCCCAGAGCTGGACACAGCACTCAAGGTGCGGCCTCACCAGTGCTGAGTACAGAGGAACAATCACTTCCCTGATCCTGCTGGCCATCCTATTCCTGATACAGCCCAGGATGCCCTTGATCACCTGGGCACACACTGCTGGCTCATGTTCAGCTACTGTCAGTCAGAACCCCCAGGTTCCTTTCTGCCTGGCTGCTCTCCAGCCACTCTGTTGTCAGCCTGTAGAGCTCCACAGAGTTGTTGTGGCCAAAGTGCAGGACCCAGCACTTGGCCTTGTTGAACTTCATACCACTGGATTTGGCCCATGGATCCAGCCTGTCCAGGTCTCTCTGAAGAGCCCTCCTGCCTTCCAGCAGATCAACACTGCCCCTAAACATTGTGTCATCTGCAAAGTTGCTGATGGTGGACTCAATCCCCTCATCCAGATCATCAGTAAAGATATTAAACAGAATGGGGTCAACACTGATCCCTGGGGGACACCAGCAGTGACTGGATGGCACCTGGATGCAGCAGCATTCCCCACCACTCTCTGGACCTGGCCATCTGCCAGTTCTTAACCCAGCAGAGAGGGCACATGTCCAAGCCACGGGCTGCCAGCTTTTTCAGGAGAATGATGTGGGAAACGATGTCAAAGACTTTACTGAAGTCCAGGTAGACACATCCACAACCTTCCTATCATCCATCAGGTGGGTCACCTGATCCTAAAAGGAAATCAGGTTGGTCAGACAGGACCTACCCCTCCTAAATCCATGCTGTCTGTAGCATGCCTGCATTGTCTGCAGATTTTGCACTGGATGGTTAGATAACTTAAAATATCACAGTCTCCTTGGCTTGTGTTCCTTTCCTCACCTCTTCCACTTCTCAACACTGCTCTGACAATGCTGGCAGTGTGAAAGGGATATCGCCATGTGGCTGTCCAAGTGCTAGAGTTTCAGCTGCAGGTGTTGTGTCAGAGTATGTCAGGAGAAAGGGGGACACTTTGACTGCTGATGTGTTAAAGTGATCCTTAGATGCTGCAAACACTTCCAGGGGGCTTTGGCTGTCAGACAAAATAAGGCTGGAGTTCAGCTGTGATGACTGGTAGTTCCAGTCTAATTAAATTATTGAGAAATGGGAGAGCGATGAAAGCTATGGCTTGCAGTCCTAATTTCAATTACCCACGATTAGACTATATATGGAATGTTTCTGAATTTGAAATTCACATCTGTTCATTGACTCATGCTAATTTCATCTGGGGCTGCGAATCTGTCTTACAAAAACACTTGCTTGCCAGGTTAGCAAGCTGCTGAATCTGTGTTCTTCCAGAACACAGGTTGTTCCTATGGTTAGAAGCCATTAATTTTTGGATCTCAAGGCAGATTCATACCATGTTCCAGAGAGTATGGAGAGAGTTTCTGGGTCCATTCCCCTTATTTATGCAGCAGACTGTACTCATGCCTCATATCCAATATGACAAATCATGGTTTTGTTGCACATGAAGCAAAAATGCAGTCTTATCTATTGTCAAAAACTTTAATATATTTATATGTTGCTATCTCTTCACACGGTATTTTACCATCCCTGAAAACATTTCAGATTTTAGGATTAGTTGCACCTAAGGAAAGAAAAAATCTCTATTCATACTGTAGTGTGACTTTTACCATGCTAGTTTGATGAGAAGTCGTTTGAATAGCTATTGTTTCAGGTCAAGAAGTCATATTTGGTATTGACTATCAAAAGATGAAAAGGAGAAGGAGCAGTGGGCACATCACTTGGCCCCTATTTAAATTGAGAGTGAGAGAACATCTACGAAATTAAAGTGATTTCTTAACTATACTATTAATTTCTTAATGCCTTTCATCTTCAAGAGACTAGAAATATGAACTAACTTGGTGTACCTTGAACGCTGCAAGACACAAGAAAATCATTGCAACACAGGAAAGTGAATAAAACATATGCAGTAGCTAATCCTCATGACTGAAAGTTGCATTTTCAGTAAGATCATTATGACTTTTGTGAACAATCTTTTCCTCTTTATGAACAAAACAACCATACAGAATCATGTGTTAACTGTATTTTCAACCTTGATATATTTTATGCATATATCATCTCAAGTCTGTATAATCATGGTGTTATTCAGAGAGACCCAGTAATTTTATACTTCGCCAACACATAGAATGTGCACATATTGTCTTTGTGACCGAGCTCTGATTGTATTGAGAAGGAGAAAGTTTTTTTGGATGTGGAAGGTTTTTCTGACATTTTTATGGTCAATTCTAAAATGTTTTTGCATAACAAAGTAGCACCAGAGATTTTGACCATGTTCATGGGATTGTAACTCACTTGTATTCACTCTGAGAAAATAATATGACTAATATTTTGGGTACAGAACTTTTTTATTGTGTGTCTGAAATGGCAACGTTATTACTGGTCCTTCTGGGATAAAATGTCTGCTAATATTGCTGGAATCCTTGAAGTTACCTTTGTATGTGGAAGGACTACATACTTGGCCTATAAAATCTTTATTTAAACACATTGTACAGTATCAAATGATCTCATTTTATTTTAATTGCTGGTTATCCTCCTAGGATAAAAACTCCTGGAGCACCTGATTCAAATTATATTCAGAATGCACTTTAAGCTCAAGAAAGACATTTCCTTATTTAAAAGCTTACTCTTAACTTGATTGCACACCGGACTGAGAAAACACAGAGCCAAGGCTGTCTAAATACAAAGCATGTAAGTATTTCATCAGAAAGATTCGCTATGATTCAGACAGATTAATTTTCTGATGAACATATTTTTGCTGAACATTTTCAGGCAGTGAATTCACAGGATCAAGGTACTTTATAGTGTTATTAAATGTAAGTGTCACCACCATGAGATGATGTAGTGGTTTGAACCTTGTTTTCCCCAGAGGCTAAGAGAAGTGGTAGACCCCAAGGGGTGGAAACCCCTGGAAGTTTTGAAGTTCTGCCCAATGGGCGCTCCTGCAGAAATGTAAACATACCACAACCAGACCGGAAAAGAAGGGTTGTAGTTTGGTTGTTGTAGGAGAGGTGGCCATGTTGTAGAGCCACGAGGTAGGGGCTCTGAGCCCCTTGGGGCCTCTGGCCCCCTCCCAGCCCCTGGCTGGGGGCTGCAGGGACCTGGAACAGCATAAAGCTGGGCTAGGTGCCTGTAGTTATGCCGGGAGATGTTTTCTCCATGGGCGCAGAGCAGCAGCCGACACTGACCAGAGAAACGGTGGCAGAGAGCCAGAGATAAGGACCTGAACTGGAGGAGCAGCAGAAGCAACATGCAGCACCGCAGAGAAGACTCCTGGAAGGAGAGCCGAGGAAAGGAGAGCCAGCAGCTGAGAGCTACAGAGTTCTTGGGGGTAAGACTGATATCAGCCCCCCAAAACTCCCTTGAGACCCCTCTTGGAGAGGAGGGACATGGACTCCTATTTTGGAGAGCAGTTTTAGACATGCAGCACCGGAGAGAGAGGAGCTGAGAAGCTCAGAGCGTCCTGGAGCTGGACCGGGACGGCCAGATGGAATGTGGGGGGAGTTGACCTTGGCTCTCCCCCCCCTTGCACTGCTGCCACGGTGGCAGCCTGAGAGGCAGGGCACAGAGGCCCTGCAAGAGATACCAGACCGTCACGAAGACCCCCCTGTGTCTTCGTGATATGACGTGGTGATACGACCTTGTCTGGGGTTACGAAGCCCACGGAAGACCCCTCGGTTGTGAGGCGATGGGGCCGAGAGAGGCTTGGATACCTCCCTCGTGGATGCTGGCAGAAAGCCAGCTATCAGCTGCTGCATGCATGAGAAGAAGAAACCTGCTGCCTCAGAAGATGCTGCTGTTTAAGGACTGGAAGGGATCTGTCCTTCTTTCCCTCCTGGACTTTTATTTGGAGGGGAGAAGAGATCTGATCCATTGTAAATACATATGTCATGGTAGAGATAGTTTGTGATCGTGTGTATAATGTGATATGGTATTTATTTGTACAGTCATTGTAATATATTCCCTTTTCCCCACTTTGAGTCTGGTGTGTTTTGTCTGGAAAAACCCATCTCACATTAGGTTGAGATGTGGGAGGGGGGATGGAGCTAGGGAATTGGATTTTGGGGCTATCTCAAACCATGACATGACCTCTGTATGTCCTTGAGAACACAAGGAGAGCACAGTGTATGGATGGGTAGGAACAACACCTTTTCAGACAGAAGTGTGCAGCTTTTGCCCCTCTGCTCTGCTGCATTGCGTAGTGTGTCTGTCCAGGCATTCTGGGAGCAGTGGGGGGTAAATAAGCTGGAGGGCATACTGAAAAATCTCCAGCCCATGTAGTAGGGATTTTGAATTTGAACTGCCTCACCAGGTGAACAAAAAGCAAAAGAAGAAAGAAAGAAAGAAAAAACATCCCTGAAGTCAGATGTATCGTAATAAGCTGCTTGAAATGAGATCATGGCAAAAACAATCTGGGCCACAATCCGTCTACAGAATGCTATAAATAAATCACATAGGGTTTAATTCCAGCTTTCCATAGCTGGCTTCTCTGTCAGTGCAATGTGTTTCTGTCAATATGGTTAAAAAATGCATTCTTATCTATCAATAACACCACATATAAATATTACCTCAAGAACATAATAATTTACAGTGCTGTGCTTTTGGATGTTGTCTCATAATTAGGAACACTGCTTCTAAACGAAGATACCAAATGTTATCTTTCTCTAATCTGAAAAGGTCTCTGTAAAGTACTCTGAGTGCCTAGTCTCTGGCAAGGCTATTCAAAGACTTTAAGGTTCACTTGCTGGTTGGTAATGGTGTGTGTAAGCAGTTAGGCTTATCCAGTCGAGGGACTATGAAAACAGGCCATTTTGTGCACAACTGGGTAAAACAGATCTTCTGAGTACATGATTGGCCCATACTGACTGATCACATGCATAACTGATAATGCTGAATTTATATAAGCAAACAATATGCAAAAATTTGTAACACATACGGCATGTCCTATCTCCAGAGGACTTAAATCATGCCTCATTTCAGGAACATGGTGGCTTCATAAAGGAGACAAATTACAAACTCTCTCTATGTTTCAGAGAGAGAGAGAGAAGGATCTTTTCCCATTTATTCAAGTGTACTTTTTCATAACAAAAAGCAAGCCCTCTAGCATCATGTTTCCCTTCTTGTTCATGTCAAGTTAGTGAGGATGTCCTTGCCTATTTTTTAATTATGTTTCTCCTCTAAGTTTAAAACATCAAGTGAGATGCCCATAAGGCATATTTTTCTTGGTCATAATTTAGAAATAGTAATTCAAGCTGTTAGCTTCAAAATGTCATGTAATGTTATAATCAGTCACTTTTTCTGTACGTAATATAATTGCTCTTTCTTGGAAGTAAATAGAATGTCGTATCCTGTCAATTTTACTTCCAAATAGCAATGACAAACTATTTACTGAATATTATAAATCTTTATGTAGGCCATTACCAGTCAGTCAGAATTAATTTTATTTACCTATCAATCCTTGAAATGATAAGCAGATGGAAGAAAGCATGCTTCTGTATGTTTGCATGTCAATCATTCTTAGCATCATTCAGACCTGTTTATTTTTGTGATGGGTTTATTAATATTGTTTTGCATGTACATCAACTCAATTAAGAAAGTTAATGAGTGCACAACTTATTTCTACAATTTTCTTCAGGTATCAAACATTTTAGTTTCTTTCAAGAAAGCTTTCTCCTAGCACCACTGTATCATTACAGCAGTGTCAGGACTTCTGTTATATTCCTTTTTTTCCCAGCATTTATGTCAGCTGTAAATAATTCCTTCTGTGTAGAGAATTTGCATTTAAGTTCTCATCTGTTTTTTAGAAAGAAGAGTTTGTGTGTGTGCATTTATGTGGCCCTTTTCTTATGCAGTCAAGGTGAGAAGTACAGTTAAATGTTTACTTTTCTATTTTTAATATTTTATAGAGTTCTTCCTGCATTTAACAAGATAACTCTGGACACAAATCAAATACACAAGAACTTACTCTCTGCAATTAATTGGAAATCTGTTATTACCATAAGTGCCCTCCCTTTTATTTCTTTACCTTCACATAGGGGACCTGAGATAAATTTGTGAAAGGACTTATGCACCTAAGGCAGGAATTATCAATACCATAATTACTAATAAAAGATGTGGGGTTTGCTGTTTCTGGTTGAAAAGGATGGGTCTCTTATTTCAGCTGGCTACTTCAAACATGAGGTCATTAAATCAAAGGTTGAGAGCATCACCAGCTTCCATGGTAGGCACATAAAGAGAGTGGCTTATACCCGCTGTAAAACTCCAGCTCAGGTAGGTGTAGCACAGGGTCAAGTTCCTAAGCTTGAGAGAGATGAGTCTGCACCCCTCACCTCACTTCAGACCCAATCAAAGAAAATAATGAAAGCTTCCTTTCTAATGCATAGATTGGTCTTTAACTCTATGGTTGTGCTGTTTGTCCACTGTGTAGGGTCCTGGAAGCCCAGCTGTGAATTTTGGATTCCATTATTGGGGCTGGATGAAAATAAGAGCTTCAGGCTTCAGCACTGCAACGCCTAAATCCTACGTTGAGACTAAACAGAAGAGGTAAGTGTCATGCTGACTTCTTTGAGCCCAAATGCAACATTTCCACAAAGATAATTTCTACATGACATGAAAATAGTTCCTCTTGAAACATTCAACATGCTGATAAATTCCCTTATGTTTGGTTTAGGGTTAGCATACCGAGCTTCTCCTTGTCTGAGTTTGGGTCTCTGTGAAAATTTCCATGACACACTGTTTTTGAGTTGAGAGCCTAGCCAAGTCTTCTTAAAGCATTTTACAATGGTCAAAACAGATGTAAATTAAATCAGAAGGAAATCTGGCAGCAGTCCTACTCTTTTTTTGTATTATTATCTTAGATCTAAACCTTGAAACTCTTACATTAGGACAGTATGTAATTTTGCTTATCCGCCAGCAGTCATTCCATGTACTGCTACAGATCTCTTGAGGAACAGGGAATGCCCAGACTACCACTGATTTCCATCCTTCTCTTTTAATGGATGTACCATTGTCACCAGAGACAGCAAGAAGCAGCTCTGAGAACCTTGAATCAATACTTGGATTCAAGATTCCATTTTAGACCACAAATACTACTGGACAGAGGCAAGTGAGAACTGAAGTGTCTGTTTTCAAGGGTTGAGAGGGGGAGACAGGCAGGCTAAAAGCTGGGGTAATTGATGAATCCATGTCAGTAAAAAAAATAATTACTGTCCTTGAACTGCACAGTGTGAATGTGAACACACAGACCAAAGAACTGGGAAGGTGACGTAATCAGAAATTATTTCTCCTTTAATGCATAGGAAAGTACACAGCATATTTTCTATGTATGTGTGCATGTACATGCGTATTATTGTGTATCAGTCCATGTATTTATATATTTTTCTCTCTGGAAGACTCACAGTAGAGAACTCCACAAAAGCATAAAGAATGTAACATTTAGCTTCACGGGTCAAAAGAGACGGGACTGAGATCACAGTTACATACATAAATGCCCTGCAGTAAAGAGAGAGAAATCTTTCAATATCTCCATTTTCATAGCAGATGGTAGAAAGCACTTAGACATGATGACTCTTCCTAGACGTGCTAGCATATGCTGTGGAATTGCCCATACAGAAAAGCCTTGTTCATTGCAAATCTTGCAGGAGCTATCACAAACAAAGCACATAAATTAACATTTGCTTAATATGTGACTGTGTGCATGTGGCAATTCTCTATTTTTGTTTCATACAGTAGGCCCATAATTTAGTCTGGATGACAGATATGCCAGATGAAAGTCTTGGTGCTTAGAGTTCTGCTCTTTTCCTTTTATTTTTAAATAGAAATACTTACTTCTTTTCTATTTCTTTCTGTCTCCATTCTTCTTTTTCCTTATGTTTCATAGCTACCCAATGTTTTGAGGCTTTTTGCTAAACCCCTATCTATAGCAGTTATTTTGACATGATCTCAGAGTTTGAGGAATACAGTGCAAACCATGCAGGCAGTGGCCTGACTCTATATTGTAACTCAGTGAACTTTGGCACAGGTTAGACTTTTAAAGCAGTTTCTACCATTGTATCAACAACTCACAGGCATGCAAATTATACTTACCTGAGACTTGCACCTGCAAGAAGACACATGTCTTAGGAAAGGCATAATCCAGATCAAAAACAATTAATGTATCCCAGAGGACTAGAGACTGCTTGTATACAGTACAACAGAGACTGCACATCTGTAGAAGCAGCGTTTTCTGAGCAGAGGAATAGAAGGGACAACTGAGGTCATTAATTCCCGAAGTCCTAGTCAACTGTGCAAAAGATTGATATGAATCCATAGGACGTATGGTCTGTGGACCTTATGGCAGTGTCAGAGCAGAACCTCGTGGGCCAGCAGAACGTGCATTGTTACAAGAACAGTATTATAAGGGAGAGAACTCTAGTGCTATTTCTTGAAATACTGAAAATTTGTGGTATGCTTAAATAAAACTCATGTTTTGTGTCTGCAAAGAATTGTTATTTCAGTAAGGAAATGGATAGGACACTGCCATAGCAACATTGCCGATTTCATTTCCTTCCTCAAAGCGGAATATTCGTTGCAGCACTCCTTCTGTGTTTCCAGTACATGCAACCAGCACACTGTGCATCCCCTTTGGGACTTCACTTGCACTGCTACCTTAGTCTCTCCTTCTGAGAATTGGTGGTGAAAAAAAGCAGTAAAATGTTGCATCAAGCCCAATACTTCACCATAAAAATTGCATCTGCATGCAGCAGCTGAACAATAAAAAGTGCTTACTTACCATTGTGGTCTGAAACTTTCTGCCAGATATTTTCTGCCAATAAAAAAGTTTACAGGGTAAGTGATTGTTGGTCACGTTTACATTTCAGGCGTGTCTACTGCAAAAAGCAAGTGTGATACTCAGAAATATGCAATTGCTATGTGATAATGTGTACAATGATCTTTGTGCTGCCTTGGATCTCTGTGGTCCATTCCTCTGAGGCCCTTCTTGCAAGTAACATATTTCTTAATCCTTAGCAATGCTTTCTGCAAGGAAAAGCTGCGTGTGAGAGAGTGTTGTTTCATACAATGCACAGCAGTTCAAGGGGGGGAAAAATTGCATCCAGTGATCTTACTCTAAAACTTCCTCTGAGGGGGTGACTGAATGTTGATGACATCACAACTTCTGCATTGAGCAGTGTGACTAAGAGCTTTGAATAGTGCGATAGAACTAAACATTGTTTTAAGCTCACAGAAAGCATGTACTTCTGTGTGTCATTTTTTCTTCAGCTACTATTTTGAGAACCTACAGAGGAACAAGAATTTGCCAATGCAGTTGGCATAGTCTTACTGGTAAGAAAGAATTTTAAAAAGACAGTTGATGTAGATGATAGGGAGAAGGACCTGATTTTTGATTTCCTTTCCTTTATAGATTTCTCTCATGCTTCCCATTTCCTTGCCATTGGTGAGTGTTATTTCTGTCAATAGTTTACTTTAAAAACAAACAAACAAACAAAACCCCACTCCCCCCAAACAAAAAAAAAACCAAATGGCCAACCAACCAAACAAAAAAAACCACCAAAAACCAAACCGAACAAAATAACCCCCCAGAACTAGAAGGCAGACTGGAGAAGGAAACAGCCAGACAAGACTGAAGCCTGGAGATTTCTTTGAAAAAGGATTCTCTATTTGCATTAATCAGGAGAAAGCTAGAATTCTCTGTTAACAGAGCTTAATATCTACTTCATTTGACTAATTGGCTTAACTCCTTTGCAGTTCCTACTCATTTCCAGTTTGGAAATACTGTCTTTCAGTCAGGGATTAATTTTGCTGACTAGTAGAAAACTGAATCCACTTTTCTGAGCTGTTTGATGTGCAAGCACATTTTCACAGGCTGAGAGGAAAAGAGCCATTAAAATATTACAAACCTCCATGCTGAGCACAGGTTTGGGACCCTGGGGGAATGCAGGCAGTGCACTAAGTCAAGCGCCTGTAATTTGAGCTCTTTCACCTTCCATGAACTCACTAAATTGCTTTGCCTTTCTGACCAACCTCAGTGCTTTGTCCATTGAGCAGAGCATTTCCAGGAAGAGAAAAAAGAAAAAGAAAAAGAAAAAGAAAAAGAAAAAGAAAAAGAAAAAGAAAAAGAAAAAGAAAAAGAAAAAGAAAAAGAAAAAGAAAAAGAAAAAGAAAAAGAAAAAGAAAAGAAAAAGAAAAAGGAAAAAAGAAAAAGAAAAAGAAAAAGAAAAGGAAAAGAAAAAGAAAAAGAAAAAGAAAAAGAAAAAGAAAAAGAAAAAGAAAAGAAAAGAAAAAGAAAAAGAAAAAGAAAAAGAAAAAGAAAAAGAAAAAGAAAAAGAAAAGAAGAAGAAAAAGAAAAAGGAAAAGGAAAAGAAAAAGAAAATTCTTACCATAATATATGAGGATAACACAAATATATTTCACTGTTGGCTTGCAATGTTTATTTGGAATTTCACTAGTGCCAGACATTGGATTCAACCTATTAGCCTATGGAGAAAGAAATTACACTGGTGAGCATTATTCTCTTCACAGAAAGAGGTGTGCCCTCTAGGTAGCCTAAGGGGGATCTGTTTGGGTTGTCAGAAATCCACAGGCCATCAAAACGGAGGTGCATCTATGGTTCCATTGGCTTTCCACAGCAGTCACAATATCCTTGAAAGATAGCCTTGGGAGCCAGTCACACAGAACCCAACATGACTCCAAAGCATTTTATCATCCTGGGGAATAGCTTCAGTCAAGATCTCTTAATGAACTGAATGCATTCATTCTATCTATATGCCTGACTGTTTTTAAGACTTGTACATTTCAGGATATTAAAAAATCTGTCATGGTAGGGTTTAAAAATTACTTTTATAAGCCTTAAGAAGTGCTTATCTCACACACACAAAAAACCGGTTTATGTATCCTTCAGAAAGAGGTGGAATGCTTGTTACTTCTTCTAGTTATACTGCCTATGAGCTGCCTCCAGCTAGTTATTTCAACACCACTAATGAATTCAGAACCAGGGGAGGAACAGAGAATAATCCAGGGGCAGAAGTATCAAAACTACAGAATGTATCAAGAATTCTTATAGTGAATGGACTTTGAACCAGATCAGAAAAAAAATAGCTTTCCATTAAGGTAGACTTAAAGTTATGTGATGAATTCAAGATCCCTATAGGAGCTGTATCCAGCTTTCAGGAAGCATATTGCTATGTGAAAAACACCCAAAGAGAAAAATCTTTTGGCACCAATATAGGTAGAGATGGGTAGAAACAGAGACACTCTCTCTTCTCTGTACAAGCCTGGCTCAAATACCTTAATGACAATGTTATCATCATTTACACTGTGGGATTAAATTCTTAGATCCTAACTTTATACAAAACTCTATTGAGGGTGAATAGCTGGCAAATATTATAGGAATCAGCATCTTAATACGACATCCCAGACAATGTCAAAGAGCTTCTTTTCCATTACAGTCTACTGACCAAATTAGTAATTTAGGGTATCCAGGAATGAAGTCTCCCATGGCATAGAGCAGGACAGTATAAGATTCTGCTGGGCATGTGCATGTACATTCCTCCTGCTGTACTTGAAACACTTCTTTCCCATACAGAGAACTTTCTGCAAGTCTGAAAGACAGGGGAGGTAATGATAAACAAACTCAGTTCCTTCCTGTGTGTCTAAAAACACTGCATGAGACTTACTGGCAGGGTCTTGAAAACTCACCTATTCTCAGAAACAGTTTCATTGCATTCTCAAACAAAGAAAAATAGTACACTTTTTACACTTGGCATATATCATAAAGAGAGGGAACAATTCATATAATCTTTCAAAACTGAAGCAAAGTTCAGGAACATTTGGTGGTGTTGCTCTGAATACAGAGTTTTTCTGAATTCCAAATGATATTACTCTATTGACAGTAAAACCCACAGGCTTTGCCTTCTTTTTCAATCTAGTATATCAGTGACTTTCTGTGGTTTAGAATCTACCTGCATTTTTATGAGAATGGAATTTACTTATATTTAAGGACATGTAGAAAAACAAACATTCGGGACAAAGCCTGGAGGGAAAATTATCCTCCTAAATATACACCAGACAGATACATGAAACAAAACAGGCATTAATCTGCAGTGGAGGTCAGCAAGTGCAGTACTTACTGTTGCCCTGCCCTGATCTGTAGGCAGGCTGGAGAGTCTAATTCTCTCTTTGATAGCATAGCCCAAGATGGTCTTTCCACTAATCCAACATTGTTTAATATTTTGTGCCAACACTAATCTACCAATTTTTTCTAAAACATTAAAAGTCAGAATTTTAAGAGCAGCAGTCAGTGTCTCCTCTGACTTGTTTTCTTAAAAATTACTCCTATATTTACATTGCCTTTTAGGCATAGCAGACTAACACTGCTTTCCCAAGATGTCACACTGCAAGGAAGTAGAGCTGGGACTGCAAATCACTCCTATGTCATAGTTTAGAGATCTAGCCAAAGGCACCATGTAATTTTAGGAGCCTGATATTTCCATCTTCTCCTACGGGCCAATCTCCCTTGCTGGGCCCTGTATCCCAATTCACTAAGCAATACCACAAATCATGGGAATTAAATATAGCCTTTCCTGTGTGATAGGAGATAAAGCGATGATTTACAAGAATAGGAAAAGAAAGATAGTCTGAGTTATACCTTCCATGAGGAAATGTGACATGGGAAATGTTGTGTATTGTTTTGTTGAACTAAAAAAAAAACTTTTTTTTTTAAAGACTCATTCTAATATATTTGAAATAAAGCATAATAATTCTTTTACTTTTATTTTCTATGAAAAAAATGATCAGTGTTTGCAGGTTCAAAATATTACTGTATATCACTTAGATTTTTACAGAAAATGCATTTTCAAGAGAAAAACTGTTCTGATAGAATTTATTAGAGTATGGTAATTGTGGATAAAATTTTTAGAAACATTTAAAAAATGTTGGAAGATTCTAGGAACGGAGTAAGAGATTGCTATTGTATATGTAGAGAGATGCTTTTCTGTAATATGAATTGATCCACTATTTTCTCCACCTTTCCCCTCTTTGTGGACCTTTGTTTTCCATTGGGATGAGTTCAATCTACTGCATGCAGACACATTTTGGTGAGAGAAGCAGCTGTTGATTCTAGGTCTGAATTAAATGAATAGAAGTGTTTGTTACTCATCTTTAGGAAGCAAGTGAAGTAATATCTGTAGCTTTGCCTATAGCATGATTGTAGGCTTAACATATATCTGAGAACAATGACTGTTTTACAGTCTAAAAAGCTGCAGGAAGAGTAAGAGACCAGCTTCAGCTTTTGTTCCTGCTACCAGCATTGTGGGCATAAACCCAGATTTAGATGACAGATACTGCCTTGTGCAGCAGAAGGACTCTGTGGTTGCTTCCACAGGTGTGTAGGGGGCCAGAGAGCATGCATAGGCTGCACAGTGCTCCTTACAGCTTAGTGGTACTGTGCATCCTCAAGTACCATCTTCTGGGTGCTGAAATGCATGTGAAATAGTTCTTGATTATGCATCAAGCACAGTCTTTAGAGTTCTCATCATTCCAGGATCCTACTAGTCATGAAAGACCATCATTCACCAGTGTTGAACTACCCCTTGTCTCAGCATTTGCAGTCTTCTCTTGCTCCTCCTAAATTAGCTATTGCCATTCTGGGAAAGAATTTTCTGTCTCTGGGGACATTTCTCTGGGAATGTTCTGCTCATTGCCAAGTAGCAGCCAAGAATCAAATATTAAGAAAGAAACAGAGAAAAAAGTGGAAAGCATTACTATGGACAAGCTTGAGAACTGGGCCCATGGGAATCTCATGAGGTTTGGCAAGACCAAGTGCAAGGAGCTGCACCTGGATTGGGGCAACCCCTGGTATCAACACAGGCTGGGGAACGAACAGACCAGGAGCAGCCCTGCTGAGAAGACTTGGGGGAGCAGGTGGGTGAGAGGCTGGACATGAGCCATCAACCTTCACTTGCAGCCCAGAAAGCCAAGTGTGTCCTCGGCTGCATCCAAAGCAGTGTAGGCAGAAGGTGAGGGATGGGATTCTGCCCCTCTGCTCTACTCCGATGAGACCCACCTGCAGTGCTGCATCCAGCTCTGGGGTCCCAGCACAGGAAGGATGGGGACCTGTTGGAGCGAGTCCAAAGGAGAGTCACTGAGTTGATTAGAAGGATGGAGTACCTCTCCTACAAGGAAAGGCTGAGTGAATTAGAATTGTTCAGCCTGGAGAGGAAAAGGCTGTGAGGTGACCTAATTGTGGCCTTCCAGTAGCAGAAGGGAGCCCACAAGAAAGATGGAGAGGGACTTTTTACAAGAGCATGTAGTGACAGGACAAGGGGAATGGCTTCAAAATTAAAGAGAACAGGTTTAGATCAGATATTAGGAAGAAATTATTTACTGTGAGTGTGGTGAGGGACTGGCACAGGCTGCCCAGAGAGGTTGTGGATGCCCCATCCCTAGAGTTGTTCAAGGCCAGGTTGAATTTAGCTCTGAGCAACCTGGTGTGGTGGAAGATGTCCCTGTACATGGCAGGACAGTTGGAACTAGATGATCTTTAAGGTCCCTTCCAACCCAAACCATTCCATGATTCTATGACTTTATGCTACAAGAAACATACAGTGTACCTACATGCTGAATATTTAGTGTCACTTTGGTAACCCTTGTTTCAAAATCAGAAAATTATAATAAAACTACAAAGTATAAGAAAAGAAAAGAAAAGAAAAGAAAAGAAAAGAAAAGAAAAGAAAAGAAAAGAAAAGAAAAGAAAAGAAAAGAAAAGAAAAGAAAAGAAAAGAAAGGAAAAGAAAAGAAAGGAGAAAAGAAAAGAAAAGAAAAGAAAGGAAAGGAAAGGAAAGAAAAGAAAAGAAAAGAAAAGAAAAGAAAAGAAAAGAAAAGAAAAGAAAAGAAAAGAAAAGAAAAGAAAAGAAAAGAAAAGAAAGAAAAGAAAAGAAAAAAAAAAGAAAAAGAAAGAAAAGAAACAAGCCAAAAGACAAAAACAGATCACGTGGAACAGATTTTGTATAAGGGGACATGTTGGGCTAAGACACTTCAACCTAGATAGGAGGAAACAAGATATATGAGGGAGGGTCTATAAAATCTTGAAGAATTTGAAGAAGGTGAATAAGAAGTGATCATTCACTATTTCTTATAATACAAGAGCTGAGGGTCACCCAATCAATCATGAAGTTTAAAACACTCAGTGGAAATACTTTATCACTTAATGCATAAATTACGGAACTAAGTTCTGTGGAGTGTTGTGGAGGTCAATAGAGTAAATGGATTCAAAAATAGATTAGACAAATTTATAGAGGAAAGCTCCACTAAACATCATCATCTGGTTGCCTACTCAAAGGTCCTTAAGCCAGTGACTGCCCTAGGAGAGAAGGATATATGAGGATATATCTCTGCTTCCCTTATTCTTTTTAAGATACTCAGTCTCCTTTTATAGGTTACAGGCTGTTAGAAAATGAACTGGATGGTCTGAGGACAAGTTTTAAGAACAACTGTCAAACAAAAGACAAATTCTTTCTTTTATGCTGAATGCTGAAGCTCTCTGTCCTTTTTCCCTCCTGGTTAAACACATCAGATGTGCTTATCTAGTTTCCTAGGTAATAGAAACAGGTACCGCATCTAAGACAAAATCTCTCTTCTCTATTGGTATCTCTTTTGAAAAGTTTATTTTCCTTAACTATATCTCTCTTCATTTCATTCAAAAGCACATTCATTTTAAGTACATTTATAAAAAATGAAATTTAAGTATATAAGTTCTAGCAATACTTTCCTATTTTTTTTCAAATTTTATTTTGTGGAAAAAAGGGAGAAAGCTATCTGCCTGTAGCCTTCAGTTATCACTCTATTGTTTTTTTTTGCTCTATTGTTTTTTTCTGTTTGATTATTACCATACTGCGATAGATATCCAAATATATCTCCATTAAGTTAAATGTGGTGTTGTCATAGAGGCATTTATGGAAGTTTTTCCTCCTCTACACCTAATCAGATTCCCAATTTACTCACCTAAATGAATCAAAACAGTTAATTCAAGTGGACGAAGGCAAACAGTAATTATTTGTGCCCCACATGTAAGAGAAAACTTGTTTGGCTGAGAATGTTGATGATACAGAAATTCTGAACGTTGTTTCATTTCATATATTTTACTGAGTCCAACCTTCTGTAACAGAAAAGTGTTTGAAATTCCCTCATTAGGATCATACAAGTGCTGTGTCCAGCCCTGGGCTTCCTAGTTAAAGAGAGACAAAAAACCCCAAAAGCAATTAAGGAATTGGAGCATCTCTGCCATAAAGACAAGCTGAGAGAGCTGGGATTGTTCAGCCTGGAGAAGAGAAGGCTCACAGGGAACCTCATCAATGTGTGAAAATACCTGAAGGGGGAGTGTAGAGGAGATGGCTCCATGTTCTTTTCAGTGGCGCCCAGTGACAGGACAAGCCACAATAGTCATGAACTGTACAGAAAGAGGAGGCTCTATCTGAACACCATCAAAATATTTTCACTGTGAGTGTGGCACAAGTTGCCCAGCTGGGCAGTGTAGTCTCCCTTAAAAGTCATCTTTTAAGAGAGAGAGGTGACTTTTTAACATTGTTAGTCTGTGTTTTGTTGCTTTCCATATGTGGGGGGGTGGGGTGGGGGAAGGACCATAAATACCCAGAGTTGCAGTATTCCCTCGACTTCTCTGTAGCATGATGCACCAGTAGAGGAAATGCATATGAACAATAAAGGACTGCTTGCCTCCATAAAAACATGGATAGTTGGACTTTTTATCCCTTATTTATTCTTAGATTGATCCTTGTAACTCCGTGGATTCTATCCATCCAGATCTCATCCTTTTCCTTTAACATACTGTTAGTTTCTGTTCAAAATTTTAGATGATTGTTACATGGATTTTTCCAAAATATGCAGTTTCCTTGTACTGAAATGAAGAAGTTCATGTTAAAAGTTTTTGAGGACAATTTTTTGTTACTGGCCTGTGACATGGTAGACCCGAGGTCAAATCCTTGCTCTGCTTAATTTGAAATTTTCCAGAGTAAAAAACCTTGAGGCAGAGAGTTAAACCTGACATCTTAGGTTAGAATCCTAACCATCAAACTATAAAGTGTGACAGTCTTACAGTGCTCCCTTGTAGGATTTAATTTCATAAAGAAGCTCAGAAAATAATTTTTTTAATCCTCCAAATAATAAATACGAATTTTGAGTTGACAAAGATTGCCACAAAATGGGACTCATCTTCTAGTCAACTTAATTTTAATATTAAGAATTTCCTTTTTAAACACTTACTTCTATAGTACTTTTTAGCTTTCATTTACTGATTAATCTTCGAGAAAATGAATGATCTGTGATTGAAGCATTTAACTGGGACTCAAGAGCTTGCAAGAATTTTCTGATTTTCACAAAACTTTCCTTTGTGCCTTTCTCGGATCACATCGCTGATCTCTGTGAGCCTCTGCTCCCTCACCTGTAAAATAAGATATGAGGCTTCTTTCTGTCTTTCTTCTGTTGTGAAAGGGCATGAAATTATTCTTGTTCTTTACTCAGTGCTGGTAAAGCCTGGTTAGAGTGTTGTGTCCAGATTCAGGCAACTGCACTTCAAGAAAAATTGAGCCAATTGGAAAATGTTTCATGAAAAGTGGAAAGAATTATCAGAGATAAAACACAACTTAAGAAGAAGCACAGAAGAAATCGTTCTCCCTGCTCTATGGCGGACATGATAAGAAATGACTATTTTAGGTTTCTGATAGATTTATATTAGGCGTTAAGGATTATGTTATGTGTTACCTGTTGAGGACCTAAATATAGTTAAGGCCTGGGAAAATTTCCCAAAGAAAGCTGTACAGCTCAGAGTTTTTTAAAATCTTCTAGGTTAGCATCTGCTTGTAATCATACACTATTACATGCCTCTCATAATCTTACTAATACATGCCAGGTAGTGTTACTAGCTAATACGGGTTACATGGAAATACTTCTCCATCACTGACTCCTACTTTAGTATTCGTAATCTGCAATGGTAGCTAAATAAGAACTTGCCTGTAAATATCCCTAGGAGTACTGAAGAAAGGATGGCTAGCTCATGAAATGGAATCATGCATTCATCAGCTGTCCTCAAGATGATATTAGCATAAACTGTAATACCAAGACAATATGTTTGCAATGTTCCCAAAATGTGTGAGCAGAAAGGGAAATTATCTCATTTGGTTGGGTCAGAGTTTTCTTTTCCCTCATATGAAACTGGCAGGTATTTCAGAGATTCTTAGCTGGTTTTTCCCAAGACTTACAACTTTGGGCTGTACTTGTAGAAGGCCAGGAGAATGCGTAATTTCTTTGTAATATGCACCAGTCTTCAGGGTTATTTAGATGAAAAACTGTCCTTGTGCTCTTTTATTGTTCTTTTATCCCAGGAAAGAACTTAGCCCTCCTTACAAAAAAGAGACACTTTAAAGATGCTAATAACTCCTGGGCCTGACCTTTATGGTTTCCATTACCTAAATACACAGTTAATAACTTATTTCATACATAGCTAAACCTTAAGAATTTATTATGCTGTGAAACACAACACCCCTTTCCAATGAACTGGTACATACTGGAATTCTGTAGGAAAATCTGCATGTATAAACCTGATGTTCCTCACTCACACATATATACATATGCATGTTTCCTCCCTCTGGACTTGTACTCTTGCCAACACAGAGACACTCTGATTAGAATGGACATTCCAAAGAACTCTGCAGGGAAGGTGATACACAACCCCACAGTATTGTAGTCAGCAGAGGTTCAGCATAGATTTCCAGGACAGTTATGCAGGATTTTAGGAAACCCTTTATGTGTGTGAATTTTCTTTCTGAGCAGCAATTTGCATAACAGTTTTTTTACTCCTCTTTATCCACCTGCCATTATGAATATCAACAGAACGCAAAGACATCAGCAGTTAACTGCTTGGCAGTAAGCAGGTAAGACAAACTTCATTAATTTAGTGTTATTTTTGAATAACGTAACACGGTCCTCTATTAAAAATGCAACTGAATTACCCGGGGATTTACAATCCAGAGCAGTGTCTCCTACAAAGCAAATATAAAATAAGTCACCTAAGCTGTAAGCATTTTACACCAATCATCACATAAAATGGTGATTTCTTAATAAAAATCAAACAAGCTAGTGGCACGCATAGCACTAACCACTGTCCTTGCCAGTCATGACTCAGATGACATTCCTTTAGTTGAAACTACCACAACTCTTACTTTAAAGCAATTGCACTCAATAGGTGAATTGCAGCCAGTGTTCCAAAGGGGTGATCTCGGCTCTGAGCCTATCTCACTCATTGTTAACAGCACAGAGAAGTTTGCTGTCTTTTTGCACACAATTCTCTTCCCATAAAGCTTCCCATACTGCATGTCCTAATCCTTCTCAGCTCACATCTGCTCTGAGTGCATAGAAAATCATGGTTAAATTGTAAACTAGGCCACAGTGAATAACGCAGAATAGCTCCTTACCTGCAAATAATTACAATTTGCTGCATAAAACATGCGACAATTTTGCTATCAACTGAATACATTTCAAAGAATAACAAAGAAATAGAAACCTTTCATTAAATGAAAACTTTTTTTATAATACCAGAAAAATGTTTTTTCAGATCTTTGTGGGCAGAGTTGAAAAAGTCTTTGGCTTAGTGATTTGAGACTTCCTACAGAGGGTATTTAATTTTGAAACAGAAGAATCAAATCTCCCAGCTTGTGAATTTTGTTGGCGTAATCTATTGAAAATTAGTTTGTCCAAGAAAACTGTGTTATGCATGTGTGGAACAGAGGAGAAAATGCTCAGAGGGAGGTTGGATGATACTTATGCCTGCTGTTAATGGAAATTAGTCTCCATTCCAGTTCCTAGGCTCACAGAAATATTTCTTTTAAAATTATCTCGGTTAAGTGTTCTTGAGCTGTTATGGGGAAAAAAAATCCCAAACATTCCTTTATTTGAAACACAGAGGGAAATCAGGTGAATTTTAAGAGCACTGCTATATCAAAGGCATTTAAAAAGTTATAGTAGAGCAGTCATCCTTAAACACCTTTTCACGCTTCCTTACAAAACGGTGACTAATGGAGTTTTATAAGGTTCCCTTCAAACTGCTAAAGAGACTGTTTCACATAGGAACATGGAGCTGTTAGTCCTCTACCATCCTGAACCTGCACCATGCAAAAATGTCTTCTGAAAGGTGCTCAGCATTGTTAACTACTACTGAAAGCATCCTGACCATGGCTGACTTGGTGAGTTATAAGAGGGAACACAAGACCCTCATGGGTAACTGGATTAGACAGCTAGTAGTGGAGGCCACTGCATAATCATGTTTGATTAAAAAAAAAAAGGGACTAGAGTATTTTTTTGGTGTTTGCGTATGAAATACTCAGAGATATAAATTTATAAAGCTATTGGTGCTTGTTCAAATTTAGAGGAACTTGGAACCGACACATCCTGTTTAAATATAAAACATGCATAGCTTAAAGCTAGTGGAAATAAAATATCCATATGTAATCTTTTGCATATCAGTCCAGCAAATTAATTTATCCATGTAAAAGAAATTGAATCATAAGAAAAAACACTTAGATGTCTAAGCAGTATTAGTGAATCACTTTGACTAGGTCCAGGAAACACCATTTCTGGTTTTATGAACTTTAAAATAATTTAGAGTTTGAACAGTATTGTATGTGTAGTTCTGTTTGGAGTGCTCCAAATAAGGTAGAAGTACTTTTTTCCAACTGAAATCAATTTTCAAATCTATTAATTTCCGAAAAACAATTCCATTGCCCAACTGTTTGTCATTATGTACGGCTTGAGGAACAAGTTAAGAAAATTTGGAGCTACTAGGCAGAAGTATAATTACTCAGATTTTGATAGTGTTGTACGTTTCCAGTGTCCCAGCAGTAGAATCTTGCCTAGAATTTTTAAAGAAAATTATGTAGAGTTGAAGATGACTAGTCTGCTTTAACAAAACTATAAAAAACACAATATTGAGCCTAGTAAAATCTTAACCAGTTGTCATGGTTTGAGATAGCCCCAAAATCCTAATTCCCTAGTCTAAGACCCCTCCCACATCTCAACCTAATGTGAGATGGGTTTTTCCAGACAAAACACACCAGACTCCAAATGGGGGAAAGGGAATATATTACAATGACTGTACAAATAAATACTATAACACATTATACACACGACCACAACTATCTCTACCATGACATATAGTATTTACAATGGATCAGATCTCTTCTCCCCTCCAAATAAAAGTCCAGGAGGGAAAAAAGGACAGATCCCTTCCAGTCTCTAAGCAGGAGTCTCTTCTAAGGCAGCAGGTTCTCCTCATCTGTCTTCCATGCAGCAGTTGCAACTGGGTTGTTGTAGCTGGATCTCTTTTCAACATACACAAGGGGGTCTCCAAGCCCCTCGGCTCTCCTTTGGTCCAAGCGAAGGTCTCACCTGTGGACTGCCAGCAGGGACAAGACTCGCTTCACCACAGGTATATCACGAAATGCAGGGGCATCTTCGTGAAAGTCCCTTCTTCAGGGGTTCACCCCTGAGTCAGAACATCTTGGGCAGCGTTCAGTTGCAAGCCTTTGCCTCAAGAGTTCTACCAGAGCTCCTGTGCTCTGTCTCAGGCTGCCAGGCTGAGATAGACTGTGATAGTCTATCACAAACTGTGATAGACTGGACAAAATACATCTTTCAAAGTTGCTATTGCGAGGTGGGGCAGGAAGGGGGGGGCACAGAGCTTGGCTTACTAAAGTAACAAACATCAGAAGTTTGCTAATAATATTGAAACTCCATGCATTTCTTTTGTTATTTTACTAACTTGTAGGAAAAATCCTTGCTTTCAGTTTGAGAAAATGGCAAAAATACCTGCAGGACAAGGAAAAATGCAAGAGGTTCTTTATTGCAGCGCTGGGTGCAATCCTGAGCCACATGGGCCTAGAAGCACACCACCGTTTGTATAACATGCCTTTTTGTATTCTCTTGGTTACATAAACTGTTACATATTCGGTGAGTGCCAGGTTTTTTATCTTAAAAGGTAATTTCTTGGACTCAGAAAGGGGCGTTACCCTCCCTCTTGATTGATTCGTGATGTATCCCACCTGTACATTGTACAGAAGGGTCTCTCTGCACACAATGGGTGACCATGCAGCAGAGGGTACATTTTTATTTTTATACTTTTCCCTATTCCTGGCAGCAAAGGTTCCCTGGTGCCAGGCCCAGACAAGGACCTTCCACCTTACAGCTTTCACGATACGCCTAAAAAAACCCCTTGGAATTAAATGAAAAAAGAAAATCCCACCCCCTTCTGTTTTCTACCAAATTAATTTGCTTATAATAAAACCAGATTATTTATTTCTCATAAACTGCAACTTGTTTACATCCTGTTATGAACACAGAAAGGGTTTGCTTTCTTGGCTTGGAAAAAGCTGGGGTGCTGCTTTGACAGAAGAGTAAATACAGCCAGTTAGACCTATGGCTAAAAAGAAAGAGATGTAAAATTGAACATGTGTCACTGTACTTATTGGGGGTTCCCTGCTGGTCTAGTGGTTCGGATGTGGCGCTCTCACCGCCGTGGCCCGGGGTTCAATTCCCGGTCAGGGAACTTCTCCGGGCAGATGGAGCTCGTCAGCCCTGTAAGGCCATCCATCCAAGAGAAGGTCACTCTAAACAAACCTACGTCCTGAGGACCTCGCTGCCACCGTCCAAGCTCGCTCGGCCCCGGCAGATGAACCTCAGGATTAAAGGGTGGGCTCAGTTCAGCGCACACTGGGTCTCACCTAAAAAATCCACTGCGCAGGCTCGAAGGGTAATGACCTTTCCCAAATCTTCGTTCGCGAAGACTGGCCATGATGATGACTGTACTTATTAACACAATGTAATTAAATTCAGTGGTTTGCAAAGTTTAACATCTTGGTGAAGATCACCAGTATACTGTTTTTCATAAAAATACAAACCAAGTTTTTTTCACACAAACTTTCTCTTTTCACGCCCTAAGTACTGTATAAGTAAATAACGATATATTAGAACCGTTATAGAAAAACCATAAATCTGATGTGACCTGCTTGAAAATCTATTAGAGTGACTGCAAATAACAAAAATGTTCGGTCAAGTGTGTTCTAGCAAGTCACAATTCCTTTTAAAAACCATTGATGATTCAATAAGAGAGCCATATGGCTCTCCTCTCGTTTATCTAAACTCAGCTACAGGCTTCTTGAAGAATATTTGTGAAGAGAATCTATCACACTAAAATGTCACACAGCTAATTCATCCCCCCCAATCTGTTTATAAAGACAGATGGCAATATGTTGGCTTGTCATAAAAAAGTGGACTGCAAGTGCAATAACCATGTCTAGACACTCACTTTTGAAAACCTGCTGTTCCAGAACTACTCACCCAGATGCCCCACAGAATCACAAAGCACTCAGGTGACTCACAGCAGGTCACCTGGCAGCAGCTGTCAAAAACTATGTTCTAAATGTATTGAAAGGAAATATGCCCCAAACATCTCAGAAAGTGATATCCCTGCAAAGATATAAAAAGCATAGCATCAGAAGTCCTTAACTGTGTAGTACTGGGGGAGAGGAGGAGGGGAAGTAAGACAGGAAAATCTTATCTTATTTAATATGCTCCAAACCCAGGAACTGAGAGGTTAATTTCAGTTTATAACTTCCCCATATCAGAGAGCCCAAACAATTCCTACATAAAGTCATTTTTAAATGAGAAACATTCTTCTATCTTAACTGTAGTACCGCAGATTATGAGTTCTCCTTATGCATAGGGCTGAATCTGGGAAAAAAATGCCATTTGACTCTCTATCTTCATCAACTGTCCTGAAAAGTATTTTCAGATGGAATTTAATGCATATATACCTCATTCAAAGTATTGTAGTCACATTTTTACTTAAACAGTACAGGAACTCAGTAAGTACATATAAATTTTTGCCTCTCTCAAGCAAGTAATTTGCTGTCACCATATGTAAATTCCTCATGAAGAAATGAAAGACAGAAAAGCTCCTAGCATGACACTTTTGTACTTCTGAGGCCTTCAAAATAACTTGTCACAAACAAAAGTGTAATTTTATGTATCCACATTTGAAAAATGTAACTCATTTTCATAACCAGAAGCCTTACAATCTACACTCTACCATGCAAAGTATCAATAAATCATAAAATAGACCCAATGTATTCTGTACTTCATTAGGTAAATACTCTGCTCTGTTACCCCTTTGTCCTTTCAGAATATAAATTCTCAATGAAAGCACTCTGATTTTCCATGCTCTGTGTAGCATTTTACATAACATTAATGCTTTGCTCTTCCAGCAACTGCGCATTGCTTCAAAAAGAAGTACTGTCACACTGAAGTTAGAAAGTTTGAAAATCCTATCAGTGGGGGAATACAAGTGCTCTGGAGCTGGGGAGTGAACCAAAATCAGCTGAGGTTCCTCATATTGGTTCTTCCATGAAGGATGCTCTGCAAGTCTGTGTAAGGCATGGACTCCTGACATACCCTTGCAGACTCCTGGTAGAACCACTTATGGCAGCAGGATTCTGCCCAATGCAAAAGTCCTTAAGGCTCTTTATATCTGCGCACAAACATGCTTTATTCATCTCAAGGGGTACAATAAAATATTCCAATACCGCATTTCATGAAGAAAATAGAGTTAATACTCAAATTTAAATGAAAATATTGTTGAAACCATTGGTTTTCAAGCAAAATTCTTCATATTCTAACCTCCATGCAAGTTTCTATGGTCCAGATATGAAATGTGAGTGCAGAAAACAGAAACAGTTACACAGAAAATTACCTCACTGGATTGTGTTTGTTTATGCTCTAAATTAATTTTCACCGAGATATGTTATTTCAATTAAAAACAGTATCTTTGTGTATGCTTGTTTAGCCTTAGCCTGTGGAGTTATGTTCTGTGACAGCAGTGTACTTCACAGCGTTATAAAAAAATTAATTCAGTTATTAAAATAAAACCTTGTTTTGAGCTCTGTTTTGTTTCAAAAATAGAATATCTATGCTGTAAATCCTAAAACAAAAACTGATTTAGGATGAATATCAGTCTGCTTTCTGCACCAAGAAAAGAAGAACAGAGTGGCTGAATTTTGGCATGTAATCTCACATGGTGTTACAGAGGTTAAAAACAAAAGCATTGCTTTTATCACAATTGTTCCTCCATGTTAGCTTTCCTTGAAGGATTAAAGAGTGAAGGAATATGTAATACCAAAAACTGTACTCACAATTCTTTTAACCTTCAGAAATCAATGTGACATTCTGCCAAATGTGCTACACTTTCCTTTGACTGTGAGATTTTATCTTCTGAAAAATTCCTGTATAGAGCTTCAGGTGTAAATTCAGATAACCATCTTTTGGACTATGATTTAATAACCAGCCCACTGGAGTTCTGCAATTATTATGTTTAATGAAAAGGTGATGATGGATGTTAGACCTGTCCTCCTCAGTTATTCTGTTAGAAGCTGGTTTCTACAAATTAAGTGTCCTAAACTTTTGGATTAACCTACAGTAGCAGAAGTTATGCAGATAATTTTCAAAAGGGTTAATAGCAGCCTATCATTCTCTGTTGGAAGGAGCATAACTTAAAACTTCGCATCAATAGCAGGATATTGGTATTTTTAGCACCTTTGAGCCTTGTTAGTGTGTCAGACACTGTACAAACATAGCACAACTTTATCAGAAGTTGTCAATTATGTTTGAGACCCTTGTAGGTTTGATTCTGATGAGTAACCTTGAGGCAGCCAAAAATACAAGGGCGGAAGGCAACCTGTATGACATAGCAGAAGAGCTCAAAATTCTTAGGCGGAGTAAAAGAGAGAATAACAGGAAAAACAACAAGATACAAATGGATGAGTAACAAGGATTGCAATGTAATGTTCAGTTGCAATTAGAGTTGATTTACTTCTCAAAGAGTGAGAGTGAAGATATGTTTCAAGTGAAATCTTACAGACCATGAATCTGGTGCCACTCAGTATTTCCATTAGTCATTTGGCTGATGCAGAAAAGATTTGGTACATTTTCAGGTGACACCACAACAGGAATGTATGTCTTCTACAAGACAAAAACACAGAATGACCTTGACAGGTAAGAGAAAGAGGGAACAGCTTGTGTGAAACAGGTAGCACTGTGTGAAACTTGGCAGGTAGCAGCACTGCCAAGCAGTGAGTTCTGCAGAAAATAGCTGGTAGTTTCTGACAGTCAGTTGTTCTGCTTGAGTCATCAACATCATATCATTGAAAAACAGCCAAATGTCATATGAAGAGACATGTGCAAAACAGTAAACATAACATGAAAAATCATTTGTTCAATCTACACCATAGCGTTAAGTTTACAGAAACTAAAAAATCATAACTCTAGAACATGCCTTCTGGGAAAAGACTGAAGGAATTGGGCTTGTTGGCTCTGGAAAAGGGAGATTGGTTGTTTTCAAGGTTTAAAATAAACAAGCAAAAAGTGGGCTTAGGTCAGAATCAAGATACAGATTCAACACCAAGAAGAGTTTTCTAAGAATACTAAGGACCTGGAGCTTAAAATCATGTATATTAGCAGCACATTCTTGAACTACATCTATAGAAGTGATATCCTTTAATATGCATTTTTTTGTACCCTGATAGGTCTTTGTTAAATCTTTGTTAAATAAGCAGGAATTTCTATGCTTGCTTTGAGTCTTCAAAGTTTATATATCTAGACTCATTCTACCAACAGATATCTAAAATACAGTCTTCTATGAAGAATTAATTCATTTTTCAGAACCTTGATCATTCTTTCAACGTAAATCAGTTAAGACTTGAAAGAAGTTAACTAGAAGAAAATAAGTTGTGTAGAAAGGAATTTTCATTTTTCTGATTTTCATTTCTTATTCACTTAATTCTGGCTTGGAATGTATCTGCTCACTGCAATTAAAATGTCTTTATCACTAGGTGATAAGTACTTTTCCACACCTGTATATTTTTACAAGTACATTGTACACCATATCAATGAGGACAACTCCAGTATTAACAACATTTAGAATCAAAGTGTTGATAACTAAAATTAAAGGTAAGAAGCATGCCAATAGGCTGTAGTGATCAGGTTGCTGCTCTTTGATCTTAACAACGAATAACTACAGTGTAATTACTGTGCCTCATAATAAAAATTTTATTCATGATTCTTTATACATTCTGCTCCCTTTTTCTACTTAGATTTTGTAAAACTTCCTGAGACAAAGTAGACACTGTAAATCCAATGCATACTGGAGTGTTAAGTATTTGGGAACAATTTGCATGTGGTGCTACAATCCAGTGAATTGATCAAGTCTTTTCTCTGGCTTCGTTGCATGTTGAATAAGACTTCTTGTTTATGAAGTTCCTTTGGCAACTGAACTAAGCAGCGAGTAGTGCATGAAGTAAGAGCTTTATTCTTACACAATTCAACCTGCCCTTGAAAGGTACATCTACTATTTTTGGAGTAAGGTGACTGCTACTTGGGAAGTGGAAAATCAATCTATATGTCAGTGACCCCATGTCTGCTGCTGGTATGCTTCACTTTCTTTGACTGTCATTCAGAAATTATAGCTTAATAGAGCAGACTGATAATTTCAATTTTAAAACAGTTAATTAAAAAAAAAATCAATATATGGCTTAACTGGTTTTTCATAGCTGTATTAAAAATTGTTACTGTCAGCAAATGGGACTCTTGACAATAAGAAAAATAACTAACTTCAAATAATCAGAATTATTCTTTCATTTCTAAAGATAATTACATGCATTATTTCCATCATTTTTCTGTGTGACAAAGGGTATCTCGTATTACAAGCTGAAAAAGAAAAATCATCCAACCTGTGGCTTGAAAAGTGTTCATTTTCAAAATTAAATCTGAAAATAGAAACTGGGCTAAAGAACTGCCATTAAAAAGCAAACAGTATTATCAAAACTGTTAGAGTGAATAAACTAAATAGAAGCTTCAGCGTTTTGGGAATTATGTACAAAAATGTCTCTAAATGTTCTGGAAAATGAAAGCTAAACACCCAAGTCTAATTTCTGTTACTGGGTTTCTTCTCACTCTGCTTATAACATTAATATGTGCAAAAGCGGCAGAAATGGACTTTTGACCTATTACATACTTACATTCCATTGAACGATATTGCAAAAGCTCACAAAAATTTGCTCCTCCTAGTTCTGCAGGATGCTTTTGTGATTTTGTGTAATCATAGAGTCCAAACAAAGTTTGTTTTGGCTTTTTTGCTTGTTTTTTGTTTAGTTGGTTCTTTTGGATTTGTTTGTTTTTGTGGTTTTTGTTTGTTTGTGGGGTTTTTTTGTTGGTTTGTTTTGGTTTGGAGGGTTTTTTGGTTTTTTGGGGGTTTTTTTTGGTAGCTCTGAGGTAAGAACATTAAACAAATCACTTGGAGTACAGATATGTGCAAACAGCCTATTTCCCAGGACCAGTACTAGAGGTTTTTTCAGTGGACTTTCCTACCTGTTAGAAGGAATGTGAAGCTTTGGTCAAACATCTAGAAAATCTTACATTATTAAGGCTCACATTACAGACATTTTTATCTCAGCTACCTAAAATTATTAATTGCATTTTTGGCAAAAGTACAGAATGATGGAAAGGTTGGAAGGGTCTGCTGGGAATCATCTGGTCCAACCTTGCTGCTCCAGCAGAGCCATATAGAGCCAGATGCCCAGAACCATGTCCAGATGGTTTTTTAGTATCTCCAAGGATTGAGACTGCCACCACTCTGAGCAACCTGTACCAGTGCCTGATCACCCTCACAGTGAAAAGCTGCTTACTGATGCCCAGAAGGAACCTCCTGTGTTTCAGTGTGTGCCCATCATTTCTGGTCCTGTCACTGGGCACCACTGTAAAGAGCCTGTCTCTGTCCTCTTTTTGCCCCCCTTTCAGGTGTTTATACACATTGGTGAGATCCCCCTGAGCCTTTTCTTCTCCAGGCTGAACAGCCTGAACTCTCTCAGCCTTTCCTCATATAGGAGATCCTCCAACCCCTTAAAATCTTAGTGCCCTTTTTTTCAGTCCCCAGGCCATGGGGTCTCTTCCATCCCTGTCTTGTACTGGAGAGCCCACAACTGGACCCAGCACTCCAGGTGGGACCTCAGCAATACTGAACAGAGGAGAAGGCTCACCTCCCTTGACTTGTTGGCTACACTCCTCCCAATGCAGTCCAGAAAAACACTGGCTTTCTTTTCATTGCATAATGGGGTTTGAATGCTACACTTAAATCTAATGTCACATTTACTCATGTTAACTCCCCAAAGTAATTGGAGCAACTAACTTAGGATAAGAAATAACCATTCCGTCATTCCTCTTTTCTATAGTGCAGAACTATTTCCCAGATATTTAATCTATTGTGATAACTAACCTCTCTTCTACGCCTCATCTCAAAATGCTAAAGTCAGGATGACCTTTGATTTTACACAGCACAGAAAATAAATGTTCTGCTTCTGTTCAATTTATAATTTCTAACAAACACACCTTTTCTAACATTTGAATTTTCACTGCTTTTACCTCATTCTGAATACACACTGAGGTGGAAATAAAATCTATTATTTGGCCCATTAGAATCTTCAAGCAGTAAAAGTTCATTTTGGCCACCTCTCCAAGAACTAATAAAATAGTGCTGAATTCAACCTAGACATTTCAGAACAGATTGGGGGGGGAGCAAACTTTAAAGTAATATAAAATAATAATTTATTTTTAAAATATAACACCTACTTGTTATTAAGAGGCAACTAGCCTACTAATTTAAAAAAACCAGTTAGATTCAGGAAATGCTGGTATTTGTTGGTATCAAAGTCTAGAGAGTAAATGAAATTGTGTTAAGTTTTATGGACATTTATTGGATTCAGTGTGAAAATCTGACAAAATATATGCCCTGAAAAAGTCCTATTTCATCAAAGTTCTTTTTAGATATATTACAGGAATAGACAACATACAACAGGGTGCTAAAAACAGAGTGTGTCTGTCAAGTCACATGTTACTCACCCTATTCTTTGTGGTTTGCTTCAATAATAAATAATTCACTGTCAGAGCTCAGAAATACTACTGTAGGTTATTCAGACACTTTTTTGTGTGTTGGTGGAAACTGGACCATTACAACAAGAGCTTCCAAACTTAGATTACTTGGGCTAAACTATTGTTGACAGGGGTGGAAATATCTTTGGATCTGGAGTCTGCCGACAAGTATTCTGGTGGTGTTTGCACCCCATTTTGAAGTAGATCAACTTACAGTTAATGACACTTTATTCTAATGTGGGAGGACTGTTCTTATGGTTATTAAACATACACATCTTCTGAAAGAAAGGAATTAGATATTCTTGGTCCCAGCATGTTGGGATCCGGCACTTGGCTATCAGCGGAGAAGGAGCTGATGAGATTATGTAGCAGGCTGTGGACAGCAGGAGCTGGGAAAAACTCCTTAGTCTGAGGACCTTCATCACAAGACCTGCTAATATTTAGTTCTGTTGCTTGTCTTGTCTCCTCCAGCAAGATATGGAAAGACTTGGAGATAATGTTGTCAGACCATGTAGAAATCCCTTTGTGCCCCCATGTGGTCCTAGCTAAGGGAAAATATTAACCAACTGTGTAACTGTAGCAGAAAATTGTGTAATCCTCTAGTTGGCATAATCCATCCCCTAGTTAGCATAACTCATCCTCTTCATTAACATGTCCTGCTCCCAACATGCTTATGTTGCGAAGCGCATGTTCAATAAAGATTCCAGTTTTCACCCCGAAACCTGGGACCAGATAATTATTGACCTCTTCGCCAGCACACTAGCCTTACTGTAATACACAAGTTAGCTAAGTAGAAAGGAAGAAAAATAGTTGATCATCTTTTCTTGACTTCATTGAACAAGAAAAACATGAACCATCCATGAATTAGGCTGGAAATATTTCAAGCAAATCACTCAGAAAAATCAATATTATGTCAAGTTTTAGCCTACATCTTCATTAATGACTGACAAATGTACCAAGCATCAGTGAAGACTGACATATAAAACAGAGACATTGGGAAGGTTAGTACTATGTCCAGAAGAGTAGCAAAATGATTCATCTTGTAAGATGAAGGCTGTTATACAGAAGAAACTGTAATGTGAAATACAAATAAAATATGTATAAGCAGAAACCTGGAAAAAATAATGTTTAAATTAATAAAAAATTATCCATGTACAGTTAATGGGGCAAGTTTCAAGTGGTAGAAGAGAAACAACTGCAGTTAAAAGGTATCTTGCATCCTGTTATGGATGGGAAAAGGCTAATGAAAATGATAGTGCTCCAGTTAGAGTTTCATGAAGAGTATTGTATTTTCTTCCAGAAAACACTGTCAAAAGAAGCCATTCAACAAACAGAACTCACCAATGAACAACAATAGTGATTCGGTATTTGTGAATATGGTGTTTCTTACCTAGATTTCAGAAAGAAAAAAGGACCAGGGCAGTGACCATTTCCTGTGTTGGGCACTGGTGAGGCCACACACCAAATCCCATGTTCAACTTTGGATCCCTCACTATGAGAAAGACACTGAGGTGTTAGAGCTTGTACAGAGAAGGGCAACAGAAATAGGGGAGGGTCTGAAGCACAGGTCCTATGAGGAGTGGTTGAGGGAGCTGGGGAAAAGGAGGCTCAGGGGAAATCTCATCACCCTCTACAACTACCTGAAAGGAGGGTATAGCCAGATGGGGGTTGGTGTCTTTTCTCAGGTAACAAGTGAAGATAGGAAAAGAAGAAATGACCTCTAGTTGCATCAAGGGAAGTTCAGATTGGATATCAGGAAAAATTGCATCACTGGAAGGGTTGTCAAGCATTGGCACAGGCTGCCCTGGGAAGCGATGTAGTCATCATCTATGGAGGCATTTTAAAGACAGTACATGGGACATGTTTAGTGGTGGACTTGGCAGTACTGAGTTAATGGTTAGACTGAATGATCTTAGAGATCTTTTCCAACCTAAATTATTTTATGATTCTATGAGTGCTTAAAAAGACTGAACCAAATGTGTCGTGTTTGAAGAGGTTTTCCTGTAACCAACTGAGAAATCTCCACTTGCAGGTAGAATTTCTCACAGAAGCATTTGTATTTGTAGGCAAATGTATTCCATCACTCCTACAAAACAAAATTGGTTGAAAAGTCACCACTACCTTTGGGAAAAATGTAGTATCAAAAACTGGCTTGTGCTAGAGAAAGTGGAAAACCACCAAGCTGCAGTTACTCCTGATGCCAGATTCCTTTGTGTTCCTGGCTCAGTCAGGAGATGTGCATCCGTTTATCAGGAAGGTCTTACCTATTAGCTGTACTTTTGTCTTTGTGAAAGTAGGTATTCTGAGCTTGAAATTACAAATGGAGTTTGAGCACTGACATAATACCAAGACTGAATAACAGCTGAGAGTCTGTGGTACCTGGGAAAATAGTAAGGTAACAAGTCCACAAGGTTTGGATTGATGTCATCCAAAGCCTCAGGAATAAGGAGAAGGTGCTTTTGCATTTCAAGTGAACAGAAAAACTATTCACATAAATACAAAAGAGAAGGGACCACCTATAATTTTCAATAGGTATGGTTGAGGTCTATAGAGACGATGCAAGCAGTTTTTTCTAAAATTCAAACTTTACAGAGATGTCTATATAGATTTCATGTGGGATGAAATGAAAGGATGTATATAGCAGATGTTAAAGTCAACAGAGTCCATATTGACAATATTCTGCTAAAAATATTTCCAGAGCATACAGAAAACAACACATCATTTTAGGTTTGATTTTAAAACATAGACAAGTTTTATTTTCCATTATATGTTTTAACACTTTCTGATCAGTGTTTAAATTTTACAGCATTATAGTATTATATATGCAAATTCTAGGTTATTTCAGGTTATTTCCACTCAGCAAACATATCACTAAATGGTTATGGGGTCATTTGTCATGACAAATTAGATCAATCCCTGAGCAATGAAGAGGATCTATACAATTTTGTCAGCCTTAAGAACTGGACTGGGTATAGGCATTTCATGATTTTTCTATTGTCTCAGTCTCCAACAGAAATTAATGTGACCTGCCGCTCACTGATGAAAAGAATTAATGACTTAGTCCCAGCTGCACACAAACTACTACTGTCACAGCAACACTGTCCAGAATCAATTACATAATGAACTTCCCAGAAAAGAAAATGCTTTCATTATATTTATGAAGAAATCATAAACAATGCCACAGGAAAAATAGAATTAGCAATGAAAGTAGTAACCCTAAAAAGAAGGGTATGTGGGAGAAGGAAAAATGATCTTTGGCTCGTTTAATGAATTGTAAACTTCTGCTTCTCCATTCTGAAGTTGTCGTTACAGAATTTCATCAGGAATAAATTCTGTGAAAGTCTTGGAGACTGTGAGTCTCTATCTCATATATGCAGTCAATTTAAGGCTAAATTTAGTTGAGGTATCAAATGCTGTCTTCTTGGCATTTCTGGACACCTAACTTTCAGCATCCTCTGACTGCCTGTTGTCTTGACACATTTGTATTTAACCAGATGACCAATATCCTTTGGTGGACCCAAACTGAAATGTATTTGATGGTCAGTGGAAGGTTGAGTAAGATCTTATCATAAAATAACCATTAAGCAGGGACAGAGACCTACACACAGTTATCGTGGGCCAGGTTTGCCAGACCTACGTTGCAAAAAGCCTCATTCAAGACACATTTTAAAGGAGATTTCGAAGATGACTATTGGGCCTGCATGATATAAAGCAGTGAATAACCAAAACAGAACATAATGAGCACTTTTAAATCATCTTACCTTTTTTTCTTATTTCTTCCTTATATGTCCAAGCCAAATGACATGAACAGGCTGCTACCAAAGGTTTGTAACAAGCAGAAAAGAATAAGGAGTAGTCACACAGAAAAACAACAACCATTGGGGCTCAGAATAATGTTGTTAACAGTGCTAGCAACAGTGCTAGGTGGAAAAGTACTCCTCAGATAAGAAGGCACAGTCATGGACAAAAGAAGCACAGGCAACTGAGGAAAAAAGAAAAGCAATACAGTTTCTGTATTTACTAACTGTACTTAGAAAACCCATGGGATTAAAGTAATGCCTTGGATATGGAAGTTCATTTGATTTTAAAGTTACTAGATGCAAATGGAATTCAAGTTCTACTGAGTGCACAGAGACCATGTGAGAGACCATGGTTAGGGAGTAAAAGTGCAAGCAGGATTACTCTTTTTAAAAGTATTCTAATACAAAGTTAATGAACAGAAATCCAGGACATTGTCTTACTTCATGTTTCTTCAAATTCTAAATTAATTTATTGTAAATTTAAAAACTTCTGAAAGTATAATTAGAACTGGAGATCTGTTCATGTTAAAGTTCACTTTAAAACCAAATCTTACTCCAGCAGCATATTCAAGATAGTTCATTACTTTTACACATGAAAATGCAGCAGCTCAGATACAATTTTCCCCAAGGACTGAATGAATAGCAAAGGTAAGAACAACAAAAATGAAAAACAACCCTACTCAGGAGTAGAATAATTATATTTTGGAACCATTTTTCAGCTGCTTAAACAAAATCCTTTACATTGTTCTACTGCCTTCACTGAACTAGTCAATTCATATATATACACACATACGCACACATACATATGTATGTTTTAAATTCCCACTGCTTATTAATTTTGCCCTGGCAATTTGTCTCTTTTTTGACTCTGAGCTCCACGGAGTCCAAATACACTCCTCAGAGCATCAGTCTTTCAAAGCTGGGACAACACCTAGTATGAAACTGTCACTAACATATACAAATAATAAATAACACAAATAATGAATAATATAAGTAAGTGGCAGGGAAGATTTGGGAGGATAAATTTACCCTTCAGAGGCTGTGTACAAGACCTGATTAAGTATCTAACAGACTCAATCTCAGAAGCAGTGAAAATGGCTTATTTTAATTATTAGCTTTACAAGAGCAATCAATTATACCTTGAGATACAAATCATCCACTGCTAAAAGCTAATAATATGGCAGGCACTATACCTTCTCGGCTATGTCTCTTTTTACACAATTCTTACACAATTCCCTGGTATATAGTGTCCTAATCCATTGTGTGCATTTGCCAAACCTAGCAATAAAATATGCAAAAAACTTCTGCAGAGGCAGTAGATGCTCTTGACAGCAAAGAGTTTTTACAGCCAAAGTATGTGAAGGTGCTTATAGCTGGTTTTTGTTCTGGTGTGTGGGCTGGGTCATTCCTGATGTAGGTCAAAGTAGGACAGAATTACTTCTGAATCTGAAATTGCTCAAAGATGACAGTTGTTGGCCCAGGCCTGAGAGAATAAAAGAAAAAAGCTTAGTCTGAACCTTGGTCAGGCCTGTAGTTTTTTTCCCTGGACCTTGCCAAGGTTGTCAGTGCCTCTAAATGAACTCATACACAGAGCATGAAGTGGCACACTCAGACCTAAGCACTATTGTTACACTGAATGTTGGAGGTAATTGGGAAGTGGGAAAATCTTAAATAGTTATTAAATCATAAAGTAACCCCATTCCAAAGTAAAAATGAAGTATTACTTTACTGACATTGCAGTGCATGCCACTTGCATGTGTGACTGAAAAAGAATGAAATTATTGCTGCAGAGCAGGAGATGTGGTGGAATGAGACTCTGAAGTGCTATATATACGTGATTGGAGAAGTTTTGGATGCATCTTCATACAGACAGACAGTCATGTTCAGTCTCTGAATTTTGGACTGTAAGACAGGTAGCCCTGCAAACAAACAATCCCACTAATATGCAGCTGTCCTTATATTAAGAACCGCACATCAGAGAGTGCGGTTATTACTCTTCCACTCGGCTTCCAGAGGGCATAATTTCATGCCATCACATCTCAGATCAATAGAACCCTGGCACAGCTGATGCTGTTAGAGGCACATGCCGCACATGCTTCACCACATCATGCTCCTTTCTGATGCAGGGCTTTTGGAATCACTGGTAACTATTCTGCCCCCATCCCTGAGAATGAGAAACTAAGTTGGACTGTTTGCCTCTGTTGGAAAAAGGTATGTCCCCATTCTCTCTATCTTCTTTTATTGGCAATGACCTAGAAAATCAGCTACCACCTTTGGCTGGTTTTGGCTGGGTTAGAGTTGATTTTCTTCACAGAAGCTAGTATTGGCCTGTGTTTTGGATTTATCTGAAAACAGTGTTGATAGCACAGAGATCTTTTTGTTATTGCTGAGGAGGGCTTGCACAGAGCCAAGGCCTTTTCTGCAGCTGTAATGGTTTGAGAGCCCCAAAATCCAATTCCCAAGTCCAAGCCCCCCTCTCACATCTCAGCCCAGTGTGAGATGGGTTTTCCAGACACCACACAAGACTCAAAATGGGGGGAAGGGATTATATTACAATGACTTTACAAATAAATATTATAATACATTACACACACAATCTCAACTATCTCTACCATGATAAAGCAGTATGTGATGGTTTCACTCTAGGCCTTCCTGGAGACCAGCTTGTAACCAGGAAGGAACTAGGAAAGCGATCACGGAAGTATTCCATGCTATTCCTTTACGTAACTTGAGGTATAAATAAAGCCAGCAGGAGGGACCTCGCTCTCTTCCTTTCCGGCGAGGTTCAAGAACGGTGGGTCCCTGTCTCGGTCTGGCTTATCTGGAGCTGAGGCCTGCAGTGACTGCTGTGTCTGCCACGCGTGAGGGGAGAGTGCTGGGCCGTGTCCAGCCATCCTGCCTGTTCAAAGGGAAGTGGTGAGATTTTGCTAATTTACCTTCAGTTGGCTGGTTGACTTGCTCGGTCTTTGTCCCTTTTTATCCTTCTCCCTTCTCTCTCCCCCTCTTCCCTTTTTGGGGAGCTGTTTGGGATTTCTGGAGTTGTGGTGTATAGTATTCTCATTGTATATATCTGTCTCATATGTAAACTATATATATATATTTTTGCTATAGCTTTGGCTGCTTAAGTCGTTTCTTTTCTCTTCCCTCTCTGGGAAGCAGGTCCTTGTTGTTGAGTTTCGGGGACTTGGCGGGAAGCCAGCTTGAGACTTGCACACAGTATTTACAAATCTCTTCTTCCTCCAAATAAAAATCCAGGAGGGAAGAAGGAAGAGATCCTTTCCACTCTCAGAGCAGCAGTCTCTCTAGGGCAGAAGCCTCCCTTCCTCCATGCAGCAGCTGCAGCTGGATCTCTGCCAGTACACACGAGGGGGATCTCCAAGCCCCTCTCGGCCCTTCGATTCCAAGCGAGGGTCTTTCTCTTCCGTGCGCTGTGTTCACCGGGACAAAGGTCACTTCACCACGTCATATCATGAAGTACAGGAGCCTTCGTGATGGTCCCTATCTTCAGGGGATTCAAGCCCCCTTGCAGAGCTCCCATGCTCTGCCTCAAAGCAGCGGGGGGGCGAAGCCCTCCTCCGCATTGTTTTTGGCCATCTCGCTCCAGCTCTGGGATGTCTTGAGCTTCTCAGCTCCTCTCTGCAGTGCTGTAGCTATCTTCTTGGACTTTGTGAAGAAGAAAAGACTTCAGCAAACAGCTGGAGGTTGGTGGAGGGAGTGAACCCTTTTCCCTGAACACTCCCACGAGAGAAAGACTGCTTTATTTATCAGCCTAAAGGGCTTTTCCTGGACTGAATTGAGGGAAAAGCTTAAAAGGACTGATAGAAGTGTGTAATATTATATATATAGATGCTTTTAGCTTGTACAATATTTATTTGTATAGTAATAAATGTATATATACTTCCCCTTTTCCCCTATAGAAGCCTCTTGCCTGAAAGTTTCTCTTCGGTGTTGAGATAAAATTGTGGGAAGGGGTGGGGGAAGCCTGGAAATTGGATTTTGGATTTCTGTGGTGGCTCAAACCACCACATAGGGGAAGGACTGCAATGCAGCAGAAAGTGGCCAATAGGGTAACAGGGTTCAAGGACATGAAGAACAAGGGGATTTTTAGGGAAAATGGGGTACAATACATGGGAAGAAATACAATAAACCACGAAAACAGATTCACAACCCAATGTGCTATATTTTAAATAGTCCATTTCAACATCATAAAGAGGTTTCGTCTTCACCGGCATCCTCATGCCCTAAGTTCCTCTTCCAGTCCTCATAGCTTTCATGCTTTCTATCTCCAACAAACAGATATTCTTATAAGGGATTATGTACATAATATTTGTTCTGATGCCTTAAGGTCCATCTAGTTTTTTGATTTTTCTAATTTTTATAAGTTCTATAAGTACTTATATAGCAGAAGTAGATTTAGAAGCAGCAGCATTTCATTCCTTTACCCTTAACACGGAAGCTACATAGATTACCAACCCTCTAACCCCATTCTATGCTCCCCATATCAATTCTACCCCTGTATTCCATTAGAATATGTTTAGTCTCACTCTAAGATAGGCCTGTTCTATTTGGAGAATGCTTGTATCTTAGCCTAAACTGCAGAACACGGTCAGAAACTGGGTGACCGTATACCCTTTGTGCTCTGAAGAAGATGAAGGTTGATGAAGAGGTGGTCTCAAAAGACCCCAGTGTCAGTTCCCAAGGGGTGGATCGAGGGTGGTCCAGGGCAAAAGCCAAGGGGTGGAAAAATCTCGGATTGAACAGGCGATATTACAAATTGTAACATCTGTAACAGTGTGGAGGGCAAGTCTTGTAACCTAATGCCTCAGAGGCACAAATTAAATCCCTTCCTTATCTCACCTTCAAAACTAAGTTGTCTCGGAGTTTTTTTCTTCCTGAATGTTCTTTAGGCAACAGTTCAGTGGAGTTTTTTAATTGCTTTATATATTTTTTCATACAGTAGCTCTGCTGAACAATCAGATTTAAAGCTTGATATCATATATTTAATGATTAAATTAACAGAAAGTGTACTAGAAAACATTCCAATGAAAAAATTAATTTTAATAATTTTAGATTAGTTTTTGGTTTAGTTCACAAGTAGAGATACAAAAAAAAATAAAACTTTATGAATTTCCCCGTTTCCTTTCTGCTAAGTAGTCAGAACAATCAATATCAATAACAAATCCAATTTAATAAAAACAGACAGGGATGAGATTTGTATGTGCTTCAAGCAAAAAAAAGGTAGCAACTATTTATTAACATATTGAAGACATACAAAGTACTTACAGTGTGTCTACTCTTGTTGTTCAAATTATAAATATTTTTCCTAGGATAGATAAGTGTGATTAACCTTTAAACAGAAAATTTGTTACCATAAGAATTATGTCAATTGGGTGTATGATCCTTAGAGCAAAAGATGTTTCATGAGTTGAGATTTTTTGCATTTGGCTATGCCAAAGAAAATATTCAGTCTCAGACCGTTCTTGTTGAAACTGTGATGATACTGAGAGGTGTCAAAGGAAACTTAAAAAAAGAAAAAAAATTAAACTCTTTGGTAGGATCTTTTCATTTGAATTTGAATTGCTGTAGTTTTCTATATGTGCACAGTGTTTTGGCTTTGAAAAAATTATTGCAAATTATTTGATTTCTTTCATGCTATATCTCAAAAAAGACTGTCCACTCTGTTGCTTCAGGGTTGTTTTTTTCCTGCTGTGTCTAGTATGAAGTTTTACCTTTCAACAGACACATTTTTTTAATAGAGTATGTGTTAGTAGTCTACTCAGTAAGGAATTTTTCTTTACTCAGATATGAACTTTATGAAAATAAAGTTTTAAGACTGGATTAGTTAAAAGTTGTTACCAACTCTTAACTACTGAGAGCAGTACAAGGGTTGCTGCTGTTCCATGCAATCACATGGTATATTCAGGTATCAGTAGTGAGGATGAGCCACCTGTCAAGATAACTTGAGCCTCAGCATCTGGAGTCAGATACCCATTCTCACATCCCTCTCCTCTATGGCAAACATGTGAGATTGCATTTATGGTATTGAAGAATACAGTCCAAAGCACTTTTATTTACAGTGATGTGATTTAAATGCCAGTATTATTACTTCTTATGTCACAGTTTGTAAGAGGGGTGCCCAGGGGTGTGGGGGAAGCACCCAGGGCAGGAAAGCCCAGGGGACATGCGTGGAAATATGTACCCTCATTGGTCACAAGGTCACATGGTTTTAAGGGATAAAAAGGGCGCCGAGTTTGAATAAAGACTCTTTGATTACCGTCTCATCGGAAAGCACGCGACAACACTTATTCTCCAAAGGATCAGCAGCAGCTTAAGAGAGGCATGCTGACTTCACAAAGTAGAGGAGGATAAATAAACTAAATAAACAGTGTCAAAAAAACCTCATCAGTGCCTGATGATTTACATGGCCAAATGTAAAGCTTCAAGCCCCTTTTTAAAGTGTTTCACTTTACCAATGTGAGAAAAATGCATTTGAAAATTAATTAAGTGCATGTTGGTGGTGCTGTGTAATTACCCTCCCTAAGGTAATTGGTATCTGTGAGATGATCTCCCACACCAGGCTCAAAAGGTGCTGCTATCCCAATGTCTTTCTCCTGACTACGTTTATCATTCTGACCTTGGGGCATGCTGAAGCCCTTTGATGTCTGACATGTGGAAATTTTCCACAGGCTTTTGGTCTCATCCCTCAAAGAGATGAAAATTAGTTCTAACCCTGAAACATGGAACTGAATAATCTTCTGCAGAAAAGTATCATCAATTATTACATCTTCAGAATGTCCAATTCCTTCTGAGAAAATGGCTTTGAACTAAAATAGTTCAGAATGTCTATACATTTGCAATCACTCTGCATGGGCAAACAGGGCAACTTACTGCCAATATTTCTAGGATCTTGCTCTTAAAGAACTCCTTTGCTGCCAGATAAGTCTGTTCACAGGAAAAGTTAACCATCTTGAACTTCCCACTCTAAATAACTCCACAGAAGAGCTTTGTAAATGGCAAACCAGCTCCATGAACTCTATTGCTCCTCACTTGGCAAGCACATAAGTTCATGCAGCTGACAGGTTGTATTAAGTCTTCTCAGGGACTATAAGCATGAATCAGGGACTCAGCAAAATCAGAGAACTGAATTTGGATTGAAATTGGTTTTTAAATTACCCAGGGTAATTCAACAGTCACTTATTCTTGCATGCCAAAGACCTTACTCCTCAGTCTGGTAAACCATGAGGAATAATTTATTATGCAGAGTGCTTCTAAACATATAAAAAAACCCCTATGTTTTAATAATTATTCACCTCCATGATACGTTTTATCTCTCTATGCTGAACTTGTCTAATAGTCTAAATTATACTCAGCTTTGCTACTTTTACTTAGGATTCATAACTTTGACAAAGAACAGTAGACCTTAAAATAAGGAAAATAAAAGTAGGCTCAGAAAAAGCTGCTGCTAGAAGCTACTGTTGGAAAGTGTGGGTGTGTGTCATCCATAATTTATTAGCAGTGTTGCCTGGAGAGTTGGTTGCATTCAAAATCCTTAGACACATCTGGATTTCAGAGGTGATTTCTTCAAGTGCCAGGTACTGATGTTATTTTAGTTTTTAAAATGGTTTCATGTCTCAATAAAGGTTGGTAATGGACTATCACTGCAGCATGCCAGACATTTCCTGCATTTTCAGTAACTGAAAGGATCTCAGGGCGTGTCAGGAAGGGATTAGTATCAGACCACTCATTTCTCCCTTGATTTCTTTCTCTAATGAGCCATGTACTCAAGACATGCTTATTAATGAATAGAAGCCACTAATAGGAGAGCAGTCGCTGTTTTTTTGTCTCCATACTCACTGGGGAAATTGTTCAGATTGAATTAGTCTAATAAGGTATGATTTTATCACTTTTGCTTGCAACGTCTTCACATGTTGGATTTGGTCTGCAGTGGAGGTGAGAAGTGTTTGCTGCCAGGCCATAATTCCCTCAGATTCTTGCAGAGTGAGGTCACACTGCTTCTGGTTTACTTCAGCACCTGAAGCAGTGTAGAGCATAGACACAAAAAGCTGCTGACGTCAGCTTTATTCACATCTGCTCTGGAACCACAGTGTTTCCCATGCAAAAAGTGAACTCATTTCGTCCTCGTGCAACTTGTTGGTGCTGTGCCTCTCTTCCTAACTCAATAGCCTTGCACAAACACTTCTCATAGCCTCCTGTCCATGCACCTCAGTTATTCCCATGGAAGTATTTCCACTGCTTGACAACCACTGAAAACAAGGCACAACATTTACCTGGAAGCTTAAGTAATAATGATCATATTACGGACACACTCTCCTCGGCATATTGAAGACTTGAGATTAAGGGGAAGATTAAGTTTAAATTTTTCTGTTTGGTCTTGCAAGATCTCTGCAGTGAGGAATATTCAAAATCATCTACAGCCTTGCCCTGCCATAAGGCTTGTAGGATGTGCCACATTCTCCCTCTTCCCATCTGTTTCAACCCCTTGCTTTTCTCTAAAAACCAGTCCTCCTCCACAGGAATTTAATTCTCCCGTCCCTTTTTTTTTCTCTTTACATTTTGGAATAAATTGTCTTTGGAGTGTTAATTTTATCGTTGTGGCTGTTTGTTATTTCATATATTTGCCAATTATCCTCCTCCCCCCAACCACCATTGAAAAATGCCTTTTGGAGAAAAAATTGAGATAATGTGGGAAATGAAGGTGTAAAGGTATTAAATAACTAGTTCAAGATCATAAAGAGAGTTCATTCAAGTAAATTAAGGTTTCCTGAATATCAGGTACTTAGAAAAATCATTCTCCTGCTGTAAGAAATAAATGTTCAAGAGTCTGCAGTCCTGAGAAGTTACTTTAGAAACAAAAAACCACATTTATTGTAATCCTTCTCTTATGCTCATTTGAAGAGTAAACCAGACCAATGGGTACAGCTTATGTAGCTCTACAGTAGACACAAACTGAAGTCAAAACTAACATAACCAACTATATAAAAGAGAGGACATTTGAGGTTAGCTATGTGTGACCTTCCTTGGGATTGAGAGGACTGCATTTAAAAAAGAAGTTATTTCAGGCTGTAAGTTTGAAACAGGTTTTGTGTTTTGGGGCTGTTTATTTCTCATGACAGTTTCAGATTTTAGTTCTGTTTTTCTGACTGCAGAACAGAAATAAATATACCTACTCTTTGTTGAGAAGCTTTGTGAGTTCCTGGGAGAAAAAATACAGAAACTAAACATTATTAATACATTAAATAGCATTTTTATTTAAATTCTGAGAAGGAAGCCAAAATTGCTACTGGTCAGTTCATTCCCAGTGTTATACCTTTCTTGCTAATTACATGTTTACCTGAGAGAAAGAAGACTTGTTTACCCAAAGGACAGCACTGAAGTTATAATAGCCTGTAAACTAGGCACATAATTAGGCAATTTTAAATTATATAAATGATAGGCTACTGCATGTCAAATAATTATGATCTTATCACTACCCCGCTGCAGAAAGCTTGGAAAGCAGAAAAATTACTCAGAAATAACCTTCACATGATGTGATGTATCAGCCCTCTAGAAGGATGGGTTAGCAATGTAAGTGAAGCACAGGCATCCAGCAGCATGTTCACATCCCTACCTGTACAAGGTCATGCAAGTCTACCTTAGGGTAGACACTAAAAAACCAGCTCCTTTACACTTCCTCCCAAACCTAAATTCTTCACATGCATTTCCCATGGCAGCAAGACTGTTCCAGTCCTTCCCTGTCACAAGTCGGCACTGCACTAATTTCCCAGCTTCCTCCACCTACCACAATTCTTCCATACTTCGCTTGCTTTAAAGTTAGTGAGAGCAAACAGGAATCACAGAGGGATATTACTGCCACACAAAATATCAGGAATTACATCACTGTATCATTGTATCACAGATTTATGTTGAAAATTCTGGATGGTATCTTTATGAAATGATCTTGTTTCACAAATTCAGGATGTAATCTCGGCAAAATAAAAATCTTTGTTTGTCAATCATTTTGCTGAACTAGAAGCAATTTGTCCAGCTAAACTCAGCTTTAATACTTCTCACTGAGCTGCCAAGCATGCTTATTTGATCACCCTAATCCCATCCAATGCATTGTATATCATCTGATTACGTTACCCATCATGCCAAGGAGAATCTGATCTTGTCCTACTTCCAAGGTTACATCATATACTGATAATGATTCAGAAGGTATCACAGTACAGCATATGGTTTTCCCTGCCTTCAGCATGAAATGTACAGGAGAGAGGCTATTTGCATATGGCTCATAGCAGATCACACAAGCTGAGAGGACTTTAACAGGAAAAATAAAAATCTTATTATTGTTTTACAATTTGTTCTCTTTGCCTTTTACTTTGTGCATGAAATTTAACTTCACCATGTTACAGACAAAACAATTATCAAATATTCCACTGCATAGATTTATAAATGTTGTGTGACCTCTTGTGGTGCAATAAAATATTACACGTATCATCCATGTGTAACACAGTTTATACAACCTGCAATTGGCATAGAGCCCATATGCCTTGATGGCCAGATTTCTATTAATCAAAGACTAACTGCTGCCTGAGAAACTCTCATGAACAACGAATTTCCCTTCATATCAGTCATTTAATGAGTGCGTGTATTTTGCATAACTCTTAATTACTGGCTAAGTCAATTTTCATAAGCTAAATCTAATCTTAATTTATTTTCTTTTGATTTCTGATATGACTTTAAAGTTCCACATTCAGCAGTAATATAAGAATGTTGGTACTGAAAACATCACTTTACCTCTCATTAATGATGTTTGTCACTGAAGAAATTCATTCTCAAGTGTCCTGAATATGATTGTATGCACAGGATATCTTTGAGAGCCTAATGCTCGCATGCCAATAGCAAATACATAAAAGAAATGCCACGATTTGCAAAATCAGTCACTGGATGGTACATGTAAATGTAGGTACTGGCATTCCTTCCTTAAGCAACACAGGAAGTTGCAAAGTATTTTCAGTGTGTGCAGGTGCTTTCTGTAACCATGCATAAAGCTTGTTAAAAAAAAAAAAAATCAGGAAAAAAGTGGTATCATTTTTAAAAATTGTCTGAATCTTTGTGCCTCATATTGTATATCACTTGTGGTTGTGACAACCAATGATAGCAACAAGACTGCAGTGCTGCTGCAGTCTTACCACAGTGGTAGCCTGCTGATGTGCTGCACAAAATGTGCCCAAAGGATGCCACCAGCTACCATGTGAAAAACTGCCATCAGGTGTCTGTACCAGAAAGGCTGTTTTAATAAATACACTGGAGCCAAACAGCCTAATTTCTGTTTCTAATGTAGTCCAAGCTGTTCAGTTTCCTGAATGAGGTATCTGACACCTTGCAGGATTAGCCTGTATACCATTTTAAAGGCCAGGAGAAGCTTAAGGATACCGCAATGTCACTTCCTGCCCCCCAGCCCCCAGGCTCCTCTCATTACCTGAAATACACAGTAATGTGTAAGAACACTTTCAGAAATGGTTTAACAAGTAATCAACATTAACCACATTGCAAGCAGGATCTAAATTTGATAAGCTTTTAAAAATATCCACCTTTCCTAGTTACAGTAGAGTATTTTTCAAGATAATAATTTGTAAATGTAAAGTAGTTTTGATTTTTTTTCTTTTTTCATCTACACTTCTGTGTTTTCTTTTCTACTGCACTTAGTTTAACACATATCAACTGCTGACTGTTTTCCTGTGCTAGCTGTGGTTCCTGTCAGGAAGACATGCCAGTTGTACTGGTAATGTACAGTCCTTTTAACTCTGCATAAAGGTTTGATTTACCAGGAAGGTGGAAAGCAAGAAGTCTTAAAAACCCAGCTTTTCAAACAGCCACTCAAACTGAAAATGAAAAAAACCTCAAGTTTTTTGGTTGTACATCAAGCCACCTGATACGTGTATGTAAAAAGGACCTTTAAGTAAGAAATAATATACTTTAGAGTAAGAAAGCCCAAAATATAACTACAGTTTACATAAATTGTACAATTTCAAACAAATTATTTATTCTGTTGTGGGTCCTCAGTTCTCATATAGCATAGTTACAGAGATGCTTTGGAGCTTATTAGGGGAGACTTTCACAAGGCCAAAGAGAAAAAGAAAACTTACCAAAGTTATTACATCTTAAAGCACCACAAGTTTTACACAAATGAAAAGAAAAAGAAAGGCAATATGATTGTGTAAAATTCCAGTGGGAGAAATGCTGAGGTCCTCCACCTTAGCAAAAAGAGATTAGCCTACATGTCCAAACGTCATCAGAAAGTATGCGAAATGGTGGTGTAATTTAATCAGGCCCATTTTGAAGAAGAAGCATCTCCTGTATTTGGTAGCTCATATACCTGAATGGTGTTTTTATTAACAGATGGATCAAAGTGAGAGCTATGTGAAAAGACATACAACCTGCAAAAAGAACAAGGGAACTAATTGCTTCTCTATATCCTTTTCTAAGGAAAATTAACATGACTTTAAAAACATCTGGAAATCAATCAGAATTTTAAATGTTAGAATAATTGGACACCTTCAAGTGACTTGAGAAAATAGTCATTGGTTTTTTGGAACAGCAGGTCATAAATATGTTCCAGATGAATGTAGCTGGAGATGCAATACAGAAGATGATGAAGAAACCAAAACATGGATTCCATGTAAGACCTCTGAGTATGTGTAGAAAAAACAATCTAATTCACTGTAACAGATGTATGTGACAGAGAGAATTCTGGCTGTAACTAGAAAAATAATGGATATCTTCTACTATAAACATCTTGGGAGATTTGCTTTTTCAGCCTCAGAACTGAGCCTGTGAACACAGACAAAGTGAGAGAATTTGTTCTTGTAATAAAAGTTCCAGTATTTGACTTCCCATTCATCAACTTCCTGTTAGACAGGAATGGGAGCAAAAGAACCTATGCATTACAAAAGAGCATAAAATATTTACAAGTATTTTAAACAAACATTTATCTCTGACATTTTCTAATTCACTTGGTTACTACCTTTGAATGGCAATGAGTCATCATGGCTAGGCTTTGCGAATGAAGATTTGGGAAGGGCTCTACCCACGTTTGTTGCAAGCGCGTTGATGGCAATGAGTATGAATCCTTCAAAAGTATAATTACTGGTGTACATCTCTTCGATTGCCTTCCTCTTCTTCTGCAATAATCACACAGACTATAGCATCAACCCATGAGGCTTGATTTGTCTCTCACTTATGCATTTCTACTTTCTTTTTCTTTTAAACCCACTCTTCACCTTTTTCAGATTCACAGCAATTAATATTTTAGTAGATTCAAGCCTTCAATGGGAGATACTGATAATGCAGAGGTATTGATATTGATTCTGCAACTTTCATTTTTATTCAAGTGTATGGCAATGACAGAAAGCCTTATCAGTGTCAGTATGATGAGGAGAGGGTTCTCCTGTCTCTTTTCTTGTAATTCATGTGCCACAAAAATCAGAAAATAAATTAATTTCCTTTTATATTTTAAAAAGAAGATAGGAGTACATTCCATTTCAGAGGCTGCCTTGTGTATAATACCTAAAAAAAAAGAAGAGCTGTCTGAAGAGCTCCAGACTGGTTTGGCCTGCAGAATTATACACACTGCTAAGAAGAGACACCTTAAAAAAGTAAATCTTCTAGAATCCCTGGGAGATACCTTTTATTGTAAATAGAATTTTCATAAGAGGAAGTAAAATTTACCAAATAACCAACTTTCGGCCCTGATGGGCCCCTCTCACAGAACTTTTAAAAGCTAGGAGGATGGAAAAATGTACTAAAATATGGGTTGATCTTGTAAGTTTGATCTAAACCCCATAGAGAGAAACCTCAGATCTAAAAAAAATGAGCAAGAATTATATAGGATAAAAATCTCCAAGCAGTAAACGATTCTTCACTGTTCCTGGAAATGATCTGTTTTTCTATAAGGTTTACTAGTCTTGTGATCCCTGGGAATTTTCACATGCTTTTCACCTGCCACACTAAGTTTTCCATTTAATTCAGCATCATGTATTCTGAAAATTTTGAGGCATCTTCTGAATAATATAAATCCAGATGGCATAAATCTTTGGCTACTATTTTGACTGCAAAACAGTTTATCTGCATGTGTTCATTTTCCATGTAAAACCTTCTTATAAGACAAAATTTTCTGTATATAAGCCATGCTGAAATGTGAATGTTCTTTTAAAGGTTTGAGTAAAATTAATTCAGTCTTCATGAGCACATGCTACAAATACTTCATTCCATCTACAGGCACAAAAAGAGAGATACTTTATTCTCCATGTTTTACTATTTGTGGCAGTTTGAGCCACATTTAGAAATACAAAATCCAATTTCCAGGCTTCCCCCACCCCTTCCCACAATTTATCCTAACACCGGAGAGAAACTTTCAGACCAGAGGCTTCTGTAGGGGAAATGGGAAGTATATACATTTGTTTACACAAATAAATACTATACAAACTAAAGGCAACTATATATATATATTACATTACTATCAGTCAGTCCTTTCAAGCCCCTCCTTTAACTTTAGTCCAGGAGCAGCTTTTCAAGGCTGATAAGTAACACAGTCCTTTGCTGTGGGAGTGTTCTGGGCTCCTGAACACTCCCCCCTCACCAAGTTCCAGTTGTTTGTTGCAGTTTCTCTCCTCACGAAGTCCAAGAAGATAGCTTTGAGTCTTTGCTCTTCTGCTGCTGGTGATTTCTCCCTCTCGGTGTCTCACCTCAGTTCGTAGGCTGCTGCAGTGTAGCTTATCAAGCGTACGCATCCTGGAATCTTCGTTCCTCCACGTCAGTTCTTGGCTGCCCCCGCTCAGCTTCGGCAGGCAACTCCCGAGCTCTTGGCTCGTCTCCAGTTTCGCCTGGGACTCTTCTCCCGAGCGCCGGGTCTACTTCCATGGCCCATCACTTGGCTCAGCTTCAATGTTGAGCCTCTCCTCCACTTACAGTGGAGGGAAAGAAAAAGCCCCCCTCTACAGCTTCACTGCAGAAAAGGGGGGCAAGAGGGCTTGGTTGCAAAGCCTGCCTCTCTCCTCTTACCTCAGGTGCTGTGAATCTCCTCCTTCACAGCACACACTCCAAATGCTGCCTCCAACTCTGGCCTAGGCAGAGTTAGGGGGGCCGCAGGGCTCCCCTCTTCCCCCCGGAGGGGAGAGAGGGAGCCCAGCCACCCCCTGGCCTTGTCCACCTACACACAGCAGACACCAACAGCAAAACAACCAAGACAGAACTTGCCAACAGCTTCCGGTGCTGTGATATATGATTTTGAGCAGAAGCGAACAACATGAGTGGTGATTGGCTCTCCAGGGAACACTGTCCTGGCACCAAATCACCTCTGAGTCCTCCCAGCCTCTCAGGGGGGCCAATTTCAAACTATGACACTATTCAAAATAGATTACTCAGTATTGTCTGAACTTCAAACCTGACAGGTCTGAAAATTGTTCTTCCAGAGACAAGTGGAGACTCAGGCCAAATAAGAAATAGCAGAATTTCTCTTCCTTAAATTTCCTATAATATCTCACAACTTACTTACATTTCAATTATAAGAATGATTTCAGCCAAAATGCTTTTTAGGTAGGGGAAGAGGTAAAGCAAAATAGAAGGTTCAGCAAGACCTAATCAGTGCTTTACTCTATTAAAAAAAAGAAAAAAGTGTGTTTTGTGGTTTTAAGTGTTTGTATAAGCCAGTAAAACAAGCCTTACCATGTTGTTTCTGTGTCTTGCACTTGTCTTCCAACAGAATCTTGAAGAAAGAAAATGGAAAGAAGAATATTTCTGAGACTCACGAGAAAAAAAAAAGATATAAGCATAAAGTCTCAAATTTGGTTATAATATTTACTCAGAATTTTAGAGAAGGAAATTGCAATTAATCCCATGTATTCTTGGATGCGTATTTGTGCACAGCACCATTCTTTCTTCTGAATGCATAGTTTTCTTACTGATGAATTTTTAAAAATGGATGCTGATGTTCTGTATCTTGGTAACAGATAGTACGGGTGTGAGAATAAATAGTTCAAATAATTTATCAAGAAACATCATCATTAAAGGCAAGATAAAATCCATATAAACACTGGCATGCATTTTATATTGATCTGCCAATTACTACATCAATGAGGAAATTTTTTCCAGTATTCATTTAGAATCCCAGAAATATGAGTATTTAACTCCATAGATAATAAAGTCATCATCATGGCTAGGCTTTGCGAACGAAGATTTGGGAAAGGCTCTATTCACATTTGTTACAGGCATGCTGGTGGCTAATAAGGCCAATACGAGATAGACAAGTCCAGTTGCAAAAGGCACAGCAGAAGGACTCCTTAGGTGGTATATTCAGCAGGATATGATTCTTTCTGCGTTGTATTTTCTCCTCGAGAGTGATTCTGCATGCTTTCTCAAAAGCATCAGCAGCGTTACAGATGGTGTGTCTCCAGACCTCCCGATTTGAGGCCAGAGTAGACCAGTTATGATGATCAATATGGCCAAGGCTGAGATGTTGTTTCAGGGAGTCCTTGTATCTTTTCTTCGGGGCTCCTCTCATGCGGCAGCCAGTGGCAAGTTCACCATAAAGCAAGATCTTAGGGAGGCGGTGGTCCTTCATCCTGGAGACGTGCCCTGCCCAACGCAGCTGTGTTCTCAGTAACATGGCCTCAATACTTGTGACTGTTGCTTGTTCTAGAACAGATGTATTGGTCACATAATCTGACCAGTGGATGTTTAGGATTGTACGAGACAGCGTTGATGGAAGCGTTCTAGGAGACTCAGGTGGTGGTGGTAGATGACCCACGATTTGGAACCATATAAAAGAGTAGACAACACAATGATTCAAGTACTGAAATGAAAGCACTTCAGTAAATTGACTGGGTTCTACTCACTTCATAAAGGTGTAAATCCAGAGTATCTACATATTTTTCATAAAAACAGTATAAGTTTTTCAAAATCAGTGACTACAACATATACTGGAAAATCACTGGCAACTTTAAAAATTGCATAACCTTTGCTAACTTATGTTTTCTTGAGGGTAAGAGCAATTTCTCTCCTACATCACAGCTGAGTTTAAACAAAATAGGCTCTGCCTATTAAAAAGTAAAGCAGAGATATGTTCTGGATTCATGAGAGCAAGTCCAAAGAAATTATAAGGGTCACTAAGTTTTCTATAGTAGAAAAATGTGGAAAATTAATTCCTTAACCTCAATCTTGAATGCCTTGTGAGTTTATAGTAGATATATTATATTATATTACAGTTGCTAAATTATGAACAGATAAAGCAACAGTGTGTTTGAGAAGTGAGATTCCTTGATAAACTGTATTGAATTATTATTGACTTTTTGTGCTGAGGTGTTACAGAGTCTTATGCAAAATTTTCTGAATTAACATAAGGAGTTTATTGAGAAGGTATAACAAAATCTATTCTGAAGATAATGTCATCTTTTAAAAGTTTGTCTAATCTCTACTAGATGTACTGCCTTTTTTTTCTATTATGTCAGTGAACACAAGCATACAAAATGATGGCAGAGACAGTAGGATGGCTTTTCATACTTGAAAAGATAGTTATATTGTTCTTTCAACTCTTTTTTTTCTGTGAAAATAAGTGATAGATCTCTCAGTTTTTGGCTAATGATTTGTGAGAATCTTCTGTTCATGAAAGTGACAGATATATTGAACTCACAGGCAAAATTTAGCCAGGCAGTTACTATGCAAATTTCTCCAAATTTGCCTGTCATTGTGCTTTAATCTTCACTGTATCTGCTTTATCTGCCAATTTCTGCATAGGAAAAGAAATCTTACAAATCCTGCAAGGAAGAGTAGAAACACAGCCTCACACAAATCTTCCAAGTTCAGCACATCCTCTTCCCCATCTTGATCATCCATATGTTACAAGATGAAAAAAACTGTCTTTCTCCCAGGCAATTTCTCAACCTTCCTCGCTTGTCAGAAGTGCTATTATTATACATAGCACAGTAACACCTAGAGATCACAAGTGAGACAGGAAGTTAGAGTGCAATTTATCTCTCTAAAATAGATTATTGATAATCTACTTGGTAGGACTGATTCAAGGTTTTTGCTCTGTGGAAGCTGCTCACCTGAACTCCTCTCTCCCGTTAGGCAACACTTTTACTGGCTTCTCTCATACAAGTATTGAGATGTCCATGAGAAGATACTGCTTCCTTTGTATAGGTTCTCCATGAATATCCCTGTTCTTCTATGCATTTAAATATTGGCTGAAACTCGTCATAACTCAGCTCTCCCTTACTACAGCTGCAGTAAGCCTTTTGGTCTTTATATAACACTAATGTTTGTAATGTCAGGGCCTGCCAGGTGGGCATCTCTCAAATAAGACACCTCCCAGGGTGATAGAAATCTCTAAATTACACATGTTCATGCACCTGGCTTGGTGCCTGGTTCAGCAATAGTACAAGGAACAATGTTAAAGAGAGAAATTTACTGGACATGATGGAAACTCCAGACCAATTAGAAAAGAGAGAAGCAGGAAAGTCTATTGTATAGAGTTTGGTAGGAGAGAGTATTAGGGGAAAGGGGAAGGAAATTTCCATTTAGCAGTGAACCCAATTGGGCTCACATGAGGCACATCAGGCTCCAGGATAACTAAAGAAGCCCCATCTAGTGAGCAGAAACAGACTAATATAGAGGCAGTAAAGACAAATTGGGGGCAACACCCCAAAATATGCCCCACGTTTCCAAGCAACACATTATTTTCATACATTTGCAAGGAGAGAAAGAGCATGTGGACGTAACATTTCAGGACACCCTTGTGCTTGACCTTTAGGTAGCATTGGCTGTTTCTGCAGGCCAAAAGGCTGAGGGAGGGCAGCCACTACATAGAAGGATGAGAGGAAGCTGAGCACCTGCCTTGGAGCCAGATTGAGTTCTTGGAGCACTGCAGGTTAATGCATGGTTACAAAAGAGAGTAGTTTTCCAGCACCACAGGCATCAAAGGCCGGACGGGAGCTACAGTGGCTCATCAGGTACAAGAAGATACTGTTGTCACATTCTGCAGCCCTAACCCAGCTCTGATTCGGAATATGAGAATCCTCTCAGCAAAAGAAAGCACAAATAGATAAGTTTAACAGAAATAGAGAAGCATTTTATATGGACTTAAAAGGTGATCTGGATGTAATATCAGAAAAATGAATGAAACAGAAAAATAATGAAAGTTATAACAGAAAAAGAGAAAAAACAGTCAAGAATTTAGGGGAAAAAATATTAAGAATTTATGACTGTCTTGTTTATCTCATTGGTCATTTACTGTGCTTTCTTCTGGATGGTTCCTCTCCTGGAGATGGTGTAGCCCTTGTTCAGGGACAGTGTGGACAAAGGCTTTTCCTTTCTGACCTTACCTTCCTTTGTTTCACAGTCATACCTTGCTCCTGTTGCCTGATAAGCAGAGGTAGTACTGGTAGCATCAGCAGGACCTGCAGTGGAAGCAAAAATTCCTTCAGAGTTGATGTTTATAGATTCTATTTGGGCCAGTGTCATGGGTGTGCTAATAATAGGAATTTTGCCAACAGGGCTGATTTTGTGCAATGCAGCTCTAAAAGCCTTGCTTGTTCCTGACTCCCTGCAGAGCGACCACACTGCCTCAAACAAGAAGACATGGTACACCAGAGCACTCCTCTTAAAATGATTGCTAAAAATAACAAGCTCTGGGGAAATGAGTGTACAGAGTAAAGAACTCCATACAGAGTTTTCGTAAAGAAACTCACCCACCTGTGAGTTCTTCTTAGTGTGATCACTGTACTGGGAATGCAATATGGTGAACACTGATAGATGGTCTAGTTATTTTTAGTTTATAATCTGGAGATTATAAACAAATCTTTAAGCTGAATCACTTCCATGGAAGGCTTTCCCATGCTGATCTAATTACTTGGCCTGAGAAATGCAAAGCAGAAAGGGTACTCTGCAGCTGTTCTCCTCTCTAGCGGCCAGGGCTCCACAAGCAGAGTGAGAGGGGAAGTGTTTGCTTGAGAACCTATAGACCACTGGAATATTCAGCAAATGTGACTCAGGAAAGTTTCCAGACTGAGAACAGAGCTGTGGAAACTGGGTACTGATATGCTGAATTCCCGCACATCATATATCCACCTTTGATGGCTGAGATTTTGAGAACTGGAAGAATTTGTGACAGATGTGAGAATGATTGACCTCTCTTCACACTATCCTAGGAAATATGGAGAGAAAGTCCAATATTTTGAAGTGGAGGAGGTATTCATCAGTTTCCAAAGTGCCTCCATCTGAGCTGGAATGAAGTTCATTTTCTAGAGCAGGACAACTTGGTGACAGATGTTGTAAGTGGCACAGTGTTGCCTGCACTAAAACTTAACCTGGTCTGTGGTCTAGTGTGTCGTCAGTTGGTACAAGGCCAGTTCAGGGGCTGAAAAAGTAGGAAAGCCAAGAAAAAGAACTTGGGAATGCATAGAGATGTTGGTATTTCCTGGTGTAAGACAAGATTTCACTGTCAGGTCCAAAACCAGTCGTCATCCCAGCAGAAATGTGTCAAGATTGGCTCTGATCTTTTAGTAAGTCACTTTAATGATACTGTACTTCATAATATCAGAATTGAAGGGAGAGGCTCCTTTCACTATGCAGTATGAGACACTTTCCATATGCTTAGGTATGACGGTGAGGGAGGTTTTTGCAAGTTTGCTGACCCTCAATTTCTTGTCCTACTCTTTCTCTTTAGACTGTGAAAAGCTGAGAGAATGTAAGCAATTAGTTCAGCTTTTATTTCTTGTATAGTCCTAGTTGCCACATTTAAGCTCCCTTCTGTCCTATGCCTTTGGCATTGCTTGGTCTCTTCCCCACCTAAGTCCTCTACACATGGTTATATTTATCTTAGTAAGTGGATTTAGCTCGGTAGGAATAGATCTGTAAAAGAGATTAACTGATGCTGAGAACCAGATGTCCAAGTACATGTATTTCACATGTCTGGGTATGTGAACAGGTACCTTGATACAGCACCATGAAGATGGATCACTATAGAGAGCACATTTGTCCAGGTTTACCTCACTGCATAAACATGACAGAGGAGTTCTGGATCTATAGAACCTAATTTTTAGGAACGACTTTTATATGAAAGTCTACTCATAGTCAGGTGAATTGTACCCTCAGAGTTAGAATTACAGTGCAAACTTTCAGTAGAGTCCTTTTTTTCTGGTACAGTGTTTGTGAACATTGTATTAACTCTTCGGAGAGGTTCTTTAAAATTTTCTGTAAAATTCTTATGGTCCTTTCCTGTCCAAAATGTCAGTATGGAAGGAAAGTCATCCTTGATTTCAAAATAATTTTTAAATTTTTCTTCTCCACAGCCAGTGAAAGGGATATTAATTTATTTACTGCAAGATGAAAGCAAGCTCTTGCATATCCAAATCAGCATTCCCTGCTTCAGAGGATTCTTTGAGAGCAGAATATTTTACAGTTACATGTTCCTTTGTAGCCATGTAGTCTGAGATACTCATACAGTTCCCACCCAGTCAACAAGTGGTTAAACCAAGGGTTGATCGTGCAATGATACCACAGTGCATCACTGTTATTTTTTAAATGTATAATGCAACTTAGTAGGCCCACAATAAGACCCACTTTTTAGTTTGTTTTTAGGACTGCTTTAAGAGGTCATTGCCTTGCCAGGCAACATGATCCATATTTTTTTCAACGCAAAGCTCCTTTCCTCCTCTATGAGATTTTGAAAAGTAGATATGTGAGTCTACTGTCCTATAAAAAAGTCTATTTTTCAATACCATGAAAATGTCCACAGATTTCTACCAGTGCTCTAGTGGAACACTAAGTAAATAGAATCTCTAAGGTTTTATTCCAAAGAAACATATATTCTAACAGATATTTTACAATAATATGCACTTTGTTAAACTGGCAGCCCATTTTTTGCATTTTCCTCATGTATATTTGTAGCTGTCAACATCAGTACTTACCGAACAAGGTACAATATGGCAAACCATCATCCCAAGCGCAGAGCTCTCTGAAGTTCCATTTTATTGGGGAATGACCCTGTCTCGACACTAAAATAACACGCAGCACTATTTTTCCTACAAAATAAAAACTGAGTGACTTTGCTTTGCCCTATATATCAGCCTTGTGGACTGTACATCATAGATATTTCATACACATTCATCTATCATTCTTGTTTCCTTTCTACAATAGTAAATCACACTTTTAATAGTCTCCACTTCAGCTGCCAAAAAACCCCTAAAACATATATGAAACCTGCTTTAAATTATTTAATAAAGCTTCAGTTACATAAATTTTATTCCATCCAAAGTTCTACATGAAAGTAAAGACACTTTACGGTACAGGTGAGTACATAGCTTTCCCTCATGTGATTTTACCAAATGTGATTCAGAGTACTTGAGAGTTCCTCCACAAATGGCATAGCAGGAAGCCCCCTTGTTTGTGGACTTATATCTGTACCTCCTGCCCACTTTCTCTATACTCTCAATGTTCAGTGGTTTTTTTTTAATAAGAATAATTAAGGAAAAATGTAAATAAGAAATTATTTAAAGCTTTTCAGTTTGAGATCATTAAATTCTGTTTTAATGGTAGTTATTGTTATTTCTGGACAGGTTATAAAGAAATTACTCAAAAAAGTGTTAGATGAAAGGTGCTTAAATGGAAATGATCTTATAGTTTGATAAATTAAACTGACAAACAGAAGGTTCCAATAGAAAATGTATCTATTTTATTGGTAATGTCAGTATATTTTTCTCAAGTTTTGTTCTTCAAATAGGAAGTAGAAGACATTTTCAGCTTGGCTTTATTCCAAATTTCATATATGAGAGCAATCAAGTTAGCTTTCACATCTTAGTTAGAAAAGCTCAAAGTAATTAACAGAAATATAATTTAAGAAAATTGTACCTTCTTGAGTATCACATTTGCACTGAGACAGCATAATTGCTTCATTCCGGGCTACCAGAAAATTCATGTGTTCCCTAGCATCTCAAGTGCTAAGACCTGATGTTCTCTATTTGGAAGAAAAAGGGTATAAGGCTAAAGAAAAGCTAAAAAAAACAAAACAAAACAAAACAAAACAAAAAAAAAACCAAACACAAAAAAAACAAACAAAAACCTTGGTTCCTCTATGTTATGGAACATCTTTCTTATGAGCAAAAACCAGCTTCATTTGAAAGAAAAGTGTGTATTTTAGAGACAGCATTAATTGAGCTTGTTAATGCAAAACTCTAAAGTAAGAATTTATGAGGCATCAGTGTCAAAGCTCTAGAGCTAGAACTCAAGTAAGAACAGGCATTCATACCTATAATTATAGATTTATTATTCATTTTAAACATGTTCCAACAAAAAAAATTATTTATCACCTCTTAACAAATCTGTAGCTCCAGCCAAGGCAGTGCAAGGATACTACTACAACAACCAATGCAACAATAAAATGGCTAGGTAATATGAAAATGCATTGCCCTGCACTATTTTGGAGTTCTGTCATTCACATTTTTGTACATCAAAACATTTTTTCTCAATAAACATCCACTTACAAACTGTTTTATAATGGACATGGAGTGTTTAGTAGCCAAAGCACTTGCACATTCTGGCTATTAAATGGGGAAAATACATAATAAGTAGATTTAACATTTTGCATACAATCAGCACTTCCTATTCAAAAACCAGAAGAATCTTCTTTCCTTTCTACTATTACCACCCTTCTAGGAGTTGGGGGTTGACCTGGCTTCAGGCACCAGTAATTCCACCACTGAGAAACTAAAAGGGAGAATATATTCTCTCAACATTGCTGTATTTAATGAGATGGTAGCATTTTTGGACACAAAAGATGGGACCAGCTGCAAGCTTAGGAAAATCAGGCAGCAGTCTTTGGTGGCAATCTAACCTGGGTAAAATCATTGCAAAAAGGGATAGCAAAGTTCTTACCAATACTTTGCCTGCACAAGACCACTGAGGAGCTTTTCTTTCTGATGATCCTGAGAGATCAGTGCAGAGTTAGAGTGATTGCTGGAGGGGGACAGTTTCACAGCTGCACCACATCTTATTTCCAAACAAGAAGTATAGTTTACTTACTTTTTTCTTAACCATAAGGTAACAAAATTTAATTTTTCTACACTGCTGAGAAGGTGTGAGCCACTCCAGACTGGAGACTGCAGAATTAATGTTGTAAGTAAATGCACGAAGCTGAGGCTGTTTTTTTTCCATTGGTACATTTTGATTCACTAAATGCTGCTTCTTTATTACAGAAAGTGCTATAAAGCATTCTTCTGGGGTTGAAACGAATCCAGGCTTAATTTGGACAAAAATGGATTGCTAAAATCAAGCCTAAAAGCAGTGAAAGCTCACTAAGTTTCCTATTCTAGGTTGCCAATTTAAAAGCGGTTTGAGCTCTTTTTATCCAATTTTTTTTTCCTGTCAAGTTCAAGAATTGCAGCATAAAGGATAACCCCCAAAATGAAAGTCCATAATTTGCAAAGAGGGCCTTCAGTGTGTTTTATAATTCCTGCATTCTCCATTGGGAATGTAGGACAAATTATACTTGCACCATAACCTTCTCTTTGGGGCTCACTAAATGCTAAATGGATTGCTTTCATAATAAATTTTCCAATGTGAATGACCACTCTGTTTCTATGCATTATCTATTTTTGGCTTAAAAAGCCCACTAGGAATCGTTCTGGGTTGCAGAATACAGTGTTTACTGTTTTCTCCTTTCAAAATAGTTGCAAAGATTTTAATGGAGAGAATAAAAGAAAACATAAAATTAATTAAAGCATATTACAGCTAATCTGCTCCTCATAATATTGTTAAAAAATGTCTCGCACAAATTTAGATTTATACAACTGCAGCCTAATAAAAGATCTGTATGTTTTCCTGCTAAGTTTTATAGTATTATGGAAGCATTAGGACTGGTACCTCAGATACAAGATCATCCTTTCAATTATATGTAAGCCATTAACTGATTTGAGATCCAATTACTGTTTTGTATTTTGTATTAAATTGCACTTTCCAGGAGTACCTGTCATACTCCATGATCACTAACAATAAGACTGAAAAACTTCTACTTTTAGGAAAATCCCACTGAAGCAGTGGTTTCTCAGCAGTTTAGCCCAGCCACCATGACAGTGTATTCTTACTCAGTAGCGTGAGCCCAGGCCGATCAAATCTGATGGTATCACCTCAGGAAGCTCATGTGTTTGGGAGCTAACTCTGCCAAAGGGGAGAGGGGAAAAAAGAGGTTACTTACCAGAGAGATCAGCTCCCTTGATAGTCTGAACCCACAGTCCCACGATAGTGGTGGATGATGGCAGATGGCACAGTGGGACTGACCACCTATGGTCACTGAAGCTGCTGTGAAACTACACCCTTAGGGTTCTTGGGGAGAAAAGTGACCTTCAAGTACTGGCCCTGCTGCCATCAATCTCACCTCCTCTCCCTCCACAAGTCCTTGTTAGTGCCTTGGTCAAGCTTAGGGTGAGAAATTACTTACCTGACAGTTTAGCAATAAAGCAGTAGATTATGTTTTCGAACACCCTCTGCTTGCCACTGATGTTATATTACTGCAGATTTCTGGGTGAATAATGTGGTGAAAAGCACATAAACCCTAAGACACCTGATTATCAGGCACAGCCTGAATTTGTTTCAGTTTGAGGCCAAACTACACATCGTTTCATAATAGAATGGGGTTTTGCTCATGCCATGCATTGTGTAACTGCAAGGAGGTGAAACACCGGCCAAGACTGAGCAGCCTCTGGAACCAAAACCTGTGTGAGGCTTAACCTGCTCTGTTACTATGTTCCTTTCTAGCCCCTAGTTACTGCCTCTTGCACGGCTCTGCACAAGGCAGCTCACTTAGCACCAAGTCAGTCATTACCTAATATTTTTGTGCTTGGTGCAGCAGAGACATATCCCAGGAGCTTTTCCATTGATTTGACTGGGCTTTAGATGATCCCTGTAAATACTAAGAAAAACTTCTAAAGCTGGCAATTCTAATTATGCCTGGCAGTAAGATTTCCTCTGATATCCAGGCACAATAGTAGCAAGCCTTGCAGAATAAAAGCTATAAATGCTTTTTTTAAGGAACAGTGTCACTGTCTGCATATGTACCAGTATGCAAGATCACAGCCTGATTTTTGTTTCATTTATGTCAAGCTTTTACCATCTCAGTATTTTAATTATTAAAACTTTAAACTTCTGTTTCTCCTTCTGTAGAAAGAGCTGACATATATGAAAAACCACAGGGGAAAATAAATAATAATGTATATTATTTATATATAACGGTGGATAGCAGAGAAGTTGTTTTCTTCTTTCAGTACATATCATACATCTAACAAGCATGGACTTCCTGATAGATTGGACTTCTGAGTGAATTTGTCTGTGATTTCCAAGTTATAGCCTGAAAATATAGAAAACAGGGGAAAAGTAGGAAAACAAAACTGAAGCTTACTTTTCATTTCTTATTTAATTATTTTCAGTGCTTTGCATTTATGACACAAAATTTATTATTATCCTAGTTTTAAATAAGACTTTAATTGAGGTGTAACTTTCATAGTGATACTGTACTAAACAATCCGAGTGTTCACAAAATGTTTTTCTTGTAAACCACTTCAAGGGCAAGCTGAAAATTAATAAAAATCAGCCTGTTGCTGAGTTCCTAGATGTATACTCACTTCTATCATATATGAAATCCTGTTTCTCAGAGAGGAATTTTGCCAGAGCTATCGTAAATTTCCCTGTTCCCAGGATTTCACCCCTTTTTCTTGGTATGGTAGTGGTCATATATAAACTTCTAAATTGTCTCTTCCCCCTATAAGATCATTCCATAGTGAGTTATTCTTGCTGGGTAGTTAAGACTGCATCAGTTTTTCAATTATATCCATAATATGATTCAAAGCACTGATTTCTTGAGTCTGCATCCAGTTAGATACCTGACTAGTGGTAGTCCTGGAACAGTTCTTTTTGCTATATGATATTGGCTCTGAAGCCTAATACTCTTACTAAAGTAATAATTAACATTTGCTGGGTGCCTGTCAGCAGATCTCAGAATCCGGAGTCCCAGCCACATGCTCTGCCCCCTTCCCTCATGCCTTGTGAGTACCCAGGAGATGAGCTGTGAGACAACTCTTCACATTTTCATGAAATGCTCATTTAGGCTCTCCATTTGTATCACTGTGGCACTGGGTTGATGCTGACACTGCCGCAGGGAAGGTGACAGGAGGACAAGACTGCAGGTCGGAGGTAGAGAAGAAGAGCACAAGAAAGCTTTGCAGTGGCAGCTGGTCCTCAGTCACATCACAAAGCACACCCTCCTCCCCAGCACTGAGACTATTTCCAGACTATTTCCTTTGCCTTGAAAGGCTTCAAGTAGCTTAGGTGGTCACTCTTAGCTGCCACATCCATAGGTCCCCTCATCTAACATCAATGCATGGTCAATTCAAGATTTTGTGCCTCAAATATTACGCCGTGGAGACAATAAAAGTATAATTGTAATTTTATCTCAGGCTAGGGGAAAAAAAAAGGAAAAGGAAAAAATCACTGTACATCTTGTAGTGCTTTGCTTCATATTTAATTCAATTAAATCCTACATCTTATATGTAAATGAAATGGCCAAACAATTTTCAGTCTGCTGAACCAACATCCCACAGAGTTTAGGACCAGCTTGTCCTAGTTAGAACAGCTGGGACCAGCTCATCACTGTGTAGGTGTAACCCAAAACTGTGTATTCTATAGCCTTCCATGCAATTTCCCAGAAACTGTTGTCAATAGACCATTTACACCATCTGCCCAGAGCACGTCTGACCCCTCAGGCTGTAAACAGGGTGTTAAGAGACCTGTGAGATAGGAGGGTGCTCTTGTCCTCACACCCATTGTGGAACTCCCCACCCTGAGGGAGGTACTGGGCATTCCTGCCTGAACCTGAGGATATATAATCTTGGGGTCTTGGGACTTCTGTACCACTCGTGGCATCCAGAGAAGGACCGGAACTTGGACTGGACTGCGACCACCACTCTCAACCAGGCTGAGAGCACCACTTTCAACTGGATTGCAACCACCACTCTCAACCAGACTGCAACAGCACTCCCAACCGGACTGCGATCACCGCCCTCGACAGGACTGCAACCAGCACTCTCACCAACAGGTTTTCCCTCTCCTTTTACTCTTGGACTTGGGGAGACCACGTAGGGCTCAGCACAGGGAGGGGGGCCCAACAAACACCACTCTGTTCATGCCCCAGGGTGCTGGGTTATACGTCTGGGTTTTGTGGGTTAAAACCAATTGTTTGTCTGTGTAACTGTAGTTATTGTATTATTTTTACTAAATTGTTATTCTGATTTATAATCTCTTTTGAGTTGGGTTCATTTCCCCTGCCAGTTTACCTTTAGACCAGCACACTTGTACACAGGGCTTTGGTACTAACAAGAAGGTACATTTTGAAGCAGTGCACTGGAATCAGAAATTAATTAAAGGGGTGGATTAATTCTAACATAAGTAAGCAAAGACAGGTGAGAAATAATCAGCAAGTGGCAGAAGGTGAGATAGATACAAAGCAAAATGGAAGCTGATAGCTACTACAAAACAGGCAGGCAGTATCTAACCTGGGATACAGTGGCTTTAACAAATGCCTAATCCCCGGACATGCCCAGGGTTGGAGACACAGGAAACCGGCACCAGGTTTATGTCTCTCCTCCGTGGCACTGAGGTACCCAGACAGCAGCCCAGTTGCCCAGAGGACAGACTTGGGGGTCCCTGCAGTTCCTCATCAGTGGTTGTTCCTCCCTCTGTTAGAACCACTGTAGGGTTTGAGACGGGTCTGTACTGCAGATGAGGTTTGATAGTACCTATAGCGAACCCAGTTTAATGTCTTTAGTCAGTGTCCAGTGAGAAGTCAACAGCATGGGCTGGTCCTGGGCATTCAGAAAGTTGTTCTGTGCTACCCAGAAGCCTGAGCCAGTTCACCTCCACTGTCATTGATGCTCAAACCAGCTCAGCTCTTTCTGCAGAGATGGCAGTCACGCCTCCAGCTGTAGCCTCGGCACATCCTCCAAACAAGTCTATGGGTGTATCAATGCGTCAGCTACAAAATAAGATAAACTGGATAGATCTAAAACATCCCAGAGCCTTTCCCATGACCCAGCCATATTTACTGCCCTGTAATGGTTTCAGGGTGAATAAAGCCTATGGTGTGTTTTCCATCTTTGATTTTTAAGGTTTAGTAATACGTAATACAAGTTAGAAATAGAAAATACTGAATTATTTGATATGGCATTTCAGGTTTCCATAGGCTACGTAAAAATTAAATCAAAGTATGCTGTACTTTCCCACAGTCAGAGGAAAGTCCCAAGGCAAAATCATCCCCCCAATCTACTTTTGTATTTCTAGTATGTATTTTACGAATAACTTTTGCCTTATCAATCATTTTACAGATACCAAGGGCAGCCTGTGATGCATTATTGAAAAGACAGAAGAGTGGCTCATTTGTAGCCTTATGTGTAGAAAATGAACTGCTTAATTGGATGTTCTCACAGGCTGCCACAACTCAATTTAGTGAATATTTAATGGCAATAATATGTAGCAGATAACTAAAAAAAAAAAGGAAAGTTTCACAAATACAGACACTGGAATTCAATACACTGCACTGCAACAAAAAGGAAAAGTCACAAAGCCAAAAACACAAACAAGCATCTACAAAACAAGAAAAGTCCCTTAAAACTATTATTAAATACTTTTTGTATTAGCATGAGGACCAACCACAGGAATATGAATAGTACCAAAAAATTCTCCAATAGCTCATTTTGGATTATGATTTATTAAGAATCACATCATGTTTATGATCCAGTGGTATGATAATTAATCATTTATCAAACATATTGCATTACCAAATTTGTTTAAAACGTGATGTGGTTACCAATGTTAGAACAACTAGAGTCTTATTTCTGTATCCTTTTCATTTGTTTTTCTTCTCCCATCCTCTTGTATTTCATCTTCTTTCCAAGTTAGGTTAATGTTGATCTAGCAAGTCTCTTCTGAACCCTGCAACTGCTACCGTACACTACCATTATGTGAGCCCCAGCGTCATGTCCCTACAACAAACTAGAATGTTTCAGAAGTGTAAAAATTTTGACAATTAGGAAATTATTCTTGTACTGGCATATATTTTCTAATTCTTAATCTGCAGTGATTGGCATAATGTGCCTTGTATGTATTTATACTAATTCAAAGTTTTATGTTGTCTCAAGCTGAAGATCTATCAACTATTAACCTCACAGAATTAACATTGTTCTGTACCCTCTCAAACTTCATAAATTAAACACAGTTTCTTTTGGTCTGTTTGTATCTCTTCCTATTCTTTGTTATGAAAAATGATAATTTAAAGTGTACAGCATGCAATCATAGTTACTGCTTTTTATACTTTTTTTTAACCTAAGCCAACATATCTTTTCTGTTTGCTGACACATAATATTCCTGTCATATTATCACTTTGAGAAGGATGATCAAAACTGATTAGAACATTTTGGATGAGGAATACTCTATAAATCCTGATATGTACAGAAGGCATATTTTCAGTGAAACATTCATAAATAACTATATATCTCTTCCTGGTTGATTAATTAACTTAATGCCCAAAACTGACGAACAGTGGTAGAACTATTTTTCCAGTTCAATTTTATGAGGATATTTCTTCTAAGCAGTGGCAGCACCAGAAACTATATATCAAACTATTTTTTATTTTTCCATTACCATTTTAAGACATTTTAATGTTATTTCAGATTGCTTCTTTCAGAATGCCTTTTTTTCCCTCCATTTCTTATCTACTCATCTAACACCACTGGGTCTCCCTGAGTTGCTTCACTGCTTTCTTTGATGTTGCCTAACCAATACAATTATGTGTTATCTGCAAAATCTGTTTTCTTATTGTTCGTATATTTTTATCCAGATAGATAAATATATTAGGCAACAGCATTTCTAGTGTGCCACACAATGGCTTCTGCAATGTTCAGAAATCCAGGAACTTTGTAATCTCTTAGCCAATTTCTTATCCAGGACAGCTGTACACCTCTGATCCCGTGTTCAGTTAGTTTCCAGAACATAATCTTACTGGAGATTTTACCAAAGGCTTTTGAGTTAATAATTAGACATGGTGGTTATCCATCGTCCACAGTTTGGATGTCTCAAAAACAATTACTTGTGCAAAGTTATGCTTCTTTTCTCAGAAACAGGGTTGGTTTAGCTTTTGCATTTTATATTTTACCACTGTTTGAAAACATATATATGATGGCACAAAGAAGGCTCACTGAAATAAAATTTACCTAGTACCTTCAAATATATTATTATTTTAGTGTCTTAAAAGATCAGTACTAGTTCTATTGAGATTAGTCTTTCAAATAATTATTTTATATTTTTCATGTTAGGAAAGACAAAAGCATTTAAAAAAAATTCCCACTGGGTCTCAGTCACTCTTTACTGAATCGAAATAGAAGTGTTTCCTTTTTTTCTACTTTGTATACAACTTACAGTACTAACTGCCGAGAGCCACAGTTGCAGTTCTTTGGTTCAGTTTTGGACCATTTTTCCCACAGAGATGGAGCCATAATGACATGACTCCATATAAAATGCTTCAGAGGCAAATTCGGGTGGAGAGTGAAACTGAGGTCCAGCCTTTTTCTGAAGTCTTGCTGCACTGCTCTGTTCCTGGGTTAACTGCCAGAAACACTTGTCCCACTGGCAGCAAACAGGCCACAAGAGCAACCCTGCTGTCTGGTCAATATGTTCCCAAGCAGCCATGCTGTCAATTTGTTCCTTTTTTTATATAGAATTGTTATGAAAAGCCATACTATGATTTGAGGGGGGGGAGGGAGAAATCATATTGTATTAATATAAATTATATGTTGAAACTGTTGTTCTGTTTTGCCATCTTTCTTTGTTAACAGAAAGAAAAATTATTTAGACCAGCAAGCTGACAGATTTTGGAGAGTTTCTCCAGAGAATTCTTAGCTCCCTCTAGTTCTCTGACTTTCATTGTATATCTGATAGTACTGCATCCTCTAAAATGGTACATGCTTTTTTGGCTCTTTGCATAGATAATCTTAAAGTCTTCTATTTCTGCAAAAATAGCTTCACTGGAGCAAGAGAGGCTCTGAACTAAAAAGCTCAAATTGAAACTAAAAGATTGTGTGTCCTGGGATGACAGAATTGAGCAAATGAAAAATAATCTATTGACATAGGTAGAAGAATCTTGAAGGTCTTGAAGGTCTTGAAGGTCTTCAAGAAGGTCTTGAAGGATTAATATCAATCATCTTGAGCCATGTAGAACTTAGCATAGTTAGATAACAGGAGATTTATTATTGGTTTGTTGGCCTGAGAGTTTAGAGAGCTGAATGTCCATCCAGAGGCAGTCATACACTCATTCCAACACAGCAGTTATGAATACCAGACATGGTATGTTAAATAAAACAATAAAATGTGCTAGCTTTTCAAATCTGTTAGAAAAATAAGCCTATGCTACTATTTCATTGAACAGAATATGTCTGGCATAGTTAGTATTAATTACAGCTTTTATAATCTCTTGTTTAAACTCTTTAAAAAGTGGTAGAGGAGAAAAAGCTTACTGAGCGCAAACAGCATCAGGAATCTCTCTATTTTGTCCCTTACATATTGATCAATTTTGCTTTTAGCATGGATATTTCTTTTATTTTCAAGTCCTAAGGAACCATCTAGTACAGACATTTAGTAGGTAGCATATTATTTAAATGAGAAGCTCTTTGCAGGAATATAACAGTCTGTTGGAAGGAAAATTTTAGCCACGTGTTGTTCAACAAACTTAATAGAATGGTCTTACAGGCATTCATTTTAACTTACTTATTTCCTGCAACTTACTTAGCCTTTCCTTTCTCGATTTTATGTAAATAAAATTTCAAAATACTCCTTCATAATCCCCTCTTTATGCTTTCATATTGTTCATTAGAGAGCACTGCAACTCTGTAAACCATTGAAAATTTAAGAACCAATATCTTTTGATGCTGTCATTGATTAAAAAAAAAAAAGCAAGTTATATTACCCCCCTCTGAATTATTTTTCTGAAATTTGCCCTTGCCTCCTGAAATTTCCATTCAAAAATGATATCTAAAATGCTAATATACTGCTATATTCATGTTCTTCTTGCGGAAGAACACTTTTGAAAAGACATTATTATAATGAGCCATGTATGTGTGACAGAGCAAATCTTCTTTTTGGACAATAACTACATATTTTCAGTTTGGAGAAATGCCATTATTGTCCTGCAAGTGCAGTCTCTATTTTGCAGTCTGATTTTGGGATGCGCTTTGTTCTTTTCCAAAAAATAGTCTCTTAACTTCATGAAATATTCTTAAAGCACTTGGATGATATTGCACTACAACTTCAGGAACCAAAAGAATCTGTCTGTTCACATCTAGAAAGGCAACTTATTATGGATAATTATAAAGGTACACTGCATCTAGGCAACTCATTATAGTGTCAAGACACCATAATGCATGGACGTCACCATTTTAAAATTAGAAATAACAGAAGAAGGTAGTAACATAAATAACCACTATACAAGTTTTTGACACTTCAAAGGTTTTAAGCTACTTAGGCTTACAGGGGTTTTAGCTATCACACACAAATGAACATTATGGTAAGGTTACCACAGACTCAGAGCTGTCCTATGTTGGCCAGAGGCTGCACAATGAATAGCACACTTCAAAAGCCTGTTCATTGGCCATAGGGTGGCCACCTAGTTAATTGAGAAAATGATTAGCCATTTATGATTCAAAGAAATCCTTAAACAATATGTAAAGCACACTTTTATTATAGCCGGGGGATGCAGAGGGGTTTCGGGCCCCCTATGCGTTCTGACGGGAAAAGAAACACTACAGTTTTTTACACATTTGGAAGGAGTGAGTTTCAAAAATTATCCATCATATGCACTCTTTATGAAGTCTACCTTATCTAAATAGACATTGGGTTGCCTATTCTTCTTATTATAGAGTAGTTACATAAAGTTTTATCTTTTCAAACAACTTAGGTTTCCCCCACCCCTCTTCTATCTCACTTGCAATGCTATGTGCTGAAAGTTTTTCCCGCTTTCCCTGACAGTCCCTTTTGTTTACGTAAGCTAGCTTTATCTTAATTGCCCACAATTTGGGCAGCAACCTTCTTTTAAGCAGTTACAATTTTGCAAAGTCACACTAAAATATCTAAATTTTTATTTTATTTTTGTCTTGTCCTTATTTCATTTACATCACAACTTGCTGTGATGAGTGCTGGTAAGAGAAGAAAATGGGTGATACACACCCCCACGCTGTGCAAATACATCTGCAGTTTGGACACAAGCGTTTTTCATGACATGGGGAGTGTTTGCAAGCATTCAGTGGTCAGGGCTGTGAGATTAAAAACAAATACTAAAGGAATTTATTTGCCCTAATCACTAGGTTTAGGTTTCTTATTATGATAATAGTATTTTAAAGCTATTTAACGCATAAAGGAAATCATTCTCCATCCTAAACTGATTAGAAAAATCAGATTATTAATGGTAGGAAAAGCAGAAGTAATGATGCTTAAATGCCTCCCAAAGCTCAGAGGCATAACATGAAGCTAAGGTTTCAGGTGGGCTTAACATGATGCTAGAGAAGGAAGCAAGCATATGAATCAGCTTCTGCTGCTGAACTGCAGCCATCAAAAGGAGACAGCTTGAGAAAGCAGGGGAACTAAGCCTGCTCTACCTCTATGAAGAAACAGAAAGGGAAGTAGCCAAAGACTGACTTAGGAGTGATCATTTGGATAAGGCAGGAACAGTAAGGGGAGAAAACCTGGATACCAAATGTACCCGTGTTGATGCAGTTAGTCCTTCCCCACACTTAGCATAGAGTGGCAGGAGGGTCATGGTCAGGACTTCCCCTCATGGTGCTTTTGGGACACAATCACAGAAGCAGTGAGCAGCACCGAAGCTGGTGGCACAGCTGTTGTGCTGTTCTACACTACATCACACCACAGCATATTCCACCAAACCTCTACAAGGCGAGGAAGCAAGTGCCTACAGCAGACATCCAGCCACAGTGAGTCCTCTTTCCCCTGCATGTGAGCTATTGGGCTTGCTCCCATGGCCAAGGTTCTGGTGGAAGAAAAGCTCACTGTGATGTCTTGGTGACCAGCAATGCTGGCAGACTGGAGGCCAGGTGGGCAGGAAATGGTGGGTGGGAAAGTGGGTAACAGTTAAATGTGGTGAGAGAGCAAACTGACGTAGGAAGCATTTAACCATTGAGGAAGGGCTGGAAAGGCTTAGGCAGCAGGGAGATCTGCAGGGAATCCATTCCTGTCCATGCATATTCTGCTTCCTGTGGGTTTTCCCTTTGCAAAGCACCAGGTGTGACGTGCTTTCACAGTGTGCCTGTAGGAGCAGGAGCCACTTCAGGGACCCAGAGAATTATACAAAGCCCAAGGAAAAGGATGACCAGCAGTCTGGGAGAAGTTCTGCTGCATTCCTTCACTCCTCTGCGTGGGAAGCTATTCTTAGAGAGGGACGAAATAGATTCATCACTCTGTACAGACCTGCTTTCAAATCTCATTATTCAGGACTGGTTTGCTGTGGATTGTGGAAACGTGGATGGCACTTATAGTAAAAATGAATCTGAAACCATGTGTGAATCAAAGATTTATAAAGCATCTCATTCATGTTATGACAAGAGGCAATGACAGAGGCGCTAGGCATTTTAAGCAACTAATTTCACTTTGACTTCAATGTCCTCATTGGGTCAAGAAAAAGCCGGTCCATACCTACCATTCCAGCAAGGTAACCACTATGGTGGAAGACTGATTATTTTGAAAAGGCCAGTAGCCTCTCTACCATTATCTCTGAGGCTGCTATCTGCTTGTTTCCTTTCATTTCAGTGTGTTGGCACTTTTTTTTAATTTTTTTTTTCCTAGTTGCAACCTTGGCTGTGACTAATTCAGTAAGAAATAAAGCCAGCAAAAATTTTATCCTTTGCTTTCTTCTATTGATTTGGACAAATAATACCAGTTTGCGAGAGCTTCCGTCATCACATTCAGAATTTTAGTTTCTCTTTTTCCTTTTTGTTGACATTTTGTGTCAGACCTGTCACAAATTCACCACAGTGTCTTGAAGACAAAACTGCAGTAATGACTTTGGAAGAGCATGACATCCATATAATATTGTTAACTATCTATGATGTTACCAGCTGCATTTGTCCATTGTTGCTGATACTTAACCTTTACTGTCCTTGTACAACTTGAAAGTGCTTTTCAAATATATGTTACAGCATGATCAAACAAATTTAGATAAGGCTGACACTGAGAGTTCCTTTGTTTGGCATTGATTTTTCCCTAATAGAACTACTATTAAACTTCAGCAAAAGGCATTTTTCTCGAGTACAATTTTAGCACTCCTGTTGATTGAATTGAAAAGTCTATAATAATCAGTACATGCCTCACTGTAAATAAACATGAAATATTGTACAGCTTCAGAAAGTTTCTTGCCACAAAAACACTGCAAGCTGGAGAAGATGTGTGCATATCTTTGTCACATAAGTTATCCAGATTTCTTCTCCTTTGGCTGTGAATATGGAGAAACTATTCTTGGTATAAATTACCCATGTTGTGCCCTCATTGCTTCTGTCTGTTGGGAGAACAAGCTGTGGTGGAAGTCACTGCCTGACTTTGAATGTGGAAAGAATAACAGGACAATAAGAGTAACAGGACATCTACAAAACTTTCCCAAGACAGTTCATTAAGAGACATCTCATCTCATGCAACAAATTCCATTGTGGTTTAGAACAAGGCAATTCATAATCTCCTCACTTAAACCCTAAAACAGACTATATTAGCACAAACAAACATTGTTCAAAGCTTTCTGACTCCTCTGAACCACTCTTCAGAAAGGCTGATATTTCTACTGCTGAGGACTCACATAACTCCTGCTACTTGCCAGAGCGAGCCTTGGTAAACAGCTGAAGGAAACAGAATTTCAGAGAAGAGGGACTTTCTGAGTGAGTGGTTATAAAGACAAGCTTCTCCATATTCTTTCAGCAGAGTCAAATTTTCACTTTCCACTTGGTCCTCTCTATGAGAGTTATTTCTTTTGATAGGGATGCTTCAAATAGTCTAGCATGTACGTAGACTGAGCAGTAGGAAAGCATGGGATGCAGTAAACTGCACAGATCTCAGGAGAGAGAGAGTGGATTTCATGTTGGTTGCTTTATCCCTGTGAGGCAGTCTCACATATCTTTCACATGAGGGGGGAAGGCAAGTTTCAATGAAACATACAACCATGTACATTAACCTCTCTTTCCCAGTGAAACCTTCCTTCTAACCAACAGGCCAAACTCCTGCACCCAAGAAGTTTGGTTTTCACAGAGCATTTCAGACCTGCTCATGGTGGAGAACATATTAATGCTTCACCTAGAAGCTTGTTACAAAAGCTGCATATTCTCTGCATATTGCTTTGTAATTTGTCATCATATAATCGTAGAATATCTCAAGTTGGAAGGGACCCATAAGGATCACTAAATCCAGCTCCGTCCTCCTTCCAAGATTACCTAAATCTAAACCAGATGACTAAGAATATCACCCAGATGCTTCCTGAACTCGACCAGGCTCAATGCCGTGACCACTTCCCTGGTGAGCCTGTTTCAGTTCCCAACCACACTCTCAATGAAGAACCTTTTCCTAATGCCCAAACCGAACTTCCCCAGCTGCCGCCCTCCTTGAGGAAACAATTGGATCACCTCTCAAGCTGCTCTTTTCCAAGCTGAACAAGCAAAGTGGTCTCAATTGCTCCTTATAAGTCTGGCCCTTGAGAGATCTTTTACCTTCATAGTCACTCTCCTCTGAACACACTCACATAGTTTGATAAGCTTCTTGTGTGTATTCTAGTTTCAGGGTTTCTCCAAATAGACTCAGACTGCCTGAATAAAGAGACCAGAGCAGAAGGGTTGCACAGGTGGAAAAGGGCTGTGTTAGAAATTGCAGATGGAGAACTGGGAATTTTGTATGAGATGGCTATGAGCCATCAGCATCCCTTCTGCACAAACCAAAGAAACCAATCTTGTTAACACAGTATGACCCAGACTGCTTTAAATTGGTTTTGGGGTTGGGGTTTTTTTTGTTGTTTTTTTTTAGCTCAGATGTTGGCTGTGCTGTGAAAGGGCACAATGGCAGGTGGGACCAGGGATTTCCCTCTCCATGGCAAGGGTGGAGAATGGATACAGGGAGTGGGGTAAGGTTGGGGGTTGGAGAAAGTGGGGGTATGTGGTAGGTATGTGTGGGACAGGAACAATGTGGACTCTGCACCAGGGACATGCAGTGTGCAAGAAGAGGTCAAGACTGCACACAAAATTACCCCAGGTCAAGCTAACCCTCTGGGAAGGGCTTATTTTGAGGAGCAGCCAGTATCCCAGCTCTGGAGCAGCTGGCTGGTGTGGGATGCTGAAGAGAAGAAGCAGACAAAATTTTGCGTAATGGCCACCAAAGCTCACAGGGCATGAAGTGATCCTGGGCACCTGTAGCTGGACAAGATCAGAATCTGATTTGGTAACTCATGTCTGTAAAGGAAACGCATGTGTAGTTTAAGTAGCTGATTCAATTCTATACCTAAGAAAGAGAAAGCATAAGATAAATAGAGACGGCTACTGCAAAAACCTATGCACATTTGGACCCTGAAAGCAGGCCAGAGAGGAATGAAGTTTTTTTCTTTTAACCTTACTGGAAATCTTTTATTGTCTCCTTGTGAGACTTGGAGAAGGCTTAACCTTTCTGACAGTTTTCAAGTTCCTAACAGGGAGGTGATCACATTTGACAGCCTGCAAGGATAGCTAGTTAACAGCTATAAAACACTAAGCACTGTATGAAAACTAAAACATTAATATAAAAGAAATGAATAAATTACTTGAATAAATAACATGGAACAGAGGATTTCCTAAGGCACTTCATTCATCTTGGCAACTCTATTGTCATGCTTTTTGTCCATCTGTCACTTGTTTTCACAGATTGTGAGCTCCTTGGAAGAGAACCTCTGTCTGTCCTCAGCACTGCCACAAGAACATGCTAACAAGTGGAAATAATGTTGTGAAATATCCCTGCCAGTGCTATTGGAAGTGTACCAACTTCCACACCCAAATATCTTTCTGAGGTTCTGAGTGTTCTCCTTGCCCCAGGATCTCTTCTGTTCGTCCCACACAAGGATATATGATGATGAAAACCCAAGAACTGTGTCAGAGCAAGGAAATCTCAGCAACACCAAGGTGGCACTTCAGACACCTTCGCATAGACAAACCACCCACAGGAGCAGATGTGACAATAGGCCTACAGCAGTACCTGTGTCATTCTGAACTGATGGACCCAGCAGGATGCTCTGTGGCAACCAAAGCACCCAAATTGTCAGGATTTAACACTACATGCCTATGCTTAGCACTTTATGTCCATGTTTGAGCATTTGCACTGTCTCACAGTGCCCCCTGGAAGTGGTGACAGAAAACATGACCTTTTGGGGAGTTAATGGTACCAGGGAATATGGCAGTAGTCATCTTTATTTTCACCTGCTTAGCTGCTGGTATCAGGCCAAAAAGCCCATAAAACAGGAAGGCTGGCTTTGTTTTGAAAGGAGTAGAAATCCCAAGAAACTGAAAATTACATCAGGCATTTCAGATTGAAACTAAACAGATTCATTACCTTGTCACAGGTAAGTTTAACCCACAGATCTCTGCCCTTTGCTCTGTCATCAACCACAGCCTCCTTTCTGTCATGCATTGCATTACTTGCTGTTACCACTATTATTTACTATTCATGGAGAGTTGATGGCATATTCCAAAAGGACAGATGTGCAGGAGACTGTACGCACCCCCTTTTTTAATAGATGGAGAGTCTGGTAAGAAGCCTGCCTAACAGTATTTCCATGTACAGTTTTCCCATCTATTTCTCAGAGTCTCAACTGACATCAGCCCTTAAACTTCAAAAACTCTGTGTCATCACCTCATTGATGACAAAGACAGCTTGCTTTCCTTCTGTATTTCTCCTCAGCCTCAGCAAGGAAGACAGATTAGTCTCAACCCTGGTGAGATTTTAATGATAACAAGAGTTCGTACACCAGCAGGGTACCCATAATGACAGAAGCAGTCCTTCCAAAACCAACTAAAACGACCAGATCTTCTGCCCAGTTCCCAGCAACTTCCTGGACTGGTGCTCTGGGGGCCAATTGACAGCTGGATTTGTGTTTCAATTAAGTAGAAATGAAACAGGGTGATGCTGAAGTAACTGCAAACGGAATGATTTGGCTCAGTGTCAGTGGCTCTTGTGGCCAGTGCAAACCCCAGAAGCTGTGTCCCCTCTTGGCAAGCACAGTGTTAATACACAGGTGTGTGACACCACTGAGTGTTTCATAAGTGTGTCAGACCATGTGGAACCTGAGCCCATATTGGCAATAAGAGATACCTATTGCTGTGCCCATGTATTGATTCACACGTGTGTGTGTGTGTGTGTGTGTGTGTGTAGGCATGTCTTCAAACACGAGAATTCTGATATGTTGATGACAAAATGCAGCTATGCTACCCCAAAAAACTTCATTTTTTTCCCCTGATTTCATTTTTCTTGCTGTACTATGGTGAATGAGTGTTTGTTTTAAGGTCGCCTTAAAAATTACAGCAAAGGTATCTGCAAAAGCAGGTTTAATATAAAAGTGAGAGCAAGACAAAGTTTGTCGGCAAGGTTCCCTCTACTACTTATTAGATGGTTAAAGCACAAAGAGAAAGGGCAAACTAAAACCTAAAATCAATCAATCTAAACCCAAAATCAATCAAAAAATCATCTATGTGGAGGCTGAGGGGTTGGGGGGGAAGAATAGGAAGGGTAAGGACAGAAAGGAATAAGGAAGACCCTCCCGTTGAGTCACAAGGTTCAGACCTCTTTGCTAAACTGTGCCCCAGACTTGACCAGCAGTTTGGGCCTAAAGGTCACTTAACAGCACTTAAGGGATAGCTTAAGTTAAACAACTTAACTAAAGATTCATATAGAATTTACTGTAGCACAACAGTAATTTACTTGCAGGCCTAGCTTACGAATCTAAAGTACTAGCAAGACAGTGGGCTTTAACCGTAATAATTTTCCATCCTGCCTGCAATTTGGGTTAGTAACTTTCTTTGAAAAAATTCTATTCTGCTTGGTTTGTTATTCAGGTAGGAAAAATAAGTTCCCAAGGCTGTTCCTTAAAAAGCAGGAGCTTGTTAGACAGCACTAGTCCCTGGGAGCAGGCGGTGTTTCTGATAATCCCAAGAGGAGCTTACTCCAGGTGCTGTTCATCACAGACAGGCCTAATGAGCATTTCTCAGATCACATGGATGCCCGAGGAGGAGCAGGGAGGATGCACACCCCATGTACACATATGCACATCTCTGTTGTTGTGTTGGTGAATTAAAATGAATCTAAATTCAAATCTTGATCAGAGACGTTCTTTGAGTCCTTTAATGCAGTTGTCTCATCACTCTAGTGGATTGGCTTTTGGATTTTTTAGGCCTTCCTTAGCAATGGGGGTCAGAAATCTAAGGAAGTATTCCATATCATCCTTTAGCGTAACACAACATATAAATAAGGTGCAGATAAGAGAGCTCGCTCTCTTCTCTCTTCCTGTGGCTGAAGGCGACAGGTCTCTCTGCAGACAGTCTTTGCTCGTATGGGCCAAAGCCTGTTTGTTTAGACCTGCCATTATCTCCAGTCCCTCCAGGAGGTGTAGGGAGTTGTTTGGTGCTTCGCACGGTTCTGCTGTCTCGTTCAGGGAAGTATTTAATTCATTTTTTTTTTATTTATTCACTAGCTCCCTATTAACAGTGTATATTTGTAGGATACTTGTTTTAGGGGTTTTTTTATCCCTGTTTCTCCCCCCCCCTTTTCCCTTTTTTCCCCTCGGGAGCTCCCTGTTGTATGTACAATATATTCAAATTGTATAGATAATTGTAAATACGTATTTTTGATAAATTCCGTTTTGTTTGGGCTTCTTTTGGTTTTTCTGTGGTTCTTTTTTTTTTCCTCACTTGAAAGAGCAGGAGGGGGGAGGGAACAACTGGGACTTGGCAAGAAATCCAGATCAAACTGATACAATCACAAGCCCCCAGGATTATACTAGTAGGTAGCCTTATTCCAGTAACCACTTAAACCAACGAGAATCTTTTTATTGCTTTAGGTCTGATTCCCATTTCCCACACATGTTTCTTCAACTCAGCTGAAGAACCGATTCTGAACTTTGTTTATCCATGGCTTTGCATTTATTAATCCTGTAACAAGCAATTACAGAATTTGGTACTCTGTTGTCAAAACCATTAAAACTGCATTAAAGCAGTGTACACAGTATCATATATTGGCTTTGCCCTTTTTCCTGATTTTGATACAATTTGGTGTCAGTCTCACGATTTGGAGGTATATCTAATTCTCCAGGTGTTCTGCCTTGGATTTTCAGACACCAGAGACAATGAGCATCTCTTAGTCTCCGAAGGCTGTTCCAAGGACAACCCTGAACGTGCTGAGGAGCAGCTGATCCCAGGGAGGAGGGAAATACTCCCAGTTGCTGCTCTCCTGAATCCACAGAACCAGCCTGCAAGGCTACCTACTGGGCTTGGGAGCAGTGCTGGTGAGTATTTTGCCTTCTTATGCCAGTTCGCAGGAAAAACAGCCCTATGTGTTCATAAACGCTCAGCTCCTCAGGAGGAATGAAACAAATAGATGAGTTTTGGTGACTGATTGAGTGACACATCATGGACAACAGAAGGCTGAAGTGGAGCTGTTACTGCATGGGCAGCAAAGGATTATCCAGCCACCCCACCTTTGAGTCAGCTGGGTGGAAAAACAAACCCTGAAAGACCCACTTAACTTCCAAACTTGTCTCTTTTGCCCAGATCACCCTTGATGGGTATTGGGGAGCAAGCACCAGCCAGTGACAGCACAGACATGCTGGATGTCAGCTCCCACTGTGAGGGAGAAATCCAGAAGTCTGGGGCACGTTCCAGCTTCCTTTGGGTGATTCAGGGAGCTGTGGAGATGGACAGCAGAAGAATGTCACAGATCCAAGTCCAGACTGCCAGCAGACACTGGAAACCCCAGGCTGTCTTTTTTTGACTTCTGCCTAAGGGTTTACTTATGTATCTGATAAAATCCAGCTATTTTGGTCTGAATGACGGGATACCCAGGGTCCTGCTTGGTGGATACCTTCTCATGGATGTTTTCCCACCCCGAAGATGGGTTTTTTGCTTTTCATGTAAACCACTTATCATGTGCAGACTGCTCTTTCAGACCTTTCTGAAAACGGGTCACAGGGCTTCATGATAGTCTTTATCCCCTTCTCCAGTCCATGCCAACTTCTCCACCTCATTCCTGGGCTTCCACCTTACTGCGTTGTGTGCATCTCCAGGGATGGCAAAGAGGATGTTTGTCCCCGAGAAAGAGCTGCCCTATCTTGTGGCACGGACTCCCTTCTGCAGCCACATCCTGTTCTTTCGCACGGGTTCTACACGGAGAGCGCTCCGCAGGGGGAAGGCCGGGAACGGTGCTTGCACAGAATTCCCCACATTGTCAGAGAGTCCTCCACACCGCCAGAGGGCGCCCTCGCCAACCCTCACTCCGGACCGGACGCCCCGCCCAGAGACGGGCAAGCGGAGCGTCGCTACTGGCCCAGCGCCACCGGCCCCGCCCCCTGGGGGTCACGCGCTCGGCCTCAGCGCGGCCGGAAGTGCCAGTCTGGGCGGCGGGTCCGGGTCCGGTGCCGGCCCCGAGCACGGCCCCCGCCCGGTCCCTTCGCGGTTCCCTCCCGGTCCCTCCCCGCCCCGTCAGCCACCCCCCAGCCATGCACCCGCGGCGTCCCGACGGCTTCGACGGCCTGGGCTACCGCGGAGGCGGCCGCGAGGAGCCGGGCCCGGGCGCCAGGCCCTTCGGCGGGTCGGAGCTGGGCCACTGGGTGACCACCCCGCCCGACATCCCCGGCAGCCGCAACCTGCACTGGGGCGAGAAGACGCCGCCGTACGGGGCCGGGACCCCCCTGGGCGGCGCCGGCCCCAACGAGGAGCCCAATCTCGGGGCGGGCGGCCCGGGCGCCGGTAAGGGGGGACCCGGCCGGACTGAGCTCCGGCCCCCCGTGAGCCGGGTGAGGGCGGGCGGGCGGCGGCCCCGGGCTGTGCGCTCCTACGTGCTGGCGGTGCACAAGGGAAAAAAAAGTCCTTTAGAAGAAGAACTACTCCACGATCAGTTGTTGCGCCCCAGCACCACGTAGTTCCCGTGGGTTTTGGGAGTGGCAGGACGCGCCAACCCCGCAGCTCCCGGTTGAACCCATGTAAACAACATCCTGCAGGAATACTCCGCCTTTTGTGAAGGCAGGAAGTGCCTCCTGGCGTCGGGTGTTTCTTTTAGGCAGTGTTGGTGTTTCAGGCTGTGTTCGTGCAGCTTGTTAGGCTGAGAACGAGCTGATGACATAAACCACCCTCCACCCTTGATAGCGAAGGAACTGTGGGACTGGCAGGATTTAAGGAAGCAACTGCGTTCAAGTCTTTTCCAGCAGAAACCCTCAGAACTGAAGTATCGTTTTAGGTCTTAATGGAATGGAGATGAATTAAGAAAAACTGTATTAATGCTACTGGACGTTGTCCTCTTTAATTAAAAGGATAGTCGAGTATCTAAGTTTCATGAAATATTAATTTATCTGAAATTGAGTTGCATTAGTAGACAAGTGGATTTTTTTAACCTGTAGAGCATTTTATTCAGGTCTTACAATGAGTACAACCCTTAGCTGGGCTTTTCATCTATGCAAGCACTGGTTAAAGCACTGTTTCAAGTATTCTGATGTACTTGGACACTGCCTTTTTTTTTTCTCCTATCTCCTTATGAAGAGTATGTTCATTCTGCATTTTGGGGGACTGATGAGGAGTGACTGTAATCACTGAATGCAGCTGCTGCAGATGGAGACTCTTACCATTGCTCTTGGGAGGGCTGCCACATCTGTGTGGAGTTCCACACAGTTACTGGCTTTATCCATGCTTTCAGACTGCTTGCACCCTGAAAATTGTAGGGCTGAACATCAATTTTCAGTTGCCTTTACAGTTCTTACACTCTTTTTAAAATCTCTTGTGGTAATTCCCAATGTGCAAATGTCTGCCTGGTAGCAGAGAACAGAGTTGGACTAATGAGTTCAAGGAGCTCTTGTTGCAATTTTAACAGTTCTCCAGTAACTAGATTTTTGCAAAGGACAAAATTATTTGTGGAGATAAACAACTGGCTTGAAAATTTGCTTTGTGTTAATGTTTGTTACTTCATCCATGGCTTTTTTGTGTTATTTTTCGCAAATTGGCTCCTTTTTACTCTTTTGGTTTTAGCATTATTTTCACCTCAGATATCTAAATTCAGAGTTACTGTAAACTGCCATGTATGTTAACTTTTTCAGTAGCTGGTTTGAGTTAAGAATTTTTTTTAAATATTCTCTGTTTTAGTGCTCACTTTCTCTTTTTTTCCCTGTGAGACAAGCATAATTTTATGTATAAAAGCATGTACAAACTCAAATGCAGTCCAAAGTGCAAATATCCCTGGGGAAATAATTTTTTTATATTCTCTGTTACTGAGCTGCCATAAATGTTGTGGTTTAGTGCTTGTAATTTTCTGAAGCAAGTACAGGATGAAATTAGTTTTTCAGATCCTGTGCAGGGCATTTTCTTCTGTTATATGATTAGCACAGCTGGTTTTTTTAATTTTTTTTTTTTTCCAGAACAGTTGAACAGATTTGCAGGCTTTGGAATTGGCCTTGCAAGGTAAGAGTTGTATTCACTGACAGTGAAGTAGTAAAACTCTTATTTGTCTTACAAACCCTACATATACTTTTGTACTGTGTTTTTATGCCAGTAGACTTCAGCAGTTGAAGTACCTGTAGAAACCTACTACCCAGAATCCATGTAGTTTTCTGTTCTCTTTAACTGTTGCTTAAAAATACTAAACCATCAATGAATGCAAGAAACAGTTTTTCATAAGTTGTGCCCAGGACATGAGTACCCTGTCTGAGCAATCTGAAAGTAACATCAGAGAACTTTTTTCACATCTGCCACTTTACTTACTACTTTTAGGTAATGCAAATATTTTCTAACAAGATGAAAATGTCTTCAAGTATGTTATCAAAATATCATGGGATCACCATGTTCATCTAGCCGAGTGGTCTGATAACCATTTTATTCCTTATTGTGGTGTCACTGATCATTGATAATGTTTTTGAGAAAATGGTGGACTTTAAAATATTTAACATTTTCAGAGGTTTAATTGTCAGGTGTAAGTATGATGATAAGCTGAGGGTTTTTTGTAGGATGCCTTCTGAGTCATAGTCACCTGATTAGGTTTTCCTTGGTCAAAGTATTAATGCAGTTTGTGAAAGGGTGGGAGTTATTTTTTTTTCTTATCTTGGAAAAGTTAGAATTAAAAAAAGGTTTAACTCCTTGTTGACCTGAATGTGATACTTCTCAGAGAAAAGCGCTTCTCTCTTCACAGTATGAGAATACTCCTGCCAGTTACTCAGTTCTGGACCAACATGGGAAGCTGTGTCAGTTCGGGTTCATACAGTGTACTTTTACTTGAAGAGGAGGACCTTTTTTTTTTCTCTTTACCACCAGCCTGTCCTGCTCCTGTCCCTTAGTTATGACCCTTGATGCCAATCAGAACCTCTTTAACCTGTTTGACTCACTGAAACAGAGTCAGTGAAAGAGCAGGATTATTTTTTCCTTTTTCAGTTAGGTTGATATACCTGGGAGTTGACTAGCTCTGTAAACCAGCAGACACCAGTTGATGGGACCAGAGGGGGAAAGGATAAAGAGGGAGGACTAGGAATGACCATTTTTGTCGAGTAATGAGTTGCTGAAATTGGATCATCCCCTTCCATGGAACTGTTTATCCCTCTTCTCCCATTGCTTTCCTTGCAGTGGCTCAGCTTGCGCATTCAAGCTTGCCCCTTGATAAGCTTTTCATTTGTTAAATGGAGTGGAAGAGGAAGAACTAATCTCTCAAAACATGTAAAGAGGAGTTTGATTTCTTTCCAACCTTGTCTAGTAGGAGACCTCAGGATGCTACCAGCACAGGAATGGAGCTATAGGGCAGGAACACGATCTCATTCAGGAGCAGAGATATGTTGTGATCTGTAGGTTTTGATTTAATTAAGCATGACAGTTTTCCACATTCCACTAAAATGAACATGCAGTTTTTGTGAGGTTAGTTGAGTTGGCTACAGGGAAGGCTGAGTAGATACCAGCTTCAGGGAAGGTTTCACCTCTTTTGGTGTAAGCAAACTACTAAGTAGCTTAATAGTTACGAAACTGCGGGGTCAGTGCTTTCAGTGCTTTTCTGTGCCAGTTAGTACTTGTTTGTCTGGAGTTAAGAAACTTACCCCAGATGATCTTGTAGCTGTTACTTGGGATATTTAGAAAAATCCTGGATGTTTTGCTTTTCTAATCCATATCCCAGGTTTGAACGACATACAGGTAAGTACTCTGATCACTCAGGCAACCTGAGATGGAATGAATAGTTTCTCTGCATGGCTGCAACCAGGAATCCTACTTTGAAAGTGAGAGAACTTTTCTATTAAGTCGTAATTGAAGTACAGCTTCTGGGAGCAGTGGAAGAGTTAGTTTTGGGCAGTAGAGTTTTCGATGAAAAACCAGTCAGCTCTTATTACCAGTCCTCTAGCCCTGCTAAGGAGAGTCTTGATTAATAATGGGGTAAGCAGAATGAACATAAACCTAGAAACTAATCCTTTTATAATTGTGGCTCTGGCCTATTTTGTTCTCTGATGCTTTGAGGAGGGAGAGCTTAAGAAATTTGGTTTGGTATTTTGCCCATAAAAATACATTCATACTACATATATATGTGGCTTTTTCATAGTGAATGCGAGTGTCAGATTTTTTTTGTAACTGGTTCCTTTTGTAGTATTGGCAGGATATCAGGCAGCCATCAAAAATGCCCCATTAGTTCACTAGATATTACACGGTTTTTGCAAGTATTGATCTAATGTTGTTAGAGAAAAATAACAAGCCTTATCTTTCTAAGAAATTTATAGTGGCTTCTCCTGCATTAAATACAATTTTCTTTGAAAGCCTATTTACAGAAAATGTGTTGGCACATCCCTGCATTGTTCTACGTCGTCAGTGTCAGGTATGTCTTTTATGTTACCTCTTCCAGTCAGAGCTCCTGTGTACTGTGGTATACTCCTTATACTGCATACTTCCATACCGTTATGAAAATAGAGAAATAAGCGTCACAATTTTTAGGGAGACACTGCTACATTAACTTGGTTTTTTTTGTAGAATACATGTTTTCCATTCTGAGATTTAGCTCATCTTGAAAATCCTTAATCATTTTTTGGGCAGTGAAAGTGAATTACACCAAGTGTTTTGCAGTCTGCAGAGCAACTTCCAGATCCCCCAATTACAAGCAGAATACTTTCTTTAATAGTTTCTGATTTATGCTTCCTTTATTGTTTACATTTTCACCGTACAAGTACTTAAAAGTTCTGCCTATTTCCCTAAATTTCAGTGAGAATTTATTCATATTTTTAGCTGACCTTTACAGAGATAAAGTTCTTACATTGGAAATGCTTTTATTCTTCAGAATTGTACCACCTACAAGTGTGTTACTAAAACTGCTACTACTTGTATTTTTAACAGGTTAATTATCATGCTCGGAATTACCATCTCACTCCATTTACTATTGTCAATATTATGTACTGCATCAATAAGACACAGGTCAGTATTTGGTGACAAGCTGTATCTGAGCAGTGTACATTGAAATCTGTAAGTCTTTATGTATTTGTTGTTTAAAAACATGGCCATTATAAGGGTTTATTATTTGGAGAAATGTTTCAAGAAGATCATTGTAAGTCATTTTTTTAAGAAGTATAGTACTTAGTGGGGACAATTTGTAGATGTTGCAGAAAACAAAAGGTCCCTGAAACTTAATTTTTTTTTCATTAGTATTCTAAAAGATGATTAATCTTTATGTGGATAATAATAATATCTAAGCAACTACTTTCAACGATAATATGGAATTAATTTCCAGTTCTGCATGGGAATGACAATCCTGAAACTCAGATGAGAAGGCAGTAAGAAAAGACTTTCTGAATTTCTTATGGACTTTTAATATCTCAAGGTCATTGTTGTCCATAGTAAATGGTGTTAAGTTTATAGTACCGAGTATTAACAGGGAGAGAGACACCTCCAAAATTAACAACTCTTTGAAATTACTGAAAAGCAAATTTCTTTAGAGTTGAAAAGTATTTTATCCCCTGAATTTGGTGATAAAGTTGAGTAGTAGAATTGTAGCCTTGCATGGTACGAATTTGCTGAAATTTCAAAATAATTAGTAAGTTTTTTGAGTTTTATATTGCGTATTTCAAAACGCAGGGTCCAAGAGCTCTCTGGAAAGGAATGGGCAGCACTTTCATTGTTCAGGGCATAACCCTGGGAACAGAAGGCATCATCAGTGAATTTACACCTTTGCCGAGGTATTGCATGGGATTTTTATTGCTTCACAAATTTATTATCAATTGTTGACCTGTATTCAAAGTTTTAGAAATGTAAGCATGTCTGAAATATGTTACTTCATGAGGACAGTCAGACATTGATTAAGTATTTCCAAGCACGGTGTGGTTGTCTTGGCAAAGGCAACTTTGTAATCCATAAATACTAGGAGACTCTTTCTGGGAGCTTTGTATGTTTGGCGTGTCTGCTTACTGGTCTGAGTATAGAAATACTGTAGCAAATAAGTCTTTGGTGTTATTTGACTGTAATAAAAGAATAAATTTCTTGTTGTATTTTGGTTGGTATTGTGTGGTACTAGCAAGTACCATACCTAAGGTACAAATGCCAGGTCTCATTAATCTAAATACAGACAACTTGCACAGCTAAAAAGCCAGCACTGGCATTTTGCTGGACATTTGCACTGTTTTTGGTAGATGAGAGAACAGAATGGCCTGCATTAGTGAATGAGAAGACATGGTAAATAAGAGCCCATGTGACTGGGAACTTTGTCTTCTGTCCTCCTTTACCAACAAATACATGTACTTTGTTCAATGTTCTCATAATGAAGGGGCTACAACTGAAAATGGCTGACTTAATTTAAAGAAGTGTTCACCATTCTACATCACTGAGTCCATCTGCTGCTCTAGAAGTTTAGTAATATCTTTTAGTTTGATTTGTGACTCTAATTTATGCTTTACTATAACTCCAGAATTATGGTGAAATATCATGATGTCTTTCTGCTTTGAGATACAAAACCAATAAAGAATTTTATTTTGAAGACTTTTTATTTTGTTTTATAATGATTCAGAGCTAACAGTAAGGGCTGACAACTGTAATAGTATCTACTATCAGTTTTGTTGCAGATACATTAAGAGTAAGTAGGTTGTGTGTTTATCTTATAAAGTAATATAAGTAAAGTAAAGTAGGGTAATGCAAGACTGAGTTCATCAAAAGTTAGAAAAAGGTGCTTTACATAAGTTGCAGGGAACAAGTGGAAGCCAATAGAATTATGAAGACCTGTCTTGGAAAATATATTGGGAGACAGGCAAGTAGTGGGGTTTATGGTTTAATTTTGAATGGAGCAGTGAACTTGAGAATCATGTTAGGTTTCAGAAGAGACAAGTGCCTGTTTTGAATATGTGGACAGAGACCAAGCATTTAAGGGACATGGAAACTAACCTGGTTTTAAAGACAAGTACTGTAGGTAGGCTGAATTGAACTACTCTTATGATGAATACATCCATCTTAATAAAAGTAAGTCTTTGCAGGCTCAAAAGCATTAATAAAAGCATTTCATACTTAAATTGGGTGGTGTGTGTATTTAAGGTTTTTGGTCAGCTCTGAATGTAACTGAAATTCCCAGGCATACACTTTCCTCTGAATGTGGCTTGTTCTAGTTTGTAAATACAGCTGTAGGGTATGCTTAAGTTCACACTCTATCGATTGTTTATATTTTCATAGTTCTGATTTCTGCTAAATGAGAGTAGCAATTTTCTTCTTGTGGGCCAGTTGTTCAGCAGTTGGTGGTGCTGCCAAAAGAAGCACATCTTTCTTCTGGAACCAGCTGATTCCTTCCTCAGTGCTACTCCCATCTTTGTGCCAACACAGTATGTGAACAGTCAGGAAATGAACTGCACTAGGGAAGTGATCTGACTAAAATGGTTGTCTCGTTCATGCACCACCCCATGCTAATTTTCTACTGAGTGTTCTCTCTTCCTTTTTAGTGGTGGCATATTTGGGGTGTCACGTGGAGGTAAAGGTTTATTGCTTACAGCAATCTGATTTAAAAGGTTATTTAACCACATTATCAGGATCCAAAGGGCACAGGGAAGTGAAATGTCAGTTCCAATTCTATATCATGTTTTAGGAGAGGGGTCGAGAAATGGATGTGAATGCGGTTCTGTACTAGACAAACTCATTCTGTAATTGTTCTTCCACTGCAGGGACAGTTGTACTGAGTGTATTGACAGGTTAAGCTTAGTTTGGGTGGTTTAATTTTCCACATCATTTAAGTATTATGGGTCAGTGAATATGATCCAAGTGTCTGAAATATATAATGGCAAAGATAATCCTCTGTTACTATGTTTAGGAAAGTGATAGGTACTGTAGCACAAAATTCTTGAGAAAGAGTAAAGAGTTGCCTTTCCTGGATTGGAGTTGTTGTGGCTGCAGGCAGTGGCTAAGTGCAATTCCTGGACAAGAATGGAAGATGAACACCTTATACCTTGTTATTAAAAATGCTAAGTCTAGTGTGCCCAACACTTGAGACAGAAGTATCTTTACCTCATAGCTGGACTATTTACCATATGCATGATAAGTACATGTGATATTTAAGTTTTCTTTAGCTAGGTGGGTTTACATTTGCTGTCAAGTGGAATAGAAACATTTGCTGTTCATATTTTGAAGTATGTAAAGATACTACTTTAAGGGAATGATTTTCATGTCACCTTTGTGTTAGTCAGGTTTTATTTTATCAGGATATGCTATGGACTGGTCATAAGTCAAAAAGCTTGAGTTACATCTGTACAGAATTACTATGCGGCTTCTAGCTTGATCTCTTGTTCCTGTCTAACTGCGTCAGAATGAGATTTAAGTTTTCAGGAAAGAAACAACAGGGTAAACATAACCTTAAAGAACAGAAAGGCATAGCTGAACCAAAACATAGTAAAAATTCTGTATTGATAAAGGAAAAGTATTGAGATTTTAAAACCCAGTATTCCCTGAAATTGCTTTGAGAGTTAGTGTACAAGAATGCAAAATAAATGCAAAAGACTAAAACCAGTTGCTGTGAGAGCTACACACACCTTATTAATTAATAGCTGAAACCTTTTTTGATCAAATGTCTGACAGGCCTGAATAAGTTCTAGAAGTTAAGCATGATTTATTAAATGTTTTACTCTGTCTTTCCAATATGAGAAATCCTGCAACATAAACCAATAGTAGAACGCCAGTATGAAAACTGGATATTGACACCCATGGGAAAAATGCTTGAGAATTATATGTTCTTATTCATATTGTGGTAAATACTTTTCTATTTAGGGAGCTTTCACATAAATGGAACTTCAAGCAGATAGGTGGACATCTTTTACTCAAAGGGTAAGTATAGCAGGTGTTACTACCTTATGTCTAATTATCTAAACATTAAAAAAACTACTAAATGTATATTAGTTTAGTCTGCAGCTATGGTTACTTGACAAATTTTCAAATTGATATTTTGAACAATCTAGATTGCATACACCACTTTCACAGATCCCTGTGCCTGTCTAGAACTGGACCGATTTAAAAGATTAGATTCTTCTAATCTTTCTAATTAGAACTGAATCAGTCTGATCACATGGAAATAGAATTTAGCAGAACTTCTGACTGAAGTTTATCTCAATTATTGATGTGTGTTTTAGTAATTGAGTAATTGAGTCATGCTTTGTTAACTTTCTCTTAGGAATAATTTGGTTGCTAATTTTATCAACTTTCATGTGCCTGTTTGGCTGAAATTAGAGTAATTGTCATGACCTTAATTGTTATCTTGTTGATTTCTACAGTTTAACGCATGTGATAGCAATGCCTTTTTATTCTGCGAGCCTGATTGAAACTGTACAGGTAATATACGTATATTTACAACAATTAACAAGATTCTGTTATTCTGTTTATACATTAGATTATGCAGAGAAGTAAATCTTTGACTTTGAATTCAAGTTTGTTGCAGTGATTGCATTTGTTTTGCTTGAGGCTGTTATAACTTATTTACTAACTGAGATAAAAAATGTTTACTGTGAAGGGTATATTAGGGTACTATCTTAACTCTCAATCTAGAATTAGAAAGGACATTTAATATAGATAGTTGGCATATATTATGTATGCAATAAGGACATGTTACATCTATATGTTCTAGGAGTTTTCTCGTGAAGTTTTGAAAAGACTTCATAAGCAAGTTGTTGCAGTGATCTCCTATCCCCCTCCCCCACTCTATAACAACTATGAAGTTTTTCTAGTAATTCAGTTGGATTTTTTGATGAAATACTGACCACTACTCTTTCAGGCCCGCTTTTATTTAATCCACTTCTAAGTTTTCATCTAGTTCTTCCTTAGCCATGAAAATTAGTATCTGGACCTGTCAGTTAGGATACAGCTTATCTTGTTCTGTAGCTGTATACAGAGTAACCTATAGCAATTTATTGCAGATTACCTTTCCCGGCAGTGTGGCAGCTCTTTCTGGAGAAGAGGCAGGGTTTAGCTGTGCACAAGTGTTCCAGGGTAATTCTGCCACAGATCTCTGTATACTGAGTTGCACTTAACTAACATGCTAGTATCTTTGTGCAGCCAGTGGAACTCTCTCTGTAAAGTGAGCTCTCGTGCAGACGATGCAGGACAGTCACTGTTGTGTCGTTCAGTCATCAAAATAATTTTCATTCATGACATGAGCAATTTGTAAGTACTGTCAAGACTGTTTGCTGGGGTATGTCTCCAAAATGGCACTTTTTCTGTGGAGAAGGCTGACTTCTACAGTTTCTTAGTTTCAGCATGTACTTTACTGGCCTGGACTCTTAAGGGGCAGGATTCTGCTCTGTGCAGAAGATCCAAGCTTAAATGAGCCAGAAGGTACTAGGAGAGCTTTTCTGTCTGAACTGGCTACATTATGGATTAACAGGACAGGTGAGATCAAATGTCTATGCAGAGGGAAGTTTAGAGAGACTTCCAGCAACAAACTTTCTTTCTCTAAAGTTACTCTGTATTTAGGAAACCCTGTCTCCTCTTGAATTATTTTAAAAATACAGCCTGAGGGGATCGCATTTGTGGAAGACTTGGGATACTTAGCTGATCTCATAATGGAAAGCTGTTGGAACTCAGACTCCCTTAATTACTGGGGAATGGCTCTACCCTGAACATGCCATAATTCTGGAACTAGAAACAGTGGCAGAACACTGTCCATGTCCCTTGAGTTCATAGCAGGCCACAGAATGGAATGTTATGTTTGTGTATCTTACTGCTTGTATTTTTGTTGAAAAGGATGTTATTTTATCCGTGTTGTTGGACATGGGTAATTATTTACCAATAAATGATAAAAGAGAACGTGATTTAGAGCCTGTCTTCTGTTTGCAAAGTGAGTGTAAAGTTTCTTTGCTAGAAAGCAGCTTAGTAGGAAAACAATCAAAAGGCAAACCAGCATCTCTTCCAGCCTTTTAGATTGGTGATCATCTCTGTAAAGAGAGCATTTATGGAGATTTTATTTAAGCTGTATTAATTAGTGGAGGGGAGGAACTTGGCTGGCCAGTTTTACATTATATCCCTGTACTGCATGAGGACAATGACCAGTAACAAACTAGAAAAGTTGTAAAGATTGTGGGATTTGCTACTAAGAGGTTTATATTGACTTTGATTGTCTTAATTCTGATAAACCATACTGTTCAACAGCATTTGACAATTCTCCAGGTAAATACATTTTATCAAAATAGCTGTAAATGGTAGACATTCGGAGCTCTGCTACATTACTGCTTTTGTCATTAACACCTCAAACCTCACGGTGGCGTTATTTGACTAAAGCAAGAACGGTTTTGAAGTGCAGTGACCAGCAATGTCGGGAAGAAAAAGAGTCAGGAGAGATTGTGATGCTTAATTTGCATTTAGAGTCTGAAACAACGGTATGTTCTCAGGTTTTTTAATTGGTTTCTCTCTTGTGCATTAGTGACCATGAAGGCTTTGCAGGCTGTTTAGTCCTTCCTCAGAATGCTGAGGAATATTCTGGTGGTCTGTCCCAGCATGAGGTCAGGACACAGCCCACATGGACTCAAGAGACTTGGGCACTCAGGAGAGCACCCAAATCTTGAATTTCATATGTAAACCACATGATAAAATACTGGAGTTTGTATAAGCATTAGAAGGGGAAACAATGTTTATAGCTTAATCCTGCGCTCATAGATGGAATGTAACATAGTAAATAACTATGGATTTTTAGTTCAGCTACATGAACAAGATAATTATCTCTTTACTAACAGACAGCATGGGTAAAGAATACTGTTTTCCATGCATATAATGCACTGGAAACATGGAAAGCTGAGCCTATTAAATTCATATTAAAAATGACCTTTCAACTCTAGTTATAGAAGTCTTTACTATGTACAGTCAAGTTCGGAGATTATAGTCATAGTCCTTAAAGTAAAGGAATTTTGAATTAGATAAATACTTTCTTGCATTTTGCTCCAGAACTAGTCATTCCAAGTTCATGACCTTTTGCAGACTGATGCTTTCAACAGTCAGCTGAAGGTTGAGTTTCTTTGATAGAAACACAACTGCAGTATACATTAAAAAAAAACCTCTTCAAGATGGGTTCATTTTTTTAAAAGAATGAATTAACTGAATGCTCTCAAGAGTGTTATAGCAAAGGATTTTTATTTATACAGCTGTGTGGACATGTGGCATGCAAATGCTTAACTGTTTTTTTTTAAAAGTTCATCAGTGATGAAGTATCAGAGTGGATGTCAGGATGGTTCTGAAGTGGTCAGCATGAGTTGTAACTACTTCTTTATGCTTGTAGAGTGAAATAATTCGAGATAATCCTGGCATCCTGGACTGCGTGAAAGAAGGAATTGGCAGAGTTGTAGGCCTGGGAGTGCCCCATAGCAAGCGCCTCCTCCCTCTGATGGTCCTGACTTTCCCAACTGCTGTACATGGAGTTCTTCACTACGTCATCAGTTCCATTGTCCAGAAGCTTGTTTTGTTTGTTCTGAAAAGGGGTAATTCCCACAACCTTCCAACTGAGAGCTCCACTTCTGTGCAAAGCATGCTGGATGCGTATTTCCCAGAACTGATTGCTAGCTTTGCTGCCAGCCTTTGTGCTGATGTCATGCTTTACCCATTGGAAACAGTTTTACACCGCCTTCATATTCAAGGGACACGCACAATAATTGACAATACAGACCTTGGCTATGAAGTGCTTCCAATCAATACTCAGTATGAGGGAATGAAAGACTGCATAAATACTATAAAACGGGAAGAAGGAATGCAAGGTTTTTATAAAGGATTTGGAGCAGTTATAGTACAGTATACCTTGCATGTGGCTGTTTTACAGCTTACCAAAATTATTTACTCAACAGTGCTTCAAAACGTTTCTTAATCTGCCCAGGTCTGGATCTAGCAAAGTGGCCGTGATTGACTTGCTAGCCTAGTTGTTTAAAATGGCTTAGAAAATGAACTTTGAAGAATCCACTCAATGGATTCTCCTTACACTGTAAAAAAACTTGTTTTAAAAATGGGGATATAGTTTCCGAAGTGTAATTAAAAAAGTACTGTTTAAAAGTGATAGACACAAATTGAGTACATCATATGCAGTCATAAAAGGGGATCAGATTTCAAATGTGATTGCAGTGAGAATTTATCTTTCACCAGTTCACTGACTGATATGGATATGAGTTGTTAATATCTGTTAATATCTGCTTTATAAGCATCACATCTGATATTTAATATGGACTGTTAGCCAGTTCAAAGGAATTTATTTTCTTAAGTTGTAAGAACTTCCAAGTGGGGGACTGATGGCTTTACTTGTCTTTTAAAAATGTTTCCAACATCGCCGTTAATGAAACTGCGAGTTAAATAGAAACTGTAAAAGTAACTTAAGTAGACTTAAATGTCATAATTTACAGGTACATAGACTACTTATTTTGCTGCAGCATGGCAGAAGATGACTTAGGGAATCTTTTGCTTTTTATGAAAACAATGAAAAGTGGATTTTGGGCAAAGTTGCACCGAATGCAAATTTGACTGTCTTGCAGTTTGTTTGCAAGGCTTACAATGACTAAGGTGCGTGAATAAAGCAAATTGGAAACTGATGTGTGCATGTGTAAGTGCCATTTGTAGTTGGCTTTCCACTGATAACTTCAGGGTTTAGTTTCACTGCTACTTCATATGAAAGTAAAATAATCTTACAAATGTGTATAGTAGTAGTGGTGTTCAAAGTGTACAGAAAGCTTAAAAAAACAATTGGCTTTTTCTAGAGTTTCTCTTTTTTTAGATCAGAGTTCTGTGTAAAATCATCTGTTTACTATTTAGCACTGATGTCCTTCATTTAAAGTCTCTGCTAGATTAAATATTTTGCAGAGCAGAGTTAAGTCTGTTTATGTGCAAGCGAACCACTGAAATGTATAATTTTTGCCCTCTTCCCCTTCAGACTCAGCCTGAAAATGATTTCTGATCATTCTAAATAACTCAGTCCTCATCACTAAATATCGGGGGGAGGAGGGAGAGAGATGGTTTTCAACAAATGAAACAAGCATGTGGAAAGTCACTTTTAAATTATATGAGAGGCTGTTGCTTTTTTCACATTCATGTGGCAAGTCTGGTTTTGTGAATGCTGTAAATTGATCTGCATTTTAATCATAAATCATTGTGTAGTTATCACTTATGGAAAGTAGTCATGGCAAAATAATGCAAAGATATTGCTGTTCATAAGTTCTGACTTTAAATCAGGTCTACTTTATTATTAATCTAACTTTCATGTATTTTAAATGCATAAGTGTTGAAATGGAAAGTATAGTGAACTCGGAAACTGGTTTGTTTTGAAGTATTGTTAATTGCAAATTTAGTGTATAGCGTATGAAATAAAATGAGAATTCACTGTATTATAAAGTAATTCACCAAAGAGGCATGTAAAGGATTCCTGATTTGTGTGTTATGTTTTACTGTATAGACTTCAAAGTGGCTTTTTCAAGTTCCTTAACTTTCCTAAGTGCAAGAATATGTTGAATTAAACTACATGCAAGAGCTTGGGTAAAATATTCAATTCCTGGGTTGGTTTCTTTTAAAATTTCTATGAATATCAAGAAAGCCATGTCAGAGAATCATCCAGACTGGAGGGGACCTCAGCAAGTCATCTAGTCCAAATTCCTGCTCAACATTGACTTCAGCCCAGATTGCGCAGGCCCTTGTCCAGTCAAGTTTTCAAATCCAACTTTTAATACATAAAACTGACTTTTTCCAAGGTGTTCAGTTCAACTGACACTAACTATTCCATCACAGATGCCTTGAGGAAATAACTAAGTGCATGTTGGAGACCAGTGCTGTAATACTGTGTCAAACACTCGTTTTCATTGCTGGGAGTTTTACAGTTCTACTCTATAGAATCAGATCTGTAACTTTAAGCAGGGTGAGAAAGAACGCTGTCAATGTAGAGTAGCTGTTCCACGTTGGAAAAATATTTGCTTTGGGCTATTCTTTTTTGGTCCTCTTCCCATCAGTTAGAATGAACATGTTTAGATTCTTCATAGACACTTTTTTTATCTTCCAAAAGAAGTAATACTCTTTGTCCAGAGTTGCTGGTTTTTTTGCCCATGCAAAAATGTCAGTCAATGTGGGCTGAAAAAATATTTTTAACCTTTTAAATCATAAGAGTACTGTTAATGTTTCTATTTTTCATGTGGATCATAAGTCTAAGTACTCCATTTTTAGCTCCCAAGTGATCAATAGGTGGCTTTAGCAAGATGTACCACTGAAAATTATAAAATACAGAATTACTGTAGAAAGTACGTTGCCCGGGAGTATGAAAAATTCTTATATATTTCTTCTTCCAGATACAAAAAACCTACTTTTTTGTACCTTGTTTTTCTTGCTACTTTTATTTTTTTTAATCTATAAAGAAGACAGCTGATTTAGGAAGGTAAATGTTACTGAAGAAAGACAGCCTCTTTAATATTTCCCTCCAGGGAAGAATTACTTTGCTTCTCATCCACGTTTCTTAAAATGAAAATGTTCATGTCCATAACTGACAACAGACCAGGCTGGAAACTGAGCTACAAGACCTGCTGGAAACAGGCAATTATCTGCCTGTGTTATTTCATGCGCTTCATTAGAGGTCATGCTTGGCTTTTAAGTTGTGTTAAAACAGTGCTTTTAGATCTAGTGTTGGTGCCAGTGCTCTTTTTCTTCTGCAACGTTCCAGCTATATTCATTCTTTTTAGCAGATACAGTTTAGGGCACACATGAGTGGATCTAGGTCTGGATTCTGTCTGTCATAACATGACAGACATGTGCAGTGGGTTTTACAGATTTATGCAGGGTTATACAGATTCTGCAATTTTACAGAATTTGTAAGTCTCAAAATTATGTGCTTTTATTAGCTTCTCTGAATTTAACTGCATGTTCAAAGCAAGTATATGTGAGATATTCCTCTGATATGGTCATTCAGTGGATATATGCCTGCAGAATCATAGAATATCCTGAGTTGGAAGGTACCCAGCCCAAGAGTCATCAAAGTCCAACTCCTAATGATGCACAGGACAGCCCCAAAAATCACACCATGTGCCCGAGAGTATTATCCAAACACTTCTTGAACTCTGTCAGGCTTGATGCTGCGACTGCTTCCCTGGGCAGCCTGTTTCAGTGCCCAGCGCAAACCTCCCCTGACATAGCTCCATGCCATTCCCTCACATCCTGTCACTGGTCACACAAGAGAAAAGAGATCAGTGCCTGCCCTTCTGCTGCCCCTCATGAGGAAGTTGTAGACTGCATTGAGGTCTCCCCTCAGTCTCCTCCAGGCTGAACAGGCCTATTGCCTTCAGCCGCTCCTCATACAGCTTACCCTCAAGGCCCTTCACCATTTCTGTTGTCCTCCTTTGGACGCTGTCCAGTAGCTTAATGTCTTTTTATATTGTGGAGCCCAAAACTACACACAGGGTAGTGGGACAATCCCCTCCCTCGACCAGGTGGTGATGCTTTGCCTGGTGCCCCCTAGGACACAGTTGGCCCTCCTGGCTGCCAGGGCACTGCTGACTCATATTCAACTTGCCATTGACCAGAACCCCCAGCTCCCTTTCCATGGGGCTGCTTTCCAGCATCTCATTTCACAGCCTGTCAGTACATCTGGGGTTACCCCATCCCAGGTTCAAATTCTGGCACTTTCCCTTGTTGAACTTCATATAGTTGGTGGTTGCCTGTCTCCCTAATTTGTCAAGGTCTCTCTGCAGGGCCTTCCTACCCTGGAGGGAGACAACAGCTCCTCCCAATTAATTGTCTAAAGCGAACTTACTTGATGTACCTTTGAGTCCTGCATCCAACTCATTTATGAGGATGTGGAAGAGCACTGGCCCTTGAATGGAGCCCTGTGGAACCCCACTATTGACAGGTCACCAGTTTGATGTCACCCCATTCGCTATAACCCTTTGTGCTTTGTGCCTCACCCATCAGCCAGTTGCTCACTCATTGCATGACGTGTTTATCCGCCTGTGGGCTGGACATCTTGTCCAGAAGGATCCTGTGAGAGACAGTATTGAAAGCTTTACTGAAATCTAAAAGAATTGTATCAACTGATTTCCCTTGGTCAGCCAGGTAGGTTACCTTGTCATAAAAGGAAATCAGGTTTGACAAACAGGGCTTGACAAACATGGAGCCATGCTGGCTGTAACCTATGACTACATTGTCCTTCAGGTATCCAGAAGATCCCTAAAACATCTGGATGATAACTTCATGTTGTAGGTACTAAAGGACCTGACTAGGAAAGATGCTCTCCTTGATTTGTTGCTCTTTAACAGAGCAGGTCTTGTGAGCTAATTGGTGATCAGTGGCTTTCTTGGCCACACCATCCATGAAGTGATTGAGTTTAAAAACTCTGGTGACAAAAGGAAAAGTGCCAGCAAAACTTCAGCCCTGGACATGAGGAAAGCAGACTTCAGCAACTATATGGTTAGGTTCCTGGGAAAACATTTCATGAGGTGGAGTCCATCAGTGCTGGTCACTTTTTAAGCACCACCTCTGAAGGACACAGAAACAGGCAATTCCAAAATGTTGGAGGTCAAGAAGGTGAGGCAGAAGGCCAGCTTGGCTGAGCAAGGATCTTCTTTTGGAGCTAAAGCAAAAAAAGAAGGTGTATGCCCAGTGGAAGCAAGGTCAGGTAACATGGGAGGAATACAGAGAGGCTGCTTGTAGTTATAGGGAAACAATTCGTGTGGCCAAAGCTCAATTGTAGTTGAAATTGCCAGAACTGTAAGGGACAATGGAAAGAGTTCATTTAAATCATTAACAGTAAAAGGCAGTGCAGAGACAACATCAGCCTGTTACAGGATGAGGATGGTCACCTCACAGACAGGGACATAAAAAAGGCAGAGGTGTTTAAATATTTCTTTGCCTCTATCTTCAACACCGATGATGGGCTAAGGGGATCTCAGTGGTCTGAGCTGGAGGACTGTGGCAGTGAGAGTGAAAAACCCCCAGTCAACCCAGAACTTGTGCAGGATCTGCTGCTCCAGCTGGATCCCTGCAAGTCTATGGGCCATGATGGGATTATTCATCCAAAAATACTCAAGGAACTGTCTGATGTCATCATGAGGCCTCTTTTGATTTTTAATCAGTCTTGGGAATTTAGAGAGGTCCCAGTGAACTGGAAGCTGGCTAACATTGTCTCGTTTTTCAAGAAGGGCAAGAAGGATGACCTTGGAAGCTACAGGCCTGTCAGTCTCACTTTGGTGCCTGGTAAAAATATGGAGAAGATTATTCTGGAGTCACTGAAAACTACCTGAAGAACATAACCAATGCATATGATGTATATGAGGCCTGTCTCTCCATTAATATACAAGTTCTTGCTGCGCTCTAAGATTTTTCTTGGTATAATTCAGGGCTAGCAGTGGTCGCTGTCTATTTACCTTTTCAGTGATGTCTAAGGAGAAGGGGTCATCCACTAAATTTTTTGGCTGAATGGTTGTTGCTGAGATTTGAGAGCAGCGTATAATGGCAGCATTCCCTCACTTGTATGGGAAGATAGGTGGTAGGAAAGAGTAAATAAAGCATTTGTCTAGTTTTTTTTCAGAATATGTAATACAAATTTCCAGCAAGGGCAGAAGAAGGTAAGATCTTCTTTTAATCAAGAGCTGGGGGCACCTGTGTTTCAAAAAGCAAATCTGATTTTAAGGAGTTGGATAAACCTGTGTCTTCAGATTTTTTTGATAGAATAAAGATAGTTTGTTCTTTACCTTCAGCATTCCAGCCTCTACACAGAGAGAGTGGTAAATTGTGAACAGAATTTAGTGATGGAAAATAAAGAATATTAAAAATGGAATGTAGAGATTGTCCAAAAATGCAGATAAACAAAAGACAATGTTTAATGTTCTCAATTGCAATTAACAAATTAATAAAATGTAGAAATATCCAAATGTATTTAAGTAGTATTTATGTCCAAATGTATTTAAGTATGTATTTATGTAGATTTATGGAAGGTTTCATCTGGAAGTCTATTTCTGCCTTTATCTTTCAAATGCTGTTTTTAAAGATAAATTAAAATCACAAAATGTTTTAACCCCAGTATACCTTTTTTTCTCCTGATACTTGGAAACTGACTCAACTTAAAAGCCAGCTATTCTTTCGGTTTTTCAGTAGGAAAAAAAAAGCCTTCTACATCTTCCATTCAAATCAAGGCACCCTTTCAATGGATGCATCATACAGCAATCTAATACAGCAGTTACAGATTTTTTTTTGTTTGCTTGTTATTATTTAAACTGTTGATGAGTTGGCAGCAGTACACATTGCGTGTGGCAGCTGGATGATCTGGATGAAATACTTCTCTTGTTTTCCAAGTGTAGGGACAGAATGTGACTCACCCGCCAAAGTAATAAAATCAGAAGGGGTAGTTTAGCTGTTACCATTCTGACATGCTTTGAAATGTACTACATTACATTCACTTTGGCTAAGACTTTTTTTTTTTAATAAATAACAGCTATTTATCACCTTCATAAAAACTGGTTTTATCAAGGAAATTAATGTGCCATATCCTCTGAGGCTATTTATTTGTATTGATTTGCCAACACAAATGAATCTCCTATAGAGACTCACTTGTGTGTTTTTATCTCTAATACATTTGTGTCTGAAAAGTGCTCTCTAATAATGGAGTTTCCTCAATGTAATGCCCTTTAATCTTCATAAAGAATGCTGATGTGAAATGGATCCAATTACTCTACAAAAAGCAAAATAACTGTGCATTTAAATACAGTTTCAACATACGAGGGAAGGCTGAGAGAATTGGGATTGTTCAGCCTTGGGAAGAGAAGGCTTCAGGATGACCTAATTGCACTTTCCAGTAGCTGAAGGGAGGCTACAAGAATGATGGAGAGAGATTATTTACAAAAGCATGTAGTGACAGGACAAGGGGGAATGGCTTCAAACTGAAAGAGAGTAGATTTAAATTAGATGTTAGGAAGAAATTCTTCACTGTGAGTTAAGGCAGTGGAACAGGTTGTCCAGAGAAGTTGTGGATGCCCCAAGTGTTTAAGACCAATATGGATGGGGCTTTGAGCAACCTGGTCTAGTGAAGGTTGTCCCTGTCCATGGCAGGGGGTTTGGAGCTTGATCACCTTTAAGGTCCCTTCAAACCCAAACCATTCTATGATTCTATGATTTTCTCAAAGGAAATACCATTTTAGGTCATAAAGGAAAATACTAGTGACATGTAGCAAGTTAAAAATTTTTAACTTTCTAAAACAATCTGTGTGAGCTGGCTACAGTAGTAAATACAATATTAGGAAAACCTTTGTGTGTGCAATATGAAAAGTTGGAATCATACTTAGGTACTAAGTGGGGAGCTGTGTAACTGACTGCTTGGCATGCTAATGTTTCTGCTTCCACATTGGGACAGCCATCAGCACTGCAGTACTAATATCTGGAGGGAAAAGGGAATTATAAATATGATGGTTCTGTTCTGGTGTGTGCCTTCCTCTGTCTTCTCTGTAGCTACAAGTTTTCAGCCAACAGTCAGGTTTTTTCTCCCCTCTATCAAATAAAATGTCAATAGATACTCCTTACGTCTTCAAATTCTACAAATTTTGTGGACTTACTAGACCAAGAGTATTCCAGGCGTAATAATCGTCGTAAGAATGACACTGGGGGTGGGGGGTGGATTTCCTGTTAATGTTGCAGAGCTGCATGATGTGAAGGATGAGGTGGATTATGCTTACCAGTGCCAAGTGAGGAAGAACTGCCAAAGAAATGAGAATATATCTCTTTTAGAGTTTGTACAAACCCTACATTTTCTCCATTGTCCCTCCTGCACACTGTCCATAGACAGGTATTTTGAGCCTGTGTTCTCCATATGACATAGACATAGTCATTAGTGATGTAATACCTGTTCTTTTTCATGGTAGTCATCTTTGTTTCCTTCCCCTGTGGAAGTGTCCAGGTGTACCATGTCCCATGGCTTTGTGTGTGCCGGGGCTTGGTATAGTATTTGTCAATAGCTTCAATTTTTAGGGAGAAAAATTGAAGCTTACTTTTTGAGCCTTGTTATTAAGATCCTAGGAAAACATCTGTATAGTAAGATTTATTAAACTACTCCTGACTTTTTTTCTTTTGGAGGAAGTGTTTTCTTCTTGTCAGGAGATACTTTCCACATAATAGTTTCTCCTCTTTTTTTTCTAGGGTTCCTCTTTTATGTTCTGTCTGGCTTTATACATAATTTCAGTGCCTCCTTACATAATACGTTGTCTACCCTCTCTTTAAGTATTCCACCTTCTTCTCATCTGTCTTTTCTTTCTCTAAGTTTTCTATATCTGCCTTTTCTGTGTTTGTCCTGTATGTCTTTCCGGGGAAATCCCCAGCCTCTGTTCTCTTCTGTGTTTCCTGAGCTAAAGGTCGCTCTTGCTACTCATCGCTGTGCCTAATGCTGCTCATTTCATGCCATAAAGTCCTTGCCAAAATTATCGGCAGGAGACAAAAACTGAACTTTACACTGAGACTGTAAATTATGCTCTGCACTGATGAATTCACAGGGTGATGAATCTTCCCTTAACACTTCAGATGGATGAGATTGAAAGTCACGTAGCTTAGTCAGTCTGAAACGTTGTTCTGTTGGCTGTTCCTGTTATATCTTCATATACATATATACATACCCACACATATATATGCAAATGGTGCATTACAGAAAATATGTAGCAATATAGTAACTGTAGGGAAGGCATGTAAATGTTAAAACATGAAAAGTTTGTTTCTCGCTCTTTGTAGTTATCCGGGCAATTTTCTGAAAGGTGTCTACCTCTCTGTGTTTACAGTGTTTGCCTGCAATTATTTTTACTTTAATAGCTGAAGCAAAAGGAAGGGAAATAACATTCCAGGTACTGGCATATAACCATCACAGGAAAAAATATGGCATGGGATTATAAAAAATTTGACTGTGGTATAGAAATATTTGCTGTGCTCTCAGTGAGGAAGATAAGAGTTCTCATTTTCCAGAAGCTGTTGCATTTAGATTTTACTCCTATGAGCAACAGAAGAATGAGCAGTTACTTTCTGTATGGCTGCACCCATGAAAGTCAAGGATGTGGTTGAGAGGAGCTAGAATACTAAGTATTTTTTCAGTTCACTTCATTTTTGAGATCTGTATGACTTTCTTGCAGAGACATCTTTGTTAACGACTGCATTCAGTAGTCTATTTTGGCTTACTGTTGTTTGTGGTGTGGCCACTGGTGGCTTGTTTTCTCGAGTTTGCTGTCCTCAGTGACTATTTCTTTTTCCCACTGGAGTTCTAACTTAGCACCTTGCTACTCTTAAAGCACCAGAAGCAATATCTTAGAATTAATGTAATACTTTCATTGTTTAATTAAAGCCAGAAACTAAGCCCCACATAGCTGTTCCCTTACTTCCCCTGTGGGAGGATGGGAGAGAAAATTGGAAGAGAAGAAGTGAGAAAACTCATGCGTTGAGATAAAGACAGTTTAATAGGAAAAGCAAAAGTTGTACATGCAAGCAAGGCAAAACAAGGAATTCAGTCACTGCTTTTCATGGGCAGTTCAACCATGCCCAGGAGAGCAGAGCTCCATTGTACGTCATGGTGACAAACACCATCATTCTGAAAGTCCTTCCCTTCCTTCTTCTTCCTAACTTTAGATGCTGAAAATTGTACCACATAGTCTGGAATATCCCTTAGGTCATCTGGGGTCACCTATCCTGGGCGTGTCCCTTCCCAACATCTTGTTGCACCCCCAGCCAAAAACAGCAGAAGTGCTTCATGCATGCTAAATCACTGCTGGAGAATTACCCAGGGCTGTAATAATGTCATTAAATTTGCTAATGAGGACAAACAGAGCAACGTCATAATGCTGCTACACTGGTAGTTTTGGGGCAAGTCTGCTTCTGGTTGATTATGAAATATCTAGTACTAATTACATGTAAAAGTAGTGTAGCCTTAGTTATTGATTACATGACAAATTATAGATGATAAAATTAAGTAATACAAAATACGTTTCAAGAAAAAAAAGTTGTATTTATGCAACAGCCATAAAGCAGGGTGATTTTGCATCGTGGGAAAAAGAATGTTGTACTGTCTTGTGACATTAATGTGAGGTTGTTTTCTTTGGATCCAGTGCTCGCATGGTACTGCTTGCTCACTTCTCCAGTTATGCATATATCTCTTTAAGTCCTCTTCTCTTCCACTCTTTCATTTAATCTGTTTCCATGGATTACATGAGTGGGAGCTTTGGAACAAGTGAGACAGTAGTTCAAAAACAGCACAGCTGTGTTTTCCTTGAAAAACCTACTCAAGTTGTTCAAAACATCACTGACTTTTGAAGATATTCCTAAAATCCACTAATTCTTTGACTTATGAAGAGAACAGTAGACTGTGTGTCCTCCATTTAGCTTTTTAAGAATCTCCCTCCACTTCCAAAAAAAAAAAAAATCCTTGTTTGGATTCTGCATAGAAATAAGACTGGAGAGGATACACGACTTGAAATAAGTTTCTACTTACACACACACCTTTGATGTTTCCAGAGCTTTGAGATGGATTCTCAAAGATAATAAAGGCTAAATTAAGGTCTCCAAAACTAGAATGGTGACATTAAAAAAAGTAAATCTCCACTGAAGTGTCGTGAGTGTGTGCAGTTCATGAAACTTTGGAGATAGTATTAATTCTCAATCTTTTGAGCCTCTCTGTTTTACAACAAAGTACTTAAAACATTACATCAAGACCTGGCAAAACTTGTTTAGACTTCAAGTTTAATAGAAGTTTCTGGAAAACTGATGAGTATGTATGGAATACAATAGTATTCTGTGGTGGGTTGACCTTGGCTGGCTTTGTGGTTCTTATCTAGCCAGTCTGTCATTCTTCCTCCTGCACAGAATAGGGGAAGGAAAATACGACAAAAAGCTCATGGGTCAAGATAAAGACAGGAAGATTGCTCATCAGTTGTTGTCAAGGGCAAAACAGACACAACTTGGGGAAATTAATTTAATTCATTGCTAATTGAACTGACCAGGATGATAAGAAATAAGAACAAACCAAAAAACACCTCTCACCAACCTTCCCTTCTTCCCGGGCTCAACTTCACTCCCAGTTTCTCTACCTGCTCCCCTCCAAGCAGTGCCGTAGGACAAAGAACAGGGGCTGCAGTCAGTTCATCACACAGTCTCTGTTGCTCCTTCCTCCTCCCACTTTTGCCCTGCTCCAGCATGGGGTCTCTCCCATTGGAGATAGTCCTTCATGAACATCTCCAGCATGAGTCTTTCTCACGAGCTGCAGTTCTTCATTAACTGCTCCAGAGTGTGAACTTCCCATGGAGTGCAGTCCTTTTACAGGTCCCCAACAGGGTCACAGGTCCTGCCAGCAAACCTGCCCTTGCTTGGGCTCCTCCCCACAGCTTCTGCTAGGAGCCTGCTCCCGTGTGGACTTTACAGAGTCACAACTTCCTTCATGGTATCTATCCCCTTCAGTGTGAGGTCCTCCACAGGCTGCCTGTGGATATTTGCTCCACTGTGGTCCTTCACGGGCTCCAGAGGGACAACCTCTGTCACCAGACAGTGACACAGGCAGCCAGTGTTCCTTTACTCATCCTTATCTGTGGTCTGGGTTACACTCAACTTTTCTTTGCAGATGCAAACAATTTTTAAGGATTAATTTTAGAGTCCAGTGATGTGTCCATGTGCAGTCCTGCACAGGGTCCTGCAAAAGCTAGCACTGAAATGGGTGCCAAATTCTATTGGAGGTTTTTCTGGCTAATCCTTTTGTATCTGCCTTCCATGATATACCGAGAAGGGTATATTTCAGTACGAATACACTTCAAAAGGGCCGCTGTTGAACTGGGTACTCAGCTGCTTTATGGAGACAATACATGTATCTCCCTGTCTGCTCAATCTGCATCTCACTTCCCTTCTTTTTGTTCCCTTATGTACAATTTGACGACTTCTGTGTGTCAGGAATGGGCAGAATTAAGAGTGGTGAGTTTCATAGTAAAGTAATCAGCAAGGATGAATTTGTAAGCAATTGTGTTGAGGTCATCATTTAGATGGTCTCAGTGCTCTCAGTTTTTTGGAGAGAGTGTGTCTGAAGGGCTGCTTTGCTGCTTGTTATTGTGACAGCTTCCTTCTATGTTCTTGTTTCTTTTATTATCCTGAGACTGGCTTCCAAAAGGAGTTTGAGACAATTGCTTTACAATGCTAGTCTGTCACCTGCAGCTGAACAGTTTCATTTTCTTCTTACTGATGTACCACTTTTTTCAGAACTTAACTGTGACTACTGTTCGTTACAGCCACACATCTCCTCATCATGAGCCTCTGCATCAGGAGGCATCCAGCATCCAACCATCACTTCACCATGATCCCAAGATAATCAATGTATGCTCATCTCCACTCAAAACAGATATTTTCCATCTTTAAACAATTTCTGACCTATCACCACACCCTCAAATATATGTTCAGTGCCTTTTCCTCACTAGCCATAACAACAAACAAAATACTAGCTAGTTAGGTGCCAAGTCATAATTTTTGTAATGAGTGGGACAGGATGGAATCTTCTTTTTTTTTGCTTTTTGATACCTAACGTCTTGACCAAATCTGTGGGCAGCACACCACAGGTTTGTAACACAAATAGGTAGCATGTTGATGGTATGTACAGGAGTCATACTAAAGCAGGGATGGACAGTTAAGTATTTATAGCCATGGCCTGCTGGAGAATGAATGACAACTGCTGTAACAACCACAGCCCTGGGGGTGGACTATTTTGTTGCTCTGGAAACATGGTCAGAGTCAATAACTAGCTGGAGAGCAGAGCTGCCAGCACTCGGGTGGGAGGGAGGCACTGACACAAAAAACAGGAAAGAAAGATCCGTGTAGGTCCTTCTTTACCATCATGAGGAGCAGCAGCTGATCAAAGATCTGCAATTCACAAAGTTTTTCCACAATGGGTGGCTGTCTGATGTCAAAAGGAATACTCATCACCTGGTAGGTAATGTGTAGCCTTCCTAATTTACTATTTCAATAGAGGAAAAAGTGGTTCTTTCTTTTTCTTTCTTTCTTTCTTACTTTTTCTTTCTTTCTTTCTTTCTTTCTTTCTTTCTTTCCATCTTTCTTTCTTTCTTTCCATCTTTCTTTCTTTCTTTCTTTCTTTCTTTCTTTCTTTCTTTCTTTCTTTCTTTCTTTCTTTCTTTCTGTCTGTCTGTCTGTCTGTCTTTCTTTCTGTCTGTCTTTCTTTTCTTTCTTTCTTTCTGTCTTTCTTTCTTTCTTTCTTTCTGTCTTTCTTTCTTTCTTTCTTTCTGTCTTTCTCTCTTTTTTCTCTTTTTCTTTTCATTATTGTGGAGGGGGAGAGGCAGGTTATGGGATATCTTGTATGAAATATCATTTTGATACTCTGGATGGAAGTGAGGGAAGTCCAGTTTCAGATGCAAAAGGAGTGGCATTTGCTTTTATCTGAGTGTGCAGAAGCACATTAACTCAGAGGTAGTTTTGCATCCTGCCTCTCTACTTTTGCAATGAGTTTCTTCTCTGGTATCAAGACTAATTTTTCCATTATCTGCTCCCCAAAGTGCCCAGATCAATTAATGATTCAAATTCTTCTCTTTCCACTCTTGTTGATATACTGTTCTATATGTCTGGACAAGCCCTTGTGAAACAAATCAAACTGGTAACTCCTGCACTCTTCTGATCTCTCTCTCCTTCCAGTCCAGTGCAAGCATTTATCCCTTCCTTGCATGTCTTTTCCCAAATTTGTAAGGAAGAGCATCAGTATATACCTGCATTCAGATGGATTCTTCTAATTTTCCTGAAAAACAGCTTTTACACTGTGTTTAACACAATTATGTGCTTCTGTCTTCTTGGCACTGGAATAGGTAATGTGGCTGTCTGTTATACTGATATTATACAGCCACTGTCTTTCCCTGTGTAAGGGAATCACATAATCACTATTACAGAGGGAACTTGCCTTCTAGTTTTCTGCATGGTGACATTGCAACCCATCAAATGGCAATCTCTGAGAAACCTATGCTGACCTGGAAATTTCCTCCAGAGGTTGTGATAGATTAAGTTTTGTCATTTGAAGTGATTCATGCAATTTGCAAAAGCCAAGACCATTAACTCTATTCTTTACTAATTTTTTTATATTAATTTGTCCAGAATAGATGTTGTCTTTACTGATCTGTAGGTTCCTGGATTTCCACTTAGGGACTCTTGAAAAAAGTGTTATTGTCGCACTTACAATTTTCTAATCTCCAGGTACCAAAGAATTTTTTAAACGGTGATGTACTGAAGCCACTTAATTCAATTATTTCATTGACTGAATTTCTTTAAATCTCTTGGGATTAAGTGTGGCAGTTGTTGTTTATTTTGTTTGTTTGTTCTGAAAAGTCCTTTGTTGCTGCCTCACTTTGAGATGGCACTTTTGATATATCCATCCATAGAGAAGAGTTCTGAAAATGTTGCAAGCCCTCCCACTGTGAGCACATACACAAAGGATTTACCTGTCTTCTGATAAGGCCATATTTTCTGCTGTCCCTTATTCCAGGTATATTGAGGTAATGGCTGATTATTCATTTCTCATGCCCCTTGTGAGCTATTCCTCTCTGTTCCTAGCAGCCCTCTGTGCTTGTTTTTCACATTTCTTCTATCTCTGTTTGTGACACCATCTATTCTACTTCATAATGAAACTACGGTTTTCAAAAGGTGTTCTTCAACAATTTCCTTTACTGTTCCATTTGGTCATATTGTCTTTTTTCCTTTCATTACATTTTGCTTGCTTTGTAGCACATTTCTTCTGTGCTTCTTTCCTGGGGACAAGCAGTCATTTGTGTTTAAAAATGATCTCTTGACATCTTGCTCAGTAGTGATATTGGCATATAAATTGGGAGTGGCTGTCTTAATCTCTTACTTTTCCATTTACTACCATGTAGCTTTTCTAGTCTGCCTTCACATATCAACATCAGTGTTTAGTATTCTGAAGGGCCAGTTAGTAACATACAACCCAGTCCTCTGCTGAGGCCAAGAATGGCAGCCATTTCCCTTCCATGTTAATCATTGCAAAAATAAGACTCCTAATCCCACTGGACCTGCTTTCTCTTTACCCAGAGCACTACACTTGCATTTTCAGTCTTTCCTTATATCCCTGGTCTCACAGTGTCCCATTTGCTGTCTGCAAGTCTCCAGTACGATAATTAAACTGATGTGCTCATGACAAGTTAGGAGTTATGGCATTCATGTGGAATATAATTTACTCTGATCCTTCATTTTCTTATCTGTGCCTCATTTAGATGGCCATGATCTGGGATGCAGAATTCCCATGGCAGCACCTCTATGAATTCCTCCTGCCAAAACAGACTCATTATTACATCTTCCCCACTCTTCATTTCAAGAAGTCAATTCTAACTATCACCACTTTCAGCTGAAAAAGTGTTCAAGAGTTTTCTATGTGCCCACAAATACGTTTATTGGCTGGAAAAATTGTAATGGTGTGAGATACTTAAATGAACAGGAAAGTTTCCATGGAGCAAGCAAAGGACTGGGTCTTTCTTTCATGAAGGTCAAATACATTAAAAGGCTAGAGACATGAAACAATGGAGTCTCCTGCTCTAGTTCTTACTGTGCACTGTAGAGGTGCAGGCTTAAGAATGACAGTTAGCACAGAGAGTGAACAAAATCTACCTGCAATATTCCCAGATAAATTTGCATTTTCTGTGCCACGTATGCACCATGGCATGTTCTTATTATAACAATGTGTGACAGTTTTGTAATTGCTTCACCATCCTGAGGCAACCAGTGAACACAGTGAGGAAGAGGATGAGATTGAAAGACAGAATATTCATGAAAGAACGTGAAAGAAGGAATTGAGAAAGAGACAATACCCATGGCAGAACATCCATGAAAGAATGTCAAGGTGGGCCTCTGTAAATATGAATATATAACTTTTCTTCGGATTTTTTTAACACCTTATGACAAACAGAATCACAATGGTAATGAATAAGTAAGACATGCTCACATCTCTGAGTTTTACACAGGATTTCTGACCCATACACTGGCAAAGTGTACTGTTTGCAAGAGCTGCTCAGTCAAAACACATAGAAATTACTTGCAAGTAGAGTTTTGAAAGAAAACTCACCAATAACTACTAGAAATTCTTCAGGTTTTATTATTTTTTAACAGTACCTTAAAAAAAACTTTTATAATTGATAAAAAACTTATACAAGATATTTTTCTTTTTATAACTTGGAAAAGCAAATAACTCAGTAGTGTGTTAAACTGTAGTAAAATTAGTTTACTGTTCTGAAGTAAGTAGCTAAAAAATTAGTATTTATTATTATTGAAATAATTAGTTAATATTAACCATTAATAGTGTTTTGATTAATGTTAAGGTAATGCAATTTCGTGATTTTTCTAATCTAAAAATTTCAAATTAATTTCTAATGTAAAAATTCAAATCTAGATGTTACAGAAATCATCACTATGATATTTAATTTCTAAGAGAGTTGACTTATTCCCCACCACACTCCTCCCTCACTGTTGTAAAAGTCTTACTGTGTTACCAATATATTGACTGATGCAGATGATATTAAACAAGTTAGAAGCTGGCATCACTTGAGAATCACCATAAAAATGTGAAATTTAATTTAAGGTCCAGAGGCATGATATAGCAAGACTGCTTCTGCTGGCCATGTTGAGAAGATAGGATAAAGTAGGATAGGATAGGATAGGATTAGGATTAGGATAGGATAGGATAGGATTAGGATTAGGATTAGGATTAGGATTAGGATTAGGATTAGGATAGGATAGGATAGGATAGGATAGGATAGGATAGGATAGGATACGATAGGATAGGATTAGGATAGGATAGGATTAGGATAGGATTAGGATTAGGATAGGATTAGGATAGGATTAGGATTAGGATAGGATAGGATTAGGATAGGATTAGGATAGGATAGGATTAGGATAGGATAGGATAGGATAGGATTAGGATAGGATAGGATTAGGATAGGATAGGATTAGGATAGGATTAGGATTAGGATAGGATAGGATTAGGATAGGATTAGGATAGGATAGGATTAGGATAGGATAGGATAGGATAGGATTAGGATAGGATAGGATTAGGATAGGATAGGATTAGGATAGGATAGGATAGGATTAGGATAGGATTAGGATAGGATAGGATAGGATAGGATAGGATAGGATACGATACGATACGATACGATACGATACGATACGATAGGATAGACCTATTTGGTGGATGAGTAACTGGCTGGATGGATGCAGCCAGAGAGTTGTGGTCAATGGCTCTATGTCCAGGTGGGGCTGGTGATGAGTGTTGTCCTTCAGGAAAACTGTCTTGGAACCAATGCTCTTTAATATCTTCATCAATGACACAGACAGTGAGATCCAATGTGCCCTCAGCAAGTTTGCAGATGACACAAAGCTGAGGGGCACAGGTGACACAACAGAAGGACAGGATGCCTTCCAGGGAGACCTGGACAAACTTGAGAAATGGGCCAATGGGAATCTCATGAAGTTCAGCAAGTCCAAGTGTGGGGTGCTGCTGCTGGGTCAGCACAGTCGTAGACATGAGCACATACTGGTAGAAGAACACACTGGGAGCAGCCCTGTGGAAAAGAACTTGTGCATCTTTGTGGATGAAAAGTTGGACATGAGCTGGCAAAGTCAGTTCAGAGCCTCAAAAGCCCAGGATCCTGGGCTGCATCCAAAGCAGCATGAGCAGTACATCAACGGAGGTGATTCTTCCCCCCTACTCTGCTCTCATGAGACTCTACCTCAGCTCCAAGATCCTCAGCACAAGAGATACATGGATCTGTTAGAACTGGTCCAGAGGAACGCCATGAAGATGATTAGAGGGATGGACCACCTCTCCTACTAGTCTGAGAGAACTGGAGTTCTTCAACATGGAGAAGAGAAGGCTCCAGGGAGATGTTATTGTGGCCTTCCAGTACCTGAAGGGGGCCTATGAAAAGGAGGGAGAAGGACTTTTTATATAGGCAGATAGTGACAGGACAGAGGACAATGATTTTAAACTGACAGAGGTCAGCTTCAGATTAGATGTTAGGAAGAAATTCTTTACTGTGAGGGTGGTGAGGCACTGGAACAGGTTGCCCAGAGCCACTGTGGATGCCCCATTCCTGGAAGTGTTTAAGGCCAAGTTGGGTGAGACTTCCAAGTTGGAAGTCCCTTCCAACCCAAGCTGTTCTATGATTCTGTGAGTGAAATGGAATGAAATAGAACAGAATAGAATACAATAGAATATATTTCTGTTAGAATGGACCTTCAACAACCATCCAGTCCAAACACCTGACCACTTCAAGGCTCACCAAAAGTTAGAGTATACTATTAACAACATTGTCCAAATGCCTTTTAAACATTGATAGGTTTGGCCATCAACCACCTCTCTAACAAGCCTTTTGTAAAGAACTGCTTCCTAATGTCTAGTCTGAACCTCCCCTGGTGCTAATTCAATATTAAATTAATTTAAATTAAATTAATCAATCAAAGTGACATTCTGTGTACAGATGAAGTTGTTATCAGCTGGGTCTCGTTATATATCTCATGCTAAAAGGAAATTCTCTACATATGTTTAGATCCCTACATTCTCACCAGATGGAAACAGACATTCAAGAGAGAAATGCTTTTTCTTATATACTGTTTTGATAAACTCTGGTTTGCTAATGAATTAGCAGAGTTACTTCTTAGATCCTTTCAAGATAATTGCTACAAAAACCAAATGGAAATTGTAATTTGGGTATATTTCTTTAGATTGAAACATCTCTTTTTCACAAATTTTTAAATTTTTCCTGATTTTATTACAGTATCAGCTTTGAAGCTTTTATAATGAAAAACCTACTTACCACAAAAGTATATATTAAATAAATAAATAAATGAATACACTGTGTTTGGCTGACCCTGGCTGAATGCCAGGTGCCCACCCAGCCATTCTATCATTCTCTTCCTCAACAGGACAGCTGGTACAAGATGTAATGAAAGGTTCATGGGGCAAGATAAGGACAGGGAGAGATTACCCAGTAGTTGCTGTCATGGGTGAAACAGACTTGACCTGGAGAAATTAACTGGAGCTACCTCAGGTTGGCTACATTGGACACGGGGGAAGTTTATGGCATCTTCTCAGAGAAGCCACCTCTGTAGCCCCCACCCCACGTTACCAAAACCTTGTCACACAAACCTGATACATGTATACAGACAAACAACATAAAAAATATAAAATTAATTAATAGTTAATAAATAACTTCTTTTGTATAAATATATATATTTAGAGACCTGCAGAGCTTAGCATCTGGCGAGTTTATAGGCTGACACATACTTCAAGGAAAAGAACAAAGGACAAAATCTCAATTTCGAGCATTTGACAGGCAAGAATTTTAGCACAGAGAAATTCCTTCCTTTGTTTAAATGTTAGTGTTTTGTCATCCAACCTTGCCCACAAGTCTAAACATTTTGAAATTTGTAAGAGGCTTTCCCTGCCCATACTATGCCAAACAGGAAGACAAAATGCCACAGGAATGTACCTGTGAGAGCTCACTCCTAAGGACTGCCTGTAAAAATATGTTACAGGAAGACCAGCTTTGTACTCAGCATTCAACCTGTGATCTTCTGAAATCATTCCAAATGCACACACACAAAAGTGGGGTACATAACCGGCACTAAGCATTTTATGGCTGCTGCTGCAGGGAGTAAGAGGTCTGCTGTGCTCAGGACCTGTTTGGGCAGATTACACAGAAGCAATACCTGCTGCAGCTAGAGGAGGTCTCAGATCTTCTGTGACCAACAAGATAAAACCAGTAGTACTGAGACCAGATAAATGGGTCTTCAGTGCATGATCAAGCTGTACCTCTTAAGGAACTGGCAAACAACCACTCTGAGTAAATACATTAGGACTTGAAGTTATTCAACACTAACACAAATCAATAGGTGGGATCCAGCAAATGGGAATAAAACAAGGATTAGTGTAGGTGGACAGCTGTATGTTGAATGTTGACACCAGCAAACACACAAAAAAAATTGAAATGTGCTAACAAAAACCAGAAAAAAAATCATCTTAAACAATGCTTTTTACTATCTGATAAGGTTATGAATATTAACACTGTGGTGGGTTGACCTTGACTGACCACCAGGTGCTCACCAAACTGTTTCCTCACTCCTGCTTCTCAACAGGATTTGGGAAAAAAAAGGTGACAGAAATACCATTAGTCAAGATAAGGACTAGGAGATCTCTTACTAGTTACTGTCAAGGGCAAAACAGACTTAAATAAATTAATTTATTGCTAATTAAATAGATCAGAATAATGAGAAATTGAGGATTGCCATCAGTTCATTCATGTTGTCTCTGCTGCTCCTTCCTCCCCATGCACTTCCCTTGTTCCGGCATGAGTTCCTACTCCATGGAAAACAGTCCTTCTCAACCTTCTCCAGTATAGGTCCTCTCTGTGGAGTGCAGTTCCTCAGGAACTGGCTGCTCCAGCATGAGTCCCCCATGGGATCCCCGGTACTGCCAGTAAAATTGATCCTGTGGAGGCTCCTCTCCAAGGGCTGCAGTTCCTGCCAAGATCCTGCTCCAACACGTTCTCCATGGGGTCACAGCTTCATTCAAGGACTGAGCTGCAGTGTGGATATATCTCCACTGTGACTTCCATGGGCTGTAGGGACACAGCTGCCTCACCACGGTCTTCTGCAGGGGCTGCATGAGACTCTCTGCTCCGGTCCTTGGAGCACCTCCTCCCCCCCCTTCTCCACTTACCTTGGAATCTGCAGGGCTGTTTCTCTCACATATTCTAACTCAGCTCTCATGGCTGCCATTGTGCAGTTTTTGCTTGACCTTTATTTAATTCATTATTCCAGAGGTGCCACCACTGTGCTGATGGGCTCACTGTTGGCCAGCCATGGATCCATTTTGGATCTGGCTGGCATTGGGTCTGTTGATATGAGGGAAGCTCATCCCAGAAACCATCCCGACAGCCACCCCACCTGTTACCAAACCTTGCCACGCAAACACAGTATAAGCTTGCAGGTTCCTTGTCTGAATGTATCTTTCAGGTTTCCCTTCAGAATCAGGACTAAGAGATCACAGATGTCATGCCTTGGTGCCAAGAAAGTGTTTTTCCAAGGCAAGTAGCCATTTCCTTTCCTTCATTCATGATACAAGGTAATTTGAGTATGCTGTGATTGGATGATTTTTTTTTCACTTACAGTTTCCACAGCAGATTATTGTGACTCTAGGTATGTGAAAAAAAAGTGTGTCTCAGAACTAACCCATTCATATCCAATATTCATCTGATATTTAAAATCCCATTAGCGTCCCTTTCTTATCTACTGCGAACTGTTTAGTGTTAACTGGTGTCTTACAGTGTTGGATGTGTGCGCTCAGCTGGGCAGCTGCTCTTCCAACAAGCTGTCTGCCTGGACCTCTCCCACAAAGGTCATCACCCAGTCATGTTGCCATAGCACCAGCATGTTGACCTTTCTTTTCTTATTCATGTGTATACTACAGATCTGCCATCTAGTTCTGTGCACAAAGATTTTTGCTCTACAACATGATTCACTAAAAATAAATACGAATGTGTCATAGGTCTGTTCTGAGGAAATCACCTCATTATGCAGTTTCTCCTAACACAATCATAAAATCCTTTTTCCTGCTCAGTTCATTGCCTTTTTTTGATTATTAAGACAACAAGCCAAATTGGGTAGAATAAACAAAGTGTCTGTGGTAAAAAAAGTGAGAATCCACACTCAAAATTAGGGCCAGAGACAATATGTTGTATATGTGTATAAATATTTGCCAAAAGACTTTCAGTTTTGAAATCTGAGATAAGACACTGAGAGAAAAAGCCATGCAGCTGTAATTTTGTGTATCTTTGCAAAATGAAAAAATAAACAAGCCTGGACTTACTCAGATTTACTGCTAGCACCAGCTGCTGTGACCTTCTACTAAAACAGGAATGACACACTACATTTTTCAAATTCTGGTGATGATTACAACTAAGTCAATACATAGCTGGGTTCATAATAGTACTGAATTTCCAGAAAATTAAGTTTCATAGAGAAACTATGCAAGCAAAACCAGTGGATGCTGACATATTTTAATCCAAGCAATTCAGAAATTTAGCCTGTGTTGAGTTATTAACATCCCTTAAAGGTCAGATTAAGAGAAAATCAGCAGAGCTGACGGAATATTTTAGAGTGTAGCTCAGACTACTTGAGCTCCGGAAGCAGCAGTTTCCATCTTTTATGCTTCCGGATATCTTGTGTTTTCTACATGCACACATTTTGTATCCAGCTGTAAGGTTTCCCATGTGGAAAAGGAGATGTTGCTCAACAATCTTATCAGAGGAGTGCTTTGATATTACATGTGGAGGAGTTTATTACCTCTTTCACATTCCTATTTTATCACATATATATGCACCCATCTACATGTCATTAACTGATAGGGAAGAGGAATGTTCAGGTGGCTCCCAATGAAGTGGTCTTCAGGTAACCAGGTGATGTGATTTCTGAGTGCTGGAAGGCTCCCCCTTGATGAAGGTGGGGAGAGGAGAGAGGCTGGCATAAGTTACCAGACAAGATGGATTTCTTTTGTAGTGGGACAAACACAGAAAGATGGGAATGCCAGTTTTTCCTAGTTCTGTGGGAGCCCAAGAGGACAACACAATGTTCTTTGAAACTTCAAACTGATGATTTTAGTTTTCCGCTGTGGAATACTCAAATATGATGCACCACATGTCTTAGGTTCCACACATATGCTTACCTTTGGGTTGCAGCTTATCAGCCTTTACCCACAGTCAGTTTGGAAAGTTCCCCCAGGTAAGCAGTCTTTACCATACATAGCCAGAAAGCTGCAAGCAACAAAACCCAGGCACTCGAGACAGCAGAAGAAAGCTGGAGGGTTTAGAAGTCATCTCAGTAGCATTCTCTGGGGGATAGCTGCAAAGTTCATATGATGCTAAGATCATTTAAAAGACAGAAACCTAAGTAGTTGTGGGCAGTGCAATTAAAAAACAATTCCTCAGCTCTAGGACTTGGCTGAGTCATAAACAGCGTGCCCCCAGCCTCAGAACTGCATGAGGGACACACATAGATAAATAATGTTTGTTCTGCTGAGGATGTGAATAAATGTCCTTTTCCTAGTACTTTTTAAAACCTCTCTTACAAAAACTTACAGTAAATACCTGGAACTGGTAATTTTTTTACAAAAGAACACTAGACGGGCCAAATGTACTAAGGTAGTAGCAGTAAAGAGGAAGAGCACTTTACTTAAAGAGCTGGACAAAGTCTGGAGAGAGAAAGAGACTTATCAATGCTTAAGAAATGTTGACTTTTTTCTAGGTTGCTACAAACCCATGTTTGAAAGCAGACTTCCAAAGTGATTTTGGCTTGGAAAACTTATGTGAGAGGTTGTGCTAAAGAACTTGTTTTCCTGGTTTTTTTTCTGCCATAGTCTATCTCTGAGCTATGTTTGAGAAGAAAGATTTGTGTTGTATGATGTTTTGTGTAATTTCTGCAGTTGTATTTTCAATGGATTTCATGCAGAAAATTTGAAAGGAAAAAATGTTTTCTGCAGTAAGGAATAAATTTTATTAAGTATACAGCTGATAGTCCTGTTCCAAAAAAAAGTAGCGTATTGTTTATCCCGCTGGTAAGGAGAATAACATTTGGTTTAGATTAGAAAAAGAGAAAGTTTAGAAAACATTTCTCATGCATCTGATAATCATTATTAGTGTTGCTGTGATTAGAAGTCCTTGGTTGAAGTTTCAAGGTAGATCTATCAGCATTTATCTCTTAAAGGGAGCAAGTGCTCTGATACCTCTAAGTTTCATTTTGCTAGAAATCAAACAAGAGAAAGTTCTAATTAGAGATGCCTTAGAGTGTGATGAACCAAAAGAGGAGGTTTCACAGTTGAATCTTCACACCTGAAAGTCACAACAGGCTGTGCTGGTCCTGCTCCCTTGTCTACTCCCCACAGGCCACAGATTCCTACCTGCCACAGTGGTCCACCAAAACCTGCCCCTTCAAAGCTATCTCTGCAGAGTCAGGCCAGACTCCTTTTTCAATATTTTATTCAAGTATGGCATAAGTTTGGGGGTTTTTTTAAGTTGTATGGGAAAGTAGGGCCATTTTCCATCAAGTCTGTTCTTCTGAAGAGCGACTCTTTGATGAGACAGAAGTTGCATGACTTCAGGGTCATTCATGTGCCTGACATGTCCCACAGCAAGGTAGAATAACATGCTTCAAAAGTCACAAGCCATAAGAATCAGGCGCCAGGGAGCTCTCCCTTGTGTGTCAAGACATTCCCTTTCCTCAGGGAAAAGGTTTGTTAAATATTCTGTTTTCCTCTTCCTTCCTTCCTTTTGCTTACATAGCTGAGAATACTAACTTTCTAGATGTCAGTTGTTTTTTCATTCCCTCTGTTTATGGGATTTTGCCAGGCCAGAGAAGCTTTCACACTCCCAGAGCCCCTCAAAGCAAGTGTCCTCCTCTCCTTTTGGGCTAAGAGGAATGACTACAGCAGGACTCAGCATATGGCCCATGCAGGTTTGCTGATCATCTGCTGGGTGCAGTACTTGCTACAATAATGAGGAAGGTAGATTTAAACAGCAGCCGAAGAGAACTGAATGCTCTGGCCCCTGTAATTTCTCCTCTGTTCTATACAATATGTTTGGTTTCTGCACCTTGTAGGGAGGTTGATTTAGTGTTTGCTGTGCTAGTAACTGTAGGACTAAACCCTGTGTGGACACAGATGGAAGATTGCTTTCTTTGTGGATGTGAATGAGGGTTAGGTACTTTCCTGTTGTCTGAGACCAAGATGTTCCTGATCCAACATAGAGATAAGATTTTAGATGCATTTATATCTAAATTTGAAGAGCCTGCGAAGCTTCCAGGTTAGCTGGCAGCTAAATGTTGTTTTTCTGAACAGCAACGCGTAACTTAGGTGTCTAAAGTACATTTTGGGTCTGGAGGTAAGTTGTTTGAGCTAAATGTTTGCATTAACCAGTTGGGAGCAAAGGTTTCCCTTCAAACACATACCCCTGTGTTGATATCTGTCTGCTTAGACTTCTTACAATTTGAATATTATTTCTTCCTCGGATAGCTGAAGGTTTTTGAAAATAACTGGTCCTTAAAAATAAGTGTTTGGTTAACTTCCAAAACCAACCAAAAATTGGTACAGACAACTTGCAATAGAGTAGAGTTGGAGACATGCAGTGTCATGAAAACAAACTGGACTTTGCAGGTAAGAAGCAGTTCAGTAGACCAGCACAGAACTGTCTGGGGAACTTGCTCTGATCATGGATCCTGTGTGCAAACTACAGTGTTGCTAGGTGAGAAGATTGGCTATACATTTTGGAACAGGTTATTGTTTAATCTTGGTTTATTTTTTATTAGAGTGTAGATAGTTAAACAAGATTAAATTAATTTGATCAAAACCATTGAGGATCCAATGCTTTCCAGTGGCCAGATATCACCTAAACCATCCGAGAGTCTGATGGGCCTGACTTATCTCACCCAGAGCCACACACTATTACAGTGAGTTTTTACAGAGCATGGGAAAACTGTCCAAGGCCTTTTGTTGATTCTGCTGCCTCTTAACGCAATTATCAATTAAGGAAAGGAAAAAAGAAAAAAAAAAGAAAGAAAACAAAAGCAACAGGTACCATACAAGAAGCCCATGACCAGAGGACAGACAATGTGGAGAATATCAGCAGTCAAAATATCTGGGAGGCAAGAGAGAGGTGAAGTATTATTGCGCAGAGAGCACGTAGTAGCACAGTTTTCACAAAAATCAGAGGAAATTGGTCATCAGATTTTTCTCCTCAGCAAATCAGGCTGCAAATGGGATTCCAGAGTCACTTCAACATACTTGGTTAATCACTCTCTTCATTGCACTGCAGGAATTAAGGGTATGACTGGATGATTACTTATAATCTTTTACTTACCTTTAAAATAGGGCAGAAAGATACCTTTTTGGCATTGCCCGTGAAGCATGTAGGTCCACTTTAACATGGCTCCAACATTTAATAAAAGCTGTGGTGACAAGCAAGTATTGTATGAGTAATTCTTTTTAGGAATCCCGCATCCTGAAATTATAAGTGTACCTGTTTATAAATTAAAACCAAGATCAAAATCTTCTTCCAAAAGAGATAATTCTCTAGCTGAAACTTACCTAAACTTTGAATATTTGGGAGTTTGTTTTGCGTTTGTCTTTTTTTTTTTTTTTTGCTGGTGGCTTTTTTGGTTTTTTTGGGGTTTTGTTTGTTTGTTTGTTTCTTTGTTATGAAGGGCTTTTTGGTGTTTAGTTGATTTTTTTGTTTAGTTCATATCTGTTTGTTCAAATCCAAATAACAGCAAACTTTCTCCCACTGAAATTGGAATTTTCTTGATGTAACAAGACACTGTCCTCTCAATTGGTTGCACTCCTGTCATTCCGGCTTCCATCACTAGTACCAAAAAAATTGGAGAAGTGTAAGGAACAGTGTACTTTGTGAAACATGAGGAGAGAGTGAAAAAGTAAATGTATTTGACTTTAGGGTACCATTTTTTCCATTTATTCTCACACAGGAAAGTCATCAGGAGCTTCTAATAATGCACAGCACTATTACTTTTTTTTAATGCAAAGCTGACTTGCTAGAATTAAGAAATATATGCTTTTATATTTATGTGTTTTGTAACTGGGGAAAAAAGGTATCTTTGTCCAGAAGAGGTAGAATGAACCCTGTTCTGCTTGCATAAAAATATTTACCAAGAATATTTGATACCTAAACATTACTTTACAGGCATTAAAATTTACAATCCAGATTATTTAAAAAAGCTATTTATGGGGTGGCTTGGACCTGGTGACCTGTTTTCTTATTATTAATCTCTGTAGAATTTAGATTCACAAGGAGTTTAAGGAGGCTTACATTTGTTTTACTCTAGATGTTACAAAAAATGCAAATTTAAAGAAAACTATATAAAAAGATATATTGGTTTTCTTCCAGACTTAAGATGTTGAATAAAGTTAGTTAATCAGTGCTAAGATCATCCATCATATCTCTGAGTTTTCTACCAAAAGTATAATTTCATGGAGTGTGAAGTGTATTATGTAAAGGTGCCATGTATGAAAACTATAATATTTAATCTTTTACATTTTTATACAGTTAAATTTAAAAGGAACCTATGAAAACACTCTAGTCCTTCCTCCTTACTAGGCAACTGAACATTGACAGCTCCTCTATAATCATCAGCAAAACCAGCTTGTACCTAAGAAAAGGAGAGGGGATATCTCCATTTGAAGAGACTGTAATGTTTGCTAAGGAGGATGAGTTATGAGATAGACCAAACTCCTCTCTCTCAGGAATTGCAAATCCAAAATTAAGGGGCCCCAATTGAGGAAGTATGGAAAAAAGGAAGAAATAACAACCCTTTATTAAAATATATATGTATGTTGGCAAAGACAGTAACAGAACACAAAAACAACCAGACAATAGTCCCCTTCAAAAAAAACCCCAAACCACAGTCTGAACACTTCTCTGTCCTTCAGCGCAGTTCCAATCCCGGCCGGCAGGGGGCGCTGTTGGATCGCTGGAGGTGCAGAGCCTGCAGTGCTCGGTGTTGCCCTGCAGGGGGCGCTGTCGGGCTCTGGCGGTCACTGTGGGGGGGTCTCAGATCACGGGAGAAGCCGAAAAATGCGGACCCTCCCCCAATGGAAGAAGAGGAAAACAAAGGCAGTCCACCCCCATGGAACTCACTGTTGTCCTCGGCTGACAGTGTTTCAAGGCTTCTCCTTTTCTCCCAGTGAGCACAAAACTCTCCAATGAAATCGCAGCAAGTTCGGGCTGGAGGTAGGGGCAGCATACAAGGAAGCCAAGGCAAGTGGTCAGAAAATGACCAGGTCGAGAGCAAGAAAAATGGCCTCAAAGCTTTTTTCAAAGCACACAGACTCCCCCGTCTCTGTAGCAGAGAAAACCCAAACTGTTCCCCCTTTTCACATTATAGAATTAGCCAAAGCCAAGTGAAGACATACTTCAGCTACAATAGGTGTGTTTGTTGTCATTTCCCCTCCATAAAATGGGCAAACCTCTGTTCCAAGCTTAGGTCTCATGCTATTTCAGCAGCAAGGCCTCCCATTTTGTATTATAACTGCAGATGAAGGACCAATATAAATAATACAAGATTCATTACTTCTGCAAGTTAATTAGCCATGGAGTCAGATGATGTTGAAGAGCAGTAGCGTTTTTTTGCGACCTTCTGCCTTTCTTCTGTTTTCAGGGGGCCTTTAGAAAATAGATCCGTAGATCAAGCTTTTGATGACTAGAGTTTTGCTGGATTAGAAACTTGTCCAACAACCTTCATATCAAAAGACTAGGCTAAGCTTCAGTGTGTCTTTTATTAGGTTGCACTAAACTTTCTAGAAAATGCTTTGGTTTGCAAAACACACTGTAGAAATCTTACAGCTTGCAGTCCACAGAGACAACTCTTGCTGACTGAATACATACCAAATCATCACACTAGTTAATGTATAACCAGACAGCCCAAGTCTTGTTCCTTCAAAATGTCACTTAAAATGTCATAAAAGTGGTTTGTAGGCCATTTGCTAAACAATGACCTGAAGTGCAAATTTATGACATTATGAACAACAGAGAAATTTTTCAGAGCACCAGAATTCATTTTTGTCTTCAGATGCACCAATTCAAGTCTGAGCTCCTCAAGATGCTGAATTTGTTTTATCATACTTCATTTCTTTAGTGCTTAGCCCAGTGGGGTACTGATGTTGATAGGATGCCTGGAAGCATAATCATAACTTAATCAAATTGTATACAGGCCCTTGATGTTTATATGAGCAGAGTAAAGAGCACAGGAAGGGAATAAGATGGCTCAGATTTGCTTTTAGTGCATTTTGCATTTCACCAGGAAATTAATGGTGACATTACAAACTTTCAGAGTCTTGTAAATTGTTCTTATTGATGCTGTGTACCTAAACCTATCCTCAATAATTTTAGCTGCATAAATGCCTTATCCCATATTGGCAATAGCAAAGAAAAATGCAGTAACCAATCAAGTATTTTCAGAACTTGGAAAATAGTTCACAAGTGTTACAAAAATAATTTGTGAAATCATAAAGCAGAAGCAAAAAATGTCCTGTCTGAATTCAGCATATTTAAGAGCTTTTCCAAAGATACGTTAAAAAGTGTTTGCTTCAGGTCAGTCAAATTCCATGTTGCTTTTAATCTTAATTTGTATTATGGGAGTACTCCACAGCCGTGGTTAAGCAGAGGGCTCTTCTGCCCTGGGCAAACACGGGGTGAAAAGCTTGTCTTTCCCTAGAGTGTAGGGTAACAGTGAGGATTTGAGACAAGTGGACTGCATAAACCAGGCATTAGCTTCCTAGAGATCCTTCTCCATTATTTTTATCCTGAATGACAAACCTTGGAGTCTGTCAGTGTAAATTTGGCAGCTCTTGAAGTGAATAACTGAATGATCACAGGCACACTTCACTTTACCTACTAAGGTTATTTTGTCCTGAGCATCATTTTCTGAATTTCTCTGCAGTTTGTTTATTTTTCATCATTCTATATAATTTTTACATGGCAACTAAGAGAATAAATAATTTGCAATTCGTCAGCCGCAAAATCAGTCGCAATCCTCCCTCCAACTTATTTTTTAATTTTGTGCTGTTACTACTCGGTGTGGTCATCTGTTTTTTCAGATAAAATTCACTCTAAATTATGCTTTACTTAACCTGCACATGTTGGTGTTCCTTAATGCCAAGAAACATTTGTTTTGAGAACCTTTTATTATCTTCATTTGTAAGCTACTGTCTTAATCATTGATTTCACATGAAGGTAACCTGATCCTCACTCTTATATCCCCTGATGCTTGGAACACAGCTTTGAGTTGCACATTGCTCAGGAGACTGTTACAGCCATTTAGAAAATATTATGGCTAAAATTTAAACATCTGTATGAAATTATTTATTGTGGTTGTCAACAATTTGGACCTTTCACTGACAAAATATTAAGACATGGCAAATTCAACCAGAGGCAATTACAAGCTTCCTATCTAAATTCCACCTGAGAATTCCAATGGGATTTTTAATATCTCCCCTTTTTAAATTAGTGCTTTGAAGAGATAAGATACTCAGGATGAATGTCATTTGTTCCTCAAGGCAATTTTTCTTTCTCTTCCTCATTTCAAACATTTCCCTGTTGCATATTTTTGTTTCATGAGTCAAGCAGAAAATTAAGGCAGTCGGAACTTTAACTAGAGTCTAATAAAGACTGTTTCCTTAGTCTGTGTCTGTTATGCCCTTGCTTCTCAAATAGAGTGGTAGCAACAGATACTTTTTACAGAAAAAAACCCAAAAGACTGGGTGTTTTTTCCTTTCTTTCTTTGTGGGAAGAGGAGGGAAAAGAAATAAGGGCTGCCACATATCATGCTTTGAGACAGGCTTTTCACCTTAGAACTTAACAACTAGTGATTAAAGGCGTCAAGTAGATAGATATGTATGACATCTGGGGATGTTGCCTAATGAAGGCTTCTATTTAGGAGTAAGTGTAGACTAGAATTGATGCATGGATATTAAACAAAGCATATACATGAGCTTCCAAGCAACTGTGTCCCATCCATGTGGTCAATTCTGCCTATGGAATTAAAAAGAAACTGTTCTATCAGTGGTGCTTAAGTAAAACGTGTTCTCGTACATGTCTTGCAGACATACATTGAGAGAGGTCTGTGTATTGTATTTCTAATTCTTCTAGAAAGAACACAGAAAATACTGTAAGTACTGTTTGTTAATTTTTGTTCGGGTACATGTTGCTTCTCGGTGTAGGTAAAGGTATAACGATTAGTTTTAAAAGTGCAATTTCAAGCATTTTATTATTTGCTTCTGAATCTTACTAATCTACTAGAAAGTGATTTTAAGTTGGGACGTGAAGAAATGCTTTGGGTGTGCATTAACATGATCATCAATTAACAGCATCAATGTACCCTGCGTGCCCTCCCTGGGATTGCAGTAAAATGTCTCTCTGTTCCAAAGTGCCAGAAGGAAAGGCAGTGCCCTTCACAGACATGATTGCCCAGTGCTCTGTCTTCCTGTGCTTCAGTAAAACTGAACAGAAATGGCAAGAGATATTGCCATGGCTTTTTCCTGTCCTATTCTTTCTGCATGCCTCGGACCGGACACCCCATGGTGCTGGGCACAGCAGGACGGGACCCAGGACCAGCAGCCAGTAGAAAAGAGAGTCATGTTTCAAGACCTCTGAGACAGAGCTGAAGGGGTACGCCTCACCACGAGTGGATGTTCACTTCCTGCAACCCAGGTCTAAGCTGGGCAGGAGACACTTCAAAAACACCACAAATGCACCACTTGACCTCACTCCCCCTCTCCTTTGTCATGCTGCTTAAAACAGCAGTTTGGGTTTTGGAGCAGTAGGTGGGGCAGTCATAGATGTGGGTTTACTCTCTCCTCTTCCAGTGGAAAGTAAAAGTCTTCCTTCCAAAGAAAAATATTCATTCAACCATTTGAGAACTTGAGAGAGATTGCTTCCTGTGCCTCCTGGTGAAACCATATAACTGTGCAAAGAAGGAAATTTTCATCTGTCTCTGGAGAAAGACAGCATTGAAGGACCATGACTCTAGTTTACATCAGTTCCATTTGGGAAAGAATGAGTGACATGCACTTGTTACCCAAGCAATAGTAGACATCTCATATGAAAACAGTTAGAAGAAAAAATTTCTCATGATCATATTTTCAGCTTTTAAAAGTTGCCATCCCACTTATAACCTGCAAGGATCTGAGACTCCTGTGTATTAATTGTGATATATGTACCTTAATCAGTCTACACATCTCAAGGAAATTGGCTAAGAGACCATCTTGTCTCTGGATCAAGATGGGAGTTAGCCACGAGTTCAGCCTGCAGCTGCCAAGTTCAGCTAAGCTGGGACAGTGGGGAGATCCGCACAGAGGCACCACTCCCTGCACTGGTGGAGGGTCTTTACTAAAGGTGAGGGTCTAACAGAGGGGAAGTACCTCAAGAGTAAGGTGTCAGGTGTCTTCCATTTCAAAATCTTGACTTCAGGCATTTAAATTCTTCCTATGTCCCATTTTACGTATCAGCTGTGCTAGACCACAGTTTATCACAGAATCATAGAATCATAGAATTACAGAATCATAGAATCAGCCAGGTTGGAAGGGACCTCTGAGATCATCAAGTCCAACCCTTGATCCACTACTACTGCGGTTACTAGACCATGGCACTAAGTGCTAAATCCAGTCTCATCTTAAAAACCTCCAGGGATGGAGAATCCACTACTTCCCTGGGCAGCCCATTCCAACGTCTGATTACCCTCTCTGTAAAGAATTTCTTCCTAATATCCAACCTAACCCCCCCCCGGCAGAGCTTAAGACCATGCCCTCTTGTCTTACTTGTCTTAGCTGCCTGGGAGAAGAGACCAACCCCCATCTGGCTACAACCAGATTCTAGTGTCAGTCAGGTCTTACCTTCCAATGAAGAAAAACTGAGTTCTATCTTTAGCCATGCCTTGAAATAGTGCAACCTTCCAGAAACATAAGCATTTCTGTGCTGTTTAAAATTTGCAAACCTTACAAGTTAATCCTAAACATTAGGATTACATCCTACACACAGTTTGTATTTGTTTCTTACTGTGAAACATTTTTTCTTTTGCAGGCTTAGTTTTTATAACTGCTAATGGTCATTTGAGATTTAAACATGAAAACCTGAGCAAGGACAGCGTCTGGGAAACTTCTGAAACTGATATGAAGACCAGACAAAATCTGAATTAAAACAGGGTGTGTTTGATATACTAGTGGGTATACTATGATTACTTTTCTACTGAGATGAACTAGTGAGCCAAAACTAATACTTTTATTAAATATTCTGGTATTTCCTGGGCAAATGAAACACTGAAAAATAGACGTATCTAAGGACAGTGTTTATTATCTTGATGTTATCTGTTATTTTTTAATTCCCATAATATTTGCTGCATTTTTTTAATTAAATAAGCAAATCCTGGAATTGTAAGACTCTACTTTCTCTATAGGAGCAATGCTCATGATACATATAACAGCTTGCAAGCACAGACTCAGAGAAAGATTAAGGTAAAAGGGACCTCTGGAGGCCATTTAGTCCAATTAGCTTGTAAGTTAGACCAGACTGTTCAGGATTTAGCCAGGTGGGTTTTGAAAAGTCACAGGGATGAAGGTTTTGCAGTATCTGGGCCATGCACCCCTGTGTTCAGTCAGCCTCATGCTGAGAAACCTACATTACTCATTAGGTAAAGCAAAAAATAATGTTTCTTAGCGTAAATGGAACAGTAAATGGAATTAATATAAAATTATACTATCCATTTTTCATTACTTAATTAAAACAAACAAACAAAAAAACCTCAGCCCACACAATCTCCGTCCCCCTCTCCAAAAAAAAACATACCAAGCACATAAGTCATAAAATAAATAGTTCTATCTAGAGTAATACACAGGAATGGCAAGAACTTGACTTTCAAAAAATGCTTGAGAAAAAGAAGATTCAAGGGTAGGAAGGAAGTCTGAAACCTACACTCTCTGTGAACCCTTGTGCACTAAAAGATGTCCAGCAATGAGTCAGCTCCTGCAGGGTGGTAAATGCAGAAACTAAAAAACTGTAAAGAAGAAAATAAGAGCAGGGGAGGAGACATATCCATTTTCACATTCCTAAGCAGCAACAGGACATGCCTTTCACTGAAAAGTAAAAAAGCTCTCAGAGTTAGTAAACAAATAGCAATAAAAACCTATGAGATATTAACTAAAAGAAAGGGGTAAAGTTTGTAACTAGGTCTAAAGAGGTAGGTAAGCCCAAGGCTTGATTTGAACCAAAACCAAAACCTCTGGCAGATAATAACCTGAACCTTATGCCATCTGCTAGAAGAAAGAATGGGACTAGAACTAAAATTGAACAGAACCAGTGAAATGACAAGTGATTCAGTACACTACATGGCCATTTACTGATGTGACAAAAGATGTTCTGAGATACTAAAGACATGGTGGTAAGAATAAAAGTCAGTATATTGCAACATGGTTGCAGGGTTTCAAATGAAATCTCACAGATTCAGAGGATGGTTTTGACTGGAAGTTACTTCTTGATATTGTAGAGTTCAATCCAGCTGCTCAAGCAGGGTCACCTAGAGCAGGTTGCTAGTGACCATGTCCAGTAGGGTTTTGAATATCTCTGTGAATGGAGACTCTACAATCTTTCTAGGCAACTCTCACAGTAAAAAAAAAATGTGTTCAGATGGAATATCATGTTTTAATTTTTGCCCAGTGCATCTTGTCCTGTCAGTCAGCACTACTCAGAAGAGTCTGACACTCCGTATACATGTAAAACGTGTGAACAATAGTTAAGACGGGAAGAATTCAAAGTTAAGCAATCCAAGAAAGGAAAATACCTATGTCATTCTGAGGGATAGAACTGTCAGTAAAAACTGCATCAAAGATTTTTACTCTGCAAGAACATATCATCAATAGCTAGATTATTGAGAAAAATATACCCATAAGAGTCACCATCACAGAAAAGAGAGACATTTCCTGAAAAACAGAGATACTGTATACTAGCCAAATATGAGTCAGGATATTCCAAATCTACTGTGCAGAAACGACACATATAAGAAATTGCAAGGACCCTTTTTGCTGGAAACTATGCAAATACTACTTTGTTTTGAGTCTTATTCTCATTTCCAGGCAATGTGTACACAGAAAAAACAGTGATGTACAAAGATACCTTACTAAGTGCTGTGCAGTATCAAAGAAAGAATAATAACTTCCCCGTAATGACATGCAATTTTCCTTGGAAGATGATATCCTTCCTCCCTTGCAGAAGTTCTTCTGGTGTTCTCTTGTCTTCTCCCCTTGAACTGTATCTCACTTGTAAGTACAAGCTCATCTCCCACCTGTGCACTGACAACTCACAGATCTACTTTCCGCTTCCAATGTCTTTTGGTCCCAAGTAAATTCTTGTCCTGTTTCTTTGATATTATCTAATATTATCTAATATATGCAATAATATCTGATAATATTGTAATAATAATTCTTATGAAACATCAAAAGGAGAGACACTCAAGATCGATTGTGTTGCACAAAAAGTGTGTCACATTTTGAAATTAATCACTAGCTGTAGGTATTTGTCTAGAATATATTGTTTAAAAATATAACTTTTTTTTAAGCATTAAATTTAGCATCCAGAGATCTGCAACATCACTATTCAAAAAGCAGCACGCCCTAACATGAGGGGGAAAATGAAAACAGAGTTGTTCTAACACTAGATTTTGGGATCTGCTCTGGAGAAGTGTGTGGACCCTGCTCACTCACATCTGCCCTGCAACACATCCTTCATCTTCACCAGGTTTCCTACTTGGCCACTGTGCCACTGAGGTGCAGCGGTCCCCTGCAACACGGGTATGGCAGCAGCCTTTAGACCTCCATGTCTGGGAGTTTCCTGGTGGGAGTTTAGTCCATATTGATGACATTTGCTGGCATTTTCACTTCAGAGAGGCACAGATGTGTTTGTTTCTTGTATTTGTTGAATTCTTCTCTGCTGATGTGACTTTGTGATCTATCTGCCCCTCTCACTGACTCATGATCTAGGAGATGGCAATATGCATCACAGAGTTTACAGCATAATACTGACTCATCAGCTGGACAAATGCCAGAAGTTTTCTCAATCCTTTAAAATATTTTTTTATATTCATGCATATTTTGAGCAAAGTATATGTCTGTGGTTTCTTCTGAATAAAGCTCAGATTTGGCCTTCCTGCTGTATTGCTTTGACCTGGAATTTTACCTGCATTAGTTTTTCTCTTTGGTTCAAGGCAAAAACTTAATTTTTCATGGTTGTACCCTATATTACTAATCACTAAAACCCACAAGACCTAAAAGAAAGATTGAATCCTTCCTGAATCCTGGGTCCATCCTACTCAGTCAGAATGTGTACGCACTACTTGTGATAACTTGTTGTTAAATAGTGCAGTTGCAAGACCAAAGTGATGGTCATCAGTCTGGAGCTCCTGCTGGAAGGCAGAGCTCAGAAGTAGTGGCACAAAATTACAGCTAGCCTGCTACTGAGGAACCTCAATTTTTTTTCCAAACTCAAAATTCAAAGCTAATTATTTGCTGTTATGTGCTGGTTTTGACTGGGTCAGAGGTTCGTTTTCTCACATATTAACTTGTATGGGACTATATTTTGGATTTGTGCTGAAAAAACACGGATGTTTCCATTACTGCTGAGCAGGGCTTACACACAGAACCAAGGCCTTTTCTACCTCTCACACCAACCACTCCACCAGTGAGCAGGCTGGGGGTGCACAAGGCATTGGGAGGGGACACAGACAGGACAGCTGATCCCAACTGACCTAAGGAATATTCCATATCATATGGCATCATGCTCTGTACCTAAAGTGAGGGGGATTAGAAGAAGGAATCAGAGTCAGGGACATTCAGAGTGATGGTGTTTGTCTTCCCAAGTCATTGTCACACATGATGGATCTCTGCTTTACCGGGCTTGGCTGAACACCTCCCTGCCCATAAGAATGAATTCCATGTTTTGTTTTGCTTGTGTGTGAAGCTTTTGGTTTTACCAGCTGTTTTTACTTCAACCCACAAGTGTTCTCTTTTTTATGCTTCCAATTCTCTCTCCGATCCCACCAGGAAGGTGTGAGTAATTGGCTATGTGGGGCTTGGTTGATGGCTGGTGTTAAACCCTGACACCTCCATGCCATCAGCTGGCAACTATTTGCCCAGCAAGGAGATCAACTTGTTATGTTGTGACTGCCTTCCCAGGCAATGGGACTTCTCACTGCTTTGTCCTTGTATCCTTCATTCCTTCTTCAGCCTGTTGCTTTCTTGATGACCACCCCAGGTTTTCTGCTCTCCCACATCCCAGGCCTGCCTGTGAGGTCCTGTTCCCTCTAACTGTATCTGTGGCAGTGGTGGAAAAACAGCTCTACGGGTCCTTCCTCCCTCCTACTTTGGTAGGCTTCCTGATGGGGAAACAGAGATGGTGGGTAGAGTGGTATTTCAGCCTTCTCTCACAACCTCTCTGGTCTCTCTTACAGTTGTGGAATAATGTCCGCCTCTTCTTGTCCCCATCCTTTCACACCAAAAGGAAGAGGGACAGGAGAACAGCCAGTTTGAGAGACTTTTCCTTTTGCTGAAAAAAGAAGGTCTTGCTTCTTCAAGTAAGCTCAGACCCTCCATAGCTCTCAAAATCAGTCTACCCTACACATCAGATTCTCTCTATTTTCAAGACCTGATTTTTCCTCTTAGTCAGTGCTGCAGGATAATTGACTAAGGCTTTGAGTCTAAATTCATGCCATCTTTATGTCCCAACAGAAACTTCATTAGATGCTTCTGCTCTCATAAGACACCACTCTCTCAGTCTTCCTTCACCTTGAGTACATATATGAAATCTCGGTACAACAGCCACTGATAATAATGTAGGTAAACAAAGAAGAGCCTTGTAATGCCCTAAAAGAGATCTGTGTGCATATGATATGTATGTGTGTGTCCCTGTCTGTGTAAACACACATATGTGGGTTTATGTATATAGACAATCTCTGAATACAATGCTGAGAAAACAGCAGTGATTCATGTTACCAAAACCGCCCAGTGAGCGTGGTGAGACACAGGAATAGGTTATCAAAAGAAGTTGTGGATGCCTCATCCTTGGAGGTGTTCAAGGCCAGGCTGGATGGGGCTCTGAGCAACCTGGTTTGGTGGAAGGAGCCCTCAACCCATGGCAGTAGGGTTGGAATGAGCTGATCTTTAAGTCCCTTCAACCCAGACGATTCTCTAGTTCCGTGATTCAAAGAATTAAGAACTTTCACATGCACGGCATGTAATTGGTAACAGCCTTTTCTCATTATTTTTAGTTTGACTGTCTCATAGCTTTTCTGCAAAAAATCACCTTACTTGTTTCTACTCTACTATTTTGTTTCCTGAATTTGTCATTATCACACTATGCCCAGTTGTCCACCAGTTATGTTTCATGAACTTGCCTTAAGCCGAAAATATTAAAATTCCCACTTCCTTGTAGCATACCAAGAATACAGCATGGTGTAAACTGATCACAGTTTACAGAACTAATCCCAGTTCAACACATACTTTTTCACAGAGCTTCCTCCAAACTGATTTATTAATCAGTTCACTACAAACACTCCTGGAAGAAATGCCTTTGGATGTCTGTGTGGTCGTCCTTTTTCCATTGGTTTTATTTGGGGCTTTTCTGTTTGTTTTTTTTTTCAATACAGCTTTGAGACCTCCATCGAATCTTTAAAGTAATTTGTTTGTTCCTGCCTGAAGGGAAAATTTTTCCAGCTTCTTCCCACAAATTTCCATGGATTTTCTGTGGAAGTTCCATGAAGATGACTTTCTCTCTTACAGCATTAATCAAGCAGGTGCACTGCTAGGTGCAGAGCAAAATCACAGCACTTATTTTACCCTCTGTACTTTAATTAGTAGCCATTTTCAGAAACTGTGTTGTCAAGTCAGTAACTAAAATATTAGTTTAATTTCATATTTGTATTTCTGACTAAATTTTTTTAGATCATGCAAATGAAATATTGTTCAGGCTTGCACAGAGTACAAGATCAATTCCAGAAAAAGTGGTGTCTACCAGACTTTCTCTTTTGCAGACTGCATGATGTCCATTACAATAATTTCTCTCTTGTTACTCTCTGTGATACGAAATTTGCATTATTGTTCTTGTGGTTTTGCACTTGAGTTTCCACAGAAACCCTATACCATGTAACCTGATGATTGACTTGGAAAATGGACAATGTCACTTTCTCCTTTTTTGAAATGTGAACATCTGTTTACTTCTCAAGTAGCTTCATTAATTGGGGTCCACTAATCCAACAATTCTAAAATCAATTGTCTAGGTACTACTAGCCAATGATCAGAAATATCCATCTTCATTTAGGATGTTCAGGAGGAAAAAAAAGTAAAGGAAGAGAATCAAGACTTAAATTTGTTGGCCTTTCTTCAAACAAGCTTCAAACTCCAACTGCAGATTTATGCCCCTGCTATTGCTTCTAAACTTATGTTAAACATTTTTCAATTTGCTTCTTAGAAAAGTGGTTCCAACTATAACCATTACTCCAAATCAGCCTACAAATACCACTATGTAGAGATCTAAATCTAAACTTCTGTAAGCAACGAAGGTTTTCCCTGGTCAGCAGCCACACTCACATAAGGTTACAGTAGTAAATTAACACTATGCTTATTCCTTCTATCATGGATGATGGATTACTCTCATGATTACATAGTTTGTGTTCAATTTTTACTGCAGTGCCATGAATGCCTCTCCATCATTCAGATGCAGTCCAGAAAGCCAAGTATATCCTGGGCTGCATCAAAAGCAGTGTGGGCAGCAGGTCAAGGGAGGAGATTCTGCCCCTCCACTCCACTGCACTTGCAGTGCTGCATCCAGCTCTGAGGTACAAGCACAGCAAGGACACGGACCTGTTGGAGCGAATCTAGAGGAGGCCACCAAGGGGATTAGGGGAATGGAGCACCTCTTCTACAAGGAAAGGCTGAGAAAATTAGGATTGCTCACTCCTGGAGAAGGCTTTGGAGTGACCTAATTGTGGCCTTCCAGTACCTGAAGGGAGCCCACACCAAAGAATAGATGGAGAGGGACTTTTTACATGAGAATGTAGTGACAAGACTAGGCAGAATGGCTACAAACTGAATGAAGGTAGGTTTAGAGTAGATATTAGGGAGACATTCTTTACTGGTGTGAGGGTGGTGAGGCCCTGGCACAGGTTGCCCAGAGAAGCTGTGGCTGCCCCATCCCTGGAAGTTTCACAGCCAGGTTGCATGGAGCTCTGAGCAACCTGGTCTAGTGAAAGGTGTCCCTGTTCATGGTAGGAGGATTGGGACTGGATGATCTTTAAAGTCCCTTCCAAACCAGGCCATTACGTGATTTGAAAAGTGAATGATTAGGCAGACAGAGTACTTGAGAATTAAGTGATAAAATGAATTATCAGTTTGCATGAATGAAAATAAAGGCTTGTAGGGGACAACCTCATTATTTCCTATTGCTGAAGTATGACTGTACTATGGCTACGTGGTCCAAAAACGCCACAGCAGTGTCAGTCTGGCATTGTGCCTATCCTAGCAAGCATCCCAAAAAATGACATGACAATGCTATTCCTAGAATAGCTTTGCTCAGGGTTGGCTTTCTGCCTTTCACCTCTGACCACTTGCAGAGCTCTGCATCAAATACCAGTGTAAGCAGCAGTATAATCGTAGCTGCTCGGCTATAAACAATCATGTCCATTGTAGTGTGGGTCTTTTGTGTGATTAACAAGGAATTATGTGGTGTGTATTTTTCTAGGTAAAGGAGGGTTAGTGAAATCTCGAAGGAAGGAGGCTTCGAGATGTGAAAGTAACTCTATAGCATAGCATGAATCAATTATAACATTCATAGGTTAATTACAAAACAACTTAAATGTGCTAAGTACAAGAGCAAGTTGTAATACTTGTATAGAACCTGGTCCAAGGTTTGTACCTTATTGTTCAATTGTCCTTCCTTGTTTGTTCAGATGCAGATGGTCTCAGTGTCTTGTTCATTTCTTGTAGTTGTTCTTTATCCTTAAAACCAATCTTGGCAAACATGTTAATAACAGTTCAGTCTATTTCAGAAGAAAAGTGAGCAGGATTAGATGTGAGGATCAGTAGTTTTTGAAGCAATAGCGGTGAGTTTCTCTGTTTTATAGCGTCTTTTGCTTTTTGGCTGAAGGCTTTAAAGATGACCTTTCATTGTGTAGTTTTCTTTGTATTGGAGATTCCATTGTTGGTCCTGTTAAATTTTTTCTGGAATGTTTTACAGTCCCCATTTCTAATAACATCAGTTAGAGCAACTGTAACCAGTTTAATTCAGTCTCTCAGGTAGTTGCGATTTACAAGCAGCTATTTTGCACTCTTGTTGACATTATGTACACTGTTTTGTGATAGCAAAATGTTTTGAGAATGTTTGAATGTAACAAATATGGGGATGTTTAAGATTCTATACTTATTATTTGAATAACATTGTTATGACAATTACATGTATGTGGAGGCATTTGAGAATTTAATAACTTCTAATAACTTTTATTTTTAATAATTCAAACAAAGCTGCTGGGAAATTAATGAAAAATAGGGGAAAAATTTTTAAAGCTGTAGTGTTCTGGTTTTGTGTAGATAAACTTAAATGTTTTTGGTTAAAATGACACTAATTTACATAGTGAAAGGCAATAGCAAAAGCTTTTAGGCAACAAGGAGATTTTTTCTCTTTTTATACCATGAAACAGAAGGTTTCAAGTCCTTTTCTTTATCTTGAGTCCAGCAATTGATTGGTAATTAGCATGCAATCTATGCTGAAACAATCTGTGGGTAAATTTATTTAATTCAAATTTAGCTCCCTAGTAAACTGCTTATATTGCTCCAGTTTTTATAGTATGTGTAGCAATTTTGTTTGCTGACTGATAAAAAGTTTATCTTGCATTCTTGAGCATGGCTAGAAGAATATGAAACCACTAAACCTAATAAAGGTTTTGTATCAGCCAGTTTTATATTTAAAAATATGAATTAATGAATATATTGGGCTTTAAAATGGTGAGATGCTAAATTTTATTACATGTGTAAATGTTATTAAACTATTTCCTACCCTTTATTTCTATTGTTAAGAAAACAATTTACAGTACTTTTAAGAAAACTGATTTGAAAACAAAAAAAACTACAAATGTTACAAGTAAAACTTATATCTTCTTGAAAATGTAAAATGCAGTTATATGACTGAATAGTTAATAAAGTTTTAGTTCACTATGTTTTGCTTTCTTTTTTGCATATTAGCTAAAGAGTTAGTAGGAAAGTTTTTATAGGAACAGGAATAGTGGTAGAAGATGACAAAATCTAATTCCACCCAGTTGTTAAGCAGTAAATCATTGTTATTATGTTTGAGGGGCAACACATTATTTCTTTTTTTGCAAAGGCAATTAGATAAGAAGTGATTTTTACCCTTTTCTTTAATTAAAAAGTAAGTTGTAAAATCTAGGTTTTCAAAAACTTCATTTTTTTCTAACCCTGAGATGGGGCAAAAAGCATGAAAATCCGTCTTTCTCTAGGTTTGAGAGATTGATAGATTAGTGAAAGGACTTTTGTACATAGCAAGGCTGTGTTTATATGGTTTTCTAGTAGTGTATGTAAATGCATCACCTGTGTTTTAAGGAAAGGCCATTGTTTTATTGATTTAGGGTTACCTGTTTCTTGGGTTACTTGTGGGTTTAGCTGCAATAAAGCTGCCTTTGGGAAAATTCTGCTGTTAATTGACTTCCTCTTTGACAGAGGCAGTCTCTGTTCTACAGAATGAGTGACTTCAGTGGTTCCAATGGAAACAGAGTTAATGTCTAGGTTATTGCTGGTTATAATGTCTGTGTTTTGCTTTAGGGATGCTAGTTTAAGAAAACTTGTTAAGCAGGTTTGGGTGGTTTTTAAGGGCCATTATAAGGTTACATCTGTTCTGCTGCTAAAAATGTTTGATATTCCTGTCTTTGCCTCCCATTCTAATTGTTTAATTTGGGTATTGGCCAATTTATCCATGTTTGTGTTTTGAATGGATTTGGAGGTATGTATTGCTGTATGTTGGAGTCTTGTAGGGCGTCTTTGGGCTTGTGTTGTACGAGGGATTCGTTTCTTTTGCTTTATCAAGGTTCTTGCAGTGACTGTGTGTAAAGGGTTATGTGTTTCTGCAGTTGAAATTGTAACTGGTTGTTTCTTTGCTACTTGTTTAGGTTTGGCTTTCCATGTTGTGCATGGCATATTGTCTAACAGCATTTTAAAATACTGAGAAGTAAATACTCAACTTGGGACCCCTCCTAGTATTACTATTCTTCCCCCCTGTAACACAAAAGAACCTTTTACAATAGCAGATAATCTGTCAATTAGTAAAGTTGTCCTTTTGTGACTTAGAAAGTTAAATATGGTAGCTGATAGTTGTATGTCTGCTGTGTTTTGCAATGTTACCTTTAGATTGTTGGTCGTGTCAGCAGGTGGATTATGTTATTCCAGCTGAAATTCTCGCAGCATGAAACCAACAGCTGCTATCGTTAGTAACGCAGCCAATGCATATATTGTCCATTTTAACGTCGGTAGCTTTGACTTCGCTGATGGTCTCGGCTTGGGCAGGCATATGTTCTGTGTGCTTTCCCAGTCTGTATTCTCTTCTTAGAGCTGAAGTAGTAGCAGTTGCCATGTTTGCTGTTCTTCCTCTTCTGCAGGCTCCAAAACTGCTTGTCCTTTTTCTGGTTCTCTCGTCTCGCTGAGTTCGGCTTGCCACAGCTTGGCTAAGACTTCTAGGGTGTCAATTTCTCTTCTTCTTCCTCCATCAGGCCGTCTTTGGCGTAGAAGCTGTTCTGAGGCTGGCGAGGGCTGTGGGTTGGTTTCCTGGTAGGAGTGCCACGGTGGTGTTTTAACCATTGTGCATTTGCTGTCTGTTGGTTGAACCGGTGGTGATGGAAGAGGCACTTTCACTTCCGCCTCACGGCTGGAGTAAACTTGCTGTGTCCATGTTGCTGCGTGGTTGTTCTGCAGCGGTCTCATGGCCGCTGTGCAGCCAGAGGGAGTTAGTGGACCCCCCTGACCCCCGCAACAGCAGTCCGTCCGTTGCTCCCCCGTTGCAGCCCCTGCTGCTGCTGGTGCTCTACCCCCAGGGCCCGCCCGCCCAGCTGCGTCCCCGCACTCTCTCCGCGGTGGTCTTATGGCCACCGCATAGCTAAAGGGAGCTAGCAGATCTTCTTGACCCTCGCAATAGCAGTTTGCCTGTTGCTCCCCAGCTGCAGCCCCCACAGCGCCGGCGCTGGCGGTCTGTACCCCTACCAGCACTCCACTCTGCCGTGGCGCGGCTGCTGCCACGCTGCCTGGTCTGTCACCGCCCGCGAGCAACCTGGCCACTGTTCCAGCCCCCCCTGCCACCGCTTCACCCGGCCCAGCGCTCGGTGCGGGGGGCGCTGCCATAAGCTGCATGGCGGTGGCCGCAGCCGCAGCCACCAGCATGAAGCTGGCAGCCCCCCACGCCGCCACCGCCCCGGCTCCAGGCCATCCCAGCGCCGCTGCAAAGCCAGCTGAGCAAGGTGTGCTTGGTGAGCAGTTCTCTTCTTCCTCTACAATTCCTGGATCTCTTGATTGTTTTCATCAAACTAGTCCTTGTTCTTCTTGAAGGAGAACTCTAAGGACTCTTCAGAGGACTGCAGGATGCTATTTTTAATATGCTGCAAAAGTGATTCAGGAGAGGGATCTATGGAATGATCCTCAAGCCTAGTTTGAAGGCTTGCCTAAAAGCTGTCTCTCACTTTAGCTGACTGAAGATTGTTCACTTGGAGTCTCCTCCTTGGGATACTGCCCCTTTTAGGTTTGAACTTAAGGTTGAAGTTAAGTTTACAGTGCACAAGCCGATGGTCTGTTTGGCATTCTGCACTGGGCATCACGCAGGTATGGTGGACATCGTGGACATCTCTCTGTCGCACGAAGACGTAATCAATGATGTGCCAATGCTTGGACTAGGATGCATCCAGGTTGTCTTCAGTCTATTTTTCTGCTGAAAGATAGTGTTAGTGATAGTGGGCTGCTGCTCCACACAAAACTCTAGCAGAAGGTGTCCATTATCATTGCAGTTTCCAACACCGTGCTTGCCTAATACTCCTTTCCAGGCTTCAAAGTTCTTTCCTACTCAGGTGTTGAAATCACCATGGATAAAGATCTTATACTGCATTATGAATACCAAGTCCAGTTCTGGTTCCCTCATTTGAAAAAAAGAGACAGACAGGAAAAGAAAAGATGATGGAGTCTCTGTAAAAGAAGCTCTTCCACCAGCAAGATACAACTGTGGGTGTATCCAAGGGACAGGCAAAGGGGTGACTAGGGAATGTTTACTTATGACAAAAGGCACATGACACTCTCAGACATCAGATTTAAAACAGAAAATACGTTTTTCTAGTCAAACCGTAGCCAACCTCTGGCATAAATCACCTTAGGAGGCATGAAAATGAAGGAATGGAATCAGGCAGGGCTTAGAGTAGATCCACTGAGGGCTACTGAACGTCACTAACTGAAAGCTGCCCCTGGCTGAGGAAGTCCTTGAACCACTGATGTCAGAAACTGGGTTAGTAAGCCAAGGCAGCATCCATTTTCTACACAACCTGTTTCTAGTACTCTTTTCCAAAGTATTCATCACTTGAGACAGGATAATAGAATAATTGCAGCATTATGGACCTTGATCTTGATCTTCTGTTCTTCTGGGTCTGTTTCAGGCCCATGCTGACCCAAAGCAGAGATTAGGTTTGGTCTTGGCCCCTTTGCTACCCCTCATCAAATGTGGGAGGCCGCCAGTGAGTTTAGCTCATGATAGATGTAGTGGGATTATTTCTGGGGATCTTATTGCTGTCCTTCCACCTCCACAACTTCTCTGGAGCTCTTCTCATTACAGGAATTTTCCCTCCCCAGCTTCTCCAGCTTGGCAGGTATATGTCTTTGCTAAGTCAGGACCAGGCAATCTATACTCTCCAAATGTTCAGGAATCCCAGTACTTTTCACCAGGAAGCACAAAGCCTGGCTGACACTTTGAGTAACTGTATACAACCCAAGGAACACATTCCTGAAATGGGGGTTTTCCCTGCTACACCAAGTGAACTCTCAAAGGGATGAGACGACACACAAAAGGGTTGATCCAAGAAAGAAGCAAAGCAGCTCTTGGGAATAAGCTCAGAATTCAGATATGGCCATATAAATTCAGTCCATTCCCTAAGCATGCTATAGAACATGATTTAAAAGTGTATAATCATAACTTAGGAATGTCAACATCACAGAACATCATTTTCACACATAACTTCTCTTGAACATTCACTTCACACACTCCTTACTGTTTGGGTCTTGTATTTCTAAGCATTATGTTTCTTCTCAGACTCTTTGAGGACATTTATAAATTTGTCTTTCTTGTCAATTCTTCTTAAACTTGCAGTTTAATTATGTAATTATTTTAATTTTGAAGACTAAAATGTCAAATTTTAGCACCCATTTTGAAAATCATAGAATGATAGAACTGTGTAGGTTGGAAAAGACCTCTAAGATCATCAAGTCCAACCATTAACCTAACAGTGCCAAATCCACCTTTAAACCATGTCCCTGGTACCACATCTACAAGGTTTCTGAACACTTCCAAGGACAGTGATTCCAGCACTTCCTGGGCAGTCTGTTCCCAAACTAAATATCCCCTCATGCAACTTGAGGCCATTTCCTCTTGTCTTATCACTTGTTATCTGGGAGAAGAGACTGACACCTGCCTTACTACAACCTCCTTTTAGGCAGTTGTAGAGAGCAATAAAGTCACTCCCAGGACTCCATTTCTCCAATCTGAAAAGCTCCAGCTCCCTCAGCTTCTCACAGGACTTGTGCTCCAGACCCTTCCTCAGATCCATTGCCCTTCTCTGGGCATGCTCCAGAGAAAAACAGGAGAAAAAACCCCCAAGATTTAGGTGGGGGATAATGTGGGTAATTTCTAAAATAAAGAGAATAAATGTTTATGAAATCTGTGAAATCCCCAAAATTTATTTCTTTTTTTCTAAGGAATTGTAACAGCTGTCCTCTAACATCCTTGGCATTGGAGGGAAGGAAAGTAATAAATAAAATACTCGCTTTTAAAGAACCCTCCAAATTAAACATCTAGCCATAGTTTAACTTTCTGGTTTTAGGACTGAAGCAAAAAATGCTATTAAAACTGAGCATGACTCACCAATGTAAGATAAGGAAAAAGAAAAAGCAAATATCATAATGCAATTTAACCTCAAATGTCATTTTCAACAACAAGACTCATAATCTCTCAGCTGCAGAGTTGAGTCTAGTTTCTGTTGAAAAAAAATGTTGACCAGGACTGATCAGAAGTCTAACTGACCTTTAAAAGTAGTTTGAACAAATTTTAGTTGTTCAATTCAAGAACAAGTACCCTGAGAGAAAATAACATCCCTCAAGAGTACAAAAAACATCTGCAAAGAGCGAAGTGTTTAGTTCTTTTTCTCCCAGGTGGGAAAGATATTGACTAATGGCCTTAAGATCTGTTATGGGTGGTATAGCACGGACACGAGTAAACACTGTTTGAATAGTAGCACTACAGAAACTTGTCTAGAGCAGTCATGTTATTTTCATAGCTTGATGTGATCAAGCACATGGTGACAGGCCCTCTGTCAGATACAGGGTAGATACAGATGATTGTGCCTTGAGGAATGATGTAAATTATCATCTCTTGACAGCTGTTCTACCTCTGTGTATTTTTATTAATAAAGAAATATTGCCATTGTTTATATTCCCTCCTGAAGTACTAAGTAAGTGTTTCCTTCCCTCATTCACTAACTGCTAATAGATTCATAGAAAAAGCTCCATTGCCCTGTCATTAATGGAATTAATGGAATTAATTCCTGCCAGTTGGAATTAATTTGGAACCTTACATATTATGATTTTTTTTTTAAGTTATCTTATTCCTTTATACTTAACCTTAGTCATGGTAAGTATTGGCTTCAGGGAGACCAGGGCCGAGTTCTTGCTATAAGAAGTACCATCAAAAAGAGGGAAGATAACCACATTACTGTCTTTAATCATCATTGACTTTTCCAGCCCAAACAGCTTCTATCCCAGCTCCCATATTAAAATCTTCCTTGACAAAAATTAACTCTCTTTTTTCTGGGTAAATATTTTATTCTCTATCAGGATTCATCAATGAAGTAAAAGGCTTTCTCAGAGTAGGACAGCATTCTCTTTGGATTTTCCTGAAAATCACTCTTCTAATAGGATAAATATTCACAGAGGAAGAATATCATAAGCCAATTATCTAATTCCTTTTGGGATTTGATTATGTTTTTTGGATGCTGAAGATCACATTGGTTTAATCATGAGCAGATAGCTCATGTTAATGCTGTGTTAAATATGGCTTTGGATCTCGGCCTGTCCATAGATTTCCTCTGTTCCCAATAAATGTGGTCATTCCCCACCAGAAAACAGGATTCTCCACAGATGAGGTGATGTTGCCTTGGGGAGGTAGTTAAAATGACATTTATTGGGAAATCTGTGCCATTTCCTTTGTCATCTCCTCTTTGTTGCTCATCTTTCCTTAACATGGCATTGATAATGACCTCAGAGGCTCGTGGGGTAGACTGTCTTCTCTCCTCTTTGTACTCATCCACCATTACATCAAAAAACTGGGAGATTAGGGTAGAATAAACAAATCTGAGAATGTGGGGCTCGAGCTTTTATGACGTTTCTGTTTGTGGGCTAAAACGTTTATGCAGAAGTTTACCTGTGGTTAGAGAATGGAGAACTTTATCTCCAGGAGCAATAGTCCTAAGCATTGCTATTTGTAATCTCAGTTATTTTAGAAGCCATCTAGTTTCCACTCCACAAAAATACTGGAGTTTAAATGGCATGCTTTCTGTTTGTTTTTTTTTTTTTAATTTCTCTGCAATAGTCTATGGAATATCAGAGTATCAGTATCTGGACTCATTAGGGGCTAGTTTCATTTCTATTCCTAACAAATGACAACTTGGGAATTGTATGCTTTCTTTTGTAATGCCTTATCTAGAAATTTTTTAAGACTCTCTTTCCAAATATCTGATTTATCTGTTGTGTGGTGTTACCAAGTGGAGTTGAACACAGTTACAAACATGGGTAGAGCCCTTCCCAAATCTTCGTTCACAAAGCCTAGCCATGAACTTGAACACAGTTGTTTGAGTGATTTAGTGGCTGGATTGTAAAATACCATGTGATTTCTATATGTATGGTGTCATCAATATTTACTTTTTCCTTCTGTGCAACTACAAAGTAAAAATGTAAAAACTCCAGCTTCTTATCTGGAGTTACCCGTAAAAATATAATTAAGTTGTCTTCACTGAAGTACATTAGTTCTCTGTTAGATTTGATCCTTACAAATAAGAATATACAAGACTTCCTCAGAAATTGCTAACCCAACACATAGGATGCAGAATTGAAACATTAAATGTAGGAGGTTCAAACTTCTCATCCCAATTACTTCAAAAAATGGCCTGGAGCAACATTTTGTCATGGACTTATCAAGTTCACAGATGAGCTTTCTTGCCTAGATCCAAGAGTTGTGATACTCATGATCTTATTTCCCATAAAAGCAGCCGTATCTGGAAACTGATGAAAGGCAGTGTCCAGACTTTATAACTTCCTATTTATTTGTAGTATTTGGCATGATACACTTGGATGTCTGTCCCAACGGAGGAATGGGAGAATGTCTAAAAAGTTTACCATGTAGGCTTTCTGCCCCAAATAGCTGCATTCAAGCCAGTGGTTTCTCAGGCACACACTTTTTTCTTCAAACTTAAAAGCTAAAGGAAGATTGAGAAATTTTACTTTCAGTTAACTGCTCTTCATTCTAAAATCCAAGTAGGGAAAATATTTTTTCATCCTATCTTATCTGAAACATTCTGTGGTGAGTTACACACTAAGATAGTGTATTTACCTACTTTCTCGCAGACTATAATTAGTGTTTCAGTATATAAACATAATCTGCATACACTTAAAGTGGTTTTGTCAACTTTTATCAAACTTGACAAAGCATTTATCAAAACCACAAAAATACTCTGTCAGAAAGGTATAATCTATAATGGAGTTCTTTCTAGAGAACAATAGAGGGTTTAGCCATTGGAAACAGACTGGTACCTCTCATACCAGGGATTTTACCTAGTAAAATTATCATAATTTTACCTTCTAATTTCCTGCTTTACTTGTGAATTCTTGACCTGATTTATTTTAAAATGTTTGGAGTCTCAAAAAACCAAGGTTAGAAAGTTCAGCTTCATGTGATCAGATGCTCAGTTTCGGTAGCACTTCTATGCTGTCCCCCCCACTCTCCAGGAGAACAATTTGACTGCCTGACATTAAGTACTTTCTGAAAGCAGCCCATGAAGTCAGTCAGGCTCACAGTCTTGTAGCTCACATTCCCTTAGATATTTAATGCTGACTTGAAATTGTGTTCAGCAGCACAATGCTGTGGAAGCTGTGATTAGAACCTGCCACCAGTTCAAAACTAGAAAGAGGAGTCAAAATTCTCCACTGTTCTTGGGGTGGCTTGACCTACCAGGATTACTCAAAATGTGGTTAAATCCAGCTTGCTGATCAGGCCAGCATCCAGAGCAAACAAACACGGTGGGATGACTCACCCAACTGAAGTGCTGCAATGGATGACTAAAAACTCTTCAGAAAGGATAGGTAAGAAAGGAGAGGCAGTGGGGTAGACCTATCAGTTAGTGAGGGTTTGTACTGTCTATAGCTTGGCAATGGTGATGAAGGGATCCCAGCCACCTGGGGAATTGGAACTTTGTCTTGCTTCTTTTTGAAAGTTCTGATTGCACCATTTGTTGTTTATTCAGATTTTGTTAATAAAAGGTGTTCTTTTCCTTTTCCACACTTCCACCTGAAGTTTCTTAATTTCAGAGTTGCAATCTTGTTAAACTGAGACAAACCTAAACCTCTCCTGGCACAGCTTAAGACCATGCCCTCTTGTCCTATTGCTGGTTGCCTGGGAGAAGAGATCAACCCCCACTCGACTACAACTTTCTTTCAGGGAGTTGTAGAGAGTGAGGAGGTCTCCCCTGAGCCTCCTCTTCTCCAGGCTGAACAGCCCCAGCTCCCTCAGCCTCTCCTCATAGGACTTGTGCTTGAGTCCCTTCACCAGCCTTGTTGCTTTTCTCTGGACCTGCTCCAGCATCTCAATATCCTTCCTGAACTGAGAAGCCCAGAGCTGGACAAGGTGTGGCCTCATCAGCACTGAGTACAGGGGAAGAATCACTTCCCTGGTCCTGCTGGCCACACTGTTCCTGATCCAGGCCAGGATGCCATTGGCCTTCCTGGCCACCTGGGCACACTGCTGGCTCATGTTCAGATTCCTGTCAATCCAAACTTCCAGGTCTCTCTCTGCCTGGCTGCTCTCCAGCCACTCTGTGCCCAGCCTGTAGCACTGCATGGGGTTGTTGTGGCCAAAGTGCAGGACCTGGCACTTGGCCTTGTTGAACCTCATCCTGTTGGAATCAGACCATCTCTCCAGCCTGTCCAGGTCCCTCTGAAGAGCCCTCCTGCCTTCCAGCATATCAACACTCACCCCAAACTTGGTGTCATCTGCAAATTTGCTTATGGTAGACTCAATCCCCTCATCCAGATCATTAATAAAGATATTAAGCAGAACTGGGCCCAACACTGATCCCTGGGGGACATCACTAGTGACCAGCTGCCAGCTGGATGCAGCACCGTTCACCACCACTCTCTGGGCCATCAGCCAGTTCCTAACCCAGCACAGGGTGCCCCTGTCCAAGCCATGGGCTGTCAGCTTTTTCAAGAGAATGCTGTGGGAGATGGTGTCAAAGGCTTTGCTGAAGTCCAGACACACAAATCTGCAGCCTTCCCCTCATCCATCAGGCGGGTCACTTGATAATAAAAGGAGATCAGGTTGGTCAGGCAGGACCTGTCCTTCCTAAACTCGTGCTGGCTGGGTCTGATCCCTTGTCCATCCTGTAGGTGCTGTGTGATTGCACTTAGGATGGTCTGCTCCATAACCTTGCCAGGCACTGAGGTCAGTCTGACAGGCCTGTAGTTGCCCAGGTCCTTCTTGCAGCCCTTTTTGTGGATGGGTGTGACATTTGCCAACTTCCAATCATCTGGGACCTCCCCAGTGAGCCAGGTAAATGATGGAGAGCAGCTTGGTGAGCTCCTCCTCCAGCTTCGTCATCGCCCTAGGATGGATCCCGTCTGGTCCCATAGACTTGTGAGGACCCAAACGGCTCAGCAGGCTGTAACTGTTTCCCCCTGGATTACAGGGGGGCTATTCAGCTTCCTGTCTTTGTCTACCAGCTCCGGAAGCCAGTTGTCGTGAGGATAACCTGTCTTACTGTTGAAAACTGAGGCAAAGAAGGTGTTAAGTACCTCAGCCCTCTCCTCATCTTTGGTGACTATGTTCCTCCCCAAGTCCAACAAACAATGGAGGTTTTCCTTGCTCCTCCTTTTGCTATTGATGTATTTGGAGAAGCACTTCTTGTTATCCCTAACAGAAGTGGCTAGATTTGAGTTCAAGTTGTGCCTTCGTTTAATTTTCTTTCTATGTGACCTAACTATATTCCTAAACTCTTACTGAGTAGCCATCCCTTTTTTCCATAGTCGATAAACTCTCTTTTTTCCCCTAATTTCCTTCAAAATCTCCCTGTTCAGCCAAACTGGTCGTCTTCCCTGCCGGCTCGCCTTTTGGCACACTGGGACAGCCTGCTCCTGTGCTTTCAAGACTTGCTTCTTGAAGCACGTCCATCCCTCCTGGACCCCTTTGTTTTCAAGGGCTGTTTCCCAAGGTACCCTCTGAACCAGTCTTCTGCATAGGCTGAAATCTGCCCTGGGGAAGTCCAGGGTAGAAGTTTTATTGATGGCCCTCTTTGTGTCCCTGAGTATTGAAAACTCTATCATTTCATGGTCACTGTGCCCCAGATGTCCACCAACCACCACATCTCCCACCAGCCCCTCTCTGTTTGTAAACAGCAGGTCTAGCAGGGCCCCATCCCTGGTGGGCCCATTTAGCAGCTGGAGCAGGAAATTATCCTCTATACACTCTAGGAGCAGGAAATTATCCTCTATACACTCTAGGAATCTCCCAGACTGCCTTTTCTCTCCTGTGTTGAGTTTCCAGCAGACATCCAGTAGGTTAAAGTCTCCCACAAGGACAAGGGTTGGTGATTTTGAGACATCTACCAGCTGCTTGTAGAATAATTCATCACCTTCATCATCCTCATTAGGTGGTCTGTAACAGACTCCCACCAGGATGTCGGCCTTGTTGGCCTTCCCCTTCATTCTGATCCACAGGCACTCAACCTTATTGTTACTGACTTCAAGTTCTACAGAGTCAAGAGATTCTCTAACATATACAGCCACCCCTCTACCTCTCCTACCTTGTCTGTCCCTTCTGAAGAGCTTGTAGTCATCCATGACAACACTCCACTCATGACACTCATCCCACCACATTTCCATGATGGTGACTACAGCACAGCTTTCCTGCTGCACAATGGCTTCCAGCTCCTATTGTTTGTCACCCACACTGCGTGCATTGGTGTACAGTCACCTCAGCTGGGTTGCTGGTTTCACATCTAACTCTGGCTTTCCACCCTTAGGCTCATCTCTGGAGAGCCTGGTTTCAACTCCTTCCCCCTTCAAACCTAGATTAAAGCCCTCTTGATCAGCCCCAACAACTTATGGGCTACAGTCCTTTTGCCCTTGCTAGATAGATGAAGCACATCTGACTCTAGCAGGCTAGGTACCATAGAATTTGCCCCATGGTTGAAAAAACCAAAATTCTGCCAGTGGCATCAGTCCTTTAGCCACCTATTGATAAGACGGGTTTTCCTACTCCTCATTCATCCCTGCTACTGCAGGAACTCAGGTGAACACCAGTTGTGCTCCTGTCCCATTAACTAATCGACTCAGCACCTTGAAGTTCTTTTCAGTTAGCCTGGCACGTCTTTCATTAATGTCATCACTGCCAGCCTGGACCACCAGCAGTGGATAATAATCTGAGGGCTGGATTAGCTCAGAGAGTCTGCTACTAATGTCCCTCACCTGGGCCCTGGGAAGGCAGCAGACCTCCCTGTGGGATGGGTCTGGCTGGCACATAGGGCCTTCAGTTCCCCTCAGAAGGGAGTCACCTACTACAGTTACCCTTCTTTTCTTCTTTATAGCTGTGGTTGTAATCTGTCTGGTAGATGGGGTGCCTGCAGACCCTCCAGAGAGATCCTCTTCTTGACTGCCCTCTGCCTGACTCTCTGGGTCCAGGGCCTCATACCTGTTCTTTAAGGGCACTGTGGGAGGTGATGGGGGGTCGGGAGGGGATTCTTTTACGTCTCCGGTCAGGGACCTGAGTTGACTTACAGGAAAAAAAAAAAAAAAAAGGAAACAAAACAACAACAAACCACAGCCACACACCTACCTCACAAGCCACCAGAGAGAGCTGGGAGGCGGGCTGTGCCCTTCCTGCTCCCTCTGCCTGCACGAACTACCGTGCCACGCTCCAGGTCGCTTGCGCTCCCTGGAGCAGTTTAAATCTTCCGGCAACGACCTCGGCTCCACCTCCCGGTCAGCTGATTGGGCCTGCAGGGCAGTTGGGCTAAGCTGGTCAATGCTCTCAAGGGTCCTTTTCAACCTGTATGGTTCTGTGTTTCTGTGATTCTATGATATTACCATTAACATATAGTAATTTCTACCACAGAGCTGGTTCTTAGTACAAAACCAGGTGGAGAGCTGCTAGAGCATCTTTCTCTGAGATTCAAGAGAAATAAAAGGAAGTTCTGAAACAAATGGAAATATAGGCTTATGCTGTGAGCCCTATCATGAGATAAAAGCATCGACACAAGCACTTCTTTCCTTCATTCCACACCACCTTTCATAGCCTCCAGGAAAATGAGACTGTGTATACATTCCTTGGAATTAAATAGAACCGCACAGAAGGAGTAATTAATTTGTACTGCCTGTGTTTTGTCTCCTAAGAGAAACAAATCTGGCCATTCAGGCAACTGTTAGTATATAAATGAGAAATATTGAATTACAATATGCAAAGTATCTGTTTTAAACATTTCTTCGCAATGAATATCTAAATGTTTTCATCTAAATAGTATGGATCTCTGAGCCACCTGGTCTGGTAAAAGTTGTCCTTACCCACAGTACGGGGGTTGAAACTAGATAATGTTTAAAGTCCTGTCTAACCCGGGCCATTCTATGATTCTGTGATGATTCCATATACTGTTCAGCTCCAGTACAAAGATAATAACTTGTAAACTGAGAAATTAGAAAATACTCATAGATAATGACGGTTTGTCCTTCAAAGAAAACTTAACTTTTTAAAAAATATATTTATCTGAAAAGATTGCCACATCTAAACTCCTTAATGTCTCCTAGTTGTTGGGGTTTTTCCTTGTAATTATATATATAATTATATTTTACTGGAAACAATGTATTTACATTTATACTCTGCAGTCTATTCTTCTTAGCAAAACATGTTACTTACTAGACAACATTTGTTAACATTTCTAGTTTCTCTTGCCTTTAAGTAATTTTATTAAAACTATATGCTGTACTTCTATTTGTTAATGTTTCCCTTGAGTTATTTCACCCTTTACAACATGATGCTAAACTTTGCATTAATCTTCCTAAAGACCATGGTCACAAATATTTCTTCCAGTTTTTCAGTAGCTCTCTATTTCAAGGCCATGTGTGCATATAAAATATAACAGGATCAGAGTGAATTTAAGATTCCGTGATCTTTTTTTCAGATTGTTTTTTTTCCTTTGTACCAGCTACTTTTAACAGAGGGAAAAAAATTAGGAAAATAGTATCTAGAACTTAAAAAGCAAAATCCTGTTCCCAACCAATCTCTGACCAAGCTATTTTTGTGTGAATGCTTGTGTGGCAAACACTGAAGACATGCACACGGCGTGTGAAGAACATGCTTGATGTGGAGTCTCAGACTGCAGGGTTTCCTCCAGTTCCACAAACCATGGCTTCGCTGCTTTTCTTTCTTCTTCCCACAATTAGAAAATTAGAGTGTGGCTCTCTTTAAACAGTGCTGGAATTGAAAGCAAAAGCTTTGATTTCTTTCACACTGGATAACACACAGTGAATCAAGATCCACAAAACTGGGAAATAGGTTAGCAATCCCTAAACTCATAAGCCACCAAGATGTCCAGTTTTATACAAACATCAGTGCCAGAAGGCTTTAAATTCTTTAGGGAACAGTCCTCAAATGCATGGTTAAGATACTAGTTTCCAACATATAAACAGTTATAACTTAAAAAAATCCAGAGTGAGTTACCTCCAGCTGTTCATAATTTTCATCAGGAGACATTAAACAGAGACGGACTCGCATGAGTAAGAAGACATTTCCAGTCACAACACTTTTGAACCTGGTCATCCAGGCTGTAAGAACAATGTCTTCTAGTTCAGTTTAACCTACCAGACCCCACTTCCATTTGCAGCAGCAACTGGCTCCCAGTTTCCTCTAAATTCCCACTGCCTATGAAAGGACACAGAGCAGCGGCAGTTGAGCAAATATTTGGGTTTTAATTCCCTGCAGGTCATGACCCTACTGTCCAAGTGCAATTCCCAGTAAGGCATTCCACATCTCCTGTGCCACAGGGAAGGAGACAGAAAAAATCCCCATGATTTACATTTCCTTTCCCTATGGCCTTCCTCTTTCCTGCTTAACGTTGAGTGAAACAGGCACCTTGCTTTGACATCAGAAGATGTAGGTTTACTCACTGTTACGTTTTTGTTACATGGCCACCTGTCAGGCTGTGTGCAGTCAGTCATGCTGCTACGTGGCTCCTGTCATGCTTCACATGACAGGATATTCTGGGTCCGCGGACATAAGATTTCTGTCTCTCTACAGGGGAGAACTGCTTCAGTACATATCTAAATTCAAACTCTTATTTTCTTGTCCATCCACTTACTTCACACCCTGCTTTGAATGTCAGACATCTCTACCTTGCAGCTGTCAAGACTATGCACAGACTTGAGCTCTTCATTCCCTGAGCTCAGGGTACACTCCCTCTGGGAAATTAAATTTGTCATGGTTCAAACTCTATACTGATGCCTCTACCACATACACTTGTGGGAAACATTTTGCTCCAGTCAAGCCATTATTTCAACCAACCAACATCAACAGCAGGTCTGAACTTGTGCTTCCTACTTAGGAATGGGTGCAAGAGACACAGGGCATTCCCTACCCTCTGCCCTTCACCCAGCCTGGCTGCTAACAGGAGGCATGAGCATGTAAGAGGGAAGTTAAAGACAGAGAGATGGGTGGCATTTGGGTTAACTGAAAGCAGACTTCTGGAGAGAGCAAGCAGGGGTGACAGCTGCCTGCAGCCAGGCTGGGGCAGAGAGCGTAGCTCAGGGACTGCAGTCAGGGACTGTTCAGAGGTGTGGTGTGTACCCAGGAATTGAAAGAACACGAAACTTGGAACGAGACATAGTATGTGAACAAGATGAAATGGATATGCATATTTTACGTGAACTTCAGCTTTGTTAGTCTTACACAAGCTGCAGGTTACCTTATCCAATGGAATCCAGTGGCTTTTGGCAATAGATGTCTCTTGAAGCACACCATCAGGCCAACTAGTGAAAAAAGTATCAGCAGGAGGGAGGGTCCTGGCAGGAGGTAAAATCCCCATTTTCAAGCTCCAGTCCCCCCAGAAGTGATGCCAAAGAAGTTGCAATCTCTGGAGGGGAAGCAGCAGCTCCTTGTACTGCTGGTCTGGGCTCTAGAGTGAGTGGGAAATACCATTGTCCTCCCCATGCACAGGACAGGCAGAGACAGCCTGTCTCTGCTGTTGGGCTGGCAAGGGTGGGAGCCATGAATGCAGGAACAAAAAGCAAACTGCTGTGCTTTCAGTGCAGATTTTCCTCCAGCTCTCTCAGGCTGACAAGTAGGACAGTCCAAAGCAGTGATCTGTAAGGTGCTGCCATGTGCTGTATCTTCCCTGGCCTGTCTTGAAACCCTGGGTCATTTGCAGTGATGCAAATCCAAGACCATGAGACGTGTTCTTCAGGGGTCCATATTGGAAGCAGAGCTATTCAGTGTCTTTATTAGTGACATAGATGAAGGGATCAAGTGAACCCTCAGCAAATTTGCAATGACTCCAAGCTGAGTGGTGCTATTGACACACCGGAAGGATGGATGCCATCCAGAGGGACCTGGACAAGCTCAGGAAATGGGCCCATGGAAGTCTCATGAGGTTTTACAAGACCAAGTGCAAGGAGCTGCACCTGGGTCTGGGCAACCCCCCCATATCAGCACAGGCTGGATGATGAATAGATCAAGAGCAGCCCTGCTGAGAAGGACTTGGGGGAGCAGGTGGGTGAGAGGCTGGACATGAGCCATCAATGTGCACTCACGGCCCAGAAAGCCAAACATATCCTGGACTGCATCCAAAGCAGTGTGGGCAGCAGGCTGAGGGAGAGGATTCTGCCCCTCTGCTCTGCTCTGGTGAGACCCACCCGCAGTGCTACAGTGAGACCCAGCTCTGGAATCCCCAGCTTAGGAAGGACATGGACCTGTTAGAGCGAGTCCCAAGAAGGCCACCAAAATGATTAGGAGGATGGGGCTCCTCTCCTACAAGGAAAGGCTGAGGAAGCTGGAATTGCTGAGACTGGAAAAGAGAAGGCTCTTAGGGTGACCTAATTGCAGCCTTCCAGTACCTGAAGAGAGCCCACAGAAAAGATGGAGAGGGACTTTTTACATGAACATGTAGTGACAGGACAAGGGGAAATGGCTTCAAATTGAAAGAAGGTAGGTTTAGATTAAATATTGGAAAAAATTCTTTACCATGAGGGTGGTGAGGCACTGGAACAAGCTGCCCAGAGAAGTTGTGGATGCCCCACCCCTGGAAGTGTTCAAGGCTAAGTTGGATGGGGTTTGGAGGAAGCTGGTCTAGTAAAAAGTTTCCTTGCCCACCATAGGGGGGTTGGAACCAAATGATCTTTAAGGTCCTGTCCAACCAAAGCCATTCTATGATTCTATAACTATTCAGAATGTTATTAAGGAAGACTTAATAAGCCTGGGTAGAGGGTTTCCTATAGGGAGTGAGTATTGTTGGGATATTCAACAGCTGAGAATCATAGCTCTCAGTGAAGATACTTTAAACCAGGAGTAGAGTGAGAGTTGGATGTCCTCTTGGTTCCAGTTACCAGGAATCTCCATTTGCTTTCTCTGGAGCCGCACTACATCTATGTCTTACTCTACTTGGCAGACTTTCTTGGCTAGATATAATTCTGCATTATTTACATACAGCAGATTTCTGTCGTATTGCCTTTTTTGAGATCAGAAGGAGAGAAAATTCACCTAATGCCATGTTCCTTTAATGAAAAATAAAGCATGTTGTGGTTGGATCATGTGAAATGGATCCAGTGATTATGAAGAAGCTTAATTCTGGTTGTTTCTGCAGCCCTAGAAATACAACAGCATGATCCCTTTTTTGATCTGAACCTTCCAGTATTGGCTAGACTCACTTCAAATTTTTACTGAATTAGCACAAAGGCACAAACTTATCAACACTGAGCTTCAGTCAGGAATGGCAAGATAAGAAGCTGTTTGGTTGCAAGTTGTTTGTAATATTAAGGCTGTGTTGCCCTCCATAGTGAATGATGTATCAGTAGTATTAACACTTAATGTAGATTTTATCCTCTCATTCAGCCATGTGTCAATTAAATAATTTACTCACTTTACTAATACCTGTGAGAAAAAACTTTATTTCAAATCTTTCTTTTCTTTACAGTACACTGATAATATTAAAGCAGTGTTAGTCTAATTATATTTCTTTTGAACAGTGGGCAACTGAAATGTTCAGAAACATTTTATAAAATCATCATTGTTCAAAGTTAAAGTAAGCAACAAATTGTATGGAAGAGCAAATGTAGGAGAAGGAACAGGCTACTGTTGAGTTTTAAATGAATGTTATTTAGCAATCAACATTTCTAGTTGTATATAGGTCATTCCTCCACTTCTCTAGAAGTTGTACATCCTGTGACTGATCAAGGTAATGATGTCCTTTCAGTCTCAGTGCTCTCAATAACACCGAGTTTGGCTTTGTCAAGACTTCAGAGTCTTTAATTCACCTTGCTGAATAAGTGCCTCAGGGTTTCTCCCTTGACAAACCACATCAGTAGTTCAATTGGATTCCTACTGAAATAATTCTTGGATGAGACAAACCCCATATATTTGGTGAAATATTTCAAATGTAGGAAACTGATTTTTCCTTACCTTTGCTAGCTTGAAAATCTTTGATCCACCTAGCTAAATGTGGTGGCTTCAAAGCTAGGAAAAATTGTTGTATTGAGCTTCCTAACCTTGTTTTGATGGTTTAAAAAGTGTTTCTTATATGGCATATCCAGTTGTAATGACAGTCAATGGATATCCAATTCTAATGTAATGTTCATTATACTTCAGCAGTATGCTGAGAGTTTTAATTTTATATTTGAAATGATGGCTTCCATTTGTTCAGATTTTATAGGTATACTGGGTTTGATCAAAGATAAGTTCCAGTGTAAGTATACCAAATTTTAGAGAGAAGAATAGTGGAGTTACACCGCAGTACTACTGAAAAAAAGGGATTAAAAAAAGATGGCAGCACTGTTACAATGTCATTGTAATTCATTAACTTGGGAAATCTAAGCTATACTTTAAAGATACTTAAACATATTAATAAGGCATGATCACAGAAGACTAAAATATCTGAACAGCCTTAACTCAGATGATCTAAGAATCCCCAGAATCATTATATGATTACAATTCTGATATTTTAGCATTTGTGAACCAGAATAGATGCAACTGGTGTCTTAGGATACATTTTTAATAACTTCTCATGGGATTTCAAAAAATGAGGAGTGGGAGAAAGTAAGGGAGGAGTTTGACAGCCTGCAGGCTCTTATCTACACATGAAAGGTAAAAGCTTAAAAATAAGCATTTAATAGTGGACTTGGAAAATTATCAGGACTGGATAAGAACAGAAGAGTGTTGGAAACAAATAGTACTGAGAAAAACTTTAGGATTTTTATGAACATTTTGAAAGAAAGTATGCGCCAGCTGTTGATGTTGTGGGACTTAGATAACTTGGTGTTCAAACCTAGGGCTTTCTGTGTGCCACCGGTATTGGGAGGCTTCCAAGAAAGCTATTATGTATTCATGTCAGGACTTACATGCCTAAATCCTGCAGATGTGCTAGTGGTCTAGATGACAGCTACACAAATAAATACAATCTATACCATGGCTATATCAGACAAAAATGGTCAGGTTTTTTCCCAATAATGTGGACACACGTCTGTGTTTTGTTGACATCTCTTTTGATCTCTGGTGGAAGCTGAGGTATACCAAAGGCAACACCTTCTAGACCCTCTCAGAGCTGTATTGTTCATTGCCAGCCATCAGCCACCCTCAGGTGTTCCTGACGGGGATATACACACCTTTTCAAAGTGGCATGTGGAGGTCATCATCAGCATTCAGCTGCTGCTTGTGTTCAAGAAGGTAAGCTCCTAAACATATGCATAGGAACAGTCTTGTGTGCCTGTGCCCAGGAAGAGCAGGGTCCAAGCACTATACAGGAATGTGGAAAAAACATTATGGCCAACACTTGGAATTTCCATTATGTTGGAAATTATGATATTTAAAAGAAAAAAAATTTGCATCATGTTCTGAAATAGAATTCTTTTAACAAAAACTTAGGAAAAAGTGTAAGGCCATTGAACTTTTTACTCCCGTGGTCTAGGTGTGAAGGTTATCTGTAGGATCATCATTGTAGTCTCTCTCCCCACCTCTCCTTTCCAAGTACATAATTTCATAATTTAAGTAATTCCCAAATCCTACAGGTCCTAAGTATAACATGTTAAGCATCCTGGATACAATGGTATTTCTGCAGCAGTGCAATACTTTAGGAAAGAATATATTGCTCATGTTTACAAAAAAGGAAAAAAACCACACACACATACACACATATATATATATATACATATACATATATGGAAGTGTCTACCAAAGTCAAAAACTCTGTGTTGGCTTTGAATGCTTCTTTTCCTGGTGAGGGCTGGCAGCAGTCCCTCCCACACAGATACCATCTCAACCTGCAGCAAAATAGCAAAAGCTATTTCTTAATCCCATCTTCCAGATGCTCGAGTACCATCACAAATATGAGATGTTCAGTGCAATCAGGAAACAGGAATTAAGGAACAAAGTAGGTGTACTGTAAGTATAAGGGCCCATCAAAAGAAATGCCTCTTGTTGCAACTTATTTGTCTTAATGGAAACCACTTACAAGTCCCTTGAATTTGGCCAACTGCTCAGGTCAAAAGCTGCTGTCAGAAGCATGGGTGCAACATTCTTACGGCTGGAGTGAGTAAAAGTTAAAAGTTTTGACTTGCTATAGTTATACAAATGAACTGATTTTTCTAAATTCCTCTTTTACCCCTGCCTCTCTGGCTCATATATCGATAATTGAACCTTTATCTCCAAAGAAGTTAAAATAGAAAGCAAATTTGAACACATGTTTGTCATAATTTGTCATTTCTGAGGTCACTGTTGAATGCAAATTAGAGAGTAGCAAAGTTGTTGACAGATACTATTTTTTATGGAACTTTCCCATACAACAAAAGGGATTAAAGAAAAAGTAAGTTATTTCCTTTTTTTCTGAATAGACTTTGACTTGAATTTACTTATAAGCATGTTTTGAATGCCAAATTGTCTTTTATAGCCACATACAATTTTGCTTCCTTTAAAAACACGTTTTTTCATTTGTGAATTTGATTATATTGCCAGTGTCTTTTCTAACCTTTTTCTACTACTAACTTCAGAGATATAGCTTCAAAAATAAAAGCATGTGCATATTAATAGTAATGGAAAAGAATTTCAATCCAGTGTTATTTGCATTAAAACAAAGCTGTACCTTTTACCTACATGGGATTACTATGTTGTGTTTATTAAGGACAAATAAACACCTTTATTTGACTATTCACAGGGGTATGTATCCCATTCAGTAAAGAGAAATGAACAATGAAAGGTAAAAAATTACATGTTCCTGGTCCTTAGATCAGTATTAAATATATTCCTGGCATGAATAGGCTTTTCATTGGTTATAATGCTGGTTTTCAGGTGTACAATAAAACTCACCAACTCTAGGTTGGGTGTACCATTGATTATGAAGCTGTAAGAGGAGAAATACAAAGCTATTTAGAACACTCCCATTTTTATCAGCTTACTAACTTTTATGAATCCGTTATTAGCAACTTCAGACAGGAAGCTCTGGAGAAAGATGAAGTCATGTGACTCTGCAAGTTAAGAAACCCCCTTCTGTAATGTGAGAAAAATACATTCTTTAGGAAGCAGGGATTTGTTTGGGAACACTATAAGAGCGATGAAGGTAAGTAACCTGATAGGATTCTTCAAGTGCTCTGAAGCCCCATCCGAGCTCCACTGCAGCTCCATGCACCTGCTGTGCAGCCGCATCGGCGTTAGTGCAACAGCTCTTAAGGCATCGATTTTGAAACATCGATTTTGGCTAGATCTCACACACACACACACGAGACTAGACGCACGAACACATTAAGAGAGTCACAGGGCTGCGGCCACGCTCTGAACCGGAGACCGAAATGCTCTGCGGTCCCTCCTGCCGTCCCGCTCGGAGCTCGGGAGCAGCGGCAGGCAGCTCCCGGCTGGGCTGCGAGATGCAGGACGGGAAGAAATAAAGGCAGAGAGCAGGGAGAGAGATCCAGGAGGAGAGCGGGGAGGGAATTCGCTCAAGCGGACAGGCACGCACTGATGACTGACGCGCCTTGGCTCGTCCCCAGCTCAGCGGGTCAGACACACGTGTTGTCCCGCTGTGGCCGCGGCAGCCTTCCAGGGTTTCCCTCATGATTCATGCCGGAGGAGCATTCCCCGAAAACAAGCACGTCCCCGGACGGGGCTTCCGCAGAGGCTCCCGGGGCACTTCTCGTGAAACACTTCTGCGGGACCAGAGAATAGCTGGTGCAGACCGTGGCAGAGGGGTCGGTGCCGGCCACCCTCGGAGAAGGGGCTCCGAGAAGAGAGGGAGCCAGCAGGGTCATGGTCCTTTCAGCCCGGCATCCCAGGCATCCTAGTTGGCAGTGCCCCTGGCAGACTGTCCCCCGGCGTCCCTCTCATGCCCAATGCCAGGACCAGTCTGTTCCCCGATGTCTCCGACATCCCGATCCACAGTGCCTGAGGTAGCCTCTCCTCCGATGTCCCTCGCATGCCGATCCCCAGTGCCCGAGGCAGCCAGCTATCCTGTCAGCTAACGCTGTCCCCAAGCCCGAGCAAGCGCTCCTCACCTGCACTCCCCGCAGCCTGCGCAAGCCAAGAGGCTCCCCGGGAGAGTGGTTTGCAAGGTAAAACGTTCACCTTCGAGAGAAAAAAACCCCCACAACAACTGTAGACGGCGTGGGGAAATAACCACTACCCTCCACCTGCTCCCACGCTACCGTGTTAAAACGATCCACTAGAGATACCCCTGCAACCTCCATGTGGGAAGTAGGGGCGCCTACCCCCGGGCAGTCACTCTGCAAGGTGCCCCGAAGCATTTTTTTCTCGTCTTTGAGAGAAAATCGTATGTTATTGCAACGGTCCACGCTGCAGGTGCACTCCACGTAGTTATGAGTGCTATTCCCATTTGTTTGATGCAAGATTGTCTATTGCAGAGCTTTTGTGTTTGCTTTTGTTTGGGTTTGGGTTTAGATACTGTCTTTGATTATTATGCGTTATCCCAGTTTTCTTTTCGAATAAGTGACACAATCTCAAGACTGAGTAATTATTATTTACAGTTCAGGAAAGAGGTGCATGAGACATTCAAATGAGCCCGGTTATGGAATTGGAAACCTTTATTTCCGTAGGCGTACAGGTACATATATGAAGCCAGCAACGATCTGAAGCCTGTGAGGAGAAAAACAACGTGTAAAGACACCATGGATAATCACAAGGGTAACCAAACAGTTTCTCTAGTGCTTCCGAAGCACGGGCATCTCTCTCTTCAGATCTGTCTTCCGTGCCTTGTTGGGTCACGTAGCGAATTAACCTTTGGCTTTTTCTTACGCAGTTCTTTGTGGCTTGATCATCTTTATTCAAATCGCCTTCTTTCCGCGGGGATCCACTTACAATTTCAGCCTTTGTAACCACGAGGAGATACAAGAGGATCTACTAAACGTTTTGGATCCAGACAAGACCTTTACACAAGAGGTTGGTGCTTTCTCTAGTGGCATCGCAGGGAGACGGTCGGGACGGCACTGCCTCCACGTTTTCATTCTTGACCACCGGCAGCTAGTTTCTGAAAATCTCCATTAGCAAGCCGGGAGTTGGCTAGTTTAGTAAATCGGTGCCTGTGAAACAGGACCTTGAGGTTACGCCCAACTGTCCTCCCGCGACCTTCCTAAAATGCGCTTCACTGAAGCTGGGACTGTCAGGGACGGAGAGCATGAGCCCGGGCGGCCGCTGGGAAAGCGCTACCCGAAGCTTCCCAGCGCCTTGCAGACTCGTAGGACTGAAAGTCGCTTGTATAATGAATGCTCCACCGACGCTGAAGATGGTGTCACGGTTGCAAAGGTGATCAGTGGTTTTAGAAGCTACGAGGATGGTTCACACACATCTTTCCTTAGCGAAAAGACCGGGCGGTGTTTTTGGGGACGAGTAAGCCCCGCCGCTGTTTCGGGCACCACAGCCCGGAGCCGCCAGCCAGCCCAGCACCAGCTGCCCCGCACCGCCGCTGCCCGACTCTCGCAGCCGCCAAAGCACCCCGAGGCCCCGACGGGATGGTGCGGAGGGCAGTAGGGATGTCTATAGTGGGGTGATCAAGAGGGCTGGCAGCAAAGGGCCGTGTCTTTAACGAGCATCCACCCTGTTGTTTCCCTCCAGGAGCTACAACTCGATTTTCACACCTGCGAGGATGCGCCCTCCCAGCCGACGGGCATGCAGCAGTCCGAGGTTCGCCCAGGTGCAAGCACTCCCCGGCGGCTAGGTGGCTTTCCCTTTCCATAAAACAAACAAACAAACAAACAAACAAACAAAAACCCTAAACCACAAACAAATAAAAAAAAACAAAGAAAAGGGTGGGAAGGAGAGGGTAAGAAAGGGGGAAAGGGTGGAAACAGAGGAGGGAAAGGGAGAAAGAGGAAAAAGGCAGAAGAGGGGGGAAAAAGGCCGGGAGAGAGGAAGGTAGAAAAAGAAGGAAAAGCAGGGAGAAGGGGCAAGGGTGAGGAGCGAGGGGGGAGAAAGGGTGAATAGGTAACCTCTTTTTAAGGATGCATGCGGAAGCGCTTGAGGGAAAGGGGGTTGAGGGCCAGGGTCGTGACCAGCCGTCTTTCTGCAGGATTCCCGGCGGGCGGAGCGAGCGGGTCGGCTGCTGGAGTGCCTCTTGGAGCGGGCTCGGGGATGCGGGAAGCGGCCGGAGCTGTGGCGAGACATCCTGTCCATCCTACGGCGCCGCTGCCCCGGCTACTGCCTGGCGGGGGAGGGTGCAGGGACAGCGCGGCGGGGCCACCCCAGCGCGAGGAGGTCCGGGAGCAGCGCCGGGAACGCCGACGGGGCGGTGCGGTGGCGGGGTGCATGGAGCCCAGCCCCGTGCGACAGGAGCAAGGCCCGGGAGCTGATGGCGGTGTGGAGAAGCTACAACAACTTGGGATAGGTGGCCTTGGGGGAAACTTCACTTTTTTTATCCGCCGTATTGACTCTTTTATTGTTGCAACGGAGTCATCCTGCGGGGTAGTTTGGGTTTGTTTGGTTTTTTAACATGCATAATTTATTTAAAACCACACACACAAACACAAAACCAAAAAAAAAAAAAAACAAAACAAAAAAAACCCAACAAAACCCCAGAACACCTCGGGAAGCGCAGCGGCTGCTGGAGCGGGCACCCCGCAGCCCCGCCGGGACGTACGCACCGTCGGGAGCTCAGCTCACCCCCGCGCTCCGCTGCCTCGGTGTCACCTGCAGCCAGACCCTATGCTTTGTGAGGAGAAAGGGGATAACAAAGTGGAGAATAAAAGGGGATTAAAAAACCTGAAAAATAAAAGGGGGTTAAACTCCCCCCCGCGAATAATAAAAGGGCATTAAAACCCCCGAAGAATAAAAAGAAAGGACGCGCAGTGGTGGCTGTATGTATGTAGCGCAGTGCGCGGGTGACGGTCCTCTGCGTGTCCCAGCGCGGCTGCGGGGTTGCGGGTCCTAGGATGCGGTTGCGTTGCGGGGGCCGCTTTCGGCGGCGTACGGCGGGGCGGGGCTGCCGGCGGAAAGGGGGGCGGGCGCTTCCTGCGGGAGGATGGGCGGGAGGCGGATGCGGACACAGATCGGACACGGACACGTGCGGTGCCATGTCGCGGCAGGACGTGGGGCTCTTCTCTGGGTTCCGAGTGCTCGGCCGCTTCAGCGGGCACGTCCCTCACGTTCTCCGCTACCACGGCCGGCACCGCGAGTTCTACGTGGCCACCGCCGTCGGGCGCAGCGTCCACACCTACAACGTGAGTACATCCCGGCCCCCCCTCGCCGCTTCCCCGGCATCCTGCCTCCTCCAGCCGTGTGGGGCGACCTGCTTCTTCCTCGCCTTCCTCCTCTCCCCGACCTCGCCATAGTGATGCGGGAGCGTGTGCAGGGCTGCGGCGCCCCGGGTACCACGGCCCGGAGGGAGGGATGGAGGCTGCTGACTAAACAGGCCGGGAATGGGCTTGTTCAGCCATGTGAGGCAGCATTGGCCGCTACAGCTTAGCGCATTCGGTTGCCTAAAAGCGGCACTTAAAAGGAAACTTCTAAGATTCAAATTTATGAGTTTTAGAAATCAGGCATTGTTTATTACGACGCGCTGCATGGTCACAGCGCGACGGGTGCCCTGGGAATCGTATCGTCAGAATGCACACCGAGGTATTTTTCACTGCAGCTTGTATGTCTGCATTGCATGATTATTTATTTTTCATTCCTTGCATTCCTCTTATATATTCATGGCATTCCCAGCACTTATTAGCATATATACATGTCTTTATAAGGTCATCAGGGGTCTCTAGGTCTCTTCTCTGTGTTTGGAGCCCCCAAAACTCCAAATGGCCGCCTTGTGAAATGGTTATGCGGTAACTGAGTGTTGCAACTGGCTGCCTCACTTCTTCTCCTCATTGTTTCTTTAAATCACTTGGCTTGGCTATCTGTAGTTTCTGTGTTGTAAATACTATCAATCTTTCCAGAGGAGCACCCAGATGCTGAGGCTTTTCCTTGTTACAGAATAAACCAAAGCTTGCCTGTAGCAGGGATAGTTGTGGGTTAGTGGCTGCACGCTTATTTTTTGAAGGGGTGGGAGACAGGCAGTTAGATCCTATTAAAACTCCTGTATGGAAGCAGATGAGCAAAATTGAGTTCTGCCAGATGAAAGCCTGTGATATAGGCTCATTTCTTGCAGTGCAGAGTCACAGGGTTAGTGCAGAGTTAGAGTTAGAAGGGACCTCTGGACATCATCTAGTCTCACCACCCTGCCAGGGCAGGGTCACCTGGAGCAGGTGACACAGGAACACGTCCAGGTGGGTTTTGAACGTGTCCAGAGAAGGAAACTTCATGACCTCCCTGGGCACAGTCAAAGCATAATCAGTGTATAGAAACAGTAACTAAACAGAAAGGAATTGAATCGAGTGATTATAGTGAACAGTAGAGTGCAGACAGCATGGATCTTCCTCCACCTTTGTGCTGCCTTTTAGTGTTAATTTCTGCCATTCTCTTCACAGACTTTCAACTGAAAGAATAATGATCATCAGTGGGAAAAGATGCTTGCAACTAAAGCAAATTCTATGTGAGCAGATATAAAATTAGAATACAGTGTGCTTGCAGTTAAAATAAACTCAAAACAGAGGTGATGTGGAAATTAAGTTGCCCAAGCTCTGCAAGGTGTTTTAACATGTCTTTAGTTTCCTATGCATTAGGGTAGAATACATCAGGAAGCACATCTTAATTTTACTGAGTGGCTTTCTTTTTGCAAATGTATTTTCCCATTCCTTTTGACCTGCTGTCTGCAAGTTTTCTAGTAGGTGCTGTTGTAAACTAAGATGAATAGTTTTTCTGTTTTGTGAGGTGTGCAAATTAATCTAATTTGGTATCATTCCTAGAATTTTTAATTTCTGTTTATAGCAAATTCATTACAACCAGTCACTAAAAATGCCTTTTTAACATTTTCATTACAGGTGAAGAAACTTGGTATTGTTTCTGTGAGTAAGTATGCACAGATTGTTCATTCCTATCATTTGTGGTTTTTTTAACATGTTTGACATCTGCACTTGATTCTCAACTCAGAAGCAAAAAATAAATTGCATGTACTAATATTTACAATCAAATATGTTGAGAGAAGTCTCAGAAATATAAGATATCAATTTGGAAATAAGACTGCTGTTGAAATTGTAACTTAGTTCTCTTAGAGACATACTTTGTGAACCTTCTGTTCTTATCATCTTAGTCTTCCAAGAACACTCCTAGGCCTTAATAATTGAGCAGTGAATAAAAGTCAAGTATTAATTTATTGAATTAATTTCAGATCCCTTATTTTGATTGTTGTTTTTGTGGTTATTAGAAGACTTATAGGAGTTATATAAAATAATTACATGAAGAAAATATGCGTGGATGAGAATAGAAGTCTTCAGGAATGTTAAGAATTGGTTGTGCTGCTGGATACAAAGGATATGAATTGATGTCCTGATATTCCCTTGGCTATTGGGAACAAAGCACTCTGGGTGTCAGCAGCAGGGCCCATCTTCTTCAGCACCATCACCAGCAGCCTTGGTGATGAGGCAGCATTAGGATAAGTTTGCAGATGATGCTGTATTAGAAGGAGTAGCTGACACCCAGAATGGTAGAGTTTCACTCCAGGGAGCTGATACAAAACACTGAGCCTGGGCCAACTAGAACCTCGCCAAGCTCAGCAAGTGCAATCCTGCACCTGGGACAGAACAAGCTGAGAAATGACTGGCTGCATGGAATCCTACTGAAAAGGAGCTGTGGTTGTACTGGTGCCAAATTGAATGTGGACCAACAACACAGTAGCTGGGAATAGGGCAAGCTGTATATCAGGGTACATTAGGAACGCAGCCAGCTGATAAGGGGAGGCTGTTATTCTCCTGTACTTCATGCTGGTGAGGCTGTTCCTGGACTGCAGTACCCAGTCAGTGTGGTTCTCCTCCTTCCACCACTCCCCTTTCTCCTGCAGGAGGGATGCTGAGGAGCTGGAGAGGTGTCAGGGCCTACAGCATGCAGTATGAAAAGAGACCTTGAAGTAACTGGGTCCGTTTAGTCTTAAGAAAGGACAGATATGGGGTGACCTAGAGGCAGCCTGTTACCTTACAGGTAATTAGATGGCAGGGCTGAATTTGTGGTGGTGATGGTAGACAAAGTAAAAAGAGGCAGCAAACACAGGTTGCAGCTTGAGAGGGTCACAGTGGTGCTCAGGAAAAATGGCCCTAAGAAGTAACTGTAGTATGGTGTAGAGCTTGAGCAGAACTCCTTCCCCAGGAATGTTCAAGACTCAGCTGGGCAGTTAACCCACCCTAGTACTGATGATAGTCTAGCTTTGGGGAGAGCTGATGGGATGCTGAACTGATTAATTTCCAAAGGTCCTTTTCAACTGATCTTTAGATAATTCAGAGGGGTGCATGCTGTCTTGAAAACTAGGGGCTTCTGTCTACCATCAGGTTTTTACAGAGACCTCATAAATAAAATATTTTTCATTAAAAGAGCACCTGTAAACGAGAGAATAAATGCCCCACAACCAGGACTAGATTTAGAAGACCAGCTGTGTAGAGTTAACAGCTGTAAACACATTAATGTAACTTCTGTGTTCAGCTTTCAAAATCATAAAAGCATTGCATATTCTGTTCAGTGAGCTACATCTTCTTACAGAAGTAGTCATCTAAGCTTTTTGAGAAATTAAAATGTTTACGTACAGTATTGTGATTGAAAAAATTAATGCTGTGCCTCTCTCTGTGTGGTGGTGTTGGTTGGTTGATGTTATGTGGTTGGTGCTCTGAACTTTTTAACTGGAGTCTGCCTAAAACTGTCTTAGCCTAAGCAGACTTCATACAGCTCATGTGGAGTACCTATAACCTGGCTGTAAGCCTAAGTCACTTCAGAGGTGCTGTGGGAAGGTGTGTATTATGTTCGAACAAATTAAACCTTAAGTGCAACCTTTTTTATTTTCTTAGTCCTTAGTTTTATCCTTTTGAAGCTGTGCTGCAGTACAGCAAAGGTACTGGTTTCTTTGTGTCTGATAATAATTCATAGTACAAAGCAACATTGTGGGGAAGGCTGGTATGTGATCATGCAAGTTTTTCATCATAGGTGTACTCACACACTTATTTTTAATCTGATGTTTCTTTGTACAGTTGTTAAGTGCTGTAATTTGCATTTTTATGTTTCCCTGGGTTGAGAGTATTTTTTTCCTACAGTATATTTTTCAGTTTTCTACCATTTGAGACCACACCAGCAGTTTCTCAGTGTGGTCTGGAAACTGTGGTCTGGTCATTTCCCTTTTGAGCTAGGAAAGTAGCAGATCCCAATAGTAGGTACTCCTTCTGAACCAGTCATGAGGTGGTGAGTGAGATGTATTCTTAGGGCAGTAAATTCCCAGTTTCTTTACCTGTGATCAGGAAACAGATGCAGGAGTTATTATTAAACTAATAAGCATTGCTAATGCTGAGATGTTGATTTCTCATCTGTGTTTCCAGCCTTCACAAACCTTCACTTACAGTGAAAGTTCAGTAGTTTTACTGTTAAGTGTTTTTCAAAAGAACCACCTTGTGATCTACCAATCTGACGTTACTTATGATGTTGTCACCTTTTTATTGTAACGTTTTATTGTAATATTGTAATATTTGCATTCATCTGAAATGTGTACATTTCTCTAAAATTCAATGTAATATTCAACAGGAGAGCTTTCTTGGTGAGTCACCATGCCAGAGAAATATGTTGTGAGGCTTCCTCTTTCATTATGAGCCTGAGATTTGTTTATCTTTTCTTTTGTTTGATTAACAGGTAATGCTTTGCCACAAGACATTACATGTTTGGCAGCAGATCGCATGCTGATATTTGCTTCATATGACAATATTCTCCACGCTTTTGCCAGGAACAAAGAGGTTTTTATTAGTTTACTTATTGCTTGGTACAAGACAGATGTGTAGTGTTTGTGGTATCAAGACAGTTAGTTTTCTACAGATGTTTATTTCTGTAGATGTTTCGTACCTTCAATTTTAGGGAAACAAACTGTAGAATAAAGAATAAAAAGCTTAAAACAGGAGGATGTAAATGCAAATTCTGTAATGGCTGACCTGTGTTTTATGTATTAATTATAATAGGTAAATAGTTAGTTAAAGATAAAAAAAATAAGTTGTTAATTCACATAAGTGAACTGAAATTAAATAATGAAAAATATTTAGGTAGAATATTTTTGCCAGCAGTTTTAAATGTCAGATATAGTTATCTATCTTCTACTTCAGGTTGTGTGGCCTTTCCATGTGTTTTATTTAAACTTAGTTGCTTTTAGTCTGTTAGCTGTCCTCAGGTATTACGTTAGCATGATATGCTGCCCTAACAGCTTATATTAAAAGCATTTCTATTTTGAATTTTTAGGTGGTTCATACCTATGAAGGTCACAAGGCAAGGATACACCTTCTACAGCCTTTTGGTGATCACATCATCTCTGTGGATGTTGATAATGTTCTTATTGTTTGGAATATACAGTCAGAAGGTGAGAGACTTTTTTTTACTACTTTTTAGGGTAAGATTGTTAAACATTCATTAGTTTAAAAAGGAGTTTATTCAGAAGTAGTTCATCCTTAAAAAAGAAAATTCCTAAATGGTAGTGCTACTTGTTAGTCTGAAGTCCTAATCCTGTAATAATATTTCATGAATGGATTCTGCATCACATGCAGAGACCCAGTAGGGTTCCATATAGGTGTAAAGAGATAATGGTTATATGGAAATTACATTTTAGTTTTCCATTTTCTGGTAAAGACTGTGATACAGCAGCTTTAACTCTATCTCTGAAATTGTGTAATTCCTTGATATTTACCAGACTGCGTGAGACTAAATTCTGATGAATAATCTTCTGATTGCATCAGCATCTTCTCGTGCCATTGTCAAGCGCTTTATGAAATTGTGCTTCAGTGTCCCAAACTTTTTCCTTTAGAAAGCATTGCCATTGGCGTGACCAGTGTTATCCCCTGGATCTTGGGCCTCAAAAGTGTCTGTAAATAGGCTTTAGAATTTGAAGTTGCTAGGACAAACAGAAGGCATGCTAATCAGATGAGGTGTTTTGCTCAGGCAGGAGCAGGAATCCCTCAGAAAGATAAAAATCGCTACCATTCTGCCAGTATTGCTGTAGTAGGTAGGCTTATACGGAAAACATGTACCTTGGAGCCAACAGATGTTACAATGTAAAGCTGAGACTGTCCTGTTGCACATTAGCTAATCCTTTAATGTAAGAAATACCAGTAGCAGGATTTGTAAAGTAAACATAATCTCTGCTTTTTTACATTTGCAAAGGGATGACAAGCCTGCAGATTTGTAGGGGTAGCCACACTAACACTGTTTCTTACCTTTTTTTTGCAGAAGAGTATCTTCAAGTGGATTTTGATAAAGCCACTTTTGTAGTTTCTGCACTTCTGCATCCCAGCACCTATTTGAATAAAATTCTCCTTGGGAGTGAACAAGGAAGCTTGCAGCTGTGGAATATAAGATCCAAGTAAGATGCTTAATAACTTGACTACACTTCATGCCCCGAGTAGCTTGATATGCTACAAATAATACTTTTAAGTATTATAGGTTTTGAACATGGAATCTTTTACCAAGTATTGGCAAAAGTTTTCAATTAGTCTTTCTCCAGGAACAGAGAATGCTGCTGCCTCCTGAATGCTGACACCTTTCAGGTTGCATGTTGTTTGCTCTCCTTGCGAAAGGTTGTTCAGGACTTTTTTTTTTCAAATTTCTTGAAATCACATAGCTTTCCCATGAAAGCAATTAAAATAATAGTAAAAGCATGTTCAGGCCTTCTGCCTCCCTTCTAGCTTAATTTTTTGGTTGTTGTGGATACAAGGAAGTGTTGACAGGTATTGTGGACGTAATTACTAGCATTTGAGCCTTACACTCAAGAGATGTGTAGATATGCCATTGTCTCTGAGCATGTCTGAGTAGATCATCATTCATAACGTCAATATTTCCTGTTTACCAAGATCACTCGCTTTTCTAACTCATGAAAGTTACAAGTACAGTGAGTTTCCCTGCATGTTGATGTACACGCTGCAAATAGATGTTGTCAGCTTGCTTAATTCAGTGTTTTATTTTCATAACCACTGCATACTTTAAATTGTATCACTGTTATTTCTTTTGGTTTCATATTCTAATGTTTTAGAGATGCCTTACATGCTATATAAATCAGGAAATAGGAATAACCTAAAAATACAGAAAAGTAAATGTCTCTACTCATAGTATTTTTACATCTATTCAATGCCTGTCACAGCATCTTGAGATGCAGTACATCCTAGATGACAAAAAGTCTACCTTAGATGGCTTAATTTCTCTGTTAATTGTGTAAAAACTTATGGCATGTTACTGCTCTTTTAGCGGTATTGCTGGGTTAAGCACGATATGTTTTTGCCTGTTTGTTCCCTCCATAGATTGTTTTGTAGATAGGAATGGAAAAGCTAGACCAAAAAAAAAATATAAGAATTGAGGGGAAAGTTTGATTGTATCTGGCAAGAAAGGAAAGTGAGAGGTGGTAACATGACTGGTAGCAGTCTTTTAAGAATGTCAACCTATGCCTGTGGTGATAGAATAGATTTTAATCGTGTCCTTAAATAACGTCTTCACAATTTCACTCTTAATATGTGCTGCATGACTGCCTTGTCTTTGAGCGGTCCTGCTTCATATTTTGGCTGTTACCATGTCTGAAAGGAACAAGATGGTGTGTGCTTGTAATACATACTAGTGTCTTAATTTAGGGAAGTTACTCTGCACATGAAAGATTTGATTCTATTAGAAGTTGAATCAAGACTGGCTTTTTATGTTGATGTTGAGAATTCTGCAGAGGTGTGATCGTGACAGAAATGCATGGGGAACAACTGGCATAGAAGAGTCTTCCTCCCTGTTCATGGCATATGATTATGTCACTGTTGTGGGATTAATGCATGACACTAAATTTTTCAATAAAAATGAACCATAAGTTTTATTCTTAACCCTACTTATTAGTGTCACTGGTTTTTTTTTTCTTTTATCTGATTTATAAAAACAGAAAGCTGATTACTTTTCCATGTAAGTGCATATAAAGCAGCCATTTTGTCATGGAAGATCCCCCAGGGTTAATTGATTTATGGATTATGTGTGTTTGTTTTCCAGCAAACTCCTATACTCATTTCCAGGATGGGGCTTTGCGGTCACAACTCTTGCACAAGTTAGTACTTTTGTTGCCTTTTATTTTTCTGCATAACTGGTCAGCTGGCAAATTATAATTGTTAAAAATTACAGCAGTAAAGATGGCTTTATTCTCTCAAGGTATTGTAATAACCTTCTCTTTAGTGAAGGTTTGTTACCTGCTCTTCCTCTAGTCCTAGTTATGTTGCATTTAGGATCTTAGTTGTTTTGTGTTTATCACATCTATAGTCTTCACTAAATTGTATAAATTCATAGAAACAGTTTGCATTACACGGTAGTTTTTTGCTAAATTTATTTTGCTTTGGGGGTTGATAAAAGGTAGATTTTGCTGATTCAAGAAGAGATTTTGTAATTGTATTTGCTGTGGGTTTTTTTTTAGATGTAAAAATTAATTTAAACTTATTGGTAGCATTGATGACAGCTTTGAAAAAGGTCAGCAGTTGTCCAGGATAAAACTTGTACACATGGAGGTGTGTGGCAGGGTATATAATGAATAATAACCAGAGCTACTGGGCACTAAAGTGATGTGTTTTTCAAAGGATTCAAAGCTGCTGGAAACCAATAGAGACTAAGCACAAAATCTTGCATCTCTTTTGGTTTTTTTTGTCAGATCTTCAGTTTTGCGTTACAGTGATATAGATAGAAAATCTCATGCAAGATGCCTTATTTTTTTTCTTTACTCTTTGTCCCAGACTTAGATACATTGTCTTGAATGTATTGGCATTACCAGTGTGGCTGCAAGCTTTTTCTTTTTCATTTTAGTTGCTGTTCAATTTTTCTTGCAGGCACCAGCAGTGGATGTTGTTGCAGTCGGTCTTGTATCTGGTCATATCGTTGTACATAATATTAAGTTTGATGAAACTCTGATGAAATTTCAACAAGACTGGGGTCCCATCACAGCAGTATCTTTTCGTACAGGTAAGTCTTAGCATTTTTTTAGTGAAAATATGTATAAAATCACTAAAACTAAGTGGGACACAGGAAAATATTTTTTGATAAAACATTTCAGAATCAAAATTTGTGCTGAGAGTTCTAGTTTTCAAAGGCTGAAGGTAGTATAGAGAAGTTACCAATAAGTAAGGGAGATCATGCATTTTCATCATGATTTATAGTGCTATTTTATAGCATTTTCTTGTATTCTGACTCAGTGCAGAGGAAGTGTGACATACAGCATTTTTGGAAAGAAAAGTTTGTTTACAGTGTGCCAAGAGCTAGCACAGTACAGTTATCAGAGTTAGTGCAGAGTAACCAGTACACCTTAGTTTACTGTCCAAACCTACTTCTCAGCAATGTCTTACCCTCCAAATAAAGTTAGAGTGTTAATGGTTGTGTGACTACTGAATGGATGTAACTGGGGAACACTGTTTATTTTCACAGCTTTTTCTTGTCTAACAAGTATGTACTAATTACTAAAGGTAGTTATTTTGATGTTGATCCTTCCAGCGAGCTGTTGATACTGAATCTAGTCTCTCATTCAAAAAGAGAAACTCGCAAATCTTATCAGGATATAGATTGATGTAGACCCTGTTGATGATGAGTGGTACTGGAGAAAACTGTGAAAAGACTTTTGAGAAGTAGAATGTGTCAATATCTCTTGTGCTTTCAAAGCAAAACTTCTAACACTTACTGCTGGATTTAGATATTTTGTTGTTATCTGATATGAAACTGGTTTTATTATCAGTGAGCTTTGTTTCTTTTCTGATTGAAATACTGGAGTGTTATGGTTAAAACATATTTATAGCATCAACTTGAGATTTTTTTTCTTGTGATTTTAGCTTTTTCTTCATCAGTTCTGCATCAGTTTAAAGATGTGAGAAGTCAATAAAGATGTGCTGAATGTCAACAAACAAACCTTTTTTTACTTTTTTTTGAGCAGATGGACACCCAGTAATGGCAGCTGGCAGCCCGGTTGGACACATTGCTTTGTGGGATCTAGAAGACAAGAAGCTGATGTGTCAGATGCAAGATGCCCATTCCACAGCAATAGCTGGCATGTCGTTTGTCCCTGGAGAGCCACTTCTTATTACTAATGGTGCTGATAATGCTCTACGGGTGAGTTACAAGAGCTGCTGCTGTCTGCTGTTGCCTTTTTCTTCTCTGGGAGACCTGCAAAGTGTAAATGTTTAGTTTGGATTTGAAGTAGCAGTTCTCAAATGAAACAAATACAGCAAAACTCAAGTTGCTGGTTCCTCAGCTGGACTATAGTTTAATGATTTGCTACCGTTTGCTACCATTTAAGTAATGGCTACCATGGTGCCATTGCTTCATTTACTGCTTCGTGGTAGCGTTAAAGAACAAAGCTTAAGATCCACTTTTCCAGAACCATACTTTATATCCTGGTACACTATCTTAAATCTTGATCCATTTTTATAACGTTTTGGATCACAAGCAATTGCTCTTGATAAAACTCCCTTGTGCTGCATGTCTTCTGGTGCCATCAGCCTTTGGTGGAGGGGTGGAATGAACAGCAGGAAACAATTAGTTTCTGTGACAGAAACTTCAAGAGTTTTAGGGTGAAGGATGAAAGCCAGCATGTGAAGTTCGCTGCACCAGCTCCCAGCTAAACCTGTTCCACTGACTAGAGGTGCACTTACTGACAGGGCAATGTTTATCAGCCTTGTTTCTCTGCTTATTTTGGGATGCAGGTGTGGATTTTTGATGGACCTGGTGGTACAGGTCGTGTATTGAGAAGCCGAATGGGACACAGTGCACCACCAACAAAAATCAGATACCATGGGCAAAATGGAGAGCAAATTCTTAGTGCAGGTATGAGTTCTCATTTTTGTTTATCAGCCTGATTTCTTGCTGTGATAAAGAAAATGCACACAGTTAAGTGTCTTTGTTTTATTAATAAACTAGATTATATTTCATGTGTTGTGTATATGTATTTATGAAACATAGTAAGTAGTTAATGTAGACAGTGTCATTATTACTGCAGCAAACTGTTTCACTTAAGCTGAAAAGTTCGAAGCAGAATAACATCGGAGCTGCTTTTATTATCTGTATTTATGTATTTGATAAATAAAAATCGATCCATTATCTCCTGAGAAACTATCAGCTGGTCAAAATGAAAACCTGTAACAGCTAGGGAAATCTGGTTGTGACAGGAAAAAAATAAACAGCATAATGCATTTAGTAACTGAGAGGAGCCACACTGCTTTTCCCACTAGTTTGAGCAAGCTTTGTTGCTTGTACTGTCTTTGTAATTTATTATGGCTCAGTTGTGTCTGTATTATATATTTTCAAGGCTGCTTCTTACCGAGGTATTAATCTAGAAGTGTAAAAATGCATAAGTGACTGACCTTCCTTAGAAACTAGCATATTTAAAAATCTCTTAAAGGACCCCTTAGGAAATGATGTGCTAGATCAGACTGTTTTGTACTCCAGTGCACTTAAGTAATGGAATGGTAGAGACTCTTCACCTAGTCTTTACTTACTGTTAAACAGTGAATTGTTTAAGTGGGCAACATTTGACAATGTTACGCTATGTTTTGATGAAATGTTACATCCAGTATGGCACAGCAATAGATGGTGCTAAAACTCCATACTGAAATGTCTTGCTGGCCATCCAGCTCTTAACTTGGATTCAAGTAACAAGTGCTTTGACAGTAATTCAGCTCACACAAGATAAACCACAGTATCAATTAAATCTTGCTTAACCAATCTTCACATTTGCTTTTGCAGTTTACTGCAAAACATATGGAGAGGACACAGAGGCAACCACTAAAATGAAAAGGATCTCGAGCTCTGAGATCTGATGTATCTGCAGTGTAAAGAAATTGTCTCTCTACATTCCTTTCTGAAACAGTGGTAAAACTTTGTGCAGCAGAAATGAGGTAGCAATACTGCGAGGTGTCTTTCAGGTGCTAGTGGTTTCCTTAGAACAGGCATCTCTACAAATTAACTTTGTAAAATATCACTGTTGTCACAGATTTACCTCATGCTTAACCTTTCTCCCAGTTCCAAATACACAGATCCTGACTTACGTCTCCATCACAGCGGCAAGGAAGGGTTGCTAGAATAGTGTAATTGTTCAATTGTCTTTCAGATTCTTTAAGTTCACTTTGACTAAATTTCTGTTTCTTTACTTATTTGGAGTAGTAAAAGTGTTTTGTGATTCTTGTGGTTTTTAAGAATCATCTCAGTGCCTTTAATTTTGCGTGTGTTGTGCAGTTTTGTTTTCTGTTGGGTTTTGGTTCTGCCTTGTCCATGTCTCCCCCACCAAGTGGACCTGTTTGCTAGTTTCAAATTTGAGCTTTCTATCTCTGTATTAAATTCCTATCAGTTCTGTGAACATTGGTCACTGGGTAGAGTAGGAGAGTCCCATTAGTGTCCTGGTTACAGGAAAGATGGACAACCCAGCTTTTACCATTTTCGTTTGGGTTAGCTTGCTGAGTAACCTGGATGTAGTTCTTAATCAGTCACAGCATGTATTGGTTAGAAAAATAAAGGAAGGAATGTTGTAGTTATTGAAGGGAGTATATGACGTCATGAGAAAGCTTTGGAAGTATTATGGAGGTATTTGAAGGATGCAACACTTTATTTAATGTTCTAATTGTTGAAAGCTGGGTACAGCAAGATATTGTGGTAGAGAAAGGAACAGGGACAGAGGAATTAACATGGAAAAGATGTCCATAAAGAGGTGTCATTCTGGTCATGTGTGGGGCAAAACTGTAGGAATGGAATGTAGGCCATAGAAAACTAGGCTTCATTAGTTATGCTGTTTATAGTGTATCTGTATTTTTTCTTGGACCAGAATTTTTAGTAAATGCTTTATGATGCTGTTTGAAGTTGCTTATTACTTATCCTTTTATTTTCATTTCTCAAATAGATTATGCAGAAGTTGATTTTTGCCCTTCTCTACTCTGCTAATTTTTTGTCAGGTCAAGATGGAACATTGCAGTCCTTTTCAACAGTGCATGACAGGTTCAATAAAAGTTTAGGACGTGGTGAGTATTTCAGTCAAAGTACAAGTATTGGTGAAAAAAAGCTCTGAAAAGTGTTTATGTAAATGTTAAGCAGGCTTTATTTTCCCTTTAACTGTTATATACAAATTAGTCAACTCAGTTGTTCCGTAAACTCAGTCCTTCCTGCAAAGTGTACTTTCAGATTTGTTTGTACTTAAAAAAAGTAATTTCCATAGCCTGGCACTATATGCTCCTTCACCATGGGAAATGTTGGGCACGACTTTTGTATTTAAAATGTATAAGGCATTAGCTGACATTTAAGTATGTGTAATTACAACTTTTTACCATATTCCTCTTCTATGTAGTTGACTAAATTGATATTTCATAGCTTGAGTTCCTTTGATCTAATGTAGAGTTTAACTTAAAACACATCTTGCACACAGTGCCATGATATAGTTTGGAGAGCAAGGATCAGAAAGACTAAAATAATTCTTAGTTTTAAGTGTTTATCTATATGGTTGTATATGTATTTAGATCTGTTTGAAAAGACATATGCAGATTAATTGGTTTTGTATATATATCCTTTGGGTATAAATTTGAAATTCCCAACTCTTTGGTTATTGAAGGGGCTGGGTGTTACATATTGCTTTGTATAGTCATGTCTGTATGACCATGTTTTTAGCTGTAATGGGGGAACTTCTGCCTCAAGACTTCAGCACAAGATCCTGGAACAAATAGGCTGAGTAGTACATCTGTGTAAAAGGCTGGTGATTTGTTCAGCATCACGTGAATGTTGACAGGAACTCTGATACTATTCTTACCTCTTCAAACCCTAGGGAACAGCACTGCTGTGTTTATATAAACCAGATTTTTCTGTTAATAGGAACGTTACGCTTTGTTAACAGTCCTTTTTAAACCATTATTCTCATTTGTCATCATGAGACTGAGACATTTATCTTCTATTTTTAAGGTTCAATTAACAAAAAGAAATCAAAAAAGAAAGGTCTTAAGCTTGACACGATGGCACTTCCACCAATTACAGCCTTTGCTTCAGGTAAGTGGTCTTTCACATACATTACAGAGTAAATGTTAATACAGTATCATCATATATTCGTTTTGTCTTTTAACCCTCAAGACACTACTGTTTTGAAAGCTCATGATATAATAAGATGAGATTATTGAGCATCTGTGGCCTTTCATGAGTTGTTGACAGGTTAAAATTACATTTTATTTTGTAAAGTTTTCCAATATTTCAAAAAAAGCATTTTCCTTTGAACGTCTGTCTTGCTCTTTGGCTTGAAAATCTCCTGCCAGAATCTTTTGGTGTATATATTATTCCAGCTGGAGAACCAGCAATTAGAGAGGGGATGAAGATCTTTTTGAGCTGAGGAAATCTCAGGAACAATGTCTGATTTTGATTCCTCAGCTCTTTCATTTCAGTGACTTTTCGATGTCAAAGTTCAAGCAATCTGTTCATTTGTAATTCAGTATGCAGATAAAGAGCCTAACTTTTTTGAAGCAGAATTACAATTATCTTTGCTTCATCAAAATGTGCTTCTTTAAATTAATGACCTCCTCTTGAAGTCTGTTTTGTCTTAAGTATAAATATTTTCTCTTCTGAGGATAGTTTATTGTTTCCTATGTTGAAAGATCTGGATTTACAGTTTTGTGTAGCCATTTGACACATATGACATTCATATTTGTAGTGATACAGACATTTATACTTCAGTGATACAGACTATCTGTACATACTAGTTGCAAATATCTCTGTGTATTTTTAAAATTTATATTTAAATATAATTAATTTTGAATTAATTATTTTTAAATTAATATTATACCTTCTTGCATTTGGAGACATAAACCCCCCATTTATTTAAATATGTTATGGAGTTGTTTCCTTTTTGCTATCTTGTCTTTGGTAAAATGAACCTGTTTGTATCTCCTTTTAGTCTTTAAAGTTCAAGAAATATCCAGTTTCAAACTCTCAATTTTTTTTAATGTATATATTATGGAAAAAAGGCAAACTTGCTCATTATTTAGACTTTTATATATAATATTTGACTACAAAGTTTGGATACTGAGCTTTGGAGAAACAAATTTTCCTGGAAATGCAAAAAAAGTGTTTTGCTGTGTGGAGCAGATTTAGCTCTTAATCCCAGCTTTAATTTGTTTTATGGTGGCTTCTGCTGCTTCAACAGCTGAAGAAACAGCTAACAGACTCAGCTGGAAATGTGTACAGATGGAGCAATTTAAGCCACTTGCATTGGAATACGCTTTTCAAACTGCATAGGCTAAAACATACAAAGACATAAGACATCCAAAAAAATGCTTGTGGTTCTGTTAGCATTTATTTGCACTACCACATGCACAACATTTTGCCAGGTGTTTTTTTCTCTATGGCAGCCTTTCAACTGTGCAACAAGAACAATAAATATGAACTGTTCTGTAGAAAGTTATTTCAAAATACTCTTTCCTAAGATATCAGAAAAGTTTGTTTGACTTTAGAATTACTGTTTGTAAAAGGACTATATGTTGCATTTGCAGAAGTGGCACATCAGAGTGACTGGGATGGTATTATTGCCTGCCATCAAGGGTATATAACCTGTACGACCTGGAACTATCAGAAAACTTCTATGGGAGCTCATAAACTGAGGCCTGAAGAATTTAGCAAGTACAAACCTATTGATATATATGCAACAGTAAGTTTATTTCTTATAATGTTTCTTCAGCATTACAGTGTATGTAAAATGCTTTACAACTTGAGTTGGACACAATGACATTGTGTTGAACCCACAATGAAGGCAATACAAATGTTTACTGAGCTTTACCTGCTTCATAGACTAGTAGTTACTGTGGCACACTTCATGTGCTAGGCATTGAGCAACTCCTATATCTTGTGATAAATTGTTTTTCTGACCTTGTGTGTAGTAGTTAAGTGGTAGATAAAATAAAGTTAATTGTAAGTACCTGGTTTTCTTTTCGCTACTGGATTGCTTTGGACTGTATTTTTCCAAAGACAGCTAGACCGTTGTTTCTTTGTTTCTTGCTATTTAAACTCTGTGTGAACTTGCCTTATTTTAGGGTGCCACAGGCAATATGGACATTCAAAGAGGCATGCAGTCACCATGCTTACACTTTATCTTAGAGATTGAATTTGTGGATGTCTTGATTTTTTGGGTTACAGTGTTGATATTATTACATATGGCTTCTGATGGATGTCACTAAACTTTCATCACTAAGCAGTGGCCTTTTCATTACATGTTGACTATTTGCTTATTTTAAGAGCTCCTCTCTCTACTTTTTTGAGATGTAAGTTGTTGGTTCTGTGCAGGTTTCCTTGAAGAAGTCTAATAAAAATATATTAGTATTTTGTATTCCTACATATTTCGTATGCTATGTATCATCTAACAACTTTGCTAATTGATATACACTCAGAATTTTTTTTCATAGGTTCTTTGTTTTGTTGTTTTGTTTTTTTTTATTCCCTTGAAAGGCAGTTGATATTACCTCATGTGGTAACTTTGCTGTAATTGGGATGTCAACTGGACAGGTGGATGTGTATAACATGCAGTCTGGCATTCACAGAGGGCGTTATGGCAAAGAAAAAGGTAAGGATTGCTAGACTTTTAAAATACTGGCTCTGAAAAGAACAGCAGTAACCTGTTGTTCTGTCATCTAGGATATTTAACATAGGTTCTGAGTTGAATTTGGGAATCTTTTCAGTGTCTCTGATTACCATACACTGTCCTATGTAGCACTGCAGACAGAAACCTCATTTGAAGGACAGGATCCTTGCTAGTTTTAACAGGTCTGATGTTAGCATATCCTTGGTTTTAATTAACACAAGATTGTCAGTTCCAAAATGGTTAGCACCAAAATGAAATCCTCTGGCCTCCGCTCTTTTTGAGATAAGCACATTTCTTGGCTTCTTGTTACAAGGTTCTGTCTCTGAGATAAATTTTCCCATCTGTTTTGTGCTCCCTGCTTAAAAATTAAAGAATATTTTACGTGAGTGGGAAATTAAAATCCTAAACAAGTCTATTTCTTTGCATATGGTATTATTTTTAATTACCCAGCTGCAAAATTATGACGTAATGTGACAGTGGTCTGTCGTTTCCTTTTAATGGTTGCATACATACATATTTCATGTCATGTATCCTCATGCATGTTTTTTGGTGCTCAAGATCTGAATGTTTTGTTGTAGAAACAAGGAAAGAACCTTTAAACATTACTGGATTTTTAAAAGCATAGGAAACATGAAGTGATCTCCTAATAAAATAATTGGTTGATAACAGGATGAGTTTTCTAATTTTAGTTACTGGCCAGTAGCTCTAGGCATAGATAAAGAAATAAAATTGATCCAAACCCAGAGGAGCTATGTCTTACCTTTACACTGCAGTGTAAAGTAGCCTAGGAAAACTTCCAGACTTTGTGCTGGAACCAAAGCTGGAAATTTTTTCTGGAGTGGTCTGGCCTCCTGGAGGCATTCCCTAAGTAATTCAAAAAGTCTCTCAAATCTCACACTCACAAAAAGCTCCCCAAAACTGAAAACAAAAATATGAGCTAATATTCAGCTTCAGCTGCTCACAAATTTTTACTTGTATTCCAGGTGTTTACTTGAAAGCAGTTTTGTTTCTGTACAGGTTAAAAAAAATATGATATTGGAGCAGTCTTGTCAGGTGGCTTTAGAATTGTTTGTCACTTGCTTACTGCTCATTCAGTGTAGTTAGGCAAAGACATATAGAATGGTTTTTGGCATTCAGTTGATTTCTACGCTAAGTTTAAATTCTGAAATAATACTCTCTCTTGATTTGCAGCACATGAAGGGGCCATTAGAGGGGTAGCAGTGGATGGATTAAACCAGCTGGTAATCACAGCTGGTAGTGAAGGATTAATTAAATTTTGGAAATTCAAAACTAAAGAGCTAGTTTACTCCACTGAACTTTCTTCTTCTCCAAGTGCAATTCTGCTTCACAGAGATAGGTAAGAAACTGAAGCTATTCCATGTGCATGTTGTTTTGCTGTACATATTTGTCTGAAATGGCAACCAGCATTCTAATTAAGTTTATATATTTGATGCTTTGAAATATAACTGACTACTAGACACAAAACAAAATTATTACAAGATATTTTATTAGACTGAAGGAGTGTAATACTGATATTATCCAAAATTATTTTAGGATAAAAGATACCTGGAGAAATGTTAGGATATTTTTTGTATCTCGAGGATTCACTATCATATGTGTCAATCTTTCTTGGCAGTGGTATTTTGGGAATTGCCTTTGAGGACTTCAGTATTAGTGTTTTGGATATAGAAACCAGGAAGATTGTCAGGACATTCTCAGGACACCATGGACGGATTAATGACATGGTAATTGTTAACTCATTTTCTGTAAAGGTGACATAGACAGATACGTAATTAATTTTAAAGATAATTAATTTCTCTGCAGGTATTAAGTCACTGAGTATTATATTCAGCTGTGAATTGTGGAGTTGTAGTTCAGCTCTACAGCAGTTTTGGCCATGTTAGTTTTCAAGTTAAAATGTATAGTGTTGGAACGGCCATCTATTTTTAATGTACTTTGGGATTTTACTATAATTTTACCAGAAGCTGCTTTTGGGTCAAACAAATTAAAGCATTAGGAATAATGAAAAACACATTGAGAAGCAAAACTGTACAGTAGTCTCAGCTGTGTACATAGAAGAGATGAGTCAGGTGTAAACAGATCTGAGATTACACTACACAATGACCATTCCTTATTTACATCTTATGTAATAGTGTTTTGTAGAGTTCATTGCAGTAGTTTTTAATTCTAAATGCTACTAAATGAGTAGTTATTTCATTTTTTCAATTTTATGCTTAGTGGTTTTCATCACTAACAGTCAAAGCGCTTTGGTCCTGATTTTATAAGTCAGATCTGTCCTGTGTCATATATTTAAACCTGTTTCAAAATAGCTTTTCTCACAACAGTGTGTTTTCAGTTTTGGTTTATCACGAGACCATTTCATCGTGGTTTTAGGCAGCAGTCTAATCTTGACAGTGCCTCTTGTAGGGATTGGCTTGTCCATTGTGCCATTAAATTGACTATTTTATTTTAGACTTTCAGTCCTGATGGTCGTTGGCTAATAACTTCATCAATGGACTGCACCATTAAGACTTGGGACCTTCCCTCTGGATGGTGAGTCACTTTAAAAACATATAGCAGAACTAATAATCTCATGTCTGATAAATGGCAAAAAGCCTTCTGGCTTGATTATCTGTCACCAACTTGTGCTATGTGACATTCAAAGTTGCACATGGTATAACAACTCAGTTCTCAGTATTTTAGTTGTGTCCAATGCAAGACCCTTTTTCTGGGTCTGCAGAATAACAGCATCTTTAAGATCTGTCGAGGACACCTGGAGTTTTCATATAGTGTCAGTGAGTGTTAATTTGTTCTTTGTCTGGAACTAGCACTATAATCTAAAGGTCAAGAGGTTGCTTAAGCTGAACTGCATTGTGATATGCTGAAGTATTCATGGGATCATAGAGTGTTTTGAGTGGGAAGCGAGCTTCAAAGATCTAATTCAACTACCGTGATGTGGACAGACAGTTCTTTCACTAGACCGGGTTACTCAAAGCCCCCTCCAACCTGGCCTTGAGCACTTCCAGGAATGGGCCATCCACTTGGCAACTTGTTTGCGCAACCTGTTTCAGTGCCTCACCACCCTCATCATAAAAAATTTCTGCCTTGTATCCAGTATAAACCTACACCCTTTCAGTTCAACACTGTTGATGCTTGTCCTTTCACCACAGGCTCTGTTAAAAAGTCTAACTCAACCTTTCTTACAAGCCCCCTGTAAATACTGAAAGACCACAAAGTCATCTCCCCAGAGCCTTCTGTTCCCCAGCATGGACCCTTACCAACTCTCTCAGCCTTTCTTTGTAGGAAATGTGTTCCAGTCATTTTCCTGGACTTGCTCTAACTTCATATCTGTCTTGTGCTGGGAGCCCTAGAGTTGGATGCAGTACTCCAGCTGGTTTTGTAAATAGAAGCCTGTTTTCACTTACATTCATTTTAGCACACAATAAGGCTTTACGTCAGTTATATTTTTAATTGCAACTGCCAAAAATTCTCCTTCGTGATCCGCTGTGAGTAGGCTTCTCCCAGAGTAAATTTGGCCAAGAAATATATGAGTACACACAGGAAGTTCAGGAGCCCAGAAAAAAACAAGCTGAAAAGTAACTGCTATGCAGTGTGCAGTTCTGGTGATCACTAAATGGTTTCACTGGGATTGATTAGTTGATGTGGTATGGTCAATAATTTTGTGTACTGTTAAAAGTTTTACTACCTAAAGTGTGTTGAGTATCAACAAACAAATAACCTGTTCTTACGTGATGAATGACACTAGTCTAAAATAGGACAGTGTGATGGTTTCACTCCAGGCCTTCCTGGAGACCAGCTTGTAACCAGGAAGGAACTAGGGTAATGACTTAAGAAGTATTCCATGCTATTCCTTTCCATAACACAACATATAAAAAGGCGCAGATAAGAGAGCTCGTTCTCTTCTCTCTTCTGGTGGCGGAAGGCGACAGGTCTCTCCGTAGACGGGCTTTGCTTATATAGGCCAGGGCCTGCTGCTCAGACCTGCCGTTATCTTCGGTCTCTCCGGGAGGCGTGCGGGAGTTGGCTGCTGCCTTGCACAGCTCTGCTGTCCCAGTCAGGGAAGTATTTAATTCGTTTTTATATTTATTGACTAGCTCTCTGTTAACGGGTGTATTTAAGAGATATTTGTTTTTAGGCTTCTTTTTATCCCTGTTTCCCCCTCCCTTTTCCCTTTTTTTCCCTCCTCCTGGGAGCTCCCTGTTGTGGATAATATATTCAAATTGTATATATATAATTGTAAATATATATTTTGTTTTGATAGAATCCCGTTTCGTTCAAACTTCTTTCAGTTTTTTTTCCCATGGTTCGTTTTTTCTTCCCTCTCTGGGAAGCAGGCCTTGTTGTCAAGTTTTGGAGACTTGGTGGGAAACCAGCTCGAAACTTGCACAGACAGGATGGACATTAAGTGTTGTCTTTCCAGTATAAATGTGAAGAAAATTAGCACTCTGTTCGGACTTCATCTTTCTAATACTCTTTCCCTTCCAAAATAATATGCCTGCAAAAAATTGCAGTATTAATTAATATCAGTTACTTCGTTTCTTTGATAACATAACACTTTGCAGTAATAATCTATTCATAATGTTTTTGAAAGTACCCTAACAATAGTTCTTGTTTACGTAACAAAATTACATATTTTGTCTCTTCTCTCTGATGGCAAGAAATTCAGATCAAGCTGAAATCTAGGAAGATATATGACAAACCCTGCTTTTGAAAGTACTTAGGTTAAATTATTCTTCCAGAATGTAAAGGCAAGGTTTTCCCTTAACTGTAGGAAGAGGAGTGTATTGTGTTGTGGTTTGAGAGCCCCAAAATCCAATTCTCGAGTCCAAGCCCCTCCCCCCATCTCAACCCAGTGTGAGATGGGTTTTCCAGACACCACACAAGACTCAAAATGGGGGGAAAGGGAATTATATTACAATGACTATACAAATAAATATTACAATACATCATATACAATCATAACTATCTCTCCTATAATTAATCAGTATTTACAATGGATCAATCTCTTGTCCCTTCAGTAAAAGTCCAGAAGGGAAAAGGAAAGATCCTTTCCACTCTCAGAGCAGCAGTGTCTCTAGGGCAGCAGTCTCTCTCTCTCTCTCCCACGCAGCAGCTGTAGGTGGATCTCTTTCCGTTACACACGAGCGGGTTCTCCAAGCCCCTCTTGGCCCTTTGACTCCAAGCGAGGGTCTTTCTCTTCCGTGGGCTGTGTTCACCGGGACAAAGGTCACTTCACCATGTCATATCACGAAGTGCAGGAGTCTTCGTGACGGTCCCTATCCTCAGGGGATTCAAGCTCCCTTGCAAAGCTCCTGTGCTCTGTCATCAAACTGCTAGCTTAGCAGCAGCAGTGGGGGGATTAAGCCCTCCTCCACATTCCTTTTGGCCGTCCTGGTCCAGCTTTCCAGGACACCTGAGCTTCTCAGCTCCTCTCCCTCTGGTGCATGCTGCATTTTAGGACTTCCATCAAGTGGGAGTCCACCACCCCTCCTCTCTAGGAGGGGTCTCCAAGGAGTTTGGGGAATTTATTTCAGTTCTTACCCAAACTCTCTCTCTGTAGAGCTTAGTCCTGCTCTGTCTCCATCAGACGTTTCTCTGTGTCTTTCCTCCTTGGCTGCAATGCTGGCTTTGCTGCTTCTCCCTTATCTCTTGGCTTTCAGCCATAGCCTCCGTTCACTGCTGTTTCTGTTGCTGCTTCTGCTGCTGCTTACAGTGGAGAAACATCCCCCAGCTCTTAGCCACAGATACTTAGCCCAGTCTAACACTGTTCCAAGTCCCTGTAGCCCCCCAGCTGGGGGCTGGGGGGGCCCAGCCCCCAGTGGGGCTCCAGGCCCCCCTCTCCTCGTGGCCTCAGAACATGGCCACCTCTCCAACAACAACTACCACATCACCTTCTTTTCTGGTCTGTTTGTGATATGTTTATATTTTGCAGGAGCGCTGATTGGGTCAACCCCAAGGGTCACCACCCCCTTGGGGGTTACCATTTTGTAACTCCAGGGGGAAAACATTTTTCCCTCCCCACAATTTACAAGAAGGAACAGCTTTTAATAAAAAGCCTGATGCTTGCTTTACTCCTGTGAGTGATACGTAGAAGAACTGACTTATAAATTCAATGTTCTAAAGCCTCAGCTTTGATACTGTTCTTATAAAAAGATGGAAAACATGTTTCTAGAATCCTACTTTACAAAAATTACTAACTGACTTAGATAAATGGTATGGCATCTCTTAGTTAAACATATGTTTTTACTTGGGAATGCCGCTTCACTGTCCTTATGTATTGTAAGCATTCCTCCTAGTGGATGTTTTTAATGTAGAGCTTTTTGAAAATCGGGAAAGAATTGCCAATTTATGTGAAGAAAGGCACAAGCAGTAACTTGGTGTATTTTGTGCTGAAAGGGATGAATGATGTTTCTCTTACCTGAGATTTGAAACCTGTGTCTACCAACATGCCGAAGGAAATGTTGGGGAAAAAAATGCAGGGGGGAAAAAGGCTTTTATTTTTAACATGGTCTGTCAAACCATCACGGGAGTGCATAGTATTTAAGAAAATACATGCTCACAGGATTTTACATTTTAAACTGCTTTGTTACATCTGTATTTTTTCTACAGTTAGTGAGCAAAACAAGGTTGTATAACTAGCTGCTCTCATCGGTTCTCACTTTGCTTTTGATTTTGGTCCATAAACAAGAGCAAGGTATTCCAGCTCTCCATTTTTCTTTTTGTTTCTCTCGGTAAACTAGTTGTCAAATTCAACTTTTACTTACATTTTGAAGTAAATAAAATTTATACCTCAACAAGTGACAAGCATGCTATGAACCTGGACTGGAGTGGAAGTCTGGCAGGGCACGCATCATCCAGGACTTATGGCATCATCCAGAACTCAAATGTCACTCTGTTAGAATAGTCACATACTACTGAATATTTTAACCTTCTTTTTGCATGGTATTTTTTCAATTTTCTGCAATAGTGAAAGGAATGGTCAAGGAGTAGTATATCAGGCTGAAGATATGGTAATGTCAAAACTGTTGCAGTTAATCAAATTTTGCATTGTACAGTCCATTCTTTACTTTGGAAACATTAGGTGCAAGTATTACCCAGCTGTATGTGAAGCGTATTGATAAAGGGAATTATCAGTTAATGGCAGAGTATTAAAAGATGAGGTCAGAGCAACATGGGGCTGTTTGGGAGCTCAAAATTTATGGCCACTAAGAAGGTTAGCATTAGCCATAAGGAGTTAAATGTGGACAGATGTTTCATCACATTTTCCACAGAATGTGGATGTCTAAGGAGGTGCCAATTTTAGAGAATTTTATAGAGATGACTGGTTTGATGCACAGTGCTGTTCACTTGCTAAGTTTATGTAATATATTTGAATACATCTAATACCCTGATTTGTGTGCATACTTCCAGTGTTCTGTTTGCATTCAGCTGTAATTCAAATATGCATAGATAAACAAGTTCATCTTGCTGAGAATTTCTCTGTTGTGTTTCTTCTCCCTAGCCTTATAGATTGTTTTTTGGTGGACTCTGCAGCTGTGAGCCTTACTATGTCGCCTACAGGAGATTTTCTAGCTTCAGCACATGTGGATGATCTTGGAATTTATTTGTGGTGAGTGTATAATAGTTGTGTTTCTACACAGATTTTCAGATGGGAAAGAATTCTTTTAATCACCTTCATTGCAAATAGAGAATTGCTCTGTGAAGTATCATCTCCAGTGTTTGTCTCATTGTAATTAAGGGAGATATTCTGTGTTGCTGAGATTCATAAATCTTGAAAGTTCCGCAGTTAAGGTATTTATTCTGATAATTAAATTATCTTTTTTTCTAAATATTTCTTTCTTATTCTTAAAAATTCCTGTTATGCCATTCCTAAAGTTTTTCTTGTCTCTATTTTTTTTTAACCCCTTAGAAATGTCTTTATTCAAATAGTGTTTCTTTTTGAAGTGCTTTTCTTGTCCTGCTACACAGCATTGTCTGAGACTTGTGAGTAGTATTTGAAAGTTGTGATTATTTCTCTTTATTAGCGATAAATGAGCACAGAGGTAACATGTTTTAGTTCAATTTCCTCCTGATAGGGTTTTAAAGCAAATGACTGCTTAGGTCAGTACTGGAGTAACACACCATTTAAGTGTTTTGGGGTTTTTCCCCTTTCATTTGATAGGTCTTTCAGGTTACATATGTTGACTGTAGTTTTGCCTGAGGAGTGTTCAACTGTTAGACCTTCCTTGTGAATAATGACAAATATTTTTACCTAGCCCTGGTTTATATTGGCAGAAAAAATAATTTGCCAGAGAAATAATTCAGCAGAATGACTTGTGTACATGTTCCTTAATCATTATTAAATGTTCTTGGCAATAATACTTCAGCACAGCCTTTATGTTTCAGATTTTCAGGTGATATCTGTTGATGTGTTTCATTTCTTGCTTATCTGGTAGATTAGAACCTGATCTTGACTAGAACCTGGTGAATTGCCATGATGCAATAGTTTTAGACTGCAGTAAAAATCATGTCTAAAGTGCTTGTTCCCATTCACCTGAAGATTGTTTTTTAAATGCCTGTCTTATTTTTCAGGTCAAACCGTTCTCTGTATTCACTGGTGTCATTACGGCCCCTTCCTGCAGATTATGAGCCTTCTTTGGTGACACTCCCTAGCACCTGCCCTGTGCAAGGTAATTTTCAGATGAAAGCCTATTTTATTTTGAGTTTGCTATTATATTTCAAATAGAAGATGATTTGCTTCCTCAGTGACAAACTCATTGTGTCTTACCATGCCTTCTCTGAGCTGTTCCTAATGCTTCCACCATTTTTGGCATGCTTACTCATATGCTAATACTATTTACTAAAATCTAGTCGTTTCTATGTTCAGACACGTGGAATTACATTGTGATGATTTCAACATCTTTGAGAAGATTTTTTTTTTTTTTTAGGTGGCAGAAACATTGTGCTATTTGCTGGCTTTCTTTAATCCCAGACTTGTGTAAATACCTTATGTTTTGACGTTTGTGGGGCCAGTTTGAAATTAACATTACTGTCTGGCAGTGGGAGGGAGATTGTTCTTTATTCCATTTCCCTTGCAACTTGTTTCTCTCCTTGTGTGCCACAGTATATTCACTGCTATGTGTTGTCTTGTTGGCAAGAGAATTGGGTTCAGCTGACCCTGCCTGTCTAGATTCCTAGTGAAAGAAAGGCCTAAATGGCATTTTAGCTGCATTTAATCGAAATTATTGTGCTTCTGAGGTCCTCTAGGTGGCGATCTTGTCTGCCCAAGTTTTGCAGTTTCTCTCTCTGGAGGAGAAACACCTAGCCATGGGCCACTAAAAGAGCGAGGAACATGCTTGATGATGACTGCTTTATTAAGCACATACTTGTTTGAGATACTTAAATTAGGGAGACAGGATTTAATCCAAAAACTCTGAATGTTTTTAACCTGATTCTGGCTGAAAGCTTTAATCTACTTCCTGTTTTCAGCAAATGTCAAGTTCCTGTTTAGATGCTCAGAGCTCTTAATGGTTTTTACAGGTCTTTGTTGTTGTAGGCTTTTCTATTAGATTCATTGTTTTAGCCATGTAGCATTTTGCAAAAAAAAAAAAAGGGAGAGTAGAGATGTTTGGTCAAGACCACAAAGGAAGTCCAGAGAAAATCTTATGACAGAAATTTTTTGTGGGATGTTGTGCTTTAACGTTGAGATTTTCTTCATTTTTATGTGCCACTTCAGTCATACCTGTGAAGAGATTGTGGTGAGGTTATGAATATGGTACATATTTAAATGCAAAGATTCTACAGCTTTGTAAAGTTTGTAGAACTAAAATTTCTGTAGATATATTTAAAAAGGTTAACAAAATTTTAACAGTAATTCATTGTTCTTTTAGAATTCTATAAATTGTTTTGATATAATTTCAGCCAAAGTGGACAAATCTTATCAGTCTTTAAAATTTTGTTTATCGAATTCTGCATTTTAGCTATAAGTTTTTTAAATCTAAATATTTTATTTCATAGGGTTAACAATATTCTGTAGCTTTTCAGCTCTAAGTTATGCTAACGCTTATATCCATAACTGTTGTGCATTTGTTATTCAAAAAATGCAAGATACATAATAATACTGGGTTTGATTTAAAAAAAAAAAAAAAAAGTGGAGTCTGTATGTTCATAAACGATATCTGTTCCTGAAAGATGAGGATATGTCAGGAGAAGAAGACCCGCGTGATGAAATGATAGAATATGTCACACCTGAGCAGTTGGAAGAGCAGCTGGTGACCCTTTCCTCATTACCGGAATCAAGATGGAAAAACCTCCTCAGCCTTGATGTTATCAAGGTACTGAAACTGTGGAAAAAATAGCAAACAGCCAGATATATTTCCCCTTGTTCTATGAGATGCATTACCGATTCATGAAATTCGATCCCTCTTTTCAGGTATTTTCAAGATTTTGCTGTAGAAAGCCATAAGGTGCTTTTCAGAATTCCTGGGATTTGGGAGAGAAGTTGTTTGTCTTCTAAATAGTATCTTCACATTTACTAGCAAAACTTTTACCTATGTATTACTTTTCAATTAGTGTTTAGAGTTTTCGTAGTATTTTAAAAATAAAACTCTTGACAAAAAAAAATTCCCATGTATTCTTACTATGATGATGATTATTTTAATTCAAATATCTAATTAACAGAAAAAAAATAAACCAAGAGAGCCACCAAAAGTTCCGAAGGCAGCACCTTTCTTCATACCAACAGTTCCTGGTCTTATACCCCGATACATTCCACCAGAGGAAGAAAAAGATACACAGGTAAAACCAACAAAAATTATAACTTTTTTTATCTAGTATATTTTCAAAGAAATCTTAAATGCTTTTTAGTGCTGAGTGAAATTCCTACTGACTTTAAAGTGCCAGTTTTAACTCATTCCATTAATGCATATTTGCCAAAGTCTTTTATTCTGTTAGGGAAATAATCTAAGTTGTAAAAATATATTTTCATACTCATGTACACTCTTTTAATACTTTTGTGGTCTAGTCAAAGGTAGTAAACCTTGGAGTACTGGCACAGAAATCTGATTTCTGCGTTCATCTTGAAGAAGCCCTGAGCACTAATGAATGTAAGTTAATAAAATACTTCACTAAAAATGTTGATGCTGCTTATGTTTTGAAATACATATGCTTTCTAAAGTCAGAATTGTAATGCATGGGAGGCAAAAATATGCATAGTACAGTAGCAAAGAGAATGACCTGATTAATGCACAGATAGCCAATCTAGGTCAAGATCCATTGGTACTCCAGCTTGCCTGCAGCGTGGAATCCTTACAGAGAAATGCTGGATAAAACCATTCTAGGAAGAGAAGGTAGTGCTCCTGAGACCATTAGCCTTTTTGGAGACTGTGGTGGTCTTGCCCAGAAAAGTGCTGTGTATTATTTGTAGGGGAAGGAAGGGATTGATTTGTTAAGAGATAGTCTGGTGATTTACTGAAACATGAAAAGCATAATGTCCCTAGGAAGCTCTCCTAAGGGCTACTTCTCTAGGCATTCAGCAAACTTACACCTTTAATTAATTGTTTTATAATTTAAAGCTTAAGAAGAAATGATATAAAAATAAGGTGTTGGATTTCGTTGAAACCTATTTTGAAATATAATCACTTAAATTGCCTTTGGCATGTGCCAGCTTAACTTGTGCTCCTACAGAATCATTGAAACTTAGTTGTTTTGAAAATGATTGCTAGCATAGCTACCTTGGAAATGTAAATGGAGATTCACTGGCAGTTTGTCTACAAAGCAGTTCTGTTGGGAATTCTATTACCCCTTCTTGAACTCTTTTGAGTTGACTAGCTTACTCAACTGCACTTGAAACATTTTGTGTGCAGAACTTTGTCTGTCACAAATGAGGCGTGTTTTTATGCTGTGTTTTTAGTATTTCTAATGGATAGTATTCTATTAAACTGCTTCAGGTGAATATTTAAGAACTCTACCAAGCATCTAGAGGCTGGCTGTATCAGGGAGCAAGTGCACTCTTTCCCATATTGTATGTGTATCAATTTCATAACATGTTCCGTGCTTAGTTTTTTTAATAGCACAGAAGTTATTTAATTTATCTGTTTAGTACTGTTCATATCATAATTACATTTAAAACTAGCTAATGATTTTCATAGGAATCAAATACAGATTTATACCACCTAAAGAATTTTAGCCAGTGTCTAATACCATTAGTTACCAAGATATGAGAGTCTTTGGGAATGATATGAGAATTTGGTCTTCTTAGTAACTTCTTAAATTACATTTTTAAAAGTGTTTCAACCATCAGTTGCATTTGCAACCAAACATGTTTTTGCTTCCTCATTTTTAAAGCAAATGGGTGGGATTCTCATAGGTCATCAGGTAGGATTGTAGAAATCCTGAGGAGGAACACTTATGAAGAGGAGGAAAGAGTTTTTAAATTGCATGTATTTCTACCATGAGAAAGATTTTTCCACCACCCCCCATGTCCCAGAAAAAGCAGGAGGAATTCACTTGACAAAAGCTGTAATTACATTAGTTGCACCAGATGATCCCCAGTTTTGCTTAATGTCAATAACAGTAAAGATGCCTAGTAAAAATAGTACCTTATCTCTTTCAGAGCATATTCACTGTTTAGTAGCTTGAAATCCCAAGTGTATACATTCTTTTTGCCAAGAGATATAAAATGACAGTGCTATGTGGTTAATAAGAAATTTTGTTCAGCTTAAAGAACAGAAAACGGGGGGGGGGAAATGAAACAAATATAAAGGTGTTACTTGTATTTTTCAAGATGAACTTACAAATAAAGTACACGTGTCTTATTAGATATGTACTTCTCTAGTATGTGATGGGACAGTAAATTAAAGGCAGGAAGGCATTTTGTTGTAAACAAAGTAGTAAGGAAAGAGTAGGAACTTGAAATTCATAGTCACTGCTTAAGAATTTTGGAATAAACCTGTCTTATGAAGGGTTTGTAAGGTACTTGTCTGCAGATGTTCTTGATAACATCTAATTCAATGTTTTAACACAGATGAAGTTCCACTTGACCTACTGAAAAGGTTGGGACCATCTAATACTGAGATAGAACTACGAGGTTTGGCCCCTGAAGGTGGTGGCTCAATGGAGGTGATGCTGAGCTTTTTGAGAATGATTGGGATGATGCTGAACAAGAAGTACAACTTTGAACTTGCTCAGGCATACCTTGCATTATTTTTAAAGGTAATAATTTTCTTAAAAAATTTGGTGTTAGTCCTGTTTAAAATGATGGTTGTGCAGTAAAAGGATATAACTTATCTGCTTGAAAGAGTATCTTAAGTGATTTTGTTTGGGAATGGTTTTAAAATGTCTAACTGAATGTATTGGATGATTTGACAACTCGTCTGATCACAGTCAAGAAAAATTTGCAAAAAAACCCAGGTATTCTGAATAGCACCCTGGCAGCCAGGTTTTATTCTAGTATTTTTTATTTAGAATTGGTTTTATTTTTTTGTAACAAAAATGGTTGTTAATTGTTAAGCTGATATATGCTATGTCTTAAGTAGGCAAAGAATTTAATGCGCAGTGGTTGGGAAAGTAAATTAGAGATTTTGTTGGACTTACCGCTATACATTGCAAGCCTGACTTACTTTCCGTGTCAGTGGGCTTCCTTTCCTCTGTTACCTGTTAAGCATCACAGAGCTAGTGAAATAACTCCCAGGTCTTGTATAAGTCAGAAAGTTATTTGGATGAAGCACAGTATAAGTTAATCTTAGAGAGAAAGTCATTCTGCAGAAGATTGAAACCGTTCTGATATACAAGTGCTTAAGATACTCAGATTTATGAAACCGTATGAAAGCAATTAATTACAGTTTACTGGTGAAACATTGTTATAAACATTCAGGCACCTTGTAATACTGAGGCATTCGTGGCTTCTCTGGGCAACCTGTTCCAGTGCCTCTCCACTCTCACAGTAAAGAATTTCTTCCTAATATCCAAACTGAACCTACTCTCTTTCAGGCTAAAGCTGAATAGCAATACTCCCAGATTTAAATTGTAGCCTGGAAAACAACTATTCCATTCATTAAGTGGTAATAACTGCTACAAGATCGAAAGGGTTTTTTTCCTTCTGCTTTAACAAGGTTACTGTTTATTACATGAAAAGATATCATCCATCTGTATTGGTATAGAGTGTGCTGGCATCATTCTTCCTGCTGTATGCAACATGGGTAACTAAAATAATAATCCTGATTGACCTCAGGGCATCTGTCTAGCTTTTCTAGCCTAAAGAGGAATTTGTGATGCAAATCAGAAGGAGGAGAAAGTTATGCTCTAGAAGAGTGTGTGATTAGGATAGATTCAGCAGCTTAGGTAGAAGATCTAGTAAAGCAGTAGCATATTGAAGACATTTTGCTGCCTTGTCTCATTTAGTACATATGTGGGAGTAAAATGGTTTGGGTAAAACTAGCAAAAAGGAGGCAGCATGGAATAGAGGGAATTAATTCAAGGAAAAAGAATTCCTTACTTGGAAGGCAAAGTACTTCCTGAAGGCAAAGTATTGAAATTGAATTTTTTTATTATCTGTATTTGTTTCACTAACTTCTTGTTTTCATTTTCAGTTACATCTGAAGATTCTCTCATCAGAGCCAAACCTATTGGAAGAATTATCCAAATTGTCAGTGCAACTCGAGGACACTTGGATTCGTTTGCAGACTCTCTTCAATCAGAGTCTGTGTGTTTTAACATATATGAAAAGTGCTCTGCTGTAAAATACTAATGGTTTTGTCTGCATAAAATCTCCCTTGGAATAATAATACAATTCATTACCAAAAATACCAGATTTCAAAAGTCATACTGGGTCTTAGAAACATAGAATCATTAAGGTTGGAAAAGAGCTCCTAGATCGAGTCCAACCTTTGACTGAATACCTCCCATGTTCACTAAGCTATATCACTAAGTGCCACATTTACTCATTTTTTGGGTACTTCCAGGGATGGTGGCTTTACCTCTTCCCTGGGGAGGCTGTTCCAGTGCTTCTTCTGATGCTGTATTTTATACATCTGCATATGGCAGAGTATTTTAGAACATGCAAAACTGCATATTTTTGTTGAGTTGGAGCAAAAATTAGTACGTGCAGCTATTCATGTTCTATTGGTTCTTGCTGTCAGTGAACAGACAGTTGAATTCAAGGCCAGGTTGGACAGAACCCTGAGCAACCTGGTCTAGTGGATGGTGTCTCTACCCATGGGAGGGGGTTTGGAACTGGATGATATTTAAGGTCCCTTCCAGCTCAAGCCATTCAATGATTCTATGATTCTGTGGCTATAGATAATGTAGCTAGTTACCTTAGGCTTTCATGGCCAAACCTGTAGATCAGAATGAAAAAATTACTTGGGGGGGAAAAAAAAAGAGGTGGGAATGTAATTTCTGTGCAGGAGACCAAAATCTATGTTGTGTTTAATAAAGTTATTCTTTTTGCAAAAATAAAACAAAACGTCTGAATTATTAACATTTTATTAACATTAGTTTAAAGCAATTTAATCTAAAAATTGTGCTCCTCTGCGATTAGAGCGCTTTTCCTATGAAGTTTGTAAAAATCAGTCTTTTTCTGACTTTGGCAAGCTGTGTTCTGTAGCTGCAGACATGTGTTTCTGAATGCAGATATTTCCAACTGTACTACAAATACTTGAAGTTTAAAAAAAAGAAACACCAAACTAAACAAACAAACAAAAACTTTCACTCATTTTTTATAATCAGGTTTTTTGGACGCTCAATTTCTTCTGAAAATTATGTTTCCTTTGTTAAGGAGAAGAGATTACCAGAATAAAAGCTCTGAGTTTTGGGGAATTTTAATTGAATCAGATGTAGTTTTTACAAATTAATATTTAGGTTTCAAACAATAAGATTTGGGCATTGTTTGGGAACTCATGAGTGAAATTATCAACTTTGCATTTTGAGAGTACTTCCTCACAGCAGAAGAATCTCCTGAATGAGGCCTTTGGTATATTTCACATGCTTCAGCTACATACACAGTCTAACAGAATAACTAACACAAATGTATGCAATTTCAATGGGTAAACTTCAAAGATGGATTCATTGCGTTTGGCACAAGACTGAGACAAGGGTATGGTTTTGTCATGCTGTATGTGTAATTTTTCCTTTTTCAATGCCATCACATTATAGAACTCGTTTTATTTATCTATACTGGAACAAATTATCTGCAAACACAGAATAATCAGAGAATCATAGAACGGTTTGGGTTGGAAGGGACCTTAAAGATCATCTGCCATGGGCAGGGACACCTTCCTCTAGACCAGGTTGCTCAGGGCCACATCCAGACTGGCCTTGGACACTTCTGGGAGTGGGTTGTCCACAAGTTCCCTGGGTAACCTGTTCCACTGTCTCACCACCCTCGCTGGGAAGAATTTCTTGCTAATACCCAATCTGACGCTACTGTTGTTAAGTCTAAAGCCACCCCCCAGTCTGATCACTACAGGCCCTTGTAAATCCCCCTCCAGCAGTGTTGTAACCCCTTTTAGCTACTGGAAGCCTGCTATTAAAGTCACCCTGGAGCTTCCTCTTCTTCAGGTGGAACAATCCCAATTCTTTCAGCCTTTCCTCATAGGAGAGGCATTTCATCCCTTTAATCATCTTTATGGCCCTCCACTGGACTCTCTTCAAGAAGTTATGTTTCCCTCTCTGCAGTCAGTGGGAGCTTCAGCAGACTGCCACAACTTCTCAATATCATGGGTAGTGGCTTAGCCATTTCACTCATCAGCTTCTCTGTGTTGTCCTGGCTGTTCTTTATCCATAACTTTGCCTCACGTAGAGGCTTGAAGGGAATGGCAAAATACTACAGAAGTTTCCAGTCTGGCATTATAGCCAGTTAGGACTGAGAATGTGGAGTAAGTGGGAATAATGTACACCTGAGGTTTTTTTATGAAGTTTACTATGGAGATTTAAGAAAATCCTTTATACTGTACAATTATTAGCTGCTGGTGATATGGTCCTCAAGAAGCCATTGCTTCCAGTTTCTCGGATGCATCTGAAGCAGTCCAAAGTCCCTCAAATTTCACTGTAATGTATAATAAACCTCTGAACTTACAGGCATTATTGTAACTAATCTAGATCTTGAAGAATCATTTTTTGAGCCAAGACAGAATATTAAAAGTAAGTAATTGTTTGCGGACCTGCCCGAGTGGAAGAAGGAACAGTGGATAAAGAACGTTCCTCTTGGATCAGAGTAAGGGTCTGTCAAGCCTTGTACCCTGTCTCCAGCTGCAGCAAGGAATAGATGCAAAGGGTTTAGCAACCTGGTCATATATAAAGAAGTCTTTCTCAAGCACATACCACCACTTTTCAGCAAATAGCTATTTAGATACTTTGTGACCCAGCTGTAGCCCAACAGTTGTGCTTAATGTTCTGTGATGGACCTGTTTGTTCTCTCTGAGTTCATCTAATCTCTTTTAGAACCCATTTATCCTTCACTACATCCTGTAGTAATGGGACCTACAATTTAATTAACGGAAGTAATGTGTTTCTGTTTATATACTCCAGACCTGCTGTCTTTTAATGTTACATACCCCTCCTACTTCTTGAAAGTTAGAAATATCAGTTGTGGTCTAGTCTTCATGATTTACAGCCTCTCCACCACAGAGCAGTGATGAAAGAGTTTCTATTTGTGAAGGAGATACTTTGTGTTACTCAGTGCATGTGTGTTTTTTCACTGGCATACAAGAACACATTATGGGCACAGTTGTTTAAATCTGTTTGTACAAGATTTGTCCACAAAACTTGTATGAATTGTAGAGGAGGGAGGCTTTTTTAGTTTCTTTTTTCATGGTGTACTTGATGTAATCATAAGAAAAAAGACATACTCTGCCAGACGTGCCATTCTTCTGAAAGCAGAAAACTGAAGGTAATTTTTGTGAACAATGTATGCATAAGAGTTGACATAGTATTTGCAGTCTGGATGATCTCATTAAATGTGTTTCATTCAGTTTCTTATATCATACCTAGATGTGTTTTAAGTCTACCTGGAACACTTCAGTTGTTTCCTTTAGAAAACAGTGCTTAGATGTGAGTGTTGTCCCACCTCCTTTATTCTTTTGTCTTTTTCTCAACATTCCTAGTCATCACTGCTATTTCAGAGATGTTTGGCTATTCTTAGAGCTGTAGAGTCTTACATCAGTAGCTCTGATTGCTTCTTTTTCTTGGCCTTTTATTTTGTCCTTTTTACCACACATCAAAATGATGAAGAACTTTTGCCATTAATAAATAACTTTTTCAGAAATAAAAAATAAATTCCACCTACTAGTGGATGAAGGTGGGTATTTCACCTGCTACTTCCTGTATTATTCCTTCGCCTGAGACATCAAGGACAATAGCTTATGATGTTAGTCAAGAGTTGTTGATTACAAGTGATAAGACACATGACAATTCAATTTGATAGGTGGGGCTTTGCATTACACATAATAGCTCATTTAATCTGGTGCTCTTGTAGTAGCATATGCAATAGGACATGGGAAAATCATTAGGTGGATTAAGGGATATAGTCATTAACTCTAAGTTTTCCTCTGAACAGGATAACTATCGAAGATTTTATAATTCTTACACAATACCAAGCCCATCTTAAGCAAGCTCTGACTAGCAGCTTGCTGTTAGGATTCTGCAATATTTCTGTGTGTCACAGCACACCTTCCAGCTTTGTCTCAAGTCTGTTACTTGCCTGTGCCTGCCTGTGTCCCTGTGCTTCATTTTCACCATGGTCTTGGCTCTTGTGGCTTCTGAGCGTAGCTGCTGCTCTTGGTAGCTCCTGTACCCAGCAGTCCTGTCAAGTTAGACCTCAGAATAATACATGAGTTTAGCAATTCATCCCTCCTGTTAGCACCCTAAATTTTTCTTAGTCAGATTCACGTCTCAGAAGGATTTTTGTAAATATAGCTCACTGAAAAAAGTGGTTATGACACTCTTTTCTTACACTCTTTTCTGATATTCCTGCTGCTTTGGAAATGTTCCACCTCTTTGGCATGGCTGGAACTGAAAAGTCACCAGACTGTTGTAATGCAACATGTCCCTTCCTGTCCTGTGGGGCAAAGGTTCTCTTTGAAGATTTTAGTTTCAACAAAATCAAGATAAATGTAAGCTATTTCGACAGTGCTTACATCACTGAGATGGTTTATTCATGGTGCTAGAGAAAACAGCACCATCTGTACAGAAATCCCTTCAGCTCCCTTTGTGTGGGTGGAGGAGGATGACAACCTACTGGTGCATATGGAAAAAGCAGAAATACTTCATACCTTTTTTTTTGCTTGAGGCTTCACAGGCAAAGACTGCTTCCGTTTTCTGTGAACACCACAGAAGGAAAGGAGTTGCCAGTAACAGGGAAGAAATGCGTTAAAAAGACTTAAGAGCACAATCACCTTATAACCATGGGACTCCACACATGAACTTTTGCACAAATACTGGTTTTGCCCATCAGCTGTAACACAGTTGTAACACAGGAGGTCCCTGACAACTGGATTGAGGCTGTAGTGTCCACTTTTAAAAAAGGTGAACTGGAACATCCGGGAACCTCTACATTCATAAAACTTGTCTCAGTGTCCAAAACAATCAGGGAGCATGTACTGCCTGTGCTTTTGGAATCCATCTCCAGTACACAAATGCCAAGATGATGAACAACAACCTGCAGAGAGTCATGAGGGCAAATCATGCTTGACCAAGTTAAGTTGCCTTCCGGGATGAAATGACTGGTTATGTGGACAGAGGAAGAGCCATGAATTTAATGATAAACTTCAGGACAAGTACAGCAGTCTGTAATTACTTTATCATAGTCAATAATATGAGAATTGTTACTCTTAAAGTCAACAGGTATGCTTTCAGTTAAGATTTTGAAAATTATGATGCTTGTTAATTGCAGTCTATGTGCCATGAACCTTTTACATTGTGAGCTGATTTAAGTGTCATATTGGGTCTACAGCACAGAGGCGTGAATTTGCAGTTCCCCAGTATAACTGGCATTACAGAAATTAATTTGTTCATGTTCTAATTATGCCTAATGCATGATTATTTTGTTTAATATCCCATAGCAAAGAAACTTAATAAATCAGATGCAGAATGTTGCGTAATGCTAATGGCATTGCAGAGATTTGCAATGACACGTAGAAGAATGAGTTTCAAGTGAGTTGAAAGTATTTCGAGTGAATGTCTGATAAGAAAAAATTATTCTAAAATTGGTTTGAGCCACAACACATTAGACTATTTTGTAAGGTCTTGCCATTTGCCAACAGAGGTTTCATTCTTGTGGATCACCACTGTATTATGTCCCCTGCTGCAGCTATAGATCTTTCCTCTTTTTGCAATAGGTTCTTCAGCCTGATTGTTTTTTAACCATTTGGTAACACAATGTGTGCCTGAGCAAAGACTCTTCCTTGGGTACAAGGCACTTAGTCTGGGAATGGTGAGACATCCAAGAAACACTGTTAAGAGAGACTGTAAAACCACGTAGCCAGCTGAGAAAGAGGCACAAAGTGCAGTTGTCTTAGAGTGAAGATGGTGCCTAGAAATGTATTTCTGGTGCAAGACTGCTGCTTAGGCTATGAGACAGCAGGAATCTCAAAACTGCACAAGAAACAGACTGGGATGTATCTTCTCAGGAGCTGGGGACTTACCGTGATTAAATCTTGTTTCTTAGCAAGGAAAATGTATGAGGTGACTTAAAGAACCTGTACAATCAAAAGAAAGCAAATTGTCAGCCCTCAGGAAGAGAATGGGAAAAAAATCAATGAAATATTAGAAGTAAAATAATGGAGTAAACTTTAGTCCTAAGGGATAATGATACTGAAACCAGTGTGTGCTAATGAAGGCTTACCATGTTAGGTTCTCTGCTTCATGTATATAAGAATGTTTTTTAACTGAGCCCAGTACCTGGTGTTTAAAGATTAAATCTTGATTATAGCATACATTTGTAAACAGACTATTTTGGAATAACTGAGAAGGTGCTGTTCTTCTGTTACGTGCCATTTTCCTTCATGCTGAAAAGAAAGGCTTTGAAAATCTGGTAAATCTTCTTCAAGCAGAACCACAGCACAGCTTAGAAACTCATTCCTTATTTATTATCTTGATATGTTGGGGGAGGAAATTCTGGAGCTACAGATCATTGCAGATGTTATCACTAGTCTTAAGGTAACTCACCTTTATCACTCCAAGTCCACTTAAGTCTCTGGACTAAGAAAGGCAGATGGAACTCTGGGATTAGCAGAAGTTGGCCCTGTGGGTTGATATTCAACTTAAACATGGACCATGAGCTCCTTGATATGCCTGGTCAGCCTAAGCAGGGACATAATGTGGTGACTGTGGCATGAAATGAAAATGGTTCTGATAATAAAATGAATCTAATCCCATTTGAATTAATCTGTAAAGAGCTGTGGGCTCATGCCTAGGAGTGGAGTGTAAATGTTCAGCTGAACACTGATGCTGGAGAAGGAGCCAAACCCAAAACGTGATGGTAGAAAATTCTTACCATCTCAGAGTATTCCATCAGTAAGAGAATGGTCACAGCAGCCTCTCTGAAGTTCAGCTTTAACACACTAGTCCAGATTTTTTGTTATTCTGATTTAAATACTTTTAAAATACTGGTTACAGTCCTAACAGAACTGCTATGGTCTAGGTAACTATTAAGCTGTGCTAGCTGTCTGCTTTTAATAACTGTCAGCCCTAAGTGATCTGTCAATTAAAATGACAGATTCTTGTTGATTAGAGATATCTACAGTGAATCCCTAGTCACTGACAAGAAACAGGCTCCTACGCTACAAGACAGTCTACTGAATAACAGGAAAAGTATTTTTTGTAATAAGCCATAAATTAATTATCTACTGTCTTTCAATAATGAAATATTATGTTATTTTGAAAAGAGATTGGAGTAAAAGCTTTAAACGAGACTTTTGCAAAACTTATGCGAGATTCATAGTTAATCAGGATTGAGAACTGCATTCAGAAAAGATGTGTAACTATTTTCTGTGCATTGAAGAACCTTAAGCGAAATAATTCACTGCCTTTAAATAGAAAAGGACAACTGACAGCTTCAAATGATGCTCCAGCCTCTGTTGTTCTGTTGAAATTAGTCTACACGACCATAGACTTCACCTCTCCCAAATATTAACCTAACTAGGTATTGGAAACACATATAGATAGCAACAGACAAATGAAAGAGATTTTAAGTCTAATAAAATATAGATTTTTGTACTTAAGGGTATTGTGTAATTTTCCTCCTTTTCCAGTCAGCTTTTACTTTTTTTCCCAAAAGACGTTTAGCTATAACTATTATCCTTCCCAAAACAGAAAAGCAAAGGTTTACTAGCATTAATTGATGATCTTTCCAATTATTTCTGTCAATCTTCTCTCAGTTTCCATGATATTGTTCTTGTAGTATTCACTCCACTGTTTCCATGTATCATCTACAGAAATGTTAAGAGCTGAGTAAAATGTTGTGGACACATCTGGTCAATTCAACATTTTCTTCTCTGTGTTCTACATTTCTAAACAAGATTCTCTCTTTACATTGCTTAGTTATGCTTTTCTCCTTTAACCAAAAGGGTGGGTGTCTTACTAAAATGACAAGATTGTTCCTCAGATTGTACTAAGACAAAGGAAAAATTTTATTTGTTCCATTAATCTTTTAAATTTCCAGTCTAGGATTCAAACTGTAACAATTATCCTTTGTTACAAACTGCTGCTCTTCCTATTAGAGACTAACTTGAAAGGCAGGTGCTTCTTTTTCCATTGTCATTTCATTAGCAACCATGATCTGAAGAGCTAATTCTCTGTCTAAGCAGCACCCACTCATTTTATAATGTTGGTAATAATTTCCAATTCCGCAATGGGAGGTCCTTTCATCCAAAGTCTTAAGGTGCTTGACTTGTACAAATTTAACTTGACAGCAAACCATGAATAGGTAAGTGTTATCAGAACCACATGACTTGTAGGAAAATGGACCATGTAGTATAGTACCATGTAGAATACCTGTATGTTGTCATTTGGAGTGCTAGCTAGAGGTTCAAATTAGCAGTTGTGGCTTTCAGGCCTACATACTTTTGTGCTAGACTGTCACCTGTTGCTTTTTTCATCGTGTAGTCTTGATATATCTATTGTTGCTGAATGTCCTCTAGAAAGTCATCAGAAGGATCAGAATTAGTACAGAGGAATCCCAGCTTTCGGCTCCTTGTTCTACCACTCAGTATTAGTCCCGTCTGGAGAAAACTGGGAGTGGAAGAAAAGTGATGAGAAGTAAGATTTTATGCACTCATAATATGCTGCACAAGAGCAAACCCCATCTTCTAGTTTCCATGCTGTGACCTATGCTTTTGAGATCTAACCAACTGTATTTTTGTGAAGATTGCTGCTCATTTTACCCAGGAATTCCTAATGACTCAACCTCCCTTCTCGATCTCCAGCAAAAGCCTCCAGTGCTCACCTATATGAACTCCAAACAGCACTTGTAGATTTATAGGGAAAATATATTGATATATCACCATTATGCAGAATAAGTTACCCACCCAGTCAAATGCTTACAGCATTACTCTACTTCAACTCAAACCAATTTCTTCCTAGCAAGAATAAAAGAATACTAAATGGTTAAGTCTGGCTCCTAGTAAAACCCGATCATGTAATAGTTTTCATGTTCATAAGTGGAGAGATAGAAATCTCTGGGTTTTTTTCTGCCCAGAAATGCAATGCATAAGGAATTGCTCTGTAAATTCAAAACACTTCACTCATGTGAGTCACTGTGTTGTCATGTGAGTACTGATAAATCTAGCTATAATGTTATTAAAAACTCTCTCTGTCTTTCTCCTTTTTCCTACCTGGATAGCCAAAGTGATAGTAGAGAATGTGTTGATCCCACTCGGCCATTTCACTCTTTTTCCATATGATGAAAAGGAAGTTTACATTTAAAGGATGTGGACAGCTGAACATGAACTGTAGACATGCATTTACAGAATCATAGAATCATCAACATTGGAAGAGACTTTCAAGATCATCTAGTCCATCCCTCAAACTAGTATTACCATAATCACCCCTAAACTATATCCCCAGGTGCCACATCCAGATGCCTCTTGAACACTTCTAGACATGGTAACTCCTCTGCCTCCCTGGGCAGCCTATTCCAATGCCTGACTATCAGTGAAATGTTTTTTCTAACATACAGTCTGATGTTAGAACCTCCCCTGCCATAATCTGAGGCCATTTCTTCTCATCCTTTCCTCCAAGAAATTCTCCTGCTGTGTGGGGACTGCTGAAGACTGACGGGTTTGACTCACAGTAAGAAATTTGCACTGCTAATTCGTTAGTTTCTAATTGATTATGTATTTATATTGTAGTCCACAATTTAGAACTCCATATGGTGACTCACTATGGCCTAAGAGCTGCGAAGAAGCCTGACACGGGGTTCTGATGCCATTCAGTATATGTGTGGTTGATGTTATATGCAACTAAACCCAGAAACTCAGCTGCAATGTTAGGCCACCTTAAAAATGCCTCACGCACAGATCCACAGATAATGAATGTCCTGAAAACCAAGTACACCAAAAAGTCAGACATGTGGCAAGGGCCTGTCTTCTCATCTTTTTGTTGCTCTTTTGTGTACATCTACAAAAAATTGTATGGACTTCAGGGATATGATTTATGGCGTCAGAAGCAAATAATCAGGGTGCCACACCACAGGATGGCAAATAACTCTCTACAGTTCTCTACAAATACCTCGAAGGAGGTTGTGATGAGGTGAGAGTCTGTCTCTTCTGCCAAAGGTTTCAGAAGCCCCCACACAGCAGGAGATTTTCTTGGAGGAGGTTTTCTGTCTTGTGATGAACCTAAAAGTTATTTAGGAAAAGAAAGTATAGGAAAAAAGCACTTGAGTAAGATCATGTTTTTATCTGACCTGCCTTCTAAGTTTTGCTTTATGCTGACTCAACAAATGTGAAACTTCTATGTAACAACAAATACGGCTCTTAGATCTGACTGAAGTGGTCAAAAAAATGACAAGGTGAAGTGAAATACAGCAAGAATATCGGCTACTTCTGAAATGCATTCTCAGACTTTACCAATTTGAAATTAATGGACTGTCAGAGGTGGTTTCTAACTGTTCTAGGATGTTAAGCAGTGGATTTGTCTTCCATGAATCTTCTTTTGGATCCATCCACATTTTTAGCACTGCAGTATCCCATGGCAAGGAGCTGCAGAGTTTACCGCTCACAGCTACCTCCTCTTGCTTGCTTGAGTCTGGCTTCTTGCTAACTCTATATTATTTCCTTTAGTTCTGGCACTGGAAAAAAAGCAGTAAACAATTAATCCTTATCAATCCTGGGTTCCTCCCTCTCCCCCTCTTGATCTTCTAGGTCTTCAGTTTGGGTAAAATTAAAATGGAAATAGTTGCAAAAACAACCTTGTTCAGGGAAGGAAAAGATTCTACCTAAGCAATGCAGATGTAAGCATGTATAATCACTGAATGGTGTAGGTACTCTTCTTTAGAAAATGAATAATAATTTTTATAATTACCTTGTATTTTGAATGCTTTCCTAAAGAACCATGAAGACTGATTATTTCTTGAGTTGTGGCCGGCTTGGGATAACTGTAAACATCAGAGTCAGTCACTGGCTGCATCATTGTCTTCGTTAGCTAGCAGTGTACCAATCTGGAAGAAAATACAGACAAACCTTTTGGAATCTCTATACTAGTTTTTAAGTATATCTTAAAAAAAAATAATTCATAAAGTATCAAATGAGAAGCAAGGTGAAGGTAACTGACTTAGATTGTTGTTCTCATATGCTTCATGAACTAACAATTACTGCTTCTGCAATAAAAAAAGAAAAGCTTATTATTTTGTTAGAAATACGCCATAGCTTGTCAAACTCCAAAATCTCCATTCCATTTCATTGCAGGGAAGACCATTTCACAATAGCACTGTTTTTCCTTGGAAGTTTTATATTAAACAATGTTTTGGATGAGATCTGAACCCAAGAGGACAGGTCTTCAAGTTGTGCTGACCCTCTAAAATGTGGAGACTGTGCTTTTGCAGGTTCTTTTCGGTGTATGGAGCCATTAGCAGTAATGACGGACAGCCCCATTTGTGATGTCATGACCCAAGCAGTCTTTCTCTCCTTCATTTTAGAGGACTAAGCTAGCAGCTGGGAAGTATGTTTGACCATGGATTGTTATTCTGGAGCATCTCTGTTGCAAAAGTGTAACCTGGTGTTTAACACTTAAACGGAGAAAAATCACTGAGAATATAAATAGCTTATTCTTTCTTTGGCATACACATTTAAATGTTTTTATAATTTAATGGGACCACTTACATTATTTTCAAACTCAGTAACTTCTCTGGGCCTCTGTACAAATTTTAAAAAGCATATTCAATGTTAATGTTCAAGTACTCTAAAGTGAATGCCTGGGTATTGATGAATTATATGTGACATTTATTATGCTGGATTCTGTGCTGACCCAGAGCTAATGGAAATTACAGAGTATGGCCTGTATTTGTTGCCATTAAGGGTACTTTTTCTCAGTAGCACTTCAGGCTACTTTTTAGTTTAGTTGTTTGAGCTGCCTGAAGTCTTTCTAATTTCCACAATTAGGTCCACTTTTGCAAGGACAAATACACTAGACCAGGATCACAAAAAGGAACAAATCTGAAAGAAGGTAAAAACTTGTAGTTAAGACTAGGGTTGTGGAAAAATGGAATTTCCTTTTGTCGCATGCAAAACTGTAACAGAAAGATGTAAGTGCTTTTCTCAGATCTGTCACCACCTCTCAGTGTCTATAAATAAACTAGTAATGAATTCCTGAGTTCCTTCATCAATGAATCAATGCTCAGTGTGTTACTGTTACCAGGAATTCAAGGGAATTTTTTTTAAAGAAATAAGCAAAACAACAGACTAGAAGGGAACATTCTACTCAACATGCAAGTAATACCTTGCCACCTAAAGGTTGTGACCTGCTCTGTGCCCCGATGTCATATTGTGCTTATACATGTGCTTATGTCTTGTTAGAACAGTTTAACTGAGCTCTCGCAAAATCTTTCCGGTGCGCGGCCTTCCATAGCTGTCAGAATGATTGAGCAATTTGAATACCTTCCAAGGCTCATTCTTTTCCCAGTAATCTAGATTGTGTCAGATTTGAGTATGTCATAGAGAAAAACGTTCTCCAGGAATATCTGTTACAGAATTGGTGGAAGCATTACTGGACCTGACTAAGACCAGAGAAGCATATGGTTTGTTGCAAATTTATATTGACAGCTCTTGGTCATAAGTGTCAAATTTAGTCATATTAAGATTCCTGAACAACTTTCATGTTTGGCCTTTTATATTATGGATAGGGAAATAATGTTCTGATGCCAGGTGGTTGAAAGACTTCATGTGGGAAGAACATGAAAGAATGTTGAAATTCTACAAAGACATGACAATGGAATGTTGGTGTCAGCCCCATCTAATGAACAGAGCACTCATGGTGAGTGAGAGGTGTGAGGAGTGTAGTCATAGGCTCTGAATGGACTCAGAGGCAGAAACAAGTAACTTTGATGTTTGATGACTTGAATTAGTGGAGTTATAATCAGACCAGCAGTCTGCCAGGGAAATTATTTCTTATCAGCACCTTTCTGGGTAGGGCTGCATTGTAGCTGTTGAAGACCTGGGGTGTGAACAGTTTGGGTTACCTGGAGAGGTAGGTAGTAACCAAAAATACTATCTGGGAAGAATCTGCAAGACTGAGACACAGTCAGTTTTGTGGCCAGGGTCATAGATGAGATCCAGACAGGAGGTAGATGTGGTAGCCATCTAGCAGCAGGTAGCAGACAGTAGGTGTGGTTTTGTTGAAAGAAGGTAGAAGTAGGACTGTTTGGAAAGTGCTTTGATGTTAAAAAATCACATCCAGTTCCTAAGCCATCTACTAAAATGACTGTCCACAAGCTCCACTCTGCGGAGATCGGCACTGGAATAAAGACCTCCACAATTTTTCTGGGTGCAGCTGGTAAGGTGATTTTATTATAAAAGTAGCGGGGCAACTGAACAGCTTAAAGGGAGGAACAAAAGGGCACAAAAGAGCACTACACAAAATGGCTCCAGCTTTAAATAATATGGGTAAGGAAGGCACTAGAACAGAAGGTGGGGTTTAGGCGGAGCATGCAAATTACAACCAATCATAGGAGATAGGGGCTGAACACAACTTTATATGGTACTGTGTCAAATATCAACCATTGAAAGGACAGAACATACATACCATACAATACAACACAACAACTTATATGCAAAATCTACGATTTCCTTACTAATTACACATTTTTATACCACCACACCACTCTTTCTTGACACACAAGGTTGTTCTCCCGTTTCCCCATTCATTCCAAAGATTTTAGGCCTTACAGTAACAGCTTTCTGTCACCTTACCCATTTCTGCTTTACATCATGATTAAAACAACCTCTTGAATATTTGCCCACAGCACTCAATCACTGTGCAGTGTCCTTACATTTAGTACCTTCAGTCCATGAGAGCCTCTGGGACAAAATTCATGTAGAGGTGTGGTCAGACCGTCAAGACCAATTACTTAGTCTTGAAAAAGTCCAGACACTTTTCCACTGTGGTAAGCATCGTCATGCTGCAGTAATGATATTTTTATTACATGTTATAACTATGTGAAGGAATTGTGTTTCCTTGTAAAAGCTAATGACTTCACCATTGCTGAGATACTGTCAGAGAAAGAAAAGGAAAATCTGATGTAGGATACAGTGGACTTGAAGGTCAGGTATCATCTGTGATACTGAACGCAAAAGACCTTCTCACTCATGAAGCTGACATTAAAAAGTGACTTTCTAATTGCAGAAAGAAGTCTGCAGTGCTTGAACAAGAAAATGTAGTTGCTTTAGTAGTCCTTCATGCTTGGATAGCCAATCAAAGACCCATCAGTCAATAGGATATTGCCATTCATTACAATAGGAGGTAACAGAGGGAGGAGTTGGGCACACTTCCCCAGTGAAGGCTCTTGAGATTTATGAAACAACTGTTGAACTTTCTTTTTCTTCATTCTTGCATTTAAGATGTCAACTTCTCCATTTTTTCCATTTTTTTCTCTCCCGTAAATGTCATCCACCACTATTAAAATTTCCTTTTTTTTTTTTTTTTCACTTTTTTGAAATGGAAAGTTGTATCTGGCTAGAGTTCAGTGGCAGCTTCTGGGGCTGTAGGGAAAAGACAAAATATCACAAGAGTCAGTTGTGCTGGTAATTATAAATTTGTGTATCAAGTCAGTTTTTAATAATGTTCTCTATGTTGTCTGCAGTATATTAGCTGATTCTTGTTATGTGTTCACAGATTAAAATCTGTCCAAGATTTGGTTTAAACTGGAGGATAGCACCACCTTTTAGATTTTACTTCGGATCCTCAAACGAAGGGACCCTCAACATAGTAACTCATACTTTCTCTGCCTCTTTTTTAGGCTAGAAAATGTTTTCAACAACTCTACTATCCCACGGCTTTAAATAACTTTGGGTAATTTCACATGGTAATTTGTTTGATGCCTTCTGAGAATAAAATTCCATGCTACTTAATGCTGTTAAAGGAGAACATGCACTATATTGGTAATAGCAATGATGTGAGCACTAAGTGTGAGTATCACAGTTTTTCAGGAAGTTAAAAAGGCTTGAGATGCAAAAATGTAAATTCATTGAAGATTTCCATATTTTAATGATAAAACATACGTGATAATTTTATCAGGAAACTCTGGATGGGGAAAGGGGAGGGTTGGGGAAAGAGTATGTTGATAGCATCTAGCTTCCTGCCAGGAGGCAACAGATATTTTTGACCTACCATTTAATGAGAGAATGAGATACCACTTGAAGATAATTTTGTTACTCACATCTATTCCTTAGTATCCTTCTGCTTTCATTTGCTAGTTTGCATTCTGGTTATAAAATTCTTGGGTATATTGTAAGAACTTTGAGAGCAAGTGGGGGACACTAGCATGGGGAACATACTCTCAACCACTAGAAGTTGTTTCAAGCCACAGATGCCCAAAAAGCTTAAATTTGGTCTGTCATAGTGTCTGATTAGTTCCCCAAATGAGGTCCCTGATTAATATTCCTCCCCTACCCTGTGGAGCATCACAGCAATCTCAGCACCTGTGTCCATCCACAGCCTCTTCGTCCTCTACGAAAAAAGCTCTCCTTCCCACTGCCAAGATTAGTGGTTTTCCACCACTTGCAATGATGTTCTTGTGCCTTCTCAGCCAGTTTCCAATTTGTGCTGATTTATTCTTCAGAGCAGTAGCCTTCTAAATTAAAACGTAGTCAACATGTGTTGGATACACCACACTAAATTTGGCATCATTGCACAGGAATCCTTATTTTCAGTAGTAAGTACAAATGACTCGGCTCCAAAAGCATCTTTTTATTTGTCAGTTGGTTACTCTTCTCATGGAAAAATCAAACTTCCCTGTACTTCTGAGTATGTGAACTATTCTGATTGTTCACAGATGTATTTCAGTGCATTAGACTACTCTTGATGGCTAGGCTTCGCGAATGAAGATTTGGGATTACACTACTATGAAACAATTCCTCACATGGGGAACATCTGTCTAGCAAATGTACCATAAGTTGCAGAGCCAATCCCTGGAGTCTTTCTTCTCTGAAATTTATATGAGCTCCTGCTGTCCTGTTTAGGGGTTGACAGTGCTTTCAGTTTAAAATCAGCATTCTTAAAGAATCCAGTAAACGTAAACATGGCAGAAAATTGTGATATGTGCAGATAACTTAGGCAGAGGATTTTCTTGGCTTCTGGGTTGGCGGGGTTTTTTTGTTTGTTTGTTTGATTTGGTTTGGTTTGGTTTTTTGGTTGTTGTTTTGTTTTGTTGATTTTTGTTTTGGTTTTTGTTTGTTTGTTTCTTTGTTTTGTTTGGTTTGGTTTGGTTTGGTTTTGTCTTAAAGCACATATCTGATCCTTTACCCATTTTTTAAATCTAAGAAAACATGATAGAGAGTGCTGGTTGTGGATGACACTTTCTTGTAGTCTACAAGAAAAGTTTGCAGTTCTTGTAGCCACTGTTTTAAACAATCTGCATTTTTTAGGAAGTTGGTAGGGAGGGCTCGATGATCCAGTGGCAAGGAACTAAGACTGTTTCTTCAAAATTTGGAAATTTTACTACTAGGGTTACAACCTAAGTTTGTATTCACCAGTCCACTGAATCTTTTATTTAGTTCAGTAAGGTGTTCAGTAAGGTGGGCTTAATTTTCAGTAAAATCAATTACATGAATTGAAGCTCATTTTTTATGCCTTGCTAAATAAAGATACTAGATCTAGAATGAGAGTCTGGTTTCCAGAATGAGCATGCAGTGAAAGTGAACTGGAGCTGAAGAGAGGAGGACCTGCCCTATTCACAGTGTGGTACATGCTAATTAGACCGCTATGATCAGTCAGAAGGAACTGAAGCACCTGATTGCCTGATCCTGCCCTAAAGACTTCCAAGAAGCATTTCTTGGAAGAATAGCCCATGACAAAATCACTTGTGACCACAAGAGAGGGGATCTGATAACCTAGGTGCACTCCCAGAATCCCCTTTATTGGGTCATGATCCAACCTCAACTGAAAGCAAATCATGTTGTTTGAGCAGATTAGTACAGCCTCCTGTGCTGCCCTGACCAGACTGAAAGCAGATAAGCTTGTTTACAAGAGCTGATCACATGCACCTGTGTTTATGATCTGTGCATGGTTTGTGCGGATACCATCCGCACATGTCATTTTGGTGCTAGTTTATGGCAACCAGTTCCACTGACATGGGTGGGATCAGCCATTCAGCCTCCTGCTTGCCTGTCTCTAATTTGTCACAGGAACACATCAGAAATAGGATGTTTAAAAAGTGCTCTTTGTTCTCCAGTCTTTGTTGCTAGTCTGGCTGTCATACCTTCATTCTGCTCTTCTCTTCTTATTTGCAGCCTCTGACACTGTCTATTTCTAGATGCATCACTGAAGTGGAAAATTTATACTTTTGCTGTGGGAGTGATTTTCTAGTTCAGTTTGAGAAAAAGAGAAGGGTTATGGTCTGAAAACCTATCACTAGTCCAGTATCAGTGATGTAATCTGTATCCTTGAAAATATATATGTCTTGATGAGTTGATTTCTAGAAGAAAAGCACTGTCTTAAGTGCTTTTAAATCAAGACCTGGCTTTGGTATTTCTTTTTTCAATTGAGAACAAAGTTTGGATTGAAATTATTTGTGTTTACCAAGATCTAATGACAATGTTAGAGTTCTGCAGAAGTGTGTCATTCTAGGAGCATAAACCAGCATTTTGCTCTACAAAAACACTGTGTTTCTTGACCAAATTGCTGAGGATTCACCAATCTGACAATATTACAATAGGAAGATAAGATTCTTTAAGAGAAACTGATACTAAACACAACACGCATTTTAAAATTTTATCTTAAAGTTGCTTATTGACATGGTCCAGTTATGTGTAGACTAAAGACAATCTTACGTCTTCCTCAGTGATCTGCTTTTCTTCAGACCTAGTTTCATTGTTTTGTTTTAAATATTTTGCATACATCACAGTGCCTTACTGTGGTGGGGGGAAACAGTTTTCCCCCTGAAGTTATAAAATGCTAAAACCCCAGGGGGTGGTGATCCTTGAAGTTTTGAGGTTTTACCCAGTGAGCGCTTTTGCAAAATATAAACATATCACAAGCAGAACTGAAGAGAAGGTAGTTGTAGTTGTTGTAGAAGAAGTAGCCATGTTGTAGGGCCACAAGGAGAGAGGGGCAGGAGCCCCTTGGGGGCTCTGGCCCCCCCCAGCCCCTGGCAGGGGAGCTACAGGGACTTGGAACAGTGTTAAACTGGGCCAAGTTCTGTAGCTGAGAGCTGAAGGAGTTTCTCTACGGTAAGAAGCAGCAGGAGCAGTGGCAGGAGCAGCATACGGAGGGCAGAGAGCCAAGAGATAAGAGAGAAGCAGCAGGGGCATTGCAGCCAAGCAAGAGAGACACAGAGTTGTCTGAGAGACGAGAACCAGCATCAGAGAGAGCAAACCTAAGCTCTACAGAGACAGAGGCAGAGGTTGGGGTAAGAACTGAAACCAAAAAACCCCAAACCCCTCTGAGACCTCCGAGAGAGAGAAGGATGACGAACTCTTACTTAAAAGAGTCTTGAAGTGCAGTAGCACTGCAGAGAGGAGCTGAAAAGCTCAGGTGTCCTGGAAAGCTGGACCAGGACAGCCAAAGGAATGCAGAAGGGGTGACCCTGGCCCCCCTTCGCCGCTGCTGCCAAGCTAAGCTAGCAACCTGAGATCAGAGCACAGAAGCTCTGATAGAACTCTTGAGGCAAAAGCCTTCAACTAAAAGCTGCCCGAGATGTTCTGACTCAGGGGTGAATCCCCTGAGGAAGGGACCTTCATGGGGGTCTTCCACCCCATGGTATGACCGTGGTGAAGCGTGTTTTGTCCCTGGTACGCAGCCCATGGAAGAGAAGACCCTCGCTTGGAGACAATGGGCCGAGGGGCTTGGATACCCCCTCGTGTGTACTGGCAGAGATCCAGCTACAGCTGCTGCGTGGAAGAGAGAGACTGCTACTCTGAAGAGAATGCTGCTCTGAAAGTGGAAAGGATCTTTCCTTCTTCCCTCCTGGACTTTTATTTGGAGGGGAGAAAGAGATTTGATCCATTGTAAATACTTTTATGTCATGGTAGAGATAGCTAAGAATGTATATAATGTATTGTAGTATTTATTTTGTACAGTCATTGTAATATATAATCCCTTTCCCCCATTTTGAGACTCGTGTGGTGTCTGGAAACCCATCTCAAACGTTGGTATGAGATGTAGGAGGGGCTTTGGACTAGGGAATTGGATTTTAGGGTTCTCAAACCATGACACTTACATATGAGAATTCTGATTTTGGTAGCTTAGAACAGAAGTTTGTAGGTTTGAGGAAAGCATCCCATACAGAAGTGAATTGCTGTAAAGTCAAAAATACACTGAATTTCAGTATTTTATTTGCCTAGCTTTCTCCTCTAACAACAGGATGACTGATGTGCCCTCTGAGTTAACTTAATTTTATTAGTTTTCTAGAATCTCTATTCCTGTCATACAGTAAGTCAAAATACAGACTGGATACTGAAGAAACTATTTTTTATGAAAAATCTACATGCAATACATAAGGATACAGGAAGAAGCTATCAGGAATAGTTATACTGGTACTTATGCTCTCTTCATTACTGTGCCTGAAAATGCTAAGTATGACTTGGCCAAATTTTGAATTTATGTCTTGCTTTTATTTGCAATTAGCACCTTTTTTAACCACAAAAATGTTTTCTCCTCTGGTGGAGCATAGGGCCAAGGTGAGACTGCTGAAGATTAGTACAAGGAGAAATATACAATTTAAATGTTCACTTCTGAGAGCAAACTCTGTCATTGGTGTCAGTGGATCTCAGATCTTCCTATCAGAACTTCAAGGTTTGGCTCAGAAATGTTGTACAGTTTTAGGGGAAGAGTAACAGAGCGAGATACAGATGATCCATGTAGTTTCCAAAGTATTATATCAGTCTCCTACTTAATAAAGTCTTTTGAGAAAAAGAATCTTCGAGGATGTAGTATTTATGGTGATGCTACAACCATGACTATTCTGTGGTTCTATTACAAGGTGCTAAACTAGCTGTGTTGCCCTTAGACTCTAAATGTCTTGGCTCCTGGAAAACCTTCACACCGTCACAGCACTTATACTCCTGCTTTCTTTTATTTCCATTTGTTTCTATGTTGCAGAGGCTGATGTGGGCTTTCTTGCTCTGTCTTGTCATGAGCTGCTAAATGGTTTTTCTGTTGATACTCTGACAGGGAAAAATTACCCAAAAAAATGGCTGAGTGCTACCCAAATGCATGATGTGTTTTGCCATCTTAAGCTTCATGACTCCAAAAAATGTAAAAAGCCATAGCCATACCAAACAGCTGTTTCTTCACTCTCCTGTCTTTTAGGCTCTAAGTTGCTAGGAACTAAGGAGTTTGGGGTTTTGTTTTGGTTCATTGTTTTGGGCTTTTTTCTGTTTGTTTAGGTGGGTGGGGGTTTTGTTTGGTTGGTTGGTTTGTTGTTGTTTTTGTTGTCTGTGCTGCTGCTGGTTGTCTGTCATAGAACTGGGGACTTTTTTAACCAACACCTTCTTCAAAGGAAAAAAAATAGGCTTGACAGGAACCCAGTGTACTCAGAGCTCAACTCAGAAAATAATTCTGTATGAAAAATAAAACAAACCCTCTGGAAGCAATGAAGTGTTTTGTGTAGGTACTTCGGAAGTTAAATATTTTGCTTCAAAACTGACTTTTGCTGCTATAAAAGTTCTATTGAAAAAGATAACCCTAAGGGTGTTAAATGAAGTATTTTGACTACTTGAAATAAGTCACTTGCATTTTAATGCAAGACCCAAGAATACTGATTATAAGTCATCTTAAATAATTTTTGTGGGATTTGGCCAACCAACCAGGGAGCCTCCTGCAGAGCCAGTCTCAGACAAAGACAAAACACACACACAAGTCTCCACTCTAGTGAGGAGCAGAGAGACTTTTTGTTGTTTTCTCTCATTTCAGATTAAAAGCATTTCTTTTAAAAAGCAGTCAGCAAAATGTAATGAGCTCTGCTATTCCTCAGTTCACTTTGATAGCTCACATTTCCTTCCCCATATAAGTTAAGGTGCTTATCTATGTAACTGCTGACATTTTGTAAGTGTCTGCTACAACTCCTAGAGAAATGTGGAAGTGGCAAGTAAAATAGAAGCAGTGCTGTGTGATTATTTTCTAGAAATCTTGTGTAGAAAAAGGCAAGATTAGCTGGCTAACATATAGATATAGCAGTATCTGTGCTCTTTTCATCTGGTGTTGCAAAACCCCCATCCTTTCCAAATCAGTTGTACAACTGTTGGCACTGAAAGGGGACTGGTGACAGTCTGGTGGCAATCTTAAACTTCCTATAAGATGGCTGACCAAATACTTCCTTCACTTAGATCTATAAATATGCTTAGAGTTCATTGGCATTGCATATATAAAGTATAAAGTTTGTAAGTTTAAATAAATCCAACATTAGTTTCTGATATATTATCAATATAATACAAATAATTGTTTAACCTTTAACAAGACCAAAAAAAAAAAAAAAAGGGATCAAAAGCCTCTATCTAAAAAACAAAAGACAAAAAGCATTGGGGAACATACCACAAAAACAGCTTGGAGAATGCTTCATATCTTGGTTGGTTTGTTTCCACATACTTCTTAGTGATTTTAATATTGCCTTCCTGCTCAGTAGTTCTATGGAAGCAGGAAGAATCGTTTTTGAATACAAAAGCTTTCTACACACCTACAGTAATTATGTGCAGATCAGGATTCAAATTATACATGAATTTTTACATACACATACCTTGTCATTTACTTGAGGAAATCAGAATGCCCCAAAATATGTTTCTAGGATTTTACTGGCAACAAAAGGAATTTATCAGTCTTTGCAAAGAAATCTGTACAAGTCAGATGTTGCCAAAGCTTTTAGATATGCTACATAAATCAAGGGTCTGAACTATGGTAAGGGTATTTACAGTATGAAACCGCTGAGAGAAAAATAAACAAGAACTGTTTACATAAGCAATGAAACTGTTCTATGTTTTGCTTTGCTTCTAACTTATTGAATTAGGTTTGTGTGGCAGGGGTTTGGTAGTGGGGAGGCTGACAGAATAAATGCCAGGTAGTTCCAAGACAGACCCATTGCTGGCCAAGGCAGGGTGAGAGGCAATACCTCTAGGATAATATAGTTAAGAAGGGGTGGGGGGGGGAAACCCTGCACAACAGCAACAGCAGTCCAAGAAGAGGAGTGAGAATATCTGAGAGAAACAGCCCTGCAGATCCCAAGGTCAGTGGAGAAGGAGAGGGAGCAGATGCTCTGGTAACTGAAGTAGATTTCCCTGCAGATTGTGGTGAAGACCATGTTGAGGCAGCTGTGCCTCTACAAACCATGGAAGTTCATGGTGGAGCAGAAATCCACTTGCAGTCCATTGAGGTCCACAGGGGAGCAGCTGGATGTACCCAAAAGAGGTTATGACTCCACACAAAGCTTCTGCTGGAGCAGGCTCCTGGCAGGATTTGTGACCATGTGGGGAGAGAAGCCCATGCTGGAGCAAGCTCCTGGCAGGATGTTGTGACTCCCTGGGGGACCGACACTGTGGACAGTCTTTTCTTGAAGGACTGCGTCCCATGGAAGGGACTCAGACAGGAGCAGCATGTGAAGAACTGCAGACCGTGGGAAGGATTCACGTTGGAGAAGTTTGTGGAGGGCTGTCTCATGTGGGAAGGTACCCTATGCTGGAGCAGGGGAAGAGCGTGAGGAGTCCTCCCTGTCAGGAGGCAGGAGTGGCAGAGATATATCATGAACCAACTGCATATCCCATTTCCCATCCTCCTCTACCACTAGTGGGGAGGAGATGGAGAAAATTGGAAGTAAAGTCAAACCCTGGAAGAAGGGAGGGGTGAGGCTGGGGAAAGGTGTTTTAAGTTGAATCTATTTTGTCCATGATGGCAACTGCTGAGTGATCTGTCCCGCCCTTATGTCATCCAAAGAGCCTTTTGTTATATTTTTTCTCCCCTGCCCAGATGAGGACAGCAGTGATAGAGCATCTTGGTTGGGCACATGGCATCCAGCCAGGGTCAACCCCCACACTCACAGAGGTCACAGTAGGACACGCTGGAGGAGATTCTGAAATACCATCTCTACATATGGTATCGAACTAGCTTTTCTGGAAATTCTACCAGGTTGCTTTATATTCTCTATTTATCTTTTTCAATTTTAATTGGAAAAATGGTAGTTGAAGGAGCAAGTATAATAATAGAATAATACTTTTTTTCAGTCCACAAATCATAGCTGTAATCATCATTAAGTCCCACTACTGTGATTAGTGAGTGGTACAGATTTAAAAAACTTAGCTAAATGAGAATTTAAACAAAATCATTTTCACAAAGTGCAAATAAAACTCATATCTTGTGAGTGGAAATGCACAATTTTATTAATGTAACTTGTTTAAATATATATGTATATCACATAGAGAAGAAATTGCAGTGATGTGACTTGGAAATACTAAATTCTGTTTTGTCTTGGAGGGATTCAGGTTTTTTTATTTTACAAGAGGTGGCGTATCTTCTATAAGAGTATAATCTCACATGATCTTTAGTCATGATTGAATTTGTGAGGTGTTTCCAAAGTTTCCAAGTTTTTTATGAAAATTGCAGAAGTTATCTACATTATAGGAATGTACCCCAGCACCTCTGTTAGTGGGTTTAATGATAGCAAGTAGCTGAATAACACTAAGACTTTGCAGTCCGCCAGCAACTTAGTGTAAGGTATACCTGTGTATGCTCTTTCATTACAATAATTACTCTTGAATTGTAATAAATACAGGGTAAAAATCTTGATGTGGATGCTTCTGAGATGAGATGCTGAAAGGCCTCCTTTTACCTAACAGTAAGCTGTTCTTGTCCCTGAGGGTTAAAGTCATTGCAGTATAATTTCAAGAATCAAAACCGGAAAAATCCAGGGATGATATGCAGAAAGATGATCACAGTGAGGAAAGTTTTATCCTGGAACTCCAGTGCTTTTATACGAGAGCTGTTGAACAGTGAAGCATTTAAGCAAGAGTTATACGCCTGAGGAGACAAAGTGGAGACAACACCAACCAGGCCTGAAATAGGCACCACATCTATGTGAGACAACATGAGTTTAAATTTGTGTTTTCCTAATCCTTTCCTCTACATTTGTCCATCCATAAGCTTATAAACATTACTTCTTGGGACACAGATGCTCTTCTACTCTGTGTCTCAGGTCAACCTGTATTACAGAAATATCAGTAGTGATAGAAGGGCCATATGGATCCAAAGAGTTAAGGGACCTGTAAAAGAAAGGAAAAAAACCAGAGACATTCAGTATAGAGGGGAGTAAATGGAGGAATTACTCTCTGGAATACTCAAGTGCAGGAATTTTGACTCCTTTGGAGTTTCTGCATAAGCATTTCCCCATGACTGCTGTGTCATTGTGAGATTCATCAACAGAGACATCAGGTCTGTCACTTGAAATGATTGTCCTCATGAAGACCAAAAGTGCAGTATAGTACTGGACCAAAAGAAATAGCTAAATAGTTAACTCTGACTTTTAAATTGGATGATTTAATATCTGGGGTTTTTTCCACAGAATATGATCTTTTCTAGAAGCCCTTTAGCTAACATACAGCAAGTCTATTATCATCAATATTGGGCAGGACACTCAAACAGATTAGATTGCAGTTGAACAAGACGGTATCTGGATGCTTAATCAGAAAGATGTACAAAACAATATCAACAAACTACAACCGTTTCTTTGCTCATAAAAGCTGCAATTTTCCTGAATTTACAGAACTGGAAGCAACTCAATCAGGAATCACTGAAGTAAATGATGACAGCTATTTTTAACTCTTCTATACCATGTCCTGGGTACACCCTGTGTTTCTCGCTGTTGTCGCTGGCACTCAATTCACGAGAAACCCAGCCACAACTGCACTACAATTAAGAGCCCTCTTAACTTGTAGCCACTTGTAGCCATGGGGCAAACGAGTTACACAGAGTAGATCTGTTCCATACTGGATAGCAGCAGTCAGAATTGATGAACATAATTGTTTTTCACAACACAGTGGGATAAGGGAAGGTTGCAAAATAATACAACTGGAAAGGCAAGATTTACCAGCTAACCTAGCTAGTAAGTTGGCTGCCTTGCAGAACAGCAGTAGGGATGGACCTTGAATTCCTCTATCTCTATGACTACAGACGTGGCTATTAACTTCTTGATAATGTTCACCTACTGAACTGGCTTTACTGCTAGATAAGGTGCTGAGGTGCTGGCAGTGGAGCAAATCTGCATATACATAGAGAAAAATCAAGCAAATCAAAGAAAAATCAAGTTTGCTTCATACAAATGACCATTTCTAAGAAACTGCTAACTTTGACTTACTCTTACAGTTTTTATATAATTTCCTGTATGCAGATGTCTTTTTCCAAGTATCAAAAAAAGGATAAAATTGTCTTTTTGTTCTTCAAAGTGAAAGAAACTATATTAAAATTGTCAGTTTTCATTTTAAGAGTGCTTGGCTGTGACTAGGACTCTTTGTATCTGTTTTCCCAGTGTTTTTTTTTCAACTTTCTATTGGAAGTGTTGAAACGCTGGCATCACCTTAAACCTGTCAGAAAACTTTGTATACTTACTTGTATGTTTTAGAATTCACTTCATGGTTTACTTTTTTTGTGAGGTGTGTGGTGAGGAGAGTGTTCCTTTTCCCTATGATGAAGGAAGTTTAAACTGCATATTTAAAACTGCATAACAGCATTCAGGGAGGGGGGCAAGAAAGGGGGAGAAAAAGTTCCACATTGGAATCAAGGAAACACTTTATTGTGGAGAAATTTCTTGAGGTGCTAATAATGGCAGAGAACCTCCAGCTGGGTTTTGTTTGAGCAGGGATTAGAGCTCAGGAAGACTGATGTGTAACTTCCGTGGGTCCTACTAGGCAACTTCTGGATTATGAAGCTTGTCCTCAAGAGGTTGGTTTATTTGAGTTTAATGACTCATAAACATGTGGATCGGCTTTAGTGTTTTTTTTTTTTGTGAACCAATGTTGTTTGATCCTTAAAAATGAAAGGGAATGCTTCAAGTATCCTCCCACATTCTAGAAATCAAAAAATTTATTGAATCACTTAAAGCGGGACTGGAAAGATAAGTGCTGTGACTATATTGCAAATAATGTTCTGTGTGTCTTCCTGCACTGACTGTAAAATGACCCTATTGATAACTGCAGCCCACATAATGTGGTTCAGGGATGGATGAATCACATTGTTTTCTGACAGTTTATCTTCAGGTGATCATTTTTTTTATCCCTATTTACATGTTTGCTTTTCCCAGACATTGACAAAAAAAGTGGTCTTGACTTCAAAACACATGAGTAGGGTTGGAGGCAAAAGGACATGCTGCTATTGTCCTTCACCTCAGTTGTCACTCTACAAAGGATGTTTCTGTTCCTCTTGTTTTTTTTCTTGCATAAACACACCTCCTCACCAGCACCACTATTCTCCTGGCCTCTCCTGGCACTGTGTTCATTCTTACCTAATTAAAACTCTTCACATACCCAAGTGGTGAAAGAGTCCATCTTTACCCAGCAGCTCAATAAATCATCAAGTAGACTTCAATTTACATATAAAATAGCATGAAAGATGATAAGAGACTGCAGTGAACTTGTTCGATACAAGTCATAAGGCTTCTTCTACATAAATAAAAACAAAGAAATTAGCAAAAGGTTTTGGTATTCCTAACAGTCATAGTCATCCAGAGGCTCTGGAAGTTGAATGCAAGATGGAAGAAGTTTCAGAAAATAAAATGTAGTGCAGGGCTTTGTATTCAGCAGGGAAAATCAATGACAGGTGAGGGAAGTGAAAGCTTTGGGGATTTGCCCTGACCTGAACTTCTTTGACTTGTATATGACATGGTTTGAGTAACTTCTGTTTCAGAAGACCTCATTTGCACTACACATATAGCAGATAAGCATCAGGTCTAGTGTGGGTGCAAATGTGGAATCCATACCAGATCATCCATGTAAGGAGGAAAGCTCTGGTACATGAAAGCTATTTTGAAAGAAATGTTCCTTAAGGAGGACAGTATCTGACAGAGTACTTCTTATAGATAATACCACCTTTTCTACTACACGTGTGGACACATTGTACCTTCAATAAGCAGCTGCTGCGTTTTGTTCAGGCAGAAATATTAGCCTAAGCTTGCAAGGGACTAACATGGTGCTATGTCAAATGATGTCTATAAACTGGAAACTACTTATTCAGAATTCTGGACAGAATTTTCATGTTCTCAAGTTTTTACCCAAGTTCTAGATGCTAAAATTGTATAAAAACTTCAAAAGTCAAGTTTAAAAAGTACTGTACTTACTGTACTGTCCTTACTTTTTAATGTAACCTTATAAAGTATGGACTGCTTTTACCTGATGCAATGAGGTCTATACAAAAGGACAAGAGCATTCACAAAACAGGACTGCAGCAAATAGCAGGGTAGAAAGATTACTGATCCCACATCTCCACCAAGACACCAGATTAAATTCCTGCTTTGAGCTTTAAAATTTTGGGTGACAGAAGAGAGGCAGGAGGCTGGACATCTCTTGCATGTATATTTTGTTCATATAAACTGCTTCCTCCTTGACCTGCCATTTTTTTTTTTTTTGAGGTTTTAATCTGGGTTTTTTGGCAGGAAAATTATGATATTTGTAGCTCCATAATAAAATTTCACACATAGTGTGTCACAAAAACATAAACTAGTTTTATTAGTGTTTTAGTTTCATGTCCAATAATGATGATGTAAATCTTCACATAGATCTGAGTGAACCACCATGGATTTGAAATGCTGCCTTTAGTTTCCTGGAGACTGAGAGGCATTTATTTCTATGCTGGTTAGATGCATTGTTCAGCCTGAAGATTTTCTTTAATTCTATATGGACGTATTTGGATATTGTTATTTTAATTTTTGAAGAAAGTGGGTCTTCTGAAGAATAAGGTCCAGTCAGTTTTCAAGTACTAGGTTGGTAAGACGGTGCAATGCATCTTACTTTGAGTCAGAGTTTTAAGGAAAGTGAAATGCCTTTCACACAGGTAGTCCAGTTAAGAAAAAAAAAAATCCCTTGGTGCTATGTCTTTTAGCAAGGAGTACCTAGAGGTTCATGGTAACCATACATAGATCATCTGAGATGCAAATCTGAATGCATGTACCTGGTTAAACATAGTCTTACTAACATAATTTTTACAAAACACTACCACAAGAGAAATATACATGCCATTTGGGTTACAGAATATGTTAGGTATTTGACTAAACAAAAATATCATGTGGAATATATGGTCTTCTAAGTGTGCTGATTTGCCATTGTCTGTGTGTGTGATTTTCTTCATCCATCTCCCAGGAGATGCTGCTCTGGTTCTGATCTCAGCCCTGTAACCGTAGGTGCTCTGGGCACAAAGTTCATCCCAAAAGAAGTTTGGAATTGGATGGAACTTTGTTTGCAAATTAGGACTTTGGGTTACTCTTTCCTGCCTTTCAAATATGAATTTGAAAATGATAAAATCTCAAATCATGATGGGGATATACATTCTAATTTTATAATGGCAATAAGTAAACTTCAAAGGAAAGGGCTTCATCTGTCTTTTATCTATCTCATGTACCTCTTTTATCCTTTCCTACCATTAACAAAGACCAGTTTAGCAGATACTTCTTCTATCATCTGATTAAGCAGAGAGACACATTTCTTCTTTAGGGTCTTTGAGAAGTTAAGAAGTTCAGAATTAAGATAATTTGGCCCATCCGGCTACAGTAAAGAAGTTAAGAAACAGTAAGAGATGGACTTGTTTATGGAGGGAAACAAAACATCTTGGAAAACATTAGTACACCTGAATTAGCACAAACACTAAACAGGATTCTGTGCTTTATTTGAGCAAGAAACACCATGTTTCAAAACAGGATAGTGGATTGTGGTTGAAAATTAAGGACAATACTTCCATCCCTTCTGCTGCACAGGCTTGCACATGGTCCATCTTTCCTCCTGCCTGTGCTGGCATGGCAGTATGAGTGGGTGTAACAGCACGGAGAGGATGCGAGTGGGATTGATCTGGCACACTATGCATGCGAGGCACACACAGCTGCTGCTGTTTTATTTCGCCACTACACCAACAGAAACGGCCCTTCTATAGGCGCTTCTGGAGAAGGATTTTGCATTCAGCATTAGTACAAACCGAATGCATGCCATCTTAACAGATACCTGTTAAGAGCTGCATTGTAGCACAGCAATCTTATTTCTCTACGGCTTCTTTTAGTTCGCCGGTGGGAAGGAAAGCTATGTGTTGGGTTTTTTATTATTATTTTTGCAGTCATGTTCGAGCATTTGTCAGCCTCTTTCCCATCGTTGGTTTGTCTTGTTCATTCTCTGCCCTCAACACCCTCCTCCCCAAATTCACGGTGAGAGAGAGAATTCCTGAACTCCGGCGGTTCGGGAGCTGCCGGGAATGTTGCGGCATGGCGGGCCGCCTCGCTGCGGGCTGAGCATCCCTCCCCTCCGGATCGGGATGCGGTTTCTCCATCCGTGTAGTTGTCCCTCGCGGAGCCGGGTCCTCCTGCTCCAGGGGCTCGGGGAACTCCCGGTGCCTCTGCCGGGAACTCGCGAGAATCCCACCGTCTTTGGCGGGCCTCAGGGGTCGCTCCCTGCGGGAAGGGATCGCCCGGGGCTCGGAGGGGACGGGCAGGATCGGAGGGCGGTGCGGCCCCCACCCGGGGCGGTCTCAGTCCCGCCCTGGTCCCGCCCCGCCGCCCCACCGGGCCGGGGAACCGCAGGGAGGGGGAAGAGGAGGAGGGGAGAGGGAGGGAGAGAGGGAGGGAAGGAAGGAAATAAGTAAGGCAGGAGAGAAAGAGGGAGGGAGGTGAGGTGTTGTCGCCGTTGGCTCACCGCTCCGCGCTCCGCAGCCGGTGCGGAGGAGGGGACAGCCCCCGTCAGGCGTCCCGGCATGCTGAAAGTCACCATGCCCTCCTCATCCTCGTCCTCCTCGTCCTCCTCGTCCTCGTCCTCCGGCTCCTCGGCCGGCGGCCGCCCCGGCTCTGCCGCGCCCGACTACTGGATCGATGGCTCCAACAAGGACACCCTGGCTCACTATTTCGAGCTGGAGTCCGAGCTGGGACGGTGAGGCGTCGCCGGGGGGAGCGGGGATGACGGGGGTGGGTCTCGCTCCCCGTCGCTATGGCGAGAGCGGCAAAACTTTGGTTTGCGTGAGCTGCCGCGCAGGAGCAAGCGGGATTTCGCGGCGTGTGGGCTTTCGAAGAAAAACTGCAGCCCTCCTCCCACTCCCGGGAGTCAAGCCGTGCAAATTCCCTGAAGCAGGGAGTGATTTATAGGTCAAGGCATGGGTCCGTCTGGGTGGACGCTGACCGGAGTGGGGAGCTTTTCGTTAGTCAGGTTATCTGTGTGGGCTGGCAGCATCCAGTCACCGCACAGTGTGGGATGCAGAGTGGGCATCACTTGGAGAGCACCGAAACGCCACCTTATTCACAGCATCCCTTAATCCCAAACCTGCTGTCGTTCTATCGCCATTATCAGCACTGGTAGACCCTGCGCTGACAAAACTCCCACTCAAAACAGGAGTCCCTGGATAGGCCTCTGCCAGCAGAGCCCTCGCTTTGGAGCACAGTGCAGGTGAATGAGCTGGTACATCTTCATTCATTAATTTTACACTACTGCCCTGGTGATGGTCCTGCCCAGCAACTTAAAGGTCCCAGATTTTCATATTTTTTTAAAAACCGAAGTCTGGTGTAAAATGCTGTAGTTAGTGTGCAATTTTTGCCCTCTAAATGCGTTGTTGGTTCATGTTGAATTTGTGGATAGAAAATAATGTGTGAAAAGTGAAAATTACAACTATTTTTTAAGGGTTCATGGTACTTGACCTAAATCTCCAGGTCAGTAGGTAGCAAATAGCAATTGTTAATTTTGCTGATTGTTAATTTTGCCAATTCAATATTAAGATCCTGAATTACTGTGGGAAACTTGCAGATAATAACATGGTTGCCTTGGTATAATATTTTTTCAGAAAGGCATGCAATGAAAGTTATTCCTACAAAGCATACCTGTGCTTGCTGTACTGCATCTAATAGGGGCAGGAAAGGTGGTAGAAGTACAATGTAGTATCATTCTTGGCTTGCTGGCCAGGTCTTAAGCACCTGCTGCTACTTTTTTTCATACTGTTGCTACTATTCCCATTTAAATAGGTATAGTTTTATGTATGCTTACCACATTTATACTTGACTTCACTGTACACCTATGCAGAAGCATTAAAATGTAAAACAGGAAATCTAAAGCCAGCACTCAGTTTTGTGTCCAGAATTGATCAAAAAAAAAAAAAAAGAAATAAAAGGAAAAAAGTATGCTGCTGACTTACAGCAGTTGATACCACTGTGTCACCTGGTTTAGTACTGTTCTGTGCAGTCTGTCTAGAATTCTCTCACCATATGTGATAGTGACGGTGGGCTTTGCCTAAGAGTAATCTCTATTGGTGATACATCCTGGGTTTATTGTGTAGCTTAGGAAGGGGTTTTAAAATGTGAACTCTTCAGTGTGAGGAAGGAAGAATGAATGCTTATAAAAGTATTACAGTAAGGCTGAGGTGCAGTGGATTTTTCTACTTTGCAAGGTAAGACAGATGCTGAAACACTTAACAAAAGGCTTGTATGTAGAAGATAACCACACCCAACTGGTGTAGGGATGTGAGCCACTAGATCTGCACTGCTGCTGGATAGAACTAGGAAATAAGATTTAGAACAAAAGCAGAGAGAACACAGGAGATAACCACCACCTTAATCAAAGATTAAGAGGTAGGGAAGGGAGAGAGAAGAACTTGGAGGAGTATATGACGTGAGGGAAGATTGCTCTAACAAGTTTGGCAGTGAGCTCTCAGTCCTTAGGTCCCAAGGCTGGCTTTGAGATCTTTTCAGAGCCAGCATCCAGAGTGCTGATGATTATCTCAGACCCCCTCTGGCAGGTGTACCTTGGCAAATCTATAAGGGAGACTCCACAATCCCTCTTGGTTCCTAAGTGTAATATAAAAGTGTATTGTTTTCTCTTGGTAACCCTGTCTCTAACCTTCTAGTTTTGGAGATAATTTCGATTGTATACACAAAAAAAAATTCCTTACTTAGGCTAGTGGTGGTGAAAGTATATCAAGTGAGGCTGAAATTATGGGTATGTGATCCCTTTAGATGCAGTAAATAAAAATAATATACTAAAACAACCAGCAGGAAACACTGTCCTACAATATCTTTAACAAATACAGGATTGAAAGATGTCTTTTGTCTCACTGCAAAGACCTGCATTTGGACACCTGTGGCCAAGCATGGGAATTCCCCTTTGGAAGGAGTGCCCTTTGTGCAAAGTGTACCTGGCAGATCCCTAAACCATAGTATTCAGTAATCCGTGCTTGCATGACCAACTAAGGAGTAGTGGAAGGAGAGGTGGAAGATCCTGCTAGGAAAAATAATAAATGCCTGAAAGCTTGCGTAGGAGTAAACGGTTGTCTTTAAGCAGTGGAATTTCACAGGAATCAGTTCAGGTGTCTGTGCTGCTCAATATACTCCATAAATGAAGGGGTTGAACAGTGATATTTGCCAGTCTTTGCAAATTATCAAGGGTTTAAAAGACACGATTGCCTACCAAGAATTGCAGAAAGACCTTATTGGACTGTTAGGGCATTTAAATGGTGGATAAAATTCAGTTTAGATAAAAAAAGAGGTTGTGGAGAAGAAACCATTTCATTGTTTTCTCTCACTAGTAAATCGTATTGTGAGGTTAAGACAGACATATCTGGAGATGTGTGGCGTGGATGGAACACCTCGTTAAAAGAGCTTGATCACTTGTTTTATTTTTTTAATGCAAGCTCTGTGGGGTGTCTGATAAAAAATGGATTATCAAGTCAAAAATGAGTGACAGGAGGTAAGGCTATGTCAGCACAGTGTGTCGCTAAGGGGTGGAAGTCCTAGCCACTGGACACTATGGATGCTAAAAGTTTATGTGGACTTAATGGGCAACTAGGCAAGTTTACATGCAGGAAATCCACTAAGATTGATCTAACGTGAAGATACTACTGAACTGTAAGCTGTTGAGTGTTATGAGGGTATTCTTTGACAGTGATGACAGGGGTTTGCACTATTTCTACATTCTTCTTGAGGTATCTGTGTTTGGCCACCGTTAGAGACAGTACTCTGGGCTAGAACAACTTTTATTCTCATTCTTTTATTCTGTTTTTAGGTTCTACTAATGCCTGGCTAGTTCATCTTCATTTTAGTTGATTTCTTGCAAGGGTTTTTGTGTATAATTGGAGTTCAAAATGCTGTAAAGTTGAAATTTTGTGTTTTGTTTTACAAAAAGTCTTTGTTCGACAAGTTGCAACATTGGTCTATTGTAGAGTTTGGAATTTTGTTCTGTGTGTATTTCATCTAAAAGCTTATTTTCCACACTTCTTTGGAAAATAATTCTGAAAATTTTGTATTCTAAACTTGTATTTTCTTTAAAAACTAAACCCTTTTGCTAGTCTTGTGTTACCATGATGTATCTTCTTGTTCAGAGTTTCTGAATTCAGAATCAGTCTAAATACAGTATTTGAGTGAAGAGGAAGTTCGGTTTCGATCTTTTTGATACTCAGCACTATGGCAAAAAAAAAAAAAAGGAATTTCTCCTTGTTGGGATTTTAGGTGTGGAATTTTACTTAGCATGCACCCTCTTTGCCTAACGAACTACATAAGTATTTGAGTATTGCAGATCTGGTACATGGCCAAAGACAAATGAAAGTATTTCCAATCAAATCCTTAGGGCTTCCTTTAAATATCAAAGGTTAAACTAATAACAATTAAAAAGAAACTGAAACAAAAACCTAACAGGGAAATCGCAGGCACTTTTTTCCTTGTAAGAATGGTAAATCTTCCAAGGTTACCTTTTCCTGCATGGGCAGTGTTTCAGCTGTGTGATCCTTGTTGAAGACCTGAAAGGTGCTCAGTACTTAGCAACTTAACCTTGAACTGACAGTGTGAGCTGAATCATAGGTGGTTTATGTCCTTGAGTTTTTAGCATAGAGAGAGTTTCAATTCAATGTGTGGCTTGAACTCAAGATTTCAGTGTGCAGAGTGACGTCTTACTCTGCCAATCCTGTTTATCAGAGCTGTCATCCTGGCATCTACTTTTGTAATGGCAGTAGCAGATGAAATCAGCTAATTCTTTGTTAGCTGATTTAAACTAGCAAACCTAAAACTTGGTTGTTAAGCTGATAAAAGCATTATAGAAATGGATTGGATTTGCACTTGATGCTTTGAAGTTCAAACAGTTTTTGCTTTGAAAGCATGCCAACTCTTTTCCCCTCCATTCCTTCATTTAAAAAAATAAAGGTTTCTTTTTCTGTTCATCTCAAGAGTCATTTGTTTTATAGACTGTTTGCCATGTTTATTTTGAAAATCACTTGCTCATATTGCTTTAGGGTGCATTTAAAGCAGGTCTGTCCTGCCTTCAATTGCACTTGTGCTTACTTGGTTGTGACTTTTTGCACTGGACTTTCCAAAGTGATGCAAGCATGTAGCTGACAGTACATGGTGCTGGTGCTTAGCTAGATCAGGATGAGAATTATCTTTGAGCAGAAACTGCCTATATGGATTTGCTTGTCCTCCAAGTGACATTCTACCAGGAACGGCAACTTGCTTGCTACCTTCACACCTTCAGGCAAGCAGCAAGCATTTTTATTCAGGCAGTTCCTGCCCATAGGGAAGGTTGTTGGAAAGGTATGTCTGAGGCCTTATTTGGGAATGTTGTGGTGGGTACGTTGGACTTTGCTTTGAGGTAGGAAAATAGGAGATAGAGAGGGCCTTTTGGTGCTGGTAAAGGTGTCAGATGGATGGGAAGAATGGTGACCTTCATGCATGGCACCAGCTGGCATAGCCTAGTTGAAGATTTTCACTTCCTTTTCATCTGGAAGGGATTCTGTCCACCTCATCTTTTCCCTTGAAAAATGTCCTAAGCGTTTGACTGCAGACTCTTCTATGGTGAACCTGTGCTTTGCTCCTTTTGCTGAAGCAGTGCTGTTGTGGAAAAGACAATTCAATGTTGAATTGTCCAGAAAGAGGATGTCAGATTTTTGTTAACCAAGGCACTTCTCAAAGAAGGGGGGAAGTCAGTCCCTATCAAAATGCATGTTGATCTATTGAGAGTCATAAATGAGAATTAGTATCAAGCAGTCAATACTTTCTGTGGAAGCTCTATAGCTTCTTAACCCAGTGTTCTGGATGAAATTCCTCACCTAGGTACCAGAAATGAGAACTTGCAGTGAATAGGCCAGGTTTTGACAATTAAAGTTCTTTGCTCAGTACAGGGAGCAGGTTTTTTCAGTTTTTTCTGGTTCGTTTCAACAGCTGATTGACTTAGAATTAAAAAACTGTGTTGAAAAAATCAAGAAAATAAAATTTACTCTACCATTCTGTAAATAAAAACCATTTGAGAGTAGACATACCATTTCAAATGAGGGTCTCTAATCATGGAGAGGAAATGGGCTATTAGATTTTCTGAACCTTGCCATGGGAGATTTTTGTTGACTCTGTTGTCCAAATGCCTGTCTTAAGCACTAAGTTACTTGTCTAAACATTATCTCTCTGTGCATGCTTATTAGATAGAAAAGTGGAAGGCTTTTTTTGAGTATTTGATGGCACAGCTGTCATTCTGTTCTTTTTGGTAAATAAGTTTTAAGTTTTACAGTTTTACAGTTGGGATTTGTGGCAAAACCATTGTTCTGCTGCAGCCAGTTTTGCATTGAACTGCAAACTCAACACCTGCTTCACTATGTCTCAGAAAACAGATGGTAAAATGTGCAATGGCTTGTAAGTATATTTGATTCCTGTTAATACTGTAACTGAGGCATTTTCTCCATCATGACAGAAAATGGGTTTGTTGATTAGGTCAGCTGTGGACAAAGTGATTGGATTACAATTCTTGTGGACAGTCATGTCAGAGAATCCAACACTGTTGTAGTGCTTTCTTTCAGATACAATTAATATTGTTTCTGTGGAGCAAACTGCCCTGCTACCTCTATAAATACACGAATCGCTTGTTTTTTAGTACAATCAGTAATAACAGTGTGGCCCTACCTCATGTACTGCGTGCAGCTTTGTGTGTCTCAATACAAGTATAACATGAAACGGTGGGAGTGTGTCCAGAGAAGGGAGACCAAGATGGTGAAATATCTCAAGGGCAAGACTTACAAGGTCATTGGGTTACTTTACCTTGGAGAAGAGAAGGCTGAGGGTGACCCCATCACTGTCTACAGCTTCTTCATTGGGGGTAGTGTCTGGGGAGGTGCTTATCTCATCTCTCTGGTGACCAGTGACAGGACATGAGGAAAGGGAATGAAGCTATGTCAGGGGAAGTTCAGGCTGGACATTAGGAAAAGGTTCTCCACTGAGAGGGTGGTCAGTCACTTGAACAGGCTCCCCACAGCACCAAGCCTGTCAGAGTTCAAGGAGCATCTGTACTTACTCATATGATTTGGTGTTAGACATCCCTGTATGGAGGAGGGACTTGGACTCGATGATCCTTTTGGGTCCCTTACAACTCAAGATATTCTATGATCTAAATAATAATTTTTTATATAAAAAATAGTTTGAAACAAACTTTTCTTCTAGATATGAACTTCAATAAACTACTGATAATGGTATGTATTTGCATGTTTCCAATTCCAGAAGCACTGAGATTTTATTTGTATTGCACCAATCCTGTTTTTAAAAGGCAGTTTTTGGGTGCACAAGTTTTAATTTGCATTGGGAGTGATGTCTGTGAGACAAATGCCCCAGTTATCCACTCTTGCTGTGCTTTGCGTTGCATCGGGGTTGTTCTTGAATCACACAGAGCAGACTGAATGTAGCTGAACCAGAAGATGCTGTTCAGGAGCATTTGATCCAATGTAACGTTTTGTGAACTGTCAGTTTACGAGAACAGATCAGTACTCATCTGATACAAAACGCCCAGAAGTTTTGTGTGTTGATACCAGCATACTGCCACTCTCTGTAATGCTGCTGTGCTCTTGCTGCACTGAATTACTTGCTAGTGCATGCCTTGATTATGTGTCCTATTGCTGCTGTATTTAGATGTAACTCCGATTATTTCGTAAGTTGATTAATAAGATGCTTGTGATGTGCAATCAGTATAATGCAGAGGTCAATGTCAATCTGCTGAAGTTTTAATTAACTCAGGAGCCAAAGCGAGTATCTATCATATTAATCAAAATTCAGTACTCAGGGTGGGCAGTGTACTCTTTCTAGTTTGTACACTTAATGCATTGTTATGTCAATTAAGTGAACCATTACCTTTTTTTCTATAAAAGGAGTCCTGGAGCAGTTTTGGATATCTGGAATGAATAGGTGATCATCCTTTGTAATCGTAACAGGTTTCTCATACTTAAAAAAGAGTTATTAGTAATTAAAATTATATTAGAGAATGGTTATTTCTGTATTTTTTTCCTTTATTTCTTTATTTTTATCTGTCAGCCAATATGTATTTATGCCATTGGTTTTGATAATATTTTTTAGTTTTAAAATTTGTATTTCTGATGGAGAAAATGGATAGCTCTTGAATTAAGTACTCTTAGGAGTGCTGAAAAGTTTTTTACACAGATTGGTTTTAGGAGTGGGAAGAAACAGTATAATTTGTGTTAATAAGAAAATTACCACACTTGAAAAACATTGTAGTATTCTACAAGAGGTTAGATGTAACAAAGTCATTATTTTAGAGTGTTACAGAGAGAATCTTATAACATCTTGCGTTGGAGGGGACCCACAAGGATCATCAAAGTCCAAAAAGTACGTCTAAAATTGAATAAGTGTTTTCAAGTGCAGTTGAAAGCATTTCCATAGGCATGATTGTGTAACAACATGATTCTGGGTGGAGGGCAGATAAATTTACTGAAGCCCTGTGGTATGAGAAGCATTATGTGTTCATTTATTTCGCTGTGTCTTTTGGTGTGTGTCCAAGTGTGTGTAGTATTGTGTAAGGGATTGTGATGGACTGTGCAAGTTTCGAGCTGGCTTCCCGCCAAGTCCCCCGAAACTCGACAACGAGGACCCGCCTCCCAGAGAGGGAAAAGAGAAAAAAGAAACAAGCAGCCAAAGCTATAGCAAAAATATGTATATATATATATATATATATGTTTTATATATGAGACAGATACACAAAAGGAGAATACCACACACCGGGGGGGGGGGAAGGGGGGGAAGGGAAGGGAGAAGGACAAAAAGGGGCAAGGACCGCACAAGTCAAACAACCAGCCGAAGGCAAATTAGCAAAAATCTCACCACTTCCCTTCGAACAGGCAGGATGGCTAGACACGGCCCTTGGCTCTCCCCTCACGGGTGGCAGACAACAGCAGTCACTGCAGGCCTCGGCTCCAGATAAGCCCGACCGAAACAGGGACCCACCGTTCTCGAACCTCGCCGGACAGGAAGAGAGCGAACTATCTTATCAATGCCTTATTTATACCCTAGGTTACGTAAAGGAATAGCATGGAATACTTCCTTGGTCACCTTCCTAGTTCCTTCCTGGTTACAAGCTGGTTTCCAGGAAGGCCTAGACTGAAACCATCACATGGACACAGTTTCATAGGCAGAATTCTACCAGTAACAGATGTTTAAATGCTGTCTCAGATAGTAAATAGCCACATTTAAACAGACCACCAATTATGCATGGTCGTCAGTGAAAAAAATACTCAGCAGTTTTCAGTAGCATGTGCCCCATGTATGGAAATTCAAGTACTTGCTAGGAAGGAATAACTATCCTCTTCAGTCACTCAGACCAAAGAAGTTTTATCTTCCTGAATATTGTCTGAAAAGTTCAATCAGGAAATTAAAAAAAAAAAAGTCATTCCCAATGCTAATTTTGTTTATAGTACAACCAATTGAGCCAGCTTTATTGCAGTAAACTTGAACAATTCTTCTGTGGTCTTCTGCTAGCCAGAAGGTTGGCTGAGTTGTTGGAAAGCAATCTTCTGACACTGCATGTTGTGTGGAAAAAATCTGCAAAGGTTTGAATATTATTTTCATCTATATATGTACAATATGAATGAGCCATTAGTAGGAGTTAAGATTGTATAAAAAGAAAGAACATGTACTTCCTTGTGCTTTCACAATGAAGCAGAATTTAAACACAGAAACTTGCATATTTGTTTGCTCTTTACTTCTTCATTCAGGCATTCTTACCATGCCTCCTCTATTCACAATAAACAGACCTTTATTATCTGAACAGTCAGTAATTTCATAAGGAATGTTCTTCTTAGAATACAAAAGAGAGAAAGGATAACCAGATTTCGTTTATTTCGAGATGGTGATGCTGTTTTTTGTTCTTGGTTTATCTGATGTCTTCTCTGATATTTATAATTTCTGTACCTCTACCATTAAAAAAAAATCTTAAAAACTATACTTCTCTCTAACTTGTGAGAACTTTTTTCCTCCTTGTTGGTTTCTTAAGATCTGTTATGATGATGCAATTGGAAAGATCCTTGAGAATGAGCTGTGCAAACCATTTTCAAGTGCGGGGTTTTTGTTCAACATATACATTGTATATGCTCAATATCATAGACTATATAATGTCTAAAACAGAAAGAGGATTAGTGGTGGATATAAGCCATTGCAAATGTTTCTTTTGGTTATAGAATGAAAGGGAAAAATGGTGTCATTGCTGTCATAGGTTACTGTCAGTTAAAAGACACGGATAATTGGAGACCATCAATATTTGCATCTGTTGCTCTGAGAATAGGTTGATGAGGTGTTGTTGCACTCCTTGTAAAGTAATTCTAAGCTAGGAGGCCATGCAAATATATGACTGTGCAAGCGACCATTCAATCTGTAGCAACTAAAGCTTTTGTTTCTTTGAGTTTCATCTTCAGGGAACAAGAGGTAAGAAATTACTTGGATGCGAACCACCAAATTTCATAGTTGGAACTGGGTCCTAATTCTGACACAGATAATTACCTGAGAACAACATAATGCTGAAATTGATTTCCTGTTATTTATATGATTATCTGTGCTAGAGCTCAAGATTCATAAATTATAAAAGAAAAGAAGGAAACGGGAACCCCACTGAGGAAAAAAAAAAAAAATTATAAATCATGCTGCCCTTTGACAGTTTGCTATGTATTTATCATGGCATTTTGTGGGGGGATAATGGGTAAAAGCAAGTCCAAGATTAATAACACACAGCCTTAGAAACAAAACATTAAATTTTATGCCCTTCAGCAAATGTATAATCTGTGTTCTGATGCATACTGTGAGCATCCATATGCCACAGATAAGATGCCAGAACTGCAATTTTACCTCAGAACTGATGTCATCTCTGCAGTCCTTTTCCCCAAACCCTCCTCACTAGAAATACGTGATACATCTCTCCTCTGGCCTGTCCTCAGACACTGTGAGACAAAAAGCACTTGTTTGGATTTAGGGAATAGATACTATCCTAAAATAGGGTCATGTCATCATACTTGTTCCCCTCCCCACCTTCCCCTGCAATAAGTTTTCCTTCTTGCAAATAATCATATTTTCTTCCCAATTCAGATGTTTGTGAACACATCAATATATTAACTTATTTTAAGTTTTGATCTTTAAAGCATATCCGTGTCTACCAGGTTCACAGCCTTTGGATACTGATGCTACATCTTAAAATATTGACTTGAGTGTGGTTTTATTAATGAAGATGACCTTGATTGCTCCACAGACTTTATCAGAACTGAATACTGCATAAACAAAAAGGTTCTACACATTTCTTGGTTTTATCTCTTTGTATTGAGGCAGCACAGCATCATGTGACTGAAAGGGTCAGTCAATCAGATCAGTTGCCATGAGTAGAATTGCTCGTTGACATTTTCTCATTTAATAAAAAATTCAAACGTTGACATCAGTAGATAACAAATTTACATAAATAATTTGGGAGTAACTCAGAAATGAAATGCAGGAATTCCAATTTAATCTAAATTAATTACTTTCAATCAACAACTTTGCAGTCATGAATGAATGGAAATAAAAAAATGTGTGAGATGTTAATGAATATCCTTGGAACAAGAAGTCTGGTATTATCTTGAAGTATTTCTGAAATAATGCTCATATTGATTTTCTTTAAATAGTTCTTATTAACAGAGGCACACTGACAGTGCCAAAGAATGTGGTATGTGATTTTATTTTGTATTTAGCTGAAAAAAAAATTAACACTGTTGAAAGGATTGGAATTTTTTTACAATTCTGTGGAAGGCTGACCATAAATTGTGCAGCTTTCAGCCGATAATTAGACCTTCTAGCTATGATGTTCTTTAATGATCAGTTGTTTGAATTTTATTCAGACTTGAGGATGTACCTCTTTCAGATTCTCTCTATATACAAGAGAGTGTGTGCAGTTCTCTGATTTATTAGATGTCCTACACCAGCCTAATGTTGTGTACCAATGAGAGTATTTTAAGAACATGCTTTGAACCAGGAAAAATTTCAATTCTTTTTGCACACATTGATATATCTATATCTGTATCAATACATATATACATAGAGAGAGAGAGAGAGATCCATAGATTTGTGTGTGTGTGTGTATATATATATATATATAAAAATAAAATCTGGTGGTATTATGTACTTTTATACTTTTGCAGAGAAAACGGGTGTTTTGGCAAGGCTAATAAGGCCTTGAGATAATCTGCCATTAATTGCTAATGATTTTTTTAATATATATTTTTATTAGTCTATTGACAAATTTTCTGGATTAATGGACCACAGTTCTGATCTGGTGTACAGGGTTTTACAGATGTTTGTTTTTGTGATGGAGAACATGTGTTTGTCAGCTTCCCTTGTTGTGCATTAATGATTTGATAAAACTGAACACAAAAGACGCTGAGAACTCTGACATGATTATTATCATGATTTAAGTTCAGAGAGCTGGACATGAATGTTTTTACCTGACTGCTTCATTGGATGCCCCACACCCTGCCTTATGCTGTAGGTGTAGTGAGTGATCCATGTCTCTACATTCTCTTCAAACCCTTGTGATTTTCCTCTGACTAGATCAGTAGAATTGAAAAGAGAAAGGCTGAAAAGCTGGCTCTGTAATGGGAAGCAACACTTCAAGATGTAGTTACTGATGATCCTTTAGGAAGGGACTAATGATTTTGTTTAATGACTTTAGACTCCATGTGATCAGATGAAGAAACATAATAAAGGTGGTTTTTTAATTCTTCCCTGCGCCCTTGCTTTTTTTACCCTAGGATTCCTTGCAATTTTTTCAAGGTAGGCTGCAAATACTTGTGGAGCACACTGTTCACTGGTCTGTTAATTGACTGGCAGAGGATTAGCTTGAGTTGAAAGAGGAAGGCAAATTCTAGTCTTAACAAAAATACTTATAGGGCAGCAATTAACTGGTAATAGTTAAAATTAATAGTTGGTGAATGCTAAGTGAGATCAGTAATCAGTTCCAGGTGGGGTCACTGTGTAATGGAAAACCTGCAATGAAAGAGACCGTAAAATTCACTAGCAAGTTTTTTGCTCTTGTAGAAGTAAAACCTATCTCTCTATGACCTCCATAATAAACACTCACATAAGTTATGTTTTGAGTTTAAATTCAAATCCCATCTCTATGCATAATTCATACACAGGTATTCAAAAGTAGGTGAAGCAGGAATAAAACTGAGTGAAAAAGGCAGTTTTATTCATTACTATAAAAAGTTGTTCACACCTTTAGTTTAATTAGCAGTAGCATTAAAAAAATAATCTTTTGTTTTCAGAGGATCGTTAATTTCAGATGAGAAAAAACCCCCAAACCATCTTCTCCTCAGCGCAACAGTATCTATTTGACCATTTGAATATTCACGCTGTCTAGCTAAAGTACATTAGCTCATGTTACTGCATAATGATTTCAGATGGTGTAATCTATACTAGGCTATTTTTATTGGTCTTGCCAAATTCATGTCTTGGAGAAAAAAAACAAAAGCAAAATATTTTAACCTCTACACATGGTTTTCCTGCATGACTTCACAAATGTCATTTGTGATGGAAAATTCATTTTAGATGTATTTCCCTTGGAAATGACTGTCTAAATTAGAACTATTGAAATTTATTCTTTACATAAATAGCCCTACAAATCTTACTTTCTTTTTCCTGTCAGTTCCTATTCTGTGAACTGGTTATGTTTGCTATTTCTGAGTTCATGCAATAAATATATATCAGATAACCTGTTTAAATAGTTTGCCATGGTGCTTCTTATGAACCATTTGTCTTAACTGTATTGAATACCTAGTAAGACCATTTTATTTTGTTTTTTTCTCTAGTCACAGTTGAAATAAAATAATGTGTTAGTTGCCCAAATGACATGTGGCTATTAGAAGACTATATTTAATTCTTTAGAGTCATACTTGTTAAAAGTTTGTTTTATCCATATATTTTTATCTGAGTTAGTTACCAGATTTGAGAAATTCCACAATTTTCATCCATGATAAATATTTTGGCATCTGTCTTTGTTTTGAGTTAGAATGCATAACTGAAGTACTGACGCAATGTGGACAAGGGACAATTTCACAGCATGGAGTTTTTCAACAGTTCTGAAATGAAATTTACAACCCCTTTCACATTTTATATTTTGTATTAATTAAAGGCATTCTGGACTCAAAGTAACCAGATTGCAAGAATGAGGTACATTAATCTCTTGTATCATGGTGCCTTATGAGAGTTTTGAGTCAGATCCCTCTTTTAACTGTTTTCACCTTCTGTCTTTTGTTTCTGCTTGGACTGTGTTTGACGTGTTGCACTAAAAGTGGTGCAACTTTCATATGATTTATTTCCCTACTGAAACATAGGGAGATTGCAAAAATTTTGTTTGCCTACTGTCTCCAGTTATAAAATTCTCAGACTTTTCTAATAAGAACAATAAACATTATTGAATGGGCCATGATCACATTTGCCTTTTGCACAGCTGCTGTCTTGGTAGTTTGTGGCTGTTTCGTTGTTTGTTGCCCTAACTGTATGTTTTCCATTTTCCTTCTGTTTACAGTTGATGACGTTTTATAGCAGAGTTCTTGTTATTTGTCTGTAATGCATGACCGTGTAGTTAATGCAGCTGAATTTTATCCCTTTTCTCTTGCTCCTGCTCCCCAGGTAGTAAGTACAGGCTTTTTCTTTCTGATATTATGGCTCTCTGCTCTACTGCCAATGCCGCCACAGCTTTATCATCAGCAAACTGAATCAGCATACTCCAAAGCTTATGCCAAAGTCAATAATTAAAGTATTAAGTAAGATGCATAACAAACCAAAGGAGTATTGCTCAAACATTCATGTCAGAAAAAAACTAAAAAAGCTGAAGTAATGTGCAGTGTGTTTCTGGCAAGCTTTTGATGAATTTTCTTGAGAGGGAGAAAAAAATCTCTAAAACCAAATGGCTAATAAAAGTGTTCCCTTTTATCCCATTATCCCACTCAAATTGAAACTGAAAAAATCAGAATTCTTGCATTATTGCCTATACCAAGGATGAGTCTCTTCCTCTATATTGTTTTGATGAGTCCTAGCTCCTTTAGCGAAGGGTCTCTGGGGCTATTCTCACCTTCATTCCCCTGAGCTCCAAGTGCTTTCTGTGGAATGCACTCTTAATCACCTTTATGGAAAGAGGAAGAAATAATCTCCACTGTATTTAATGGGTACAATTTCAGAAGCTGCAAAACTGGTCATTTAACACTGTATCCTCGCAATGAGTGCCAAATAATATAGGTGGTATGCTAGTCAGAAAGCTGACAGAAATTTTGATGTTTCAGTAGAAGCGAGGGATTAGGTTTCAGTATGCAGATAGGTATCTTCCTTCTCCCACTTTTGTAATATGGATCAAGTGTGTGTAAATGTAATGATTCCTGAATGTAGAAGGATTCAGCTCCAGTAATTCTGTCAAACAAAAAAGAAAAGTAACATTTTTTGTTTTACACGGCACTTGAAAATTTCATGGGTCTGTGAGTTATGGGACTTGATTTGTTCTCATTTTTCATTCATCCAGTATAATAGTTGCAGCTGTGAAAAATGACTGCAATGGCAACATAAAAGGCTTGTCTTCATATGTGTTATGAAAAATCCCTTTTAAACTTACTCATCTGATAATATACTGTAGAGGAAGGAACTGGGTTTCTTTAATCCCAGCAGATGGTGCTGGGAAAAGGTTATGGTAGTTCCCCAACAGAGATCCACACCTGTGAGCTAGAATAATTCGCTTAAATTTAAAGACTCTTCATGCACGCAAAGGAGAAGTACCTTGACCATGATCACAGTAAAAGCTGTAATTTAGATGAAAGTATCTAACCATCTGTAGTTCTGTAACAGCCTTTTAAATATGAGCAAGACAGATGAGAAATGTGCCTAAAATTGGTATGTGATAATTTTGCGTAAGACTCTGCACGACATGGTTGCCCATGTTACCAGGAGCCTCCTTGATGACATAGGAGAGTTCTTCCCAGTTATCTTTAGAATAACTGCATTGATTTTTGGTGTCCTCTCACTGGTAGCATTGAGTTCAGTATTGATCTGTTGACATCACCAAAGGATCAACATAATTCTCCTAGTCACATTCTTATCTCAAATTGAAATCAAATTCTCTCTGGGGGTTGATGTGCTCTCCTACATCCTTAATGCCTGGCTAGTGGAAAATGTACCTACGTGCAGCTGTTGTGTGTAATGCACTGGAAGTTCTGTAGGTTTTGAGACATGGCTTCCCTCTACAGAGGCCACACTAATTCTTCCCCAGGATATTATATATGTCCGTATATCCACAGGTCATACGCTCAGAGCTTTAAATTACTTCAGCAATATAAAGCAAAAGTACAGTCTTCCAGTTCTCTCTGATAACCATTGTAAAAAATTTTTGTCACATTTGTTTTGTTCTAGTCTGAAAAGGCTAAGTAAGTGGTGTACAAGAGCCTTACTTACTGCCTTAACTTGAGCTGTTTCATTCTTGAGTTCAAGTTAATCCTTGAACTTGGTCTCAACCAGCACCCATAATGTGCTATTGGTCACTTTATCTGTTTTTCATGTAATGTCTTCTGCCTCTTCTCTCTCTCTTTGTTTGGGAGGTTTGATGGCTTCTTTTCCCCATTTGTCTTCTGAGTAAAGAAAGATTCTATCATTGGAAAACCCTCACTTTTTCAAAATCAGATTTATCACAGGCTGTTCAGTAGACACAAAATCTTTACAGAATTAACATTTTACAATCATGCCACTGTTCACTGTATTTTGGCCATTTTTTGCTGCAGAACGCTGAAGAGATTGCCTTCAGCACAGAATTTTTTCATTCAATGAAAAACAGGTAAGAGGGTACTCTCCTACGCTTTGAAGCAAATGCCTGTTAATAGTAGATCTGAGGGAAGAAGCAGAAGGTGCTGTTCATTGCAGGATTTCATCCTACACTCATTTTACTGTACTTTAGCCCAGTTTGGGTAAGGTGAAGGTCTTCACGTATTTTTAATGTGTTTTATATCTGTCCACATGCTCCTTTAATTTCTGCAAAGGACAAATGTGCATGACTAGAGATAAGCTAAAATTTTGTGAAATTACTCTACATCTTATCCCCATACAGTGACTAATCAGTTCATTTGTCTTTCTGATGAACTGTGCAAGGGAGCGACCATTTTGGGAAGTTGAGGGATAGAAGTTGGGTTCCTGCCTAATAGACAGATTGAGAAAATTTATTTGCTGTTATAGTTTTTGATATAGAAATGAGGAATGAATATTATGAGTCTTTCATCAAATTACTGTTTTTCAGTTCTTCTGGAAATTATTTATGTAACAAGTTATTTGTACAGCTTGTAAGAGAAGTACATGTGGCTGAATGGCTGGAAAAAATATTGTCATTCTTGGACAGTGAAATTCGTGCCTAAATTACTGCCATTTAGCCTGACAAAGCTATATAAAGGTCTTTCAGTATCTACTAATCAGTAATCTGAAAGAGAGCTCCTGAAACAAGAGTCCTTTCTGTCAGTTTCCATAGTCTCAGCTTTCAACTGTGACCTGACATTACAGTATCCGTTTTGTTGTAGAAAAAACCCTCTGTTTTGTTTAACTGCTTGGAGGTAAAACAAGTAACAATGTTAACTGAAACTAAACCTGCTTAATATTGTCCCTGAAACAATAAGAGTTGAAGTTGTGAACACTCTGTAATTCACGTAACTTCCTTAATTCATGCGTGCATACATATGCAGGAGCAGGCAGGCACACCACGGATAGATGAGAATGCAACTGGCAAGTTTTTAATCCATAATGACTTTTATGATTCCTTTTGCTGTCAAATGAACAGAAACCACTGATGAAGATGAAATGAGTGATAGGTACTTAGAAGCCTAATATAAGACTTACTTTTCTTTGGAAGTGTTTATCCCAGCTTTGTATCAGTGATGGACAACATTGCATTCTGAATTAATGTAAAAAGTCTCTCCAAAGAGCACTGAAAGCTGTCAGTCATAATGGTACTTGAGGCCCAACAGAGATGGTAAATAGAGCATTTTAAGTTTTACCTGGATAGAATCATAAAGTTATTTAGAGTAGAAAAGAACCTTAAGATCACATACTCCAACCATAAACCTAATCCTGCCACATTCACCACCAAACCATGTCCTGAAGCACATTTTAGTCTGATCTCTCAGTCATTCAGAAATGAACATTTTCATGGACTCCAAAACAGTTATTCATCTAAAATGAACTGACCTCAAAAGTTTGAAAAGGAGACTGGAAAATGAAATGAGCATATTATGTTGCTCAGAAACTGTTTATTGTGGAGTGTCTGATTTCATGGAGGGCTCTACCTTGAACTGGGAGTCATATCAAAATTTGCCCTGCCATGTTGAGATAGTGGCATGCTATCCTGGCAATGATTTAAATTCAAAATCCAATGCAAAATACATGTTTTAAGTGCACTCTTCTTTCTTCCGTAAAATTCTGATGTGCCAGATTCTCTCCTGAAGCTGTTTAAAGTACCTTGACAGACTAACATGAGGTATGAAGATTATTAGTTGGTCATGCAGACTTTTGCCTCTGGATTTCATAGGACTGAACTCTGACAGGATTGGGATAAATAATGTGATGGTTGTTCACTGATTTTACACCACCCACTCAAGTAGGACCTGAATCTACCACTGGAATGGCTATTTTCTCACTTTAAAGTTTGAAAAGTTGTAGATAGGTCAGTAGTTTTCATCTCCATACAGAGTGCTGTTCAAGTTAGATTACTTAAAATCATTATGAAACAAAGCTGATTTGTTTTACTTAAAGTACATTTAACATGAAACCTGATATATTTTTTTTTTCATGACAAAAGGGAATCTTTTACAGATCTGTTACACTTAATTTTTTTCTTAGTGTTTAAGAAATTTTGACCATAATAGTATGTGCAAAACTTGGTATACAGTAAAAATAATGTAAAATATGCTTTCACATAACAAACTTTCCTAAAATTTCCCAAAGTTCAGTTTCAAAACTGTTTCAAAAACTGTTTTCAGCCTGTTCGTTTTTTGTTGGTTTTTTCTTTATAACTTTACTGACTGATAGTGATAAAGGAATTGTTAGCTTGAAAGCTGTCTTCATTCAAATAATTGCTTGGGTAGGCACAGGTGTTCTTGTTAAATACAGACGCTTAAGTAGAAGTCAGAGTACTTGGAAAATAGACTTTGCACATCTGCCTGCTACTCGACAGTAAATTCTTTGCTCACCACATCTTCAGGGAAGAACTTTGTTGTACCGTCTGCGTGTTTATATGGTGATGATTCTTCCTGTGCAGTGGTTCCATTGTTCCCTTCCTCCTACACAGCAGATTTCTTGTAGGGAAATTATGTTTGTTTCTGCCACACACCACATGAGTTGTTTGGGAAGCCCAAATAGTGATTCTGAAAGCTATTTGGGGCCCTGGCAAGCACCCTCAGCATTTAGATGTGCAAGTGAAGATGCACAACAAACCTACTGGTGATATTCTTAGGGAAGACAAAATGCACATGAAGTGCCATGAAGCTCCCTTCAGCAAAGAAAGAGATACCACCCTCCTGGAGCCTCTGAACAGAGCTGAACAGTTCTTCCTGTTAATTTGCCACCACACTAATTCCCTTCTCAAGTAAAATTAAAGCTGTCATCAATGTGCCCATTCATACTGCATTCATACCTCAGAGATACAAAGTTGCATGTATGGGGCCACCCAAGAATTTATTCTTTGGTTGTTTGGGTTTTTTTTCCCCTAAAATGTCTTTTTTTTACAGACTTGAGTTTAAGAATGTATGTGGGATATGTCATGGCTTTGTTTATTCCAAATAGCTTGATTTGATAAGGATCGAGTAGTTTCTCTGTCTTCATGCTCATTTCTACAAACAAAAGTGTATTATATTGAAAGTATCTTTCTGCACATCTCTACTGGCAGTTTCATTTTATTATTTCAAATATCTTAGGGAAGGAAATTTTAGAAAACAGTAGAACATCAGAACAGAAATATAGGCACATATAGAATGAATGCACACACACAAACAAACACCCATATGCACACTTGCCACTTCTTCTGGTTTTTAGTTCATTTTTGAAAAGATAAGCAAATTTTCAAAGTCTTGTCAGAGAACATTTTTAATCCCTTTTGCAAAATGTATTCATTTCAGTTGTGATTGGGTATTAAAATATACAGGTTATTTTATTTATTTGTTTATTTTGTTATTTATTCATACAGATACTTATAACTGCTCTGTACAATCTCTGAAGTTGTGAAAGTACACAACAACCTGCAACAAGGAGTAGGAGAAATCACTGGCTTAATCTGCAGTAAGGATGATTTAGAAGATCTGTTGGTCCGCTCCGTAGCACTTGGATTTTTCCCCACGCATTCTGCTTGCCTTTATTGCTGGTCTCCCCTCTGTCTTCCCTTCAGCAAGGGGTTCAGGAGCCCTGGATGACTGAGGAATCAGGGGCCCAAGCAGAAGCTTTTTCTACCCCTTTTCAGGTAGCTTTCTGTGTTCCTACAGCAGTGCTGGCCCCAGCATGCAGCCAGCACTCGTAACCCAAAGAAAACTCATAGGTTTCTCTTCTATTCTAAACCTCATCCAGCATGATGAGGTGCCTCACCTCTTGGAAATTATTAGGCTTGAAATGAGAATATACTATGAGGAGTGGTATATATACCATTGCAAACCCAGAGACCTTTTATTATTATCCTGGAAAGCACTTGTTAGTTTCAATAATTTTAGTTTTCACTGAGACTACAGTAGCTAAAATTTTAGTCATGTCAAGGATGAAAGGTTCCTCTTAATAAGCTTGACAAGGTGACTTTTAATGAGTTAGTGAGGAGAGAGTTTCTGTGTTGTAGCAATGTTTTCCATAGGCTGTCACAGAGAGATTCCGTCACTGCCTCTGTCAGCACCATTCTGTGAGTCTAATGACTGCAGAGCCTGAGTGCTTCATAGGCACACATGCACTAGGAGACATGTGTATGTATGCATTAGGAGACATTCTTCTGTATGCAACATTTACTTAGTTTTCACAATAAATAATTCTATTCATCAGCCAAGGCTGGGACTTTTTCAAGGCCCTTGAGTAAATAAGGGAACTTAAAAGCAATAAAAGTCCTAGTGTAGTTGTTCATATAGTGAGAGAAAAGCAGCAGCTTCAGATAGAATGATGGAAGCCAAATCTGTTATGCTGAAGGATAAGATTTATTTTATTTTTGTGGTAATTACATTAGCTTGAATAACTTCTGTTGAGTGAAACTACAGTTTGCGTGTTCTCTAGTAAAATACCGAAGGTCTGATACATCAGAGGTGGTTCATGTTATTGTACTCCTTTGGCTGAAAGAGGTAACTAATTTTGTACTTAGGTGTGTTAATTCTGCCTGAAGTACTTCAGGGAGATTGTATTTTCCTTCTTAGGGTAGCTTGCAGTGTGACATTTGAGATAGTGTTCATACAGGTTTTGTACCAAAACCTGCAAGATCTTTATAGGTAGTTCTGAAATGCATAGTCCATTTCTCCTTGATGTTTTTTATGTTGTTATTTGGATTTCCTCCCAGTAGTTGTGATCTATTGCTGCAAGTAATTCCAGATGTTTCCATGTGGTGCTTGCTTTTTATGATTGCTGTCTCTAAGGTGGTGTTTGCTTGTATTCAGATCTTTACGACATCGTCCTTTAGCTCTTGAGCAGTCATTTTCTAGAAGTCACTAGTGTCTGTTTATAGATAGTTATGAACAAAAGCCAAAGTAATAAACTGTGTCATCAGACATGCATACAGGTCTGCTTGAAGGCAGGGGTTTTGCAGAAGAAAAAGCCTTTGGATTTCATCAAATGGAAGTCATGACTGACTGTTTGAAGCTATGCTGTCTTGCCTTAATTGAGGACTATGGTTTTTGCTCATGGCTTAAATTTGTCTGTGTTGTGACTCACATGGCTCACCAGTTTCCTTTTACAAAAGCTTATAGTGTGACCACAGCTAAGCTCTCTTCTTTAAAAACACAAATATCTGCCTTCGGTTCTCCAGCTGAGTGTTACCCTAGGGAGGAAAGACTTTTTTTTACTTCATATTTAAGTCTTCAATTTCCTTTTCTGAATGAATTTCTGACACCAGTAATAAACTATGTGCAGCAGTCTTCTTTGGTACCGTTATCAAATGCTTGCGTGGAAAGCAGTGAAAGCACATTGCTCTGTGTCTGAAAGACCAGTTTCTAAATACTGGACAAATGATGGAGGGCAGTCCAGCTGAACGTGCACTAACATACAGCATTAAATGTCTCCTTGTGCTAACAGTAGTTTGCAGGAAACTGTTGAAACAAAGATAAATTTATAGATACGTTTATATGAAATAACAGAGAAAGTGTTGAGTTGTCACCAGATTTGCCAAGATTCACCTCTGTGTTGAAGAGAGCATGGGGATGTAGAAAGGCTTGACCTTATGAATTAACTCCATCTGGAGAACAAAATTTCACCTTCACATAGGAAGGTACTTGAGTATTTTAAGTTAGTCAGGGAGGGGTCTTCCTGCCTAGTTATTTATTTTGTCCAGGTCAGTTTTAATTCTTATGTGCTCTCAAGTGTACATTCCCAGATTTAGAATGTCTGTTTAAAAAAAAACCTTACATATTTTTATCCTGCTAAAGCAATTAGTGTCCATTAGTGGCCTCTTATGGTAATTCATGAAAACACTGAGCAGCATCGAACTCAGGAGCAGACACAGGACTGATGATGCATCTGTCCATTTGAACAAAATATAACAATTTTTAGCTCACAAATAGTTTATAACTATTTTTTCAATGTGTTTACCCAGTGTTTCACTGACTGTTTTCTCCTAGACTGTCTCCTTGTATTATTTCTGAGAATGTTTTGCAAGACAACTTCATAAGCTGCATGGATGTGAAAGTGTATGGCATCTGCTGCCTCCACTAATAATGAGACCTGTTACAGTGTAGAAAAAAACTTTGATAATAAATTGCTCTTGAAAAATGAAGGTTCGTTGCCAGTCAGGTCCTCATTCTCTGGTGATTCTCCGGTGATGACCAATAGTTTTCCTAATGATTTTTTACCCCCTGATATTTCTCCAGGGTGTGAAGTTCTCTGGACTCTGTTTTCCTCTCAAACTACTTTTCCTTCTACAAACAGTGACAGTTTGACTTTCTTCTAATCTCTTCACTCTTTCTCTAATACTTCTTCACTATTTTCCTCTGAGTTATCAAATATTACCACTTGTGGCTTTGGAATTTCATTAGATCACTCTTTTAATGTTCTGAGAAGAGTCATGAAGCCAGAGAGTTTGATAACATATAATTTCTCTCTCCCCAGTCTTAAGCTATTACAATTCTTCTGCTCACCTGAACAAAGCTGACCCTTTAGTGGAAGAAAGGGATTAAACTTCTGTCTCTTAGAGACTTTGTGACTGTTTCTTCTCCCCCCAGACCAAATATCTGGAAAACACTACTTTTGGTTTTTCCTCATAGTTCTCTCTTGCCTCTGACTCTGTTTGCTCTGTTTTTTCAGAGGTGACATGTACAAGCCTTTGTTTTCTTTTGCAATCATCTTCAGTAATATGGCCTATTTTATTTTGGCTGTATTTTTGTCTTTGTTGTTTTGATTGGTTCTTTCTGTTCTGCTTTTTCCTCATTGTGGTTGAAGAAAAATCTAATTTCCTATATTGGTCTTTTATTGTACTTGCCCATCCCTGAGTTGCACTGGAATAGTTTGCACTGCTGCTCATAGCTGTGTTTTCTGTCTACTTTCCTAAATGCTCTTGCCTTAAACTTACCTGTCTATGATCCAGGTTACTGGTTCTGAGTTTGATTTCAAAACAGCAAATCCAATGTTCAGATAGTTATCTATTACAGCCTGTACCCTATGACTACATAATTGTTTTCTCGTGATTTTTCAAAACCATGTCATATTCAGCACTGAACAAGTGTGAGCTGGAGACGAACTGCTCTGGTTTTTTTTCTACGTTTTCCTTTTTTATTTTATTTCTTCTTGTATTGTATTTATTTACATTTCTCTTCCTTAAAGCCATATATTTAACCTCTTTATATAGCATTCATATCTGAAACATTGCATATAGTAGTATTTAATTCACACAGCATGTATACATAGCAGTCACCATGTTTATACTGAATGACATAAGACATCATTCATACTTATTATTCTCAAGGGACAATGAGGAATAGAAATTAAGCCATTCCCATGTAACATTGAAAGGCTTTTATTGAGTGATTTGCTAATCAGTGTCTTCTCTTTGAAGCTGGAAAGACAGTGTTTGTTTATAAATTGGCGCTCTATACAGTACAACTGTCTACTGCAAATAGAGAAAATATTATCTAATTAGATTAATTTGTTCATTGGTAGTTATATTGGATTATAATGTCTAGTGAAGAGTTACTACGATTTTTTTCAGACAGAACAAATAGATGCTTTGTGGACATATTTGTTCATAAATGGCAGAATATACAATATACCATAGAGATTTTCCCAGTTTCTGAGCAGTCTGTTAGTAATCATGATAAGTATCCTGTATACCTACACTCATTCATGCAAGCTTTCCAAATAAATTCAGGGAACTAGTTTCCATAGAAAGAAACTTAGATTATATAGCAACTATATTGAAACATAAGAAAGTCAGACACATTGTCAGTATCTTTTGTGTAGAGCGTTCTGTCCGTTTTTTTCAATCTTAACAGCCTTTTGTTTCTTTTCCACAAGCTATTGGGTGCATTTGTACTCCTTGAATGATGAGGTGCACAGAGGTAATATCTTCTCTGTGTTTTTTAAGAAAGAAATTCCTTGAATAGTACAGATTTAATATTTTTCACTTCCCAGGAAAGAATTCCAGATGCTGTGAGATGTCACAAATCCTTAATAACTCATATAACCAGTTGTGCGTATTTCATCTGTGACAGGCAAAAACCCAAGAGTGAAATGGTGCGAGTATTTACATCTGAGAGTAATGAAATACTTTGGAAGAAAAACCTAAAACCTGTGACATCTGAGTAGTCATAGCACTAGTTACACAAAATTTTTCATTTTGCCATAGACTTCTGAATACTACGTTTTTGGATCCTTATAAAACTGAGAGTGCTTTTGTGTGTAATTCTGATCTTTCTAAAAAATTATTTAACTTCTTATTTATCTTGCTCAAAATCTTTCTATTTTAAGATTTGGGAGTCTTTTTTAAGTAGGCACCTCTGTTCAACTCTGTAGGAGATGTGTGGGGTTTTTTCTTTTCTTTCTTTTTTACTTTTCTTTTTCTTCTGTTTTTTTTCCTTTTCTTTTCCCCTGGAGATTTGGGAAAGGAAACAGTTAAGAAAAGGTTTAAAAGAAAAATAAGATTTTTTTTTAAAAAGTACTTTTCTCTTTGACAATAGTTTGATACCTTACTTGCATTTCTAGAAGTGGGGAAAATTCTGGATGATGAAAAGGATTGCTTTCCTGAAAGGCAATATGATTTAATCCTTTTATATGGGTTATATTAGAAGCTTTTTATTTGGTTTCAGGTGATGTTTCTGCCTACACTATGAATACAAGTTTTAAGTTTCTTAAACTTTTAATATATTTTTTTCTGAGGCATTCTGTTTCCCTGTATACGGAAATTAGAGATTTAGAGAAAGGTTGCCTTTATTGAGCTTTTTCTGTTCTAAGTATTAAGAAAGAAAAAAAATAGTGGTTTTGTAAGAAATCTAGATGAGAGAAAAAATTCTTAACAAAGAAACCTGAAAAGGAGGGCTGTGTTACCTTCAGTTTTTAAAGGAAGAGACACTTCTAGAGGAAGTGAAATATGTGCTCATCTGATCCTATAGTGGTGCCACAGCAGTGTAAGTATTATGACATCTGCAGTAATTACTTTCATATTCTGATGTTGCTAGTACTGATTTACCATTGTGTCGTTAGCAGCTGAACTTTAATGATGAAGTTTTCCAATTTACATCACTGCTTTACAATAGCTATGAGTTTGTTTGTTATATCTTTTTTCCCCACAGAAAATGTGCACAAAAGGAGTATATAGAGCCTGTTGGCTTGTTCAGTGTGGATTTACTGGTTGACATGTGCCGCGTGGGGTCTTTATATAATAAAGAAATGGAGTCAGCTCCCTGATGCGATGGTAATCAAAGAGGCTTTGTTCAAACCCGGCTTTCTTTTTATCCCTTAAAACCATGTGACCTTGTGACCAATGAGGTTATCTATTTCGGCACATGTCCCCTGTGCTTCCCTGCCCTTGGTGCTTCCCCTGCACCCCTGGACATGCCTCCTACAGACATGTTCCAGGCATTCAGGTTCCACCTAAAATTCATCCAACATAAGCTTCTGCGTCTGCTCACCCTGAAGAGGTGATTCCCTGTCCTGTAGGCAGCATATAAATGAAATATCCATGCCGATCCCAAACGTTCTTTCTCCAAGGCACCGAGGAACCCTTCCATTATATCAACTTTTACCTTCAGAAATAGCTGACTAGAGATGATAAAAAATGAACCCTAAGTGGTTCATAAAATAGACTTAATTTTTAGTTGTACTGTGGAGATCTAAAGGACTGTCTAAATTTGTTTTCAAACAGTGACCTCAAATAGAGTAATGTTATTGTTTATTTTCGGTTAAAGTTTCAGAAGGTGGTATGGCGTATTGTGAGGTAACTTCCCACAACCTGTATCTATTTGTGTCCTTTTATTCCAGAAATTAACTTCTTTAGTTAGGAATGCAAGATAAGGGCAGCTATGACAAGCTGTGAAAGTTGCTTTCTCCTCTTCTCTGTTACCTAGTCTATAGTAGCTGTTGTTGTGATGGAGGTGTCACATGCATGGAGTAGAGAGGAAAGGTATAATATGCAGTGAAAAACACACAGGAATGTTTATAACAACAGATTAGGTTTTTCATATGGTTTTATAAAAATGTAGCATCAAGATGATGTGATGCACATTTTTAACATTTCTAGAGAATAGTGAAGTGAAAGACCAAGTGCCGGGTCCTGCACTTTGGCCACAACAACCCCATGCAGCACTACAGACTGGGCACAGAGTGGCTGGAGAGCAGCCAGACAGAGAGGGAGCTGGGAGTTTGGATTGACAGGAAGCTGAACATGAGCCAGCAGTGTACCCAGGTGGCCAAGAGGGCCAATGGCATCCTGGCTTGTATCAGGAATAGTGTGGCCAGTAGGACCAGGGAAGTGATTCTTCCCCTGTACTCAGCACTAGTGAGGCCACACCTGGAGTGCTGTGTCCAGTTCAGGAAGGATATTGAGGTGCTGGAGCAGGTCCAGAGAAGAGCAACAAGGCTGGTGAAGGGACTCAAGCACAAGTCCTATGAGGAGAGGCTGAGGGAGCTGGGGCTGTTCAGCCTGGAAAAGAGGAGGCTCAGGGGAGACCTCCTCACTCTCTACAACTCTCTGAAAGGAGGTTGTAACCAGGTGGGGGTTGATCTCTTCTCCCAGGCAACCAGCAGTAGGACAAGAGGGCATGGTCTTAAGCTGTGCCAGGGGAGGTTTAGGTTGGATATTAGGAAGAAATTTTTTATGGAGAGAGTAATCAGACATTGGAATGGGCTGCCCAGGGACCTGGTGGATTCACTGTCCCTGGAGTTTTTAAGATGAGACTGGATGTGGCACTTAGTGCCATGGTCTAGTAACCATGGCAGTGTTGGATCAAGGGTTAGACTTGATGATCTCGGAGGTCTTTTCCACCCCAGCTGATTCTATGATTCTATGAAAGAGCTCATTCATTCAGATCATAAATAAAACTTGAGAGTAGTCACCAGGTACCTGTCCAGTCTGATCACATGAAGAGCAGACAGTTCCACAGTCAAGATTACCTTAAAAGATTTATCAGGAAGACATATTCTTAAACACATAAATACTTATAGGGAACAGTGTTTGGAATAGATCTGTCACTTGAAGTTATAAAATTCTCTGTAATTACAACAGCCCACTCAATGAGGGTCTGATTTTGACTGTGAGAAAGAGATACATAGTCCTTTATTAATAAAGTGCAGAAGGACAAATAGAAAAACTTGAGAAAGTATAGACAGCAAATAGGTAAGTGAATTAGCGGATGTCAAATGCTTGCTTTCAGAATAAATTTCTTTCTTTGGCCTGTTACACTGAACACATTTTTAGTAAGATTATGAGTGTCCTCAGCTTGTTCTTTCTTCATAATTTCTTGAAATGCTGACTGAGGTCCTAAAAATGCATGGAGCAGAATAACTCCCAGATGGCAAAAGATTAATTAGGAATATGCTTAGAGCCCAAGGCCATTCACATTCATGCTGTCGAAGTTGTCCAAATTTACTTTCAAAGAAATTTTGAGCTTAAGCTTTAAAGGGGTAGATCAAAGAAAAGATACTGGACTTTTTGAGGCTCTGGATATTCCAGTACCAAGGTACTTAGAAAACATTGTAGAAAACTCTTCCTTTTTTTTTTTCTGATTTCCATGCCATTTCCATGGCATTAATGGAACTTTTTCTAAATTAAGCTTTAGAGCAGACTCAAAAATATTTTTCTTCAAACTGGATTTTTTTCTGTCTCTCATTTAAAACACATTTTATTTATTAGAAGTTTATGTAACGTACCTATCTGCACTAAATTAGCAACAAAGGGAAAAGCTTTCAGAATGATCACATTTGTGAAAATTACTGGTTTGTTGTGAACCAATACTATTTACTTGAGGAAATTACACCTGAATTACACATGAAGGCTGTGTTGCCACTTAGTGGGATCTTGACAGGCCGGAGAGCTGGGCAGAGAGAAACCTAATGAAGTTCAACAAAGGCATGTGTAGGGTCCTGCACATGGGGAGGAATATGCCCATGTACCAGTACAAGTTGGGGGTGACCTACTAGAGAGAAATTCTGCTGAGAAGGACCTGTGCATCTTGGGAGATGACAAATTGACCATAAGCTGGCACTGTGTCCTTGCTGCCAGGGGGGGCAATGGTATTCTGGAGTGCATTGGGAAGAGTGTGGCCAAAAGGTCAAGGGAGGGGATCCTCCCTCTCTACTCAGCCCTTAGTGAGGCCACATCTGGAGTATTGTGTTCAATTCTGGTCTCCACAGTTCAAGACAAGGACTACTGGAGAGTGTCCAGCAGAGGGCACAAAGATGGTGAGGGGTCTGGAGGAACTCTGTTATGAGGAGAGATGTGGGAGCTGAGGCTGTTTAGTCTGGAGAAAAGAAGACTGAGAGCACGTGTCATTAATGCATGTAAATATCTCAAAGGCAGGTGCCAAGAGGATGGTGCCAGACTTGTTCGGTGGTGCCCAGAGACAGGAGGAGGAGCAATTGGCCATAAACTAAAACACAAGTTCTATCTAAACGTGAGGGAGAACCTCTTTATGCTGTGGGTGGCAGAGCACTGGAACAGCTACCCAGGGAGGATGTGGAGTCTCCCTCTCTGGAGACATTCCAAACCTACCTGGATGTATTCCTGTGTCACCTGCTCCAGGGGACCCTGCCTTGGTATGAGGGTGGGACTCAATGATCTCCAGAGGTCCCTTCCCACCCTAACAATTCTGTGAATCTCTGAAATTATGGATAATTGGGGGTTTAAAACAACAAAATAAGCTTATTTTTAAGAGTGAAAAATCTTTGTGGATAGGAGGATAGTATAAAAATAGAAACCTGCAAGAAAAGAGAACCAAAAGATGTGTTTCTGCTCTGAAAAGCAGTACTGTGAATAGCATTGTAGAGTTTGTATAGACAGATAAAAAAATCTTTTTGTATTTTATTGAGTCCTGGATTAAATTTCATCTGATTTTTATGAAGGAGATTTTTTTTCTGCTCCCTCTAATAGTGCTTGACCAATAGTAATGATTCTTCAGTTTGAACTGAAGCCTTAACTCTTGAAAGTACTTGAGAACTGAAGTCAATGGTATTTCTCTAATTATTAAAACTAAGCATAGGTTTAAAAGCTATAATCAATCAAGATCACAGTGCAATAGAATACCTTCAGATAAAACAGTATGAGCTCACTCTCCCTTCTGTTCACTGTTGCACTGCAGAGTAAATGTGTAGAAATCTGCCACAGTTTCTCTGAGTCCATAGAGGAACCATAATTTCCAACATCAGCACCTGGATATGTTGAGTAAAATGATTCTTTGTGGGATAAGTGGCCACAGTTGTCTGCTGCTACATTTAATTTTAGTTGTAAGGTGCTGTAATGATCAATAAAATGAGTAAATAAAGTGAATTGTCTGCCTTCCATAACAGTGTAATGCAGCATAGGTACTTGCATTTTACTCAGGGCAGATGCAGCTCACATGATTTGCACATGACTCCCACAGAGCGCGGTGCCACTGAATCAGTAGCTGGTGTAGTCATATGATCAGGCAGTGAAGTGTGCAAATTCCAGGCCTCTGCTGTGGGAAAAGGTATTTTCATGTAATATAAAGCCCAATTTATTTCAGAAGTCAGTTATTTTTAATTTCTAAACAGCTTTGCATGGGTGTCTTTGATGGATCATCATGGATGTCATCTGGATCCTTTCAGCACAACTTGTGATTCTGCTGACTTGAAATTTAACTGTTTGCTTCTATGCATTATATTTTTTTTCCTTAAGAAGAAAGATAATTTCAATGATTTATGAACTCAGATCCAAGATCTTTAAATAGGCAGGAAAATTAAAAAGTCAGAATAACTGCAGATGGGTCTTCTGTCAGTAACTGGCAGAACAGTAGTTATTTTAAAAAGCTGCATGGAGGAGGGGTGGAGGCTGGGTAGCAGTAGAGGTCCAGAAAATACGTTATATGACATATAGCAACATTTACATGCCTGTCATTCAGGAACCATATAATTCCACTAAATTTGCATATGGGATCAAATCCAACTGCTGAGTTTGCCTACAATTTTCTTTTATTAAGAGGCAAGTGAGATGTATTGATAAAGCTTTCCTAACTCAAGTTAGGCAAAATCAGTTTTATCACTTTTAGAAGTAAAGTTCCCCTCTGTAAAAAGCTATGTCAACAAATTCTATTTGAATCAAAGGGTGAGATTAGTCATAGTTATTTGTACAGCACTGTGTGTTAATGTAACAGTGTATATACATTTATGTAGCAGATCTGGAATGGATGTGTTCTGGACTCCCCAGATACTTTTCCCAAGGGCATTGTTTGGAGCATAATGAAATTTGAGCATAAACTGAAGAAACAGATAATGAATAATTACAGCTCTGTAAAACTCATGTCAGTAGCTGCTTGTCTGCAGCACCACCTTATAAACCAGAATTATCTTCGAAGTTCGCACTCTTCACCTCCCTCCGTCATCAGCCGTGGCGCTGACCAGGGTGCTGAGGTCGTGGGACTCTGATGCTGGAGCACAAGAAAAGTCACAGCTGTTGCTAAAGGAGAAAGAGGAAAGGGGCAGGTGTTTCTAGTGGAGAAACTGAGAAAATAAAGATTGCCACGTGGTTCCATTAGTTTATTGTCCTTGTAAGTAAGGATGGCACTGCTGCCAGATGAATTAAAAAAGCTGTGAAAACTTTTGTTAAACTTTTTGGGTAAATGGCTTTAATTGAGTTTAAACATTCTTTTAATCAGGATTATTGCAGAATAACTGCTATAATAATTTCAGCTATGAGCTGCATGGCTGTTTGTGGTGGAAAAATTGGTGGGAGTTGGACATTATAAGTAGTAGGAGGAAACGAGAAGGAGCAAATAATTGCAGCTCGTCTGCTTCTGAAACATCTCTAGTCTTGTGCTTACTGTTAAGTGAGAGAACAATTTTTCTACATTTTGCTGAAGTTAAATGCTAAAATGGCATACCTAAGCCATTTTTTCCCTGTCACCTTAGAAACATTTGAAGTCCTATATGCTGACCTGCTCTATTTGTAAATCACATTCCATCTTCTTTATCCCTCTGGAACGCTGGTGAGTGACAGTTATGCCAATGATAAAAAGTTCCTTTTTCTCTGCAACAGAACAAAATTGCTTTGCCCTTCCAGGCTGGGAAAACTGGTTTTAAAACTTAAGTTTCTGTATGCTGTGCTGCATGCAAAGAAGTCCCATCTCATTGCATCTGAACATGCTATATGGAAAAGACAGGTTTGAACACTTTGGAAAAACCTCCTCTACACATCTGTCTGCGATTGCCCCTGCACCAAATTTCTTATGCATTAACAAATTGGTAGTCAGCATTATTTTTTGATAGCCACCTTTGCAGTCAGCCATTTGTGGTGGAAATCTTTACTCTTTTAAGCTACTCCAAGCTGCTTTTTTGTTTATGCTAGAAGATGTGCATAATCAAGGCAACCTGCTTATCTTAGTGTTGGTAATGTAGCTATTAACAAACATCTCCTTTATGAAATTAGAATACAATTTGTTTCAATAAGCCACAATTAATTACTCCTTTTCTTTGGTTAAAGTTTTGACAAGCAGAAAAATCTTCATGATACTGTCAGAAGGAAAATCAGTTGCAGAACGCCGATTCTTCTGTTAACCTTTGTACACTAGTGAGTTTTAGGTTTTAATCATTTAGTAGAGTGTGAAGCCAAAAAAGAATCCTTAGGTCCTCTAATGTTACCTCCTGCCTAATCCCCCTGACTACATTCCATGGAGGCCTGCAGATTTTGAGTCCTGTACTGAAGGCAGACCTTGTTTTATAGCAGGTAAATTCTCATATTCCCTTAAGTGAACTAGCAAAACCCAGTTGATAGTGTGTTCCTATAAGATGCTGACTTGTCAGAGTTCTAGTTGTCAGTGTCAACTTCACCAACTTTTGAAATGTGGAAATCACAGAGACCAGATCCTATCCTTCTGGCTTTTAGTAATTGATATTGCTGAGTCCTTGCAGAGACTAAAGAAATGCAGACCAGGTCATTACTGAATAAGAGGAAAAGCAGCATGAGAAATTATTTAATTAAAAGGTAGGTTACTGTTTTACAGTTATCACCTCAGTGTAGTATTTTGATGAACACTCAATTTATATTCTATTGGAAAGATTTCCAAAATACCATATACTTTTTCCCAGAGAAATGATTTACCATTTGAACTTAGAATCATAGAATAGAATCATAGAATCGATTGGGTTGGAAAAGACCTCCGAGATCATCGAGTCCAACCCTTGGTCCAAATCCAGTCCATTTACTAGATCATGGCACTCAGTGCCACGTCCAATCTGCGTTTAAAAATCTCCAGGGATGGTGAATCCACCACCTCTCCGGGCAGCCCATTCCAATGCCTGATTACTCTCTCTGTAAAGAATTTTCTCCTGATATCCAACTTAAATTTCCCCTGGCGGAGCTTAAGCCCGTGCCCCCTTGTCCTATTGCTGAGTGCCTGAGAGAAGAGACCAACCCCCACCTGGCTAGAACTTCCCTTCAGGTAGTTATAGACGGTGATGAGGTCACCTCTGAGCCTCCTCTTCTCCAGGCTAAACAACCCCAGCTCCCTCAGCCTCTCCCCATAGGACTTATGCTCCAGTCCCTTCACCAGCCTTGTTGCTCTTCTCTGGACCCGCTCCAGCACCTCAATATCCTTTCTGAACTGAGGGGCCCAGAACTGAACACAATACTCAAGGTGTGGCCTCACCAACGCAGAGTACAGGGGAAGGATCACTTCCCTGCTCCTGCTGGCCACGCTATTTTTGATACAGGACAAGATCCCATTGGCCTTCTTGGCCACCTGGGCACACTGTTGGCTCATGTTGAGCTTCCTGTCAATTAGTACCCCCAGGTCCCTTTCTGCCTGGCAGACTGCCTGCAACAGACTATGCAAATGTATAAATTGAGTACTTTCGCTTTTCATGGAAATAATAGACAAAGAGTTCACTACTACATAGAAAAGATGCAGGTGCTTGCATTATAAATAGTGCCAGTTTTTTTCTGGCACGCCTTGTGTGGGTGCTAAATGTAACTAATAATTTTAATAACATTTCCTGGTTTCACCAGTTACTCCTTTCCTGATCACATTAGGTCTATGTTACACATAACTTTTTAACACTTCTGATGGTGGATTTTTCATTTTCATTTGGGTTTGGCTTTTTGGTTGGTTTGTTGCAGCTTTTTTTGCACAGGATTTTTTGCCCAGTACTCACTTTTATCTTAGTTCTTTTAGCATTTTTCTCTTAACTTGAAAATGCAGTTTTACCTTTCTTATTTCTGCACAGAATGTTATTTTATTGGTTAAAGCAAAAGACCAAAAAGTTGGTCATGTTACTCTTTTGTTTTGTCTGCTTTTGCTGGCTTGATTTTGCTTCTAAGAACCATTGTTGCTCAGTCTTAGCTAGCAGTCTGTCAGCTTCTGCTTCTGATTGTCTTGTGATGCCAAACCTCTTGTTTGGCATCTAATTAGTTGCGCTGGTGGTTTTCTACCTGAAATGAAATGATAGAAAAGAAATTTCTGGTATATCTCTCAATTACTTTTTTTTGTGGCCAAATTACTGTTACTTTGGGCTTCTTCGGACTAGAATGAAAACTATCACACCAAGATAGGTTTTAAACAAATTAGCTTCAAGCTTGGATGGGAAAATCTTGTTGTGCCTTTGTGGGTGTAATTGTTTATGTGGCTTTTACTTTACACTGGTGTACAGCAGAAAGCCAAGAATGTTAATGCTACACAAAACATTGTGTAACAAGAGAGGCAGTCTCCCTGTCCACCAGAAAGGCACAACCCACAGGCACTTAGATCATACAGGCAGAGTACGTGTGGGTTTAGGGTCAGCTGGGATATCCATAATGAGTTTCAGGAAAAAAAGAAACAAAAAACAAGACCGCCAAAACCACCCCAAACAACCAAAACCAGTTGTGGCTTGTGTATTCAATTTCAGAAATTCTGTGTTTCTCCTAGCCAGCAATAGTGCCACTCATTTGTTTTCCTGCTGTGTTGCTGCTCTTTTTGGTTTTGGTGTTTCATAACTGGACAACCCTAGACCAGGGAATTTGAAAATACTGTGTTTTCCTGCTTCTGAGAGACGGAAGGCAGCAGGCAAAACACGCACAACAAAGGCCATAGGGACTAAGGCAGAAGGCCACGGGGAATTATTTTGTGAAACAATGTTAGAAGACAGGAAGAATAGAAGCAACTGAATAAAATGCCTTTTATTAGGAAGCTGTGGCCTGTGTTCAGTTTTCACTTTCTGAGTTTTGTTTTTCCTCAGTGGTAGCAGTGTATTATGAGCTCTTGACTTCAGTGAGCCCTTCTGGCCTTCGGACTGCTGGGTGAGAAGATGGAGAAAGGACCAAAGGCGACAGACTCCAAGCCACATTTGTCATCTAATCTGGTGGTTTGTTTGGCCAACGCCAATGTGAAAGCTCAGTGCAGAGAACCTCTGACCTGTTGCCCAGCAGCTTCAGTTCAAAGTTAAAGGAAAGTCTCTTCCTACGCTCCATCTTTAAAAGCGTTCATGTCAGCAGGGACTCTTATTTCTAGAGCCATGAAGGTTAAAAAGTCTGAGCTGGCAGTTCACATTTCTGATTGGCTCTCCCACATGCCCTCCTGAAATGTGTTTCTATAACTGGAAATTTAGTGCGGTTGCATCTTCTCCAGATCTTCCTGAAACACTGAGACAGAAGTTTTGACTTCCACAACTAAATAAAGCTCCCAGTCCTTTCCAATTTCAAATACATGACCAATTTCCAAAGCTGAAGCTCAGTCTTTTCTGCATCAGCTGTCATTTGTAGAAATAAACTGTATCATAAACAAAGTACTAAGACATTTGTTCTAGGAAAGACTTCCTGTGTCTCAGTCCAATACTCCACTGGTTTTTTTGCAGTTTCATTTTATAACCGTCTTCGTATTTCGGTCATGTTCCATCTTAAAATGGGTTCAGCTTTTAGTGCCATTTTTTTCCATCAGAAGCTTGATCAAAACCTGATTCCTCTGGTGGTTAAATCTGCCTAATTTCTGGTAGCTGAAGTCACTTGATCCACCTTGGATTTTGAGCTAAACCCCAGATTTATCTCGGGTGATTCTTTTTTATCCATGGTGTAGAAACTGAAAACCAGTCTTTGAGGATGGGGTGACTTGAGCTCAGCTGGGCACCATGTGCTCACCAAGCTTCTCTTACACTCTCCCTGCTCAACAGGATGTGAGGAAAGAAAATGGGATGAAAAGGTTGGGTCAAGATAAGGACAGGGAGATCACTCACCATTTACCATCACAGGCAAAAGAAGCTGATCTTGAGGAAACTGATTTTAATGTTGGCAATTAGTAACAGAGTAGGATGGTGAGAAATGAGAACAAATTTAATTCAATTAACAAAGTGTTTGTACCTGAATAATTTGAGTCAGACTTTGAGGTTTTGAGAAGAAACAGTCATTATAAAAATATTGCAAAAATTGGTGCAAAAAAGAGCTATTACTGAAATGACTGAGTGTACCGTGATTACAGCTGTGCTGTATTTTGAGCAAATGAGAGTTACTACAAGGCACAGACTTTAGGCAACAATAGAGGTCTATTTCTTCTTCGTTAGATAACACTATTTAAAGGAAGATAGCCTGAAAATAAATGATACCTTTCTACTAATGCCAAGAAATTTAATTTTCTTTGTTATTGACCTAGAAAAAAGCCTCAAGAATTCCAGAGTATATATAAAAAAAGGAAGTATTTGACCTTTGCCTGAAAACACAGCAGAACTTGGGCATCACTCAGTGAGTTGCTGCACGGTTAGAATCTTCTCCCAGTCATAAGAAATACAAGCAATCTAAATAACTATTCAGTCTCTACTATTTTATGAATTTATAATGTTCGAAACAAAGTTAGTGACTCATATGAGTCACTGAATTAAAGGATTAACTCACATTTTATTTCTTGACTGCTTGATGACAAAAAGAAATTGTCATAATAAATCAAATACAGTTCAGTGAAAGATGAGAGAACTTCAGATATGTTTAATAAAAAGGAAAAAAGTTAGGTACTGTGCTGTATTGTAAGTGATGCATAGGAAGGGTGTTGTTACCCCCTTAGCATGATTAAAAAAAGGTATTTATTTTGGAGTCTCATGATCTTTGTGACTGAAGAATGATCAGAAACACATGCTTGGATTTAATTTAGAAATGCAGAGCCAAGTGCTAGATTCTCTTTTTTCTCCTCTTTCAAAGAAAGGTGGAAAACACGTCACATCTCCTAAGTTCATTAATTTATTGCCTACGATTTCAGATACATTTTCCTATTGTTTTGTAAATTCTTGTCTGAAGTAGAAATGTGGTGTGAGGTTGGGCAGTTCATCCATCCAAATTTTTGTGGTATTCTGCCAACGCACAGAAGTTACATCCCAGCTGGAATTTTCATCCAAGCCCCATACCTGTCTGACTGAGACATGCACAGAATTTAGAACGTGGGAGATAAAAGGTTGCAGAGTCTAATCAGTCACCTAATTAGTGGTGAGGAGCATTAATTTAAAATGTACTATCTGATGATCTGCTCTCAAATATAAGAATGGTTATAAGAGAAACTCTCTGAAATGATAACTAATGTAATTCTGATAATTAAAATGATAAATGTAATTCTGTCTGACAGCTAACCTCCCAGTGATGATTTACTGTGGACAGAAACATGCATTGCCATGGTTATTGTGAAGAATTTGGTAAGCAGCAAAAGTGTGCACTGAACAAAAATCTTTTCTGTAGCCTTTTTCACACATCAGTTTGATAACAAAAACTTGTTAAAAAATACTTTTACCTCAGAGAAAGTGGTTTGGAAAAGGGAAGGCTGTAAAACATACGATGTTTTTTTTCCTTCTAACGGTACGTGGAGAACCGAGGAGCTGACTTAAGTCTGTGAGTTCAGTTACAGAAAAGAATTAAGTGGCTGGCAAAAGAGGAGTATAAAACCCAAATCACTAGTGGTACCATTTATTAGTTGATTCATATACAGTTGATGAAATGATGTGTGAACTTGAAAGCATTTTAAAGAATTCTGATATTTTTGTCCATGTCTAGCCTGCAGAAAAGGGTATGTTCCTGAAGTAGAATGAGCTTTGTCTTGAAGCATTTATGGGATAACTAAATTAAAACAAGGGAAGTAGATTGTTTGGCAGAGGAAAGTTGGGTCACACCCTTCTCCCAGAAAGGTAGTGGTAGGGGTGTTGTTGTTTTTTGTTGTTGTTTGTTTGTTTGTTTGGGGTTTTTTTTAGGTTTTGAGGGGGTTTTTTTGGAAAAAAGAAGGTAGAGGAAAACAATACAAATAGGCATAATTTTTGTATAAACACCGTACTTGTCATCACGCTGCATTATTAAAGCAAATGGAAAGAGAAAATACTAGTCACTTTATGGTTCTCTATTCAGGCAGCGCTGGTGATGACTTTTTTTTAAGTATTTTTTGCATTGCTGTGCAAGTTTCGAGCTGGCTTCCTGCCAAGTCTCCAAAATTTGACAACAAGGCCTGCTTCCCAGAGAGGGAAGAAAAAAATGAACCACAGGAAAAAAAACTGAAAGAAGTTTGAACGAAACTAGATTCTATCAAAAATATATATTTACAATTATATATATAAAATTTGAATATATTATCCACAACAGGGAGCTCCTGAGAGGGGAAAAAGGGAAAAGGGAGGGGGAAACAGGGATAAAAAGAAACCTAAAAGCAAATATCTCCTAAATACACCCGTTAACAGAGAGCTGATGAATAAATATAAAAACGAATTAAATACTTCCCTGATTTGGACAGCAGAGCTGTGTAAAGCAGCAGCCAACTCCCCCACGCCTCCTGGAGAGACTGGAGATAACAGCAGGTCTGAGCAGGCAGGTTTTGGCCTATACAAGCAAAAACTGTCTGCAAAGAGACCTGTGGCCTTCAGCCACCGGAAGAGAGAAGAGAACGAGCTCTCTTATCTGTGCCTTTTTATATGTTGTGTTACGGAAAGGAATAGCATGGAATACTTCCTAAGTCATTACCCTAGTTTCTTTCCTGGTTACAAGCTGGTCTCCAGGAAGGCCTAGGGTGAAAACTATCACAATTGCTTTTCTACAATGTATTTTTTTCCTTTTTTTTAAAAAAAGTACATTTATTTCATGTCAGTGTTAGACACAGATGCTGGCTATTTAGAAATCAGCTATGCCACTCTTGCTGTAGCCATTAGTCCCTTACATAGTGAGCTTCTTGAACTGAGAGTCTTCAAAAAAAAAAAGTGCATTTACTAGAATGTTACAATTTTTTATAACCCGCAGAGTGAAAGGTGTGAAAAAGCTGGCAAAGATAGCTCTTTTCAAATCCATTGGTAGAGGAAGGTACAGTGCCCCTACCTGTCACTGAACTCTGGATAAGCCATTCTTAGCACCGTTCAATAATCCCTGTTAATGTCTGCAGTGTGAGAAATGGCAGAATCCTCATTATGGTTACTGCTCACTGTGTCTCAGAAATGGCATTCACAGCTGGCCTGCTAGGAAAGTACTTCCAAAAGTACCTACCCAATGCAGTGATGAATGCACAGATTGTTAATAAACCAGTGGAGTTTAATTAGTGTAAAACTACACAGTGCTTTGTGTAGCCACTCCATAAACACTGAGAACTATCATGCTTTATCCAGTTAGTGCCATTTTTCAAAATTCATGGCAATCACCAGTAAGTCTTCTACAGTGAAATGAACTTCACCTATTTTGCTTTCTGTTTTTGTTTTTTTTCCCTTTAAAGTAACAAGACTTGAAGAGTACATAACTTCATTCTAACTGATGCCTGTGAAATCCCCTTTTTGCACACCCAGGATTTGCTCAGGACCATTAGATACTTCTGTCTTTTTATCATACCCTGAGTGAATGACAGCTACTGTAAGATTTATTCTCTTATTATCATGGCAGAAAAGGTGTAGCTGATCAATAAAAACAATAGCAATACTGAAAGCAGTTACATTTTTATTTAAATGTCAGGGATATGCTGCAAATGTGCTTAAAACTACATGATGTGGCTGGCATAAAAAACGACATTTAGAAAATGGCAGAAGGCAGGTAAAGACATTGCAAGAAGGCAAAGTGCACCTACTAAATCTATTGTAATCATAAAAGATCAAGTAAAAATGGTTTCTTTTTACTTACATTTACGCATGAGAGTGGAAGGGAATTTCTTAACTTGTACAAAAGAGGATGGGTTTGAGGGGGAAGATTATAGACAGTCTATTGAAGGTAGATTGATATGGTTACTTTCTGCATTATGCTTTAAAAGCTGGATTTATTTTCAGCTGAGTTTACTTTTATATTGAGATCAGGCAGGCAGACATTCTTTAAGGATAGTGATTTTTTCAGGTTTGCTCAGACATATCTGATTGAATGATATTTGTACTCTCTGAGTTAGTCCCAGTAGCATCTGTCAGACCACAAACTGCCTGGTTGCACAGGAGCTGTGTACAAATGACACAGTCCCATTTAGACCGTATTTTAGGCATAATGAGCTATGCTTACATGTAAGCATGAAGTTTGATGCAGGTGCCACAGGTGACATATTTTGTGTGGATTTTTGCCCCTCGAATACTGATGTATAACATTTGAAATGGCATTGGGTGTAACAAGTCTGGAGCACTGTTTTTTATACCACTTTTGATGCTGCATTGAGCCTTAAAAAATTGGCATCAAATTTAATTTTATTTCACAAGTTTCACATCTCCTCTAAGATTCATTATTTAATTAAGATGTAAAAAAAGAAAGAAAAAATAAAGATCTCAGCTATTACCTATTCTTCACGTAATTTTATTCTTTCCTGTGCTATTATATTGTCTAAGCTTGTAAAGCAATGGAGTTGTTTCCCTCAAACTTTACTTGCAGTTTTCTCTCTGGCTCTTGTTCTCTGCTGTACTTTTTTTTTTGTCATTGCATGCTCTGTTTTCCCAAGCCCTCAAACCATAAGCCTGTACACATATTTTCTATTTGCTACTGCTTCTATTCTGAATTCCCTTTACTCACTTCCTTTCTTACTGTGCAGCTCTTCACTTGGTGTGTCTCTTGGCCCACTCCACACACTCCCACCATGCCCTCCTCTCACCACCTTATCTTGATTTGCCTGTCTTCTCACTTCATCATCTGTCCCTCCTCAGCTTCCCTCAGTGTCTCGCCATCTCTGCCTCTGTCATCTCCATATATATATAGATAAATATAGATACATATATAAATGTCCTTCTCCATTTCTCCCTCTAAGATGTCCTCTCTTTTTTTTTTTTCTTTTCCCCAAAGATCTTTCTCCTGCTTTAAGTTGTGGTGTGCTGTGTGGAACACAACGTAGCTGCTTTCTCAGTATCATTTTAGCACACATGCTGGTCTGCACAGGTTTGGAAGGGACATGGGGAGGAAGAGGACAGAGAGATGCATGACTTTTTTGGTATTGACTGTATCAAGAGAGTATCAAATGCTGTTCACTGACCAAAAATATAAAGGCCCTCGATCATGAGAGAAGGGCATCATGGCGATGTTTCTGCTGCTTTTGAGAGTCTTGAGAAGAGATTACCATGACATTCATTTAATAAGTCATCACTCTATGGGCTGCAATACTTAGAAAGGGTGGGAGTAATTTCTCCTAATCAAAGACAGTTACTATTATAGGTGCCTACATGAAGCTTCCTTGGTGATCAGAGTTAAAATTCTTCCAGGGCATGTTTTACCTGACCTATTCAAAATGTCCTCAGGATGGAATGAATCATGTTCCAGAATTGCCCACTGCTCTCTGTTATCTGAAAAGGGAATTCAGATGATTACCAGGGAAGTAAACACTAACATTTGATCAGATGAATTTTGCTCACTGTTTTTGTACAGACTCGGAAAGAAAGAAATTGTTTTTGAGTCAGACAAGTAATTTGATGGTTTAGAAAAGGTATTCAGCACTTCTATAGCATCATAGACTGTTTTACAAATGGGGAGATAAAGCCAAAGTAGAGCAAGGCTGTACTAATGAGGCATCTGATGAGTCTGCTAATAAAGAAGAATTACTGGAAGTCCTGTGTTTTAACAAGAGCTGATATAAATATTATGCAGAGTTAAAATTATTCAGAGGAGATTAATACTTAATGTCTCAGGTCCTGGTCTTAACTTTGCAATATCACATCTTTCTAAATTCCCTTGAACTGACATGGTTTGCTTTTCACTTTTTTTCCTCTCTGAAGAGAAATAATTTCTTGGGAACACTTGAGAATCCTCAAGGGGAGAAAATGTATCTGAAAAGAGCCAAGCTAACTATGAGGCTGTTCCGTTAATGCTCATGAAGGTTTTAACTCTTTTATCAGAATACATTGTGCTGGTGGCTTACATCTTATGTGCTTTGGCCAAATTCTTCCTGATTTTATAACCTCTTCAATCACTTTAACTCAATGATAAGCTGAAGAATTGGTTTGTACTAAGAGTAAGATATGCTACTGAAGTAAAGGCCAACTATGAAACTGTTGCCATATACTAAATATTTTCTAGTGCTCAGTGAAATGGTCTTTACAGGGAAATCTTAGGCACTTTCGTCATAAGATCAGCTCATGTCTACTGATGTAGTATCAGTAAGAAAAAGAAAGAACTAAAAGAAGTCTGCTTTTCCAACCATGTTGGTATATTTAATAACATATTATGTCTTCATGCCAAGTTTGTCCTTTTAAAGTGTCATGGCTAAAATAATATTATTCCTCTTACAATTACTATGTGGAGTACGGTGTTCAGTTTATTATAAGAGAATTATTTGAAATAACTATTCTTTTAAACTCATGCATAAATTTATGAAATGGAACCAGAGCAGAAATTTTCATCATAGTGTTGTATAGCACTGCTGCAGTATTTGAGTAAATGGAAGCAATTTCGTATTACTGCTGTGTACTGCCTATTTCTAGCACTGTAGAGTACAAAAATAACCTTGCCTATTCATTTGTAATAGCTCTTACAAAATAAAATGCCCCAGCCAAAAGACTGTGAGCCTGTTATAGGCAACCATGTTGTAAATAACTGCATTTTCTGCATTTCCTGTGACTTAGGTGATTCTGTTTACAAGTGGTCCATGTAATAGTGAACTTTAAGTAAGACCATGTCTCACATGAGCTCTCCCTCCTCTTCGTGTGATGTCTCTTAGAGCAGCACTCCTGTCTCAGATTAATGGATGCATTTTCTGATCAGGGAGTAATGGAATTACTTCTTTTTTAAAATAATCTCCTCATTCCTTTTACTTTAGTAGAAGCAAGAGTCTTTCATTTATCACAGTCAGTGTTTTTTATTATTGGTCAAACTACTACTAACCTAGGAAGCAACCTAATTACTGATTACTGGGCAGTTACTGTTAACTCGTTGCAAATTAAAACCACTCTGAGGGGCAAATTATGAAGCTCTGACTTTCCACCATGCAATTGATAGGACTAGATTTGAAACTCTGGGAAATAATTTCACGTCTTTAAATTCTAGTCAGAGAGATTATTAGGGGTAACTGGGAGAAAAGAAGATAACTCTTAATTTTGTTAAAATACTGGCACTATACCTTCCTGATAACTATAAAATGTGCTGAATGAAGTGCTCCTTCATTAGGAGCTACATTTGGTGCACTTAAAAATTTTGTAGGCCCTTGGTGAGAGAAGGGGAATAAAGACGGAACCGGGGTGGTTAGTTGTATGACATACTAAATGGGAAGGTTGCTGATTTTATTTTTTCTAAATACTTGCAAAACTAGGTTGACTAGTAGGTTAGCAATAGTGGTTAGTTTCAGCAGGAAGCTATGGCCATTTGTTGAGATATTGGACATCAGAGTCTTTTCCAACCACAGTTTGCTTAAAAAACATAAATTAGGGGGAAAAAAAATAGAATTATGAAGTCTTCTCTGTCATCTCTCACAAAATCTATACAATTTCACAGAAATCAACAAGTGAGCCTGGAAGTTCCCGATAACTGGGAAGTACTTTTGCTGCCTACATTATTGTGCTATGACTGCAGCGAATGAGTACATTCAAGTAACACATATGATATAGTAGCCACAGAAGTTATCCAGGATAACTTCTGTAATTAATTTCACCAGTAACTGTGTATAAAATACATCATATGTGTGGTGAATTCATAGCCTGAAGTACAAGCTGGGACCTCATTAAGGTCTTGAATTACTCTGACCATTTATCTTCATGGTGGTACAGCAAATCTATCTTTCTTCAGATTTGAATGGTTGGGATTTTCTCTGCATAGATTTTAATTTTTCCTAAAGCCTTGGAGGTACTGTTCATCAGAAAACACTTCAGCATGGCTGTGCCCTCTGGTAACATGATTTGCTTTCTGGTGCTGAGGTTAGCCTTGGTTTGGCAATTTATTTCTCCTTTGAATTTCAAATACTGGGCAAATACAAGTCAAAGTTGGTGATATGACATGGCTGATAATTCTCTTTTACCTTCAAGAGAAATAATGCAACTAATTATAAACTTCATTCAGAGCAAAGCTTTTTATGCATAACAGGTAGGGGTTTTTTTACAATACCTTATTACTGTGGCATAAGAAAATTACCAGAGATTGAGGAATAATCCATCAAGTGTTACAAGACTGTAAGAGGCTATCTTCAGTGAAGAGACAGATGATGTCTGACTTGGTGCAAATAATACAGTTCATCTTCCTTCGTGTGTCTGACAAAAGATATATTGGTAGATGCAAATCAGTTTTCCTGCTGATGAACGTAATAGAAATCTCCTAACTCCATCTGTCTTGTTTATTTCCTTTAATTTGAAAGGAGAGGGAGGATTTGCAGTAAATAATAATGTTGTTTGGAATCATGACACATGGAAGTATTTGCCAAGTGTAACTTCATAATATTTGCCCTGTGCACTTGTACCTCTTGAGGGCAGTCCTGTGACCAAACCTAGGAACTGTTTCATGGCCCAGATGAATCAACCAGAGCAACGTGGGTCTTCTGAATCAGGGTGACCTTTTCAAGATTTCTTTCTCTCTTTCTCTCTGTGGAGCTCACCATATGGCCAGGCTGTATCAGCATCTCTGCAGCAGCAGCAGCTTTTGATTTCTCTGCCTATTGCCAGGCCTGCCATGCCAAAAGATAAGCAGATGGACCATGTCAGAAGTTAGCAGTTCTCACTGGACATGCAACACATGTCTATTTAAATACCTAGGGTTGAACTTTCAAAAAGGGCTATGTGACATTTCTTAAGAACTCTATCTGACTGGACTTCCCCAAAGAACAAAATCTAAACAATCGTGCCACACTTGGAAGTCAGTTTGTCATATAATCATGTCCCTGACACAAAACAGCACAAACCCTATATTTTAACATGAAGGAGAGTTTTTGCTTGGGGGCAATAATTCAGGAAATTAACTTCATTTTCTGCTATTGTAGCTCCACAGTGCAAAACAACCCCCACAGTAAACTTAGGTCTTAATGAAGATATTTGTGAGGTCTGTGACAAGGAAGCTTCTTTGCCCTTTGATAAAAGCTAAGAGGTATCTGAAGTACATATCTCATTTCTTTTTAATTTCCCTTTTCTGTTTTTTTTTCTGGTTTCTTTTGTTTTGTGGGTTTTGTTGTTGTTGATGATGATGATGTTGCTTTGGATTTGGTTTTTTCGGTGTTTTTTTTTTCTTAAGGCTTTAGTAGTCCTGTGTTAGAAGAGTGTTTCTGCCAAAGAAAGATGTATTTTGCTTTTTATTTTTCAAGCAATGAAAGCAGAAATTTAAGACTCTTAATTGCTCATCATCACAGATATTACACTTCACCACCATGCAATTAGGACTCAATCCTATTCTTTTGCTGATGGCAAATCTGCCCTGTAGATAAATTTTGCATTTGTGCTGCAACCAAAGAGAAGGGACTTAAAAAGTGCTCTAATTCGCTAAATGCACTCATAAGGGGAAATCCAGAGATGTTGCAGTAAGCATGTAATAGCAGCGTGTTGTTCAGGTAGCAGACTTTTTTCCTAAGGGGACTGACAAAATGGCTTTGAAGAATCCTCCCCAGAAGTAGGAACATGGAGAAATTAAGCAGTTAATTTGAAATATATGACTCGAAGCTTTTAAGTAGCTTGCAATAGCCTATAATTAGCTGTCATGGTTTGAGATAGTCCCAAAATCCAATCCCCTAGCTCCATTCCCCCTCCCACATCTCAACCTAATGTGAGATGGGTTTTTCCAGACAAAACACACCAGACTCCAAATGGGGAAAGGGAATATATTACAATGACTGTACAAATAAATACCATATCACATTATACACACGATCACAACTATCTCTACCATGACATATAGTATTTACAATAGATCAGATCTCTTCTCCCCTCCAAATAAAAGTCCAGGAGGGAAAGAAGGACAGATCCCTTCCAGTCTTTAAACAGCAGGATCTTCTAATGCAGTAGGTTTTTCCTCATCTCATGCATGCAGCAGCTGTGGCTGGCTTTCTGCCAGCATCCATGAGGGAGGTATCCAAGCCTCTCTCGGCCCCATCACCTCACAACCGAGGGGTCTTCCGTGGGCTTCGTAACCCCAGACAAGGTCGTTTCACCACGTCATATCACGAAGACACAGGGGGGTCTTCGTGACGGTCTGGTATCTCTTGCAGGGCCTCTGTGCCCTGTTTCTCAGGCTGCCACCGTGGCAGCAGTGCGAGGGGGGAGCCAAGGTCAACTCCCCCCACATTCCATCTGGCCGTCCCGGTCCAGCTCCAGGACGCTCTGAGCTTCTCAGCTCCTCTCTCTCTCCGGTGCTGCATGTCCAAAACTCTTCTCCTTAATAGGAGTCCATCTCCCTCTTTTCTCAGAAGGATCTCAAAGGAGTTTTGGGGGGCTGGTACAGTCTTACCCCCAGAATTCTGTCTCTTGGCTCTCCTTTCCTCGGCTCTCCTTCCAGGAGTCTCCTCTGCGGTGCTGCATGTTGCTTCTGCTGCTCCTTCAGTTCAGGTCTTATCTCTGCCTCTCTGCCACCGTTTCTCTGGTCAGTGCCGGCTGCTGCTCTGTGCCCATGGAGAAAACATCTCCCGGTATAACTACAGACACTTAGTCCAGTCTAAGACTGTTCCAAGTCTTTGCAATCCCCCCAGCTGGGGCTGGGAGGGGGCCAGAGGCCCCAAGGGGCTCAGAGCCCCTTCCTCGTGGCTCTACAACATGGCCACCTCTCCTCAACAACCAAAACTACAACTCTTCCGGTGCTTGTGATATGTTTACATTTTTGCAGGAGCATCCATTGGACAGAACTTCAAAACTTTCAGGGGTTTCCACCCCTTGGGGTCTACCACTTTTCTGAGCCTCTGGGGGAAAACGAGGTCCAAACCACTACATTAGCTTAATGTAAGATCAAGATTATATAACAGGTGGAAACATTTCTCAGTAGCATCTGCTTTGGAGTAAATTTATGGCTTATGTATCTAAAAGACAAATAGATACAGCTAGACAGGTATTAGTTTTTCTATACCCCGAAATGGCAGTTCTAGTTCTTTAACATTAAGAACTTTTACTGTCCTTTGTTCTTTATCTAACTGGCACATTTTTCCACATCGTGCAGTCATTGTTCACACATACAACTGCATGATATTACCATGTCCCACTTCTGACCTAAACTATTTTTCAGACCTACTTTAGATCTCCACAGCTGAAAGCCTCTCTTCACTCTTTATGTCCTGCCTAAACTTTCTGCTGACTTTGAAAGGAGATACAGACGGTTTCTAACCTTCTCAAGCAGCAGCAGAATGCATTTGAGGCTGTCTGTCATCTCTAAAGAGTGCTAAACTTACCTTTTACTGGGAAAATGTGTCCAGAAGTGCTTGTATTGAAAAATCTCTGTTTTCCTAGTACTAGAGAAACACCTTTACAGTCCATCTGATAGTTCTGTTTACTGCTTTTATTTGCATAACATCTTTCACCAGGAAAAGAGATAAAATTCAGGGTTTTGTCAGTGTTACTGATTTCAGTGTGGTATGCTGTTAGACATACTAACTCTGAATCACTTGTCTTCTAAGCATATTGGTTTACTAGGGGAAGAAAGATGAGTGGAGTGGGTTTCAACTCTTATTAGCACGATTGTTGTTATTTTGTTAGCCATAAGCACTTGGCTTTATTGTCAAGATAGGACAATATAGTCAAGATAGTCTTCCACAGAGTACTGTAATCTCTGTGATTGCAACAGTTTTTTAAGTTTGTAAATGTAATCAATGTTTAACAAGTATTAGTGTTGTTCCATTAAAAGCATTAGTTTCCTGACTGAATTCACAAATTTGCCATTGCCAACAGGTTTGTTCTTAAGTCAGAAGGGGGGAAATTTTTTTATTTTCAAAGATTCAGATGGAAGAATAAGGAAAGAATATCTGAATGAAAGCATGGATAAACTTCTCAACTAGATAATGAACCTCAAAAAAAAAATAAAACCCGCCCTTTTTTTTTCAGGATATATCAAATAATTTAAAGTTATATTTAGCGAGCCTGGCCTTACTAAAATTCTTCATGGAGTTGACATATGCTAAAACTTTGTGCTCTACCTTTTGCAAGATAAAAACATTATTAACTAGATAATTGCACTGCATATGACAATATTGTAAGTGCATAATTAAACATCTGGATGGATGGTCTATTGATCACAATGAGTACTGTTCATCCTCAGTTAAATCTTCAAATAAGAAGTGGTGTTCAATTTTGAGCAAGTTTTGGTAAATCAGACTTAAAATTTCTGAGCCTAGCAGCAGCATTTTGACATCTGTAAAGCTAAGTTTGCATAGTTTACACGAGATCTCATTAAGGGTATTTTCTGTTTAAGCATCAAGCAAAAAGTCATGGGAAGGGATGGCAGAAGTACATGATACCTTTCACTGCTTGGTTCTTCTTCAGAGTAAAATGTTCTGTGTGTGAATGCAGTGCGTGATCATCAACCTGTGGAACACAAAGCAGAGTGCAGAAGTGCTGGTAAGTCTCTCAAACAACCTGCCTGTCTGACAACAACCTCATTAGGATCTGTGGAAGTCCTTGTCAAAACCTTCCTTGCAGCTGGTGCCTCACAGCTCTTTTCACAGACTGTGGCTAATGTGGGTGCTGAAGCTGTGCCTGTGAAGGACCAGCTCTTTGCTTCTATCAACAGCTGATTTGTACAGCTGTAACCCACTTAGTGCACACATGAACCAGTGCATGGACATACTGAACCAAACCATTTATTCCAAGCCACTCTCTGAAAGTAAATATATTTTTTAAAATATATTTAAAAAATACAACATGAATCTGTAAATCCTATGCAGACTATATTGCAAATACTGCTTAACTGCAATTCTATTTTATATTCCGGTAGAGGCTGGAAATGCCAGCCGTCAGGTATGTCATTGAAGTAAGCTGTGCTTGAAGATTCAGTATGATGGGGAGAATGTGAAAGAAGCAATTTATTTTTAAACCTCTAATACAACACTGTGCTGAATTCTTTATAAACAGGAGTACAGGTCAGCATAGATTAGATGAGAATCATTATCCTGGATTACAAAGCAACTCTGACAGCTAAAAAGCCTCTGTCCTTTAAAAATGGAAACTGCAGCCTTTCCCTAGCATGTCCAATTAAACACTGGCTTGATCAGTGACTGGTATAGAGAACTTCAAGAAAAGATGAAAGATGTTCATGGACTAGAAGATCTGGAATCTTCTCCTACAAAACAGTAATTTCACTCTCATAACTACAGAAAAAGAGCTTCCTCATCTCAAACATTAAGTAGTGGTGACACTTCCTTGAAAATGTAATTCAGTGTAAATACACTTGCTTACAGATGTATGTCATTAATTACCAGGATGGTCTCTGATCATGGTCATTGAGAATGATTTCTGTGACATTCTGAATATCCTGTTGAGGTTTTTGTAGGTTTATCTGCATTGGGAGTTGTCAGATGATAGAATGGTTTTCACAAAAAGCAGAAAAGGCAACATGGAACAGAAGACACAGCAGTAGCTCTAAGAAGGGGGGAAGCTGAAGATATGTAATTGATTAAGTTTGCCACAGAGAGGTTTTAAAAATGTGCTGGGGGAAGAGGAAAAATAAGAAAAAGTTAAGTCCTTTACTTAATAGGGAATACTAACTAAGAAAACATTGTGTGGAGAAAGCTGGGGTCTTTGTAAAAGATTCGTAGAATATTGAAGGCCCACTTAGAGCAGTTGAGATTGAGTTGATGATGTCCATCATTGAGGATTGAGGGTGAGGTTCATACCCAGAATGCTGAAGTAGGATATTCTTGGGAGGAATGCCTTAGTTTTCAGCTGTTATCCTTCAAAAGTTACCACTAATTAGGTGACTGATTAGACTCTGCAACCTTTTATCTCCCACGTTCTAAATTCTGTGCATGTCTCAGTCAGACAGGTATGGGGCTTGGATGAAAATTCCAGCTGGGATGTAACTTCTGTGCGTTGGCAGAATACCACAAAAATTTGGATGGATGAACTGCCCAACCTCACACCACATTTCTACTTCAGACAAGAATTTACAAAACAATAGGAAAATGTATCTGAAATCGTAGGCAATAAATTAATGAACTTAGGAGATGTGACGTGTTTTCCACCTTTCTTTGAAAGAGGAGAAAAAAGAGAATCTAGCACTTGGCTCTGCATTTCTAAATTAAATCCAAGCATGTGTTTCTGATCATTCTTCAGTCACAAAGATCATGAGACTCCAAAATAAATACCTTTTTTTAATCATGCTAAGGGGGTAACAACACCCTTCCTATGCATCACTTACAATACAGCACAGTACCTAACTTTTTTCCTTTTTATTAAACATATCTGAAGTTCTCTCATCTTTCACTGAACTGTATTTGATTTATTATGACAATTTCTTTTTGTCATCAAGCAGTCAAGAAATAAAATGTGAGTTAATCCTTTAATTCAGTGACTCATATGAGTCACTAACTTTGTTTCGAACATTATAAATTCATAAAATAGTAGAGACTGAATAGTTATTTAGATTGCTTGTATTTCTTATGACTGGGAGAAGATTCTAACCGTGCAGCAACTCACTGAGTGATGCCCAAGTTCTGCTGTGTTTTCAGGCAAAGGTCAAATACTTCCTTTTTTTATATATACTCTGGAATTCTTGAGGCTTTTTTCTAGGTCAATAACAAAGAAAATTAAATTTCTTGGCATTAGTAGAAAGGTATCATTTATTTTCAGGCTATCTTCCTTTAAATAGTGTTATCTAACGAAGAAGAAATAGACCTCTATTGTTGCCTAAAGTCTGTGCCTTGTAGTAACTCTCATTTGCTCAAAATACAGCACAGCTGTAATCACGGTACACTCAGTCATTTCAGTAATAGCTCTTTTTTGCACCAATTTTTGCAATATTTTTATAATGACTGTTTCTTCTCAAAACCTCAAAGTCTGACTCAAATTATTCAGGTACAAACACTTTGTTAATTGAATTAAATTTGTTCTCATTTCTCACCATCCTACTCTGTTACTAATTGCCAACATTAAAATCAGTTTCCTCAAGATCAGCTTCTTTTGCCTGTGATGGTAAATGGTGAGTGATCTCCCTGTCCTTATCTTGACCCAACCTTTTCATCCCATTTTCTTTCCTCACATCCTGTTGAGCAGGGAGAGTGTAAGAGAAGCTTGGTGAGCACATGGTGCCCAGCTGAGCTCAAGTCACCCCATCCTCAAAGACTGGTTTTCAGTTTCTACACCATGGATAAAAAAGAATCACCCGAGATAAATCTGGGGTTTAGCTCAAAATCCAAGGTGGATCAAGTGACTTCAGCTACCAGAAATTAGGCAGATTTAACCACCAGAGGAATCAGGTTTTGATCAAGCTTCTGATGGAAAAAAATGGCACTAAAAGCTGAACCCATTTTAAGATGGAACATGACCGAAATACGAAGACGGTTATAAAATGAAACTGCAAAAAAACCAGTGGAGTATTGGACTGAGACACAGGAAGTCTTTCCTAGAACAAATGTCTTAGTACTTTGTTTATGATACAGTTTATTTCTACAAATGACAGCTGATGCAGAAAAGACTGAGCTTCAGCTTTGGAAATTGGTCATGTATTTGAAATTGGAAAGGACTGGGAGCTTTATTTAGTTGTGGAAGTCAAAACTTCTGTCTCAGTGTTTCAGGAAGATCTGGAGAAGATGCAACCGCACTAAATTTCCAGTTATAGAAACACATTTCAGGAGGGCATGTGGGAGAGCCAATCAGAAATGTGAACTGCCAGCTCAGACTTTTTAACCTTCATGGCTCTAGAAATAAGAGTCCCTGCTGACATGAACGCTTTTAAAGATGGAGCGTAGGAAGAGACTTTCCTTTAACTTTGAACTGAAGCTGCTGGGCAACAGGTCAGAGGTTCTCTGCACTGAGCTTTCACATTGGCGTTGGCCAAACAAACCACCAGATTAGATGACAAATGTGGCTTGGAGTCTGTCGCCTTTGGTCCTTTCTCCATCTTCTCACCCAGCAGTCCGAAGGCCAGAAGGGCTCACTGAAGTCAAGAGCTCATAATACACTGCTACCACTGAGGAAAAACAAAACTCAGAAAGTGAAAACTGAACACAGGCCACAGCTTCCTAATAAAAGGCATTTTATTCAGTTGCTTCTATTCTTCCTGTCTTCTAACATTGTTTCACAAAATAATTCCCCGTGGCCTTCTGCCTTAGTCCCTATGGCCTTTGTTGTGCGTGTTTTGCCTGCTGCCTTCCGTCTCTCAGAAGCAGGAAAACACAGTATTTTCAAATTCCCTGGTCTAGGGTTGTCCAGTTATGAAACACCAAAACCAAAAAGAGCAGCAACACAGCAGGAAAACAAATGAGTGGCACTATTGCTGGCTAGGAGAAACACAGAATTTCTGAAATTGAATACACAAGCCACAACTGGTTTTGGTTGTTTGGGGTGGTTTTGGCGGTCTTGTTTTTTGTTTCTTTTTTTCCTGAAACTCATTATGGATATCCCAGCTGACCCTAAACCCACCCGTACTCTGCCTGTATGATCTAAGTGCCTGTGGGTTGTGCCTTTCTGGTGGACAGGGAGACTGCCTCTCTTGTTACACAATGTTTTGTGTAGCATTAACATTCTTGGCTTTCTGCTGTACACCAGTGTAAAGTAAAAGCCACATAAACAATTACACCCACAAAGGCACAACAAGATATTTCTGTGCAAGCATGAAACTAATATGATTAAACTTTATTCTGATGTAAGATTTTTCATTCCAGTTCTCACTCTGTTTTGCCCATGACAGTGATTGTAGTAGACCTCTCTGTCCTTATCTCAACACTTATCTCAGATTTTCTGTCAAATTTCACCCACCACAGTCATGCATGGGGAACATGTGTCTCTGAGAAGGAAGGTATGTGTGGTGAACCCAGCTTTCTGCCCTCTTTGTCCCTTGGAGTGGGTGGGACCAGGGTGGGTGGAGGGGAGTGCTCCAGGGCATCTGCAGGGATAGCTAAGGACTGATGCAGCACCATTCCTGTCTGTGTGCGTAGAAAATCCAGTATTTAGAGAAGATCTACACCTACTTAAGTCTTTCCCAGCCACCAGAATCAAAGTCTACGCAGCTAGAAAGTTTGGGCCTTATACTTTTGGAAGATCAGGCCTGACTTGACACCTCCCCTACCCTTTCAGTAAGTTGGCATTCAGTCATCAGACTTGGCAGGACTGTAAAACTTATCACTCTAATGGAAATAACCCCTCTGACAAAACCTGTAGTAGAGTATATTGCCTTAATGTCATCTTCATTTTCTCAAGCATTTTTTTTCTCTTTTATATGTAGTAGCAATGCCTCTCTGCTGCAGCTTTACTGTGTGCAAAAGCTTACTGTAAAAACTACTTCCTGTAGCTTTGTTAATGCAATAAAATAACAACCAAGTGTAAGTCTGCAGATCATTGTTATGACAATGACAAATTAGGTTTTCTGACTGTTACAAAAATAGAAATGACAGATTAAAAGTACTCTCTCTCTTATGGAAAATCAATTATTTCAGTTTTTCTTTTGAGAATGTATATAAGTATGATCAGAATATACAAAACATTATAAAAGGTGTTCATTTAGGGAGCATTAGTGAAATACTATACATTCCTCCCAACTCTTTTGCATTGTCTGGCTTTCAGTCTTATATCTTATGTTTAGAAATGTCTGTCCCGCCGGTTTTAAAGAAGGAAATATGGAGAGTGGCTAGAAAAAAGCCCAGGAACTTTTAAATCTGCTATGTTAAAATTTTATTTGTTGTCTTGTGGGAAAGGATCTTGGGATGGCACTGAACATAAACTTCTTGGGAAAAGCAATTTATTTCAGAAAAGCCATTGCACAGGAATTGATTATTCAGCAGAACACAAAACCTCAAGGGGAAAGCTGTGTAGCTTACCAAAATGGGAGCTATTGAGGATAACCATGGGCACAAGAACTTGTGGAATCCCAAAAATGACTAGGCCTAAATTAGCTGATTAAGAAGTTTGTTTAAAGATGGATTAAGCTACACAGATATAAATAGCTGTGAATTTTTCCCTATCTGATTTTAAAAGGTTACTTTTTTATATACAGGGCAAGATGTTAAAAGTTCATAACCTCTGTTCTTACTCCCCTTCCCTCGACCAGGAAAACCAAGAGTCATTAATGTATGTGTGAAGATGTTCATACTACCACATGTTGTCATTTAGTGAAAAGGCCAGTTTGCCTTCTGCACCTGGAGATTATCATGAGGAGCAGTAATCAATGATGTTGACACCTGCTCAGCGTACAGGCTGTTTAAAACACTTCTTGAAGGAATGTGTCACCAGCGAAAAAGCAGGCAGGTAATTCTGCAACGACCCAGGAAGGAAGGTCTTGCAGCCCACTTTAGAAGGTTTTACAACATTTTTAGTGCTCAGTGCTCTTTCTCCTCACATGTACTCTTCATTAGGATTGAATAAACGATGTTTATTCGTCATCAGTATCTTTTAACAGAAGAAGAAAAAGTGCTGCTTATGGGATAGTGGTTTAAATTGTGTTTAAAGTAAGACATGTTTCCAGGGAAGCTGTGTTCATTGTTTCAGTCATCAAGCTTCATGTCATGCTTAGGGAGGGCCAGTAGCTGCAGGGAATGTCACATAGACAGGAAGTGTAGGCTGTCATCTTACATCTTTGGCTGTAAGAATATGTCCAAGACTGCCAACCCAAGGATTTGGGTCTGCATCTTACACAGATAGTGTAAGCACCTGGTTTTGAAAACATGCCTCACTGTGTCCAAAATTCAGTACCAAGGACAAAAATATGCATGAGATCTTAAAAATGACTTTACTTCGTCCACTCTTCTACCTCCTTTTCTTTGTTCTCCCTATTTCATTGAACTGCCTAAATGTGAGTAGGTAAGTACTGCCCGGTCCCTGAAGAGAGAATAGTACTCTCAAATAAAACTCAGTTCTAAATAAAATATTCAAAATCAGTTTCAGGATCTATTGGACTCAGGAACTTCATGTTGAAAAGTCAGCTTCACACTATTATGAGTTCATTTTCAGCCAACTTTCAGTGGCATGTGTTTTCCAGACTTGGTAGGAAAGAAATTGGTTTTCCTGTTGAGAACTTGCCTGCTGCTTTAGAAATACAGTTATTCTTACGTGCAGTCTAACTCAGCTTTTTAAAGAGGCTACAGGAAAAAGAGGAAATAGTGAATATATTTTCTATGTATTTTTCTTACTCAGTGCCGTAGGAAGTACTCTGATCTTCATCTCATATCTTCATTTCAACAGTCTTACTGAAGGAACAAACTTTCTGAAAGTTGAGTTATTCTGAGGAGTGTAATGTACGCACAGTATAGTAGTAACCTCTGAAATTCAGCGTAGTCTGAGTTTTCCTTCCATGCTTTTAAATCAATGTCTGACATAATGATTCTTGCACTTTTAGTAAGTTTGAGTCAGCTGGTTCCATTTAATGAAAGACAGGGAAGACAGACGAAGTCTCTGTATGGTTCTCAGTATTTATCTACCAGCTCAACAATTTAAGTAGCATTTTAGATGGGGGAAATAGTCAAATGTTTACATGGGTATTAGACAATGCAAGTCAAAGCTAATTTGACTCCTAACTGAAAGTCTGCTGTTTAAAAAGGCAGTAATTCCAGGTGTAACAAGAGAGTGTTTAGACTGCTTGTGGAATAGAAGTTTTTTCCTATAAATTTCCTGCAATCCTTGAAGGAGAAGCCCCACTGGAAGCGAGTTAGAAATATACTGCTGCAATCCCAGCAGGAATTAGCAGCTGCTGGTCTAGCCACCACAGCAGGAGTGGCTTGGACTGCTGCATTTAATTAGTTTTCACCAGCCAACCTAGCCCACGTCTAAAAGATTACAGTTCTACAAATTGTTATCTGTAGCAGTTATGGGTTCAAGAATTTTGGCAAGCACTAGTTTGATTACAGCTTCTTTCGAAATGGTCTATGTCTTTTGTTGTGCTCCTTTTGTTTGTCTGTTGAATGCAGTGAAGGCTGAATATAAAAAATATATTGTTGGTTTATTGCACTGCCTTTGCAGGCCAGCCTGAACAGAAATCAATTGCTAAAAAGGCCTTTCACCTCAAATACTAGAAAATGAACTCAGCAGCTTAAAGTCACAGAATGAAAAACTGAAAAGGTATGGATGTTTTCATTCTCAAAATCAAACCAGCCAGAACTTTGGAATGCAATGCAATTAGCTTACTTTTCCAGAACTGTGTATGCTTTTTCCACTAACCTTTCCTTCTTTAAAGATTAGTTTCATTCCTGGTAGGACGTGGGAGTTCAAGGGTTTTTTCCTCCTCCTAAGTTATGTACGTTTTTTGAAATTTTCCATTCTCTTTACAAGTTATGAAATAATGAGGGGGAAAGGAGGGCTGCATTGTGTGCAATTGCCTGTAAGTCCTTTATATGTTGGTGTTGGTGTTTAGAAGAAGCTTTTAGATTAGATTTGAATAATTTAAGAATTGTTTTTCAGATTACTGTAAAAACAAAATTTGTTTTGATACTTTCACATGAAACGAAAGTTGTGAGAATTTCCTAATTTGCATGTATGTGCTATTCTAAGTGAAGCCAATAGCAGTAATGCCATGGAGTATGCATTTTTAGTTTATTTTCATTTCTGTGTGTGTCAAGAGCTTTGTCTCTTTTTTTGTTTGTTCGTTTTTGTTTGTTCTTTTCAGTAGTTAACTTCAAAAAGGACACTTAATTTTGAAGTCTAGGAACAGTAATTTCACTTCTATAAATGCATTCGACCTAGTTTATATGTAAGGAAGAGTAAATTAATGTGGTTTAACTTTATACTTCTGTAAACTGTACAAAAAAAATCAGTATTCTTTGTGGAAACCAATACTGGATTTCGACGAGTTACTGCAGTTTTGGCAGCACAGATTTCCATGGCTTTGTACCAAGTATAGTTTTTTGGGGACTGATCATTCTTTCACCTGACTTTTTTTGGACAAACTAGATTGTGTAATCATTGTTTGACTGCATGAAGCACAAACCAATTTATTTTTCAAAAATCAATTCAGAACTTAAAGAATTTAATCCAAATGAAATTTGCAGGAGATTACATAGAGGACTGTATTCGTCCTGAGTTGATTCAAAAGGCAGTATAAAACCCAGGATGAGGGAGCATGGTGTGGAGATGCTGACCTACTTTTGAAAAGACCAAATTTCTTTCTTCCAGTAAAATAAAGTCAATGACTGTTTATTTTATTATAAAAACTGCAGCTCTAGGAATTCACCTGTCCTAATTACTATGAGCAAGTAAGCACATGGCTGCATTTCATTTTGGTCGCCATTCCTGTTTCAGAGGCAGAAGCTTTTTGTGGGTTTGGGGGAAGAAAGGCTTTTTCCAAACTGGGTCAAATTCTGTCTTTTCTTGCTTTGCCTTTTGTCTCTCTGCCAGTCTACACTGCGGGATCCTGCAAATTCCATTTTCTCCTTTATGTGCAAATTCTGCTGATCACTTCCACCTCCTTAACACCCCCTCCTGGGCGTCTCTGCCTTCCTTCCATCTGCGCTGACACCACTATTTTTGACTGCATGTATTTGAAGTGTGACCATGCCTTTTCTCTCCGTTTCACAGTCTGGACTCTGTAGCACAGGCAGGGCACTGTGGTGCCACTGTCCATCCTCTAAAACAGTGTCCTTCTAAAATAATTGGAAATTTAGTAACATGTGAAGATAATAAGAAGAAAAAAAATCCATAACACTCAACGAATTGTATATTGGGGAAGGGGGGGAGAAGTTTTGCACATACATCTTAAATATTTTAAAAATGTTTTTTGAATTTGTGTGGAAAGCAACACAAATGCAGAGATCAGTCATTAATTCTTAGTCTATTTTCACATATTAAATGGCACTTTTAATACCTTAAATTTTTAAAGCAATCATTTGACTAATGAGTGAGTTTATTGTGTGCTGAAGTATTTGTATTTTGTACTTCACTATTTCTGTGCTAATACTGACTTTTTTGTGTCACAGCTGTGATACATTCCATGCACAGGACATCATAAGCTTTCTCATGAGTTGTTGGCCTCATTTTAGGTGGTGCTTTGGTTGTTCATTCTGACAAAGTAGTTAAGATGTATACATTATTTTTAGGCTTTTTGTAAGTTTAAAACTGAGTATAAAAGCACATTTATGTAGTAAAGTATATACCACATGCACTAAAATGATCTGGGTTTTTAGTAGTTGTTGTTGCTGTTGTTCTTTAGCATGTTCACTCTTACACCCGGGCTTTTAAAAGTAAATCTTTAACAGAATTGTTAAGCAGCTTTCCAAACAGAAACATGAATGTCAGTAAAAGAGAATGACAATATTTTCAACCATGCAGGAATTTTAAATAGTATTCTCTAACTTGGCCAATTACATATTTGGAGAATATGCCTCTTTTTTGGTATTATTCCAGCCAACTTCAAATAATTTATATTTTTTTAGTTCAGGTAGATTGTTACAGGCAGAGATGCAAAAAAGCAGCAGCTGCTGAATGCTCCTTTAAGCCTAATTTTCTTTAGAGGCAAATAAATGCATACTTACATCCACAAATATACATAATCAAATATTTTGTATAAATGTGTACAAATATGTGCAAAGACAGATACATATGTATATATTCACTAACTATAAAGAGGGAAGAACCAGCAGAATCAATTCCAAATAGACAAGCACAATACAGTGAGTAATCTTATGGAATATGACAGGCTTAATTTCTGGTTTCTGGGCTGAATTTGGAATGAGTTGCTTGTCAGTCACACACTGCAAGGTACTGCTGCAAGTGATAGTAGCTGCTTGGGCTTAGGGTCTTCTCAGTTTCTTCACAGGGTCCTCTCATTTAAACTGTTAATGCTGCAGTGTTGTTATCTGCTGCTTATCAAATCTGTGCCTTAACTTTGAATGTAGGTGATCTCTTTCTATAGCACTACTGATATTTATCACTTAGATGAAGGGAAACACCACCTGCAGAAAATGGGACATTGAGAGCCTTGTGGTCTTCCTATCTGGCCATGAATTCCACACCTGTGGAAAGTGGCATGTTGCCACAAGAATTCTTGGTTTCTGCATATTTGTGTATTCTGACCAAATGTATCAAAGAAATTTTCCATTGATGCAAATTCCAGAAGAGGTTCTGAGAGCCTGGTTGATGACAGTCAAGGTTTGATGTGAAAAAGCTTAGGATAAGGGCAAGAGGTTAGCAGCTTTTCAGTTGCACGTGAGATTTTTGCATCTGAATCTTCCCATTGCTCTTTGGTGGTGAAAGCTTGGATTGCTCCAACTGGTGACCTTCTAAGTCACACAGTCTCAGGAAAGCTGTATGTGCTGATTCAGCAGAAGACTTGCTGAGCTCCAGCAGGAAGCCAAAATAAGCCCTTATTTGCATGAGGCAGTTCTGTTTGCACATTTACGTTAAGACCCATACGCTGATTTCTGCCCTTGAAAACCCCGCCACCTCCCACCACATTTTTTTTTTTCAAATGGGGAGAAGCAAAGAGATCCTGCTATCACCAAACAGACAAGGAGTCAGGTCTGTACTAGTAGTAGTTCTCTGCTAAGTTTTGCACCAGGCATGGTGTAAGCAGGTTGCCATCCTGTTCCTGAGTTCCAGTGCTGGTTTCTGGCATGGAAGATGAAGGCAGTGTTAACTGCTAGCTTGGTGATCTCTTTCCTGGCTGGTGGGAACATGACTGTCAGAGCTGGGCATAGACACATAAACTAGAAGTGAACTCTTTGAAAATGTTTCCAAGTCCTGTGATATTTTGTCATAAGTATTTCCCCAAATTAGGACTCCAGGGATGTGCTGTCAGAAGTCTCTGCAACAGGGAATAATTTCTAAAGTAGTCCCTCTGTGTGTGTTTTGAGCAGTGACCAATGAACCTGATGTCAAACTGCTCATCTGGATTCGCTCTTGTAAATTCCCATGTCCCCAGACTGTCATATTCCTTTTTCAAGTATTATGCTGCCTGTCTTCCAGCCTTGGGTACAGTCAAGTTAAAGGTGGTGTGATAATATCCTTGGTGTCTGTCTCATCACGAAGGCACTGCTGTTAAATCATCAGGGGTGTTCTGCTGCATAGGTTCTTATTCACACTGAAGATTTTGCAGCACCAGGTTACAAACTGGTAAAGCAAACAGTGACACAAGCACTACTGAGAGACAGTTACTGTCCTCCATTGCTGCAACATCAGTGAACACCTAGAAATGTGCACAGGAATGGTAATCTATTTATTTGGAACATCAGTTGCACAGCTTATCTAATTCTGCTCTCACTCAAATACAATAATTATTAGAAAGTGCGCTACCTATTTAGTAAAAACACATGTAAACTACTGAGTTTAATGTTTATATTGTACTCTGCATATGTGAAGCACGGTACAAGAGTGATTTGCAGTTTATGCACTGACTTCTCCTTTACAGTCTTGAAGTGAAATACTGGAGATAGAAACCTTATTGCAGCAGGTTCTTAGAATTCTACCTTTTAACATTTTTGTTTGTATTTAAAAGATGTGAGGGGTTTTTTTAATGTGGTAGAGTTTTTTCTGCTTGCTACATTGGATTTGGCCAAGGAGAGAAGATCTAATTATATTCATATAATGATTCTGGGAGTCACTTAAGCTTACAGTACTCCCACACATTTATCAATACACTGTTATGAGAGACAAATCATTTTAACATTTGAGATGAAGTGAAGATTACTTTATGTGTGATGCACACAAGACCTCAAATGATTATGCTGCATAACCCTTGCCATAGGTGATCCTTCCTGATGAAGAGGTCTCTCTGGAACAAATCTCCTCAATCAAATGCCAGTTCTTGTGCTCACAGATGTACTCATAAAAATATGGATGTGCCTACTCAGAGCCTTATCTGGCACCTGTGCCCATGCTGAGGGGGCAGAGCACGCATGGCAGTTTTGTACAGCACTGCACTCAGAATAACAAAACTGGTGTCATATCTTTATTCACATAGTCAAGAATGGCTGTGCCATTCTTGTTGCTTGTTCAAAAGAAAGCTGCTCATGTCATTGTGCAGCTTGTGGTCATCTCCTATAGACATACTGAAGTGGGTTGCCTCTGGTTCAGAGATCTGCTATACAATTTGGTGTGGGGTATATATGAAATTAACTCACTGCAGAGTTGCTGTATGCAGTTCTGCAGTGGTTATTCAGAAAGTCATGTATGAAAACTGCAGTTCCCTCTAGCTTAAAAATCTGCTGCTACTCAGAAGTGCTGAGTCTTAGAGTGGGTGACAAACTTCCTGAGGGCAGAAGGCATTCAAAAATGCCTTAAATTCCTTGCTGACACATAGCACTTCAGTGCATTAATTTTGTGGTATAATATAAAGGTATCTGAATAGTTTGTAGCCAGTATGGTTTTCCAGAGGTTTTTCCTCTGTTTAACTAATTGACAGAGTACTGGTCCCTTCCTTGATGGTAAAAAGTAAAGCACAGCAAGTTGAGCCTGCTTCTGCAGACTGTCTAGCCCAACCTCCCACTCAGAGAAGTGCCTTCCACCTTGCAGAGTTATAATTTTATGTTATGAGTGCTCAGATTTAACACATTCAAGTAAGTACACCTTGAAGGCAACCAGAAGATGCAACTCCAGTTCACTTTTGCTATGAACAAGCCCCACCAGTTTCCACTGGATTAACCAAAAGTGCTGCTTGCTCCATCTGGTGCCAAATTTGGCTGGTTTTGCAACTGGGCAGGGAGCAACACAACAATTGTCTTTTCTCTTCTGTCTCAGCCTTACTGCCATCAACAGTTAGGGAAAAACCCAATGCAACTAATTTTTGCAAATGTTGCCTTAACAAAGACAAGATAGGTTGCCACAGGTTTAGGGCAAGATATGTTCACTTGATACCCTGAGGAAACCTTCAGGAATTGTCAGGAGATGGAAAAGGTGTGACCAAAAAAGCACCCTGAGCTCTCGGAAGTTCTGTTGGCTGAATAACTATTGAAGTTCACTGGTTCATCAGAGAGGTTTTTTGGTTTGTTTTGGGGGTTTTTTGTGTGTGGTTTTTTGTGTTTGGTTTTTTGTTGTTGTTGTTGTTTGGTTTTTTGGGTTTTTTTTTTTTTGCATTTGTGGAGAAAAGTATAGTATTTTTGCCCAAAGTGGGAGGAATAGAAAATGTAGTTTCCGTTAGGCAACTCTGTTTACTGACAAGTTCAAAGAGTTGTATATACAACTATTCTTGCTTTTTTTTTTTTTTTAATTTAGTGGGGCTACATCCATTGTCTACAGATGCAGGCAGAAAGGGACCCAGAAACCTTACGCCATCAAAATGTTGAAGAAGACAGTAAGTAATTTTATTTCATTTTGCTTTGTTTGCTTTGGAATATGTTTGAGATTTCCTCGGGGTTTTTTTGGGTTTGGGGGTTTTTTGGTTGTTGTTGGTTTTTGTGTGTGTGTGTGTTTGGTTGGTTGGTTGGTTGGTTGTTGTTGTTGGTTTTTTTCTTTTGTTTTGTTTTGGTTCTCTTTTTTTGATGCAGTTTCTTGGTGTGGGGAAAATGTGCTAGATTTAGGACACTGCTAAGCTTGTATTTTATGTGACTGAGTTTCTTTGGCTCCTTATCACTGAAACAGCTGTTAGAGGTAACAGTACTGTACCGGGAATGCTTTATCCCCACAAATCTTGTTTATACCTTCATCTGGTGTTATCTATATAGACTTAGATTTGGGCAAAACGTTTTAGACAAATACGTCTTTTCCTTTCACTATAGAAAAGAAACACATTCTGAATAATTTAAATGTTCAGTGGTTTCACTTGATTTAATATATTGTTTTGCTCAAAAAATACCATGACACAATTTATCTTTTTCAGAAACTGATTAAAACACCAATTCAAACCCAAGTAAAATTAAATATTTTGTGGAGGTTTTTTACTCCTGCAAAATTGCAAGAGAATCAGTTGAGATTATAAATTCTTTTTAGAGCTCCATATATATCACACTTGTACCACAGCTGGTTTTGTGTGTGCTACAAAATACATGGTGGAAAGCATGAAGAGAGACTAGAGAGGAAAGAAGAGTAATGAACTGAGAGACTTCAAGCAGAAAGAGAGTGTGAGCATAGGGTAGAGCTGCTCATATTCCTAAGAAGGGGAGTTTGAGAGAAAGCAAGCGAGCTGTGAGGCATGGACATGATATTTATTCATGAATGGGTTTGATTCAGTTTGTTCTAGTGTTAAATCCTTCATTATTCCATAAAGTTCAGGAACATTCACATGTAGAAACAAAATGATTGGTGGGTAGGTGTAAACACGTCTAAATGGTGAATTAACTGGTGGTCTCAGTGTAAGACATAATGAATAGGTTTCATATAAGTAAAATGTTGGCATTAATTTATCATCTTTGAAAGTAAGCCAAAGTTTAAGCTGGCGCAAAAATTCAGTTGTGTGTGCTGCTTTTGAATTTGTATTTGGTGCACTAGAAGAAGCAGAGCATGTGAGGAGGATCATTGCTGCCGGCTATGATCTACCTTTCCTATGGAAAAGCAGAGAACTTAATTTTCAAGCTTTTATCAGTTCATTATGCCAATGATTCCCATAATGTTTTAGGAGTGTACTTTCCTATAATCCTTGTTCTGAAATGCACAAGGAAGAACTGTATTACTTAAAATTATTTCTTTGCCTTTTGATTTTTTCCTTTGTGGAAATTAATTCATGCTCACAATCACCATATTAATGCTAGATGTATCTATTTGTGTCTGAAACTAGTCAATTTAGACTTTCGGTAGACTTACTGTAGCACAGATTTTTTTTTTGTTTAAGTGTAGGAAAAATGGCAAATGAAGAAGAAAAACTTGTTATGTAAGTTGTTTTCACAGCAGCAGTAGGTTGGCTTAATGCAGCCATGATTATAACAGCAGTGTGGTTAAGCAGTTCACAGAGCTAAGTTGTTCCCACTGTAATTAATATACTTCGGGATGTTTTGTTATAAGAACAAGTATTCCTCTTACACAATTGAGCTTTTTTTGTATAATTGAGAACATGGGAGACAATGTTGTAAGGATGTGCCGCTGCTTTGTCTGTCCAATTTGGAGACGAGCCAAGAGCTCGGGAGTTGCCTGCCAAAGCTGACCGGGGGCAGCCGAAAACTGACTTGGAGGAATGAAGATTCCAGGATGCGTACGTTGATAAGTTACATTGCAGCAGCCTACGAACCAAGGTATGAGACCAAGAGGGAGAGATTACACAGCAGATCGTGGAACAAAGACTCAAAGCTATCTTCTTGGACTTCATGAGGAGAAAAACTACCACAAATAGCTGAAGCTTGGTGAGGGGGGAGCGTTCGAGCCCAGAACACTCCCACGAGAGAGAGAGATTGGTTACATATCAGCCTTGAAAGGCTCTTCCTGGACTAAAGTTAAAGGGAGGAGCTAAAAGGACTGACAGAAATGTAAATATATATATATATATAGTTGCTTTTAGTTTGTACAGTATATTTATTTGTGTAAATAAATGTATATACTTCTCCCTTCCCCTACAGAAGCCTCTGGCCTGAAAGTTTCTCTCCGGTGTTAGTATAAATTGTGGGAAGGGGTGGGGGAAGGCCTGAAAATTGGATTTTAGATTTCTAATGTGGCTCAAACTGCCACACTTAGCATAATTGAAATGTAGGATTGTAATATATATTCATTACTTGATTTTTGCTATATTCGGGCCTCTTAAATTCCACACAGGTAGTAAATGTAAAGATTTGAATAATGTAATTTCTTTGTAGGGAAATCTATTTCATTAAGTAAGAAAGAGGCAAAACCAGATCACACAGCACTTCAGAAAAATTCAGCTAATGAGCAGAGTACAGTGCTGAACTTCTACACTTGCAATTGCAAATATGAGATGGCTTTGCTTTTCACTATGCATTTTACCTCTTCTTGATGACTCAGTGCTTAAGAAAAGCGAAATGTCTTTAGGACGCACTTGATTCATACTGCTCTTCAGCTAAGACTGAAAAATTATGTGATTATTTACAACCAGTCTTTCTGTAATGGTTGTTGTTGCAAACAACATACAGCATGTGGATCATATTCAAAGAACACAGGTTTCTCTAAGAAAACAAATATATATATGTACTATTTATTACATGAAGCCTCTCATCTGCAGACCTTTTCCTCCATTTAGTGTGTTTTGAGGAAGCTAAGCAGCCTGGAGAGTGTGTCAGAATCTGGGCAGGTGAATGCCTTCCAAGAAATTAGATCCACTTCCACCTTAAATTTCTTATCCAAGTCTGGACAAGTTGTGTTAAAAATAGCAAACAGAACAGATGGCCTCTCTTCCACAGTTTCTAAACTAAGACACCAAGTCCCTGTCTACGTTATAGGTCTACCAAGTTCTAACCACAGTAACTGAAGTAATTTGGGATCTGCCATGGCAATAAAGCAACATGCTCTGCTGCAAGGAGAGTAGGATACTGGGCTGGGTTGTCTGGAGCCTGGGTCCTGGCATATTCCCAGTTCAGTCTGTGCCATTGGCCAAGGTATTTCTTTTGGTTTCAACTTTTTCATCCATGAAAATGAGATAATACTTACTTGATTTGCTTCTCAGCAATGCTTTGAAGATAGCCTGGTTAATATTCCTAGGTTTTAATTGATAGGTACTGTCCTCTAACAGTGATTAAGTATTATGAAATATTAGGCCCTCTGTTTATCAGTCAATGAGGCATGCAACTATAGAGGCTGCTTTGGAGCTGCTCATTTTGATTTCTTACTTTTTTCATGTGTGGGCATCCTCCCTCAGATGGCTTATGATGCTTAACTAATACTTCTTCAGTACTTTTGTCAAAATCAGTATTTATGAAGCAGCATTTTTCTTGCAGACTGGTTGATGTTCAAAATCAGACAAATGTTCAGGTGCATCAATTTGTTTTGAGAGCAACAGCTTTCAAGCAATGCCTACTGTGGAAATAGTTGTGCTGCAATTAATCTGAATGTACTAGTAAGTTGGAGAATTTGAGAGCAACAGATAGTTTATGTCTATGAGGCAGAGAGGAGTGTGAGCAGATGTAAAGGTAACAGGCTTCCCTTTTGGATAAGTGGGGTTGGATACCTAGAGTCAGTCTGGAGGAGGTTATAATGGTATATATAAAAAAGTCTCAATTACATTAGTGTTTGCATATATACATATATGAACATTGGGCAGGTAACTCAGGAAGAATACAAGGATGTTGTTAGGTCATGTAGAGAGAAAATCGGAAAGGTAAAAGCTCAACTCAGTCTGGCCAGTGCTGTGAAAGATAATAAAAACTGTTTTTATGAAAACGTCAAGAACAAGAGAAGGGCCAAGGAAAATCTCTTTATTGGACACAGGGGGGAACATTGTCATAAAGGATGAGGAAAAGGCAGAGGTACTTTGTTGCTTCTTTGTTTCAGTCTTTATCAATAAGACTGGTTATGCTCAGAGCAGCCAGGCCTCTGAGCTGGCAGACAGCAAGGGGGAGCAGAATAGACCTTCAGAAATTCAGGAGGAGGTAATTAGTGACCAGATGTGCCACTTACCTGCTCACAAGTGTGAGGGAACACGATTCAGGATGGGAACAGTTCCGGGCGTGGAGAGAAGCGTGCAGCAATTGGCGGGACTTCGTCGTGTGGACTTTGATGTTGTTATGTGGTTTCATTGTATTCACACTGCACAGTGCACAGCCTGGACAAACCCAGGCTTGCCATGAGTTTGCCCCCACTCCTCTCCCTTTTTGCCAGTGTCCCTATCCTGGTTCGCCCCTCTGCTTATCTGTCTCATGCTCCGCCCTGTGTTCTGGGCGGTTCCGCTCCCGGGCGGACAAAAGGAGAGTGTGCATGCCTGAACAGAGGATTCTGCTTGCACCCTTCCCTGTGTCCCATCCCCCCTTTGGACCACGGCACACAAGTTTATGGCACTAGGTGGGATTCATCCAAGGGTGCAGAGGGAGCTGGTGGAAGAACTTTCAAGCCGCTCTCCATCATTTGCCATCAGTCCTGGCTCACCAGGGGCATGCCAGATGACTGGAGGTGCCAGTGTGACGCCCACTCACAAGAAGGGCTGGAAGGAGGATCTGGGGAACTACAGGCCTGTCAGCCTGACCTTTGTGCCTGTGAAGCTCATGGAACAGACGATCTTGAGTGCCATCACATGGCACATACAGGACAATGAGGGGATCAGGCTCAGGCAGTATGGCTTTAGGAAAGGCATCCTGGTTGACCAACCTGATCTCCTTGTATGACCGGGTGACCTGCCTAGAGGATGAAGGGAAGACTGGACTTCAGCAAAACCTTTGATACTGTCTCCCACGGCATTCTCCTGGAAAAGCTGCAACCCATGGCTTGGATAGATGCACTGTTTACTGGGTAAAAAACTGGCTGAATGGCCAGGCCCAGAGAGTGGTGGTGAACGGTGCTGCATCCAGTTTGTGGCCAGTCACTAGTGGTGTCCCTCAGGGATCAGTGTTGGGCCCAGTCCTATTTCATTATTGATTATCTGGATGAGGAGATCGATCAGGATGAGTAGATTGATCTGGATGAGTAGATCGATCTGGATGAGTAGATCGAGTCTACTCTCAGAAAGTTCATGGATGACAATAAGTTAGGTCAGAGTTTTGATCTTCTGGATGGCAGAGGGATCTGGACATGCTGAATCCATGGTCTGAACCCAATTGTTTGAGGTTCAACATAGATACAAGCACATGTATACACTGGCTATAAGTTATACATATATATTAAAAACTATATATTCCCATCTTTACAGAGAGTATAGTTGACTGGGTTTTTAATTTTCTGTTGCAGTGAATTGCTGGAATTAAACGATAATCAAAAGGGTCATGCAAATATTTGATCTTTTTTCTTGAAGGAACACTGCTTTTGAGCCTTCACAACTGATTGAAAAGACAAGTGTCGCAGTGAACTGGCTGGGGGAGGAATGGCTGGAGACTTCTGTATCACAGCTGACAGAATCAGAATTAGTAAATTGGTCCTTTATTGACTTTTGGAGAAAATGATGTGTGTTTGTAGCTATAAAATTAAAAATTCTATTTGTTGCAATGTGGCCTTACAGGATTTACACTTGAAGTTTCTTCTACCTCCACATGCCTCTTTCTCCACAGACTTTATAATGAGTATATATTTATACACATCTATGTGTATATACTTTTCATAAAAGAGTTTGGCGAAATAAACACTTGAAGAAAAGTACAAAGATCAGTGTTTACAAAGCCATAGTACTGTCTACTCTTTTATATGGGTCCGAATCATGGGGCATCTATCACCACCACCTGCGACTCCTAAAACGCTTCCATCAACGCTGCCTCCATACAACTCTAAACATCCACTGGTGAGATTACATGACTAATACATCTGTTCTAGAACAAGCAGCAGTCACAAGTATTGAGGCCATGTTGCTGAGAACGCAGCTGCGTTGGGCAGGACACATCTCAAGGATGAAAGATCACCGCCTCCCTAAGATCCTGCTCTATGGTGAACTTGCCACTGGCTGCTGCATGAGAAGAGCCCCGAAGAGAAGATACAAGGACTCCCTGAAACAACATCTCAGCCTTGGCCATATTGATCATCATAACTGGTCTACTCTGACCTCCAATCGGGAGGTCTGGAGACACACTATCTTTAATGCGGCTGCTTCCTTTGAGAACACACGCAGAAAGAATCGTGTGTTGCACAATATTCCACCTAAGGAGTCTTTCTGCTGTGCCTTTTGCAACCGGACTTGTCTATCTCGTATTGGCCTTTTTAGCCACCAGCATGCTTGTAACAAATGTGGGTAGAGCTCTTCCCAAATCTTCATTTGCGAAGCCTAGCCATGATATGTATGTATCTATGCCTATATCTAATCTAACTCCTGTTGTTCAGTAATTGTCAGTACTCATACTGGTCACATATCTGAGAGTGATCTGTGGAATACACTTACATACATATGCATATTTAAGGTAATTTTTTTCCTCACTTCATGTTAGTATGTAATACTCTGATTTTTTTCAAAAAGGAGAAAGAATTGTGTGATATGTAAATCTACATGAAAACAGTCAACTGCACAGCACTACTCATCATTAAAAAGAAATTATTTTGTCAGCTAGCTCACACGTTATCTTCAGTTATTCATTCACACACACACACACACGTGCACACACCAGACAGGCCATTAATTTCTTGGTAATGAAAGGGAAACAGTAATTTCTTACTTAGCAGTCCATCTGCAGTACTACCTATTACATACGTAGATTATTTTTCCTGGCTTTCTCATTTTTCATCATCAATGTCATCATCTCATTCACATGCAGTTCACACAGTTAGGTTTTCACCGAAAGATGAAAAAAAAAATCAGTCAAAATCAGTTTGAATAAAAAAATAAGACAGTAAGGCTTTGAGTTTTCCATTGCTTATATCCAGTTTTCCTTCATATATAACGGAGTCTGAATTCCACTATCTGATTCACTACTTTACAAAAGTGGCTTTTCAGTAGAAGTTAAGTCCATCAAATGCATAGGGTCTAAAGAAGAACAAAGAAGTTCATTTTATATAAATGCTGTCCAAAAGAAGAGAGAACTAAAAGATTTTTTTTTTTCTGCACTGTAACCAATAGCTTTTTGCTTTAGAAGGTATGAAATCAGACACCTGTCAGTGAAAGTGGAACTTTTACTGAAAAATAAATTTGTTAGCCATTTTATTCCTTGAAAAGAAACAAAAAAATTGTTTTTGTCAGGACAACCTTCAGAAAAAAAAAATCCCATTCAACAACTGTAAAATCCTGTTCTACATATGTAAAGTTATTTAACATGTCATCTGTAATCCATTGTATTGTATTACGTAACAGTATAGTGCAGGTGTTGTGTAAAATCGCTTAATATAGAAAAACGTTTTTTACCTGTCACCATGTAGATTGAATTGCTGTATTATTCCTGAGTAAGTCATACCTTGGATTAAGAGTTTAAGAACAGACAGTATGTATTATATCTGTTTTTTCCTTACTTAAGTTATAGGTAGTTAGCTAACACTCATTTCTGATCTTCGCATCTTATTTTTCAGAAATACAAAGATCAGCAAATAAAAAGACAAAAATATAAAGCTCAACTCGTTATTCAGTTCAGGGAAGCTCTACCTACTATATACATTGCACTGTTAAATAAGTGGTTCTGAGAAATTAAATAATATCCTTAGATGATAAATAAATAAAAGAAACTAAACCCAAACAAATGAGACACGTTTAGCTTTGAATTACTTAGCAGGAACTCCTGTGAACTGATCTCAGCTGCAGATATTCTTCCACCAACCTACCCATGCGCATTTTGCTCCTTCCCTGTCTGCAGTGATTTGTCTTCTTCATGGCTATAAAGAAGCCTAGAGGAGCTCTGTGTGTCCAGGGTGCACATAAATGTTGAGAGGCAGGGCAGGGAATAGGAACAGAACGTGTTGCTCTGTGATGCTACATTTAATGCCTAAAGCAAAGGTGCAACCCTACAGAACGATGGTATTTCTGAGTACTGGTGTAGGGGTGAATACTAGGTTATCCCATGATTATAGTCCTCCTCTTTGGAAACCTTTATTTACAGCCTCTTAAAGAAATCTGGAGATATACCCTGGTGGAGCTGTAATGCGGAGAAGGCAGGGCTTCTGCATAAATGGATTGTCTGTGAAGATCGTGCTGGGGGTCTCTGAAAGACTTCTCCCTCTGCATTTTAGGAAGTGGTTATGTTCAGATATGTATGCTTTCGTCAGAGGTGTGACAGCTATTCTTTTGGGGGGAGAGAGATTGAGCTTGTGCTATGCTGTAGAGTAATGAATTAAAGAAAGCTGTCAGTATGCACTAAAGTATGAAGAGGACAAAAGATAAGAATCGACAATATTTTCTCCAATGCTGGCAGTTCAGATATTGAAATAAATCAGGAACAGTGTATGACTTAAAACGTGGCATCCTGGGTTTATTCTTCTGAACCTGAGGTCTCTTTAGACCCTCAGAGAGGCAAGTCCAAATGAGGTCTGTAAGAGAGAGGACTTATTTTACCAAGAACTCTGTAATCAGCATGTACTGCTTGACAAACTGGTTTATTTCCAGATAAAATATATTCTCTTTTCTGAGGTGATCTTAATTTTTTTTATGTCCTTTAAGAGGAAGACTAATCACAGGTAGGGAGGAATGGAACAGCAAGGATGTAAATTAACGCAGCAGCTGTGTAAGCAGCATGATCTCAGTGTTCTGTTACAGAAGTTTCTTTGAGAAATCACGAAGTCAGCGTCTGTGTCTGATCTCCTTGAGATAACTTCACCTGGTCAGAGGATCTCTTAAGGCTAGAACTAAGGTTCAGCCCAACTTTCTAAGCTGAAGTTGATGGCTGTGTGTGGGTGAGTGTCATGACGAGTGTTTGCCAAACTAAACTTGCTGTCTGCTCAAGTCACTTAAGAAGGGTTTTCTTAAGGAAAAAAACCAAATCAAACAAATAACAAACAAAACAAAACAAAACCAAAAACACCCCAAAACCCAACAACACACAACCTAAACCCAAAAAATGAAAGAATAAAAATAAAAAATAACTAACAACCTGTTTTCATACAAATGTAAAAAATTTATTCCACTTTCATTGTTATTCCTCCTCCTTCACTTTAAGCAGCCTTCAAATACTACTCTTTGTTTCCAACAAGTTATTCCATTACACTTGGCATATATTGAATGAGCAGATGTTTCAAACTCCAATTGGGCATATGTTCAGTAGATGCAGCTGAAAACAGCTGGAAGCATTTCCACAAATAAAAAGAAATAGCATAAATAAGATGGTTTCTTTTGTATTTCAGTCCTATGACATTCAAGTCACTTTCATTGTTGGAGGGAATTCTGATTTCAATTTTTTTAGAATTGCCAAGATTACATGATAACTTCTGAGGGCTTCTAAGCAGCACTCTGAAGAACATCAGCCTCCAGAAATTTAGATTTTTTTCTGCAAAATATATAACACTCATATAGGTTTCAGCTCTTTATAAACCGACAAAAGAATAGTGCTACAGGAAGAAATAGCATGATAGTAATTGTAGGTTTCTGGATTGAGTGGCAAACACAGTTAGATATAGGATTTCAATGTAAAGATATGAGAAAATGCAAAGTCAAGAGAACTCTTTATATGGCTTTTAAGAATTTGTGGGCAAAGTCATAATTCCTGGAGATGAAAGCCCCAATTTCTACAAATGAGAAGCCAAAAGTCTGTTAATCAGGACTCCAGGAAAATTATTCATTTCACCATTATAATTAATTTCAGTTATTCTTTTTGGGCCATTACTGTGTTACAGCTACATCATCACAGTGGGAACACACATTAATAATTCCATGTTTAATGGATGAGAAGCACATGAGGTGCCACAGTTAGGAACTAGATCTGGAAAGTATTTGTATCCAGGCAGTTGGTACCACAGTTCATATCACATCAACAACTACATCCTGCATGCTTTACTTCACAGTTAAAATCTGCCTTCTCATCTCCAGGCTGTTCTCCAGTCCCTTCATCATCTTCTTGGCCCTTCACAGGACTCTCTGTAGCATGTCTTTGTCTCTCAGAGTGCGCAGAACTGCATTCAGTAGACCAGGTGTGGCCTCACCAGTGCTGAGGAGCAGGATCAGCTCCCCTGAACTGCTGACAACACTTCTTGTAATGCAGCCCAGGAAACCACTATGGCTTTGCCACATCAGCACGTCACTGGCTTATGTTCAATTTGGTGTCCACCAGGACCCCCCAGGGCATTTTCTTACTAGCTGGTTTGCGGCTGGGCAGCCCCAGCCTGTGCTGGTACCTGGGGATGTTGCTCTCCAGGTGCAGGGCTTTGCTCTTCCCCTTGTTGAACTGTATAAGGTTCCTGTCGGCCCCTTAATCCAGCCTGTCCAGGTCCCTCTGAATGGCATCTGGTGCATCAGCCCCTGCTCCGTATTTGGCCAGTGCACCTATCCTATCATCCAGATCATTCATGAAGATGTGACACAGGATTGGACCCACTATTGATGCTTGGGGTACACCTCTATTCACTGGCCTCCAAGTGGATTTCATGTCACTCTGGGCCTGGCTATTCAGCCGTCTCACAGACTGCTTATTCATTCCATACTTCAACAGTTTGTCTGGGGTTGTGGTTGTGGTTTTGGATCTTTTTTATGTTTTCTTTCTTTCTAAGTATCAAAATTGAACGCAGATCAGATATTATGCATCAGATATGGGTTTTAGATCAGATGTGGTGTGATTTGGCAAATCTGCATAAGAATTCAGTGGCCATAAAGGGAGACACAGAGAAATCTCTTGAAATTCAAATATTCCTGTTCCAGTTCAGCTTCACATAGCTTACAACCACCTCCTTTCAGCATCTCCTCCATTTACTCCAAAACTGTATGAACATCAGGGAACACAGGATAAAATATGGAAGGCACCCTGTGGCTCCTGTGCACAGAATTCATGGATTGAGATGGCCTGTTGGAGAAGGATGTCAGAGTGTGTTCCTGCTGCGCTCAGCCTTCCCAGTCACTTGTCCTTTTTTTCCAGTACAACTCATAGATCCTGGCAGAAGAGGCAAGTTAATGTGCTGCCATTAATGTAGTTGAGACATCCTCCTTGGGGATTGGAGAGATGTAGAAACAAAAGCAGTCCTGTAAATTTTGATGTTATTTGTTGACACATAGTGCTAACAAGAAAGTCACAGTTTCTAATCTATGAAGTGAGTTCTCTGTATTAGTTATAAGGTCTTGCTTTCACTTCTGCCTACCTTTCTTAACCATCTCACCATCTCTACATGCTTCTCTGTATCATCCTCCAATTATATAAAATATTTTTTTTCATTTTCAATCCCTGAAAATTTTCTGCAAGGGATTCCTTCCCTGTTTTCTTTTGAGAATCCACTGGTTTTCTGTGTTATTCAGATTACAGAGTTTATAACCTATACATTTGAAGTAGTTTTGGGGATGGGGTCGTGTGTATGGCTCCTGTAAATTTAGAATACTATCAAGCAACACAGAAATTATGTCAGAGCCTCTTGTTATTAGTGTTTGGGGCTGACCTGCCAGAAGAATTGTCTAGGATCGGGAGATTACAAGTCTCCTAGTACAGGTGTCATTAAAGCAGCAAGTCTAGAGGTTCAGGATGATTCATCAGAGGAAACACGCAAGACACAAGGGGAAGAAAGGAAACATGCAAGCAGAAAGGGCCCTGATGCTGGAAAAGCACCGCATAAGCACTGTTTAACCATAGCTAAAACATCCCTGTGTTATCACCAGTGTTTTAATCACAAATCTAAAACATAGCCTCATGAAAGCTACTATGAAAAGAATTAAGTCTATACCAGGAAAACCAGTACATTGATCACATGAAATTATTTGGTATCTGTGATGGAGATGACAATATTAATGCATCAAACGTTCATTGGGGACGATTTTCTAAGTGTGAGTTGATTGAGAGAAGGATGGGTACACAAGCTTACTATTCATGTGAAATTTCTTAAACTGCAACAAGCATTGCACTTGCTTAATAATATAAGTAGACATAATGTATCCCAGGTCTTTATCATGCAGCTGAGGACTCCTGATAAATTTGAGTAATTTAATAATAAAATATTGTACAGTGTGACAGGAAATGTCCTATCGCCTTATAGCCTTCAGTTTCTAAGGGACTACTGTTATGTGGCAATGTATTTTTTCAGAGGGGTGACCTGAATATGAAGCCTTTTACAGAATGCCAGATGTCTAATACTGGTTGCATCACCTAGGATAAAAGCTGAATTAATAAAGTTTCAATGAGAAAAGAGAACAGTTTTAAATTTGTAACTGTATAAGTTTAAAGCAAGAATGTACAAGAAGATAGCAAATCTACAAATTTATAAATAGTCCTATAAATGCATCAATTTTGACAAAAACAAAAGGAGTGCTTACCTTTGATTTACACATTGTTCCTGCATCTTAAAAGTGTCCTTCTCCACCCAGGTTTGGGAACAGTAACAATGGCAGGAACACAATATAAAAAATGAATAGCTAAAATGAGCAATCCATGAATACCTAAAAGGCTGAAATTTGTTTGCATAAACTGCTCAACAATTACCTAACATATTTGCAGAAATTGATGTATAAATGAGTCAGGAAAAGAAGTAACAACCAAATTGTCAGATATTTAGACCACAGCATATAATGAGACCTGTTCTAATGAACATATAACTTGTTTTGTACTCAGACATGAAATATATTATTGCAAATGACCAGTGTTGTGCAAGCTCTAAGCACCTCTGAACATATCTATTCACCCTTTGGTGATGCCACAAATTGATGTGGGTGAACAACAAAACCCATTCACAAAGGGTTGTGTGTCTTTGGGGAATGTTAACTGCATCTGTTCACCTGTGCCATTGAAGATGCAGGTCCTCTTAATCAGATATGCCAGTGTGTGATTTACTGTGCTGAAGTTTTTTACAGTCCCACAAATCATCTGTATCAATCTGATGGTTTGCCTGCAAATGTACTGTGCTTTTTCAGAAACTGAAGTGTTGCTTCTTTGATGGAACACTTTACTGCTGACAGATTAACAGTCCTGTCATATGCAGACAGCTCAGTACCCTTTCAGCTTGTACAAACCCAGCTATTTGCAGCCTGCAACTTTGCATGTACTAGTCACCTCACGGGGCAAATGCATGGACATTGATGTAACTGGCACTATTTCCATGCAAATGTGTTCAGTCTGAGGAACTTGCATCACTTGAAGGATTACAGCCACAAATTGGGAGTGTGGACTTGTGTGCAGAAAATAGTTGCTCTAATAATGAATAGCCTACTTTTTTTTATTATTAATAATCCAAATTTATTTATGGAGGCTCAAAATAAAATTTCGCAATAACCTCCTGTTTTTGTTTAACCCCAGCCAGTAACTTAAGCCCCACACAGCCACTCCCTCACTCATTCCCAGAGTAAAAGTGAGAAAGTTCATGGGTTGAGATACAGGAAGTTTAACAGGGAAAGCAAAAGCTGCACACCCATGTAAAGCAAAACAAGGAATTCATTCACTATGTCCCACTGGCAGGCAGGTGTTCAGCCATTCCCAGGAGAGCAGAGCACCGTCATGTGTAACAGTGACTTGGGAAGACTCTGAATAGCCCCCCAGTTCCTTCTTCTCCCCCAGCTTTATATACTGAGCATGGAGTCATACGGTCTGGAGTATCCCTTTAGTCCATTGGGGTCAACTGTGTCCCCTCCGAGCTTCCTGTACACCCACAGCCTACCGATGGGTTCAAGTGAGAAAGAGAAAAGCCCTTGGCTTTGTGTAAGCAATCACGAATACATCCCTGAGTTATTCACACTCTTTCCAGCACAATTCCAAAACATAACCCTATGTTAGGCCACTGTGAAGAAAATTAACTCTATCCCAGCCAAAACCAGCACACCTACATCATGAAAACTCCCTATGAAGTTTATGGAGGATACTACAAGGCTGTGCAATTGCTGTTGTGCTTTATTGTATTGTTTGCTGTGTTTTTCAGGTACCTCATGTTAAACTTGAATGAAGACAGAGCCAAAATAGTCTGCCAAGCTTAAAATATAAAAAGATTGTTTTGAATCTTTTTTTCTTTTTAGGATAATATTAGTTCATTAGGAGTACAAAGGTTGTTCCCACACAAGAGAGAGATGCACACCTTGCTGAGAAGGTCAAACAATGTCCCAGCAAGAACAGCCCCTAAAACATAGGAGGAATTCTTTGCTTGAGAGACTCTTATTTTCATTCAAAAAAAGGTCATACAACGAATCAAATCATCTGAAGCAGCTGCTAAATAAATGTCCTAGTTGGAACAATGAAGCATCCTTTCATTCAAAAGGGTCAGCTTTTTCAAATTCCGCTTTTACCTACTGTCCACTGCTATGCTGGTTACTGAATTACACCAGAGTAACTCAGACTGAGTCACATATAAGCCTCTATTTTCATTTGTTCTGGGATTTTTCTGTCATACCACTTTTTGTAGCCTCTATGATTCTTTATCACTTACGGTGAAGAATGTCATCTGTATCTTTCACTGATATATAGACCAGCTCAGATGCTTTCAATGGTACTACTCAGCTTTATAAAGATGTAAAAGCACATTCAGAAGTCTTCTTTAGAGTGTTTTATCCTTGAAATCTTGACTGAAAGACTTTGTGAGAAGATATGCTGTGTATGAACAGGGCAGAAACTGGAATTCCTGTTATTCAGGACATTCTAAAGTTAAAAAGCAAGACCTTAAACTGTACTTTGAGTCTTCTTCTTGTGAAGATTTATTTAAATTCAATCTTTAAATTCAAGCCTATTTCTTTTTTTTTTCTTAAAACCTTTCAAGAGAAGTCAAGTGTTGCTGTGGAATTTTGATGCTGAAAAAATCTCCAGAGCAGTTAATTAGGGGTGAGATAAGAAAGGGTTTATTTTGCCAAGGCTAAGATGTTACAAGACGCATGCAGGCCGTGCCTGAGAGGTTACATTTTATAATACCATCCATCCAATCCCAGATGTGTCCACCCTGTGGCCTTTTCTCTGGTCCGCCCTGGGGTCCACCCCCTGAGAAATGGGTCTGGGGGTTTTGGGACCCCGTGTTCATCCCACCTTCCTCTTCATCAGAGCACAAAGGGTACATAGTTACCTAATTCTTGACCGTACTCTGTGGTTTAGGCCCTGATATGTTGTTCTGCCAACAATCTAGGCCTTGCCTTGACAAAAGACTAAACATTTCTGCTGTGTTCAGGAGTAGGATTGATATAGGGAGCATAGAGTGGGGTAAGAGGGTTAGGGAATGTATAAACAAGGCTGCTGGAGAAAGGGAAAGGGACAAGGGACAAAAAGGGGGGGGGAGTTGCTTTCAAAATCTACTTATAAAACTTAAAAGTCTTACAAATATTGAAAAAATAAAAAACCATTAGGGGCTTAAGGCATCACAAGTAACCCAGCAGTCCTGTGTGTAGATTTAACAACGGGTAACAAACCTTTTAGATTACCAGGGAATTGACAGCTCTGCCTGTGTGTAGTCTGTGTCTGTGTAAGTTTTAATATTTCAGCTTAATTGTAGGAAAGCAAACTAATGATGAAGTTATAAATGGTAATTAGCAATTGATGTCATAAAATACAGAAAGAGTGAGGCTTCAGAGTAGTTACTTTAGCTGAGATGAATATAAAAGCTTTCTTGGAAGCACGTTTAATAGTGTGGTGGCAAACCAATAATGATTTGCATCATGCCCCCTGTAAGTGCAGGGAAACACATACTCAGAGTCCAACCTGCTGGTTCAATAAAGAATTTATTGCTCATATTAGAGGTGTTCATGTGAGTCAAGAAGTGGGATATTAATTAAGGAGCCGTACAGAGCTGGGGTGAACAGGCTCACTGGGGTGGGCAGTCCTGTGAAACTCCTTGAAAGCTCTTTGCATTGGTTTCTTCACACCCCTTGCCTGGGCACTGTGTTGTCACCCAGCCTGTATGGTGGTCACAGCTGGGAAAATGTGCCCCTCCATGTCCACACTGCCCAGGAGAAAGAGGGCCTGAACATGTAGGATGAGGAATGTACTCCTTTTTGCTCTCTACTAAGTCTGAGGGTACAGAGTGTGTCTGTTGGCCACTGGTTTTAAGGGTGGTGTACCATATCGCAAGGCAGCAGCTGGGTTAATCTATGTACAGTGGCAGTTCATTTCATCTTGTTTCATTTAATTCAGAGAAAAACATCACTTTTCATCTTAGTGGCTTGTAACATCACTCCATCTCACCATCTTGGGGCAGGGAAACATGAAAGAATCTCAGCTCTTATTAAGGATTTTTCCAGTCCTTTCCTCTGTCAAAATAATCTGAAATTCATAAATCAGAAATACACTGATTATAAACCTAAGGTTACGTCACTGAATGACCAATATCAAATTTCAAAGATGGGGGGTTTGCAGACACATACCTATAAAGGGGATAAATGCCTAATTCTAGAGAAGTGAAATAACTGGAGACACAAAGTACTGTGAATAACCCAGGAATAATTACCTTAAAGTAAATGCTTTAATATAAATTAGAAGGGTGGATGGGGTTTCTGGACTGCTGCTTTCTCTCAGTGAAATCTTCATGCCTAGGGTCAGTGGTGAAGAGCTGATAAATGACTATTTCAGGATTACCTGGCAAATGACTTCTCAAATTGACATATATTTCCACAGCCATTGTTGCTTTACAGGCCTGAAGAAGCAAATGCCTCTTGATTGTTTGCAATTTAAAGTTTGCAAACAGAAAATGCAGCTCAGTAAAACTGCACCAGTGTTAAAATCACCCAGCCATTCATTTATACAACAGAACTAGTTTTTCACACAGTGAAATGTAGTCTTTGAAGTGGAAATCAAATTATACTGATGAAATGTCTGGCCAAAAGCATACTCTAGTCCATTTAGCATAGATTAAAAGCAAAGAATAAAGGATAGAAGGACAATTGCTAAACTAGTGGAACTGTGAAACATCTGAAAGTTAACATTTGATTGGTTTTTTCTTCACAAACAGACACCAGTTCTACCCTATTATTCTTGACTGTAATATACTCACAAAGATCTCACTGACACTTCTGTGACTAACGTTAATTTAAAGAAAGAGGAGGAGACAAACAGTTTTTCAACCTCATTTTGATCAGTTATTGCATCTACACAAATTAGACTACTGCATTTGATGTAGCCAAACATTTAATTTGCTCAAATATTTGTGGTAATAGCATATTTGATTAAATTAAGTTTTAAAAATTGTTACTATAGCAACTTACACCCTAGAGTGAGATTTCTGACTCTCATCCTACCAAATAGTTTCTGTCAGGAAATTATTTGATTGGATGATGATAGGAAAACGCAATATAAGTAGTTGAATTGCTGCTACTCCTGCCCAAACTAAAAATAAGCCAAGTTTGGCCCTGATATAAGTAGATACACTTTTTTGGAAGGAGCTGAAATAAATGTTGATACAAATTTATCTATACTTCGTGTAGGAGAAGGTAAGAAAGTAGCAGTGATAAAACTAGCTGTTTGTAATAAAATGCCATGAGTAAATATGGTCCTGCTTTTACTCTGGAACAATTCATGTCACTTATACCTGCTCATTTTTGTTGTAAAATCTATCCAAATGGCCATTTGCCAGGATGCTTGTAAGTTAGTGACCTGCTGAGCCACTTAGATCCTCACAAGTCTATGGGACCAGATGGGATCCATCCCAGGGTGATGAAGGAGCTGGCAGAAGAGCTCACCAAGCTGCTCTCCATCATTTACCAACAGTCCTGGCTCACTGGGGAGGTCCCAAATGATTGGAAGCTGGTGAATGTCAAGCCAACCCACAAAAAGGGCTGCAAGGAGGATCCAGGAAACTACAGGCCTGTCAGCCTGACCTCAGTGCCTGGCAAGGTTATGGAGCAGATCATCCTAAGTGCAATCATACAACACCTACAGGATGGACAAGGGATCAGACCCAGCCAGCACAGGTTTAGCAGGGGCAGGTCCTGCCTGACCAACGTGATCTCCTTTTATGATTTGGTGACCCACCTGGTGGAGGAGGGGAAGGCTGCGGATGTGTCTGTCTGGATTTCAGCAAAGCCTTTGACATTGTGTCCCACAGCATACTCCTGAAAAAGCTGGCAGCCCACGGCTTGGACAGGGGCACTCTCTGCTGGATTGAGAACTGGCTGATGGCCCAGAGAGTGGTGGTGAACGGGGCTGCATCCAACCGGCAGCTGGTCACTAGTGGTGTCCCCCAGGGATCAGTGTTTGGCCCAGTTCTGTTTAACATCTTTATTAATGATCTGGATGAGGGGATTGAGTCCACCACTAGCAAATTTGCAGATGACATCAAGTTGGGGGGGAGTGTTGATCTGCTGGAAGGCAAGAGGGCTCTTCAAAGGGACCTGGACAGGCTGGAGAGATGGTCTGATTCCAACAGGATGAGGTTCAGCAAGGCCAAGTGCCAGGTCCTGCACTTTGGCTACAACAACGCCATGCAGTGCTACAGGCTGGGGCCAGAGTGGCTGGAGAGCAGCCAGGCAGAGAGGGACCTGGGAGTCTGGATTGACAGGAAGCTGAATATGAGTGCCAGCAGTGTGCCCAGGTGGCCAAGAAGGCCAATGGCATCCTGGCCTGGATCAGGAACAGTGTGGCCAACAGGTTCAAGGAAGTGATTCTTCCCCTGTACTCAGCACTGGTGAGGCCACACCTGGAGTGCTGTGTCCAGTTCTGGGTCCCTGAGTTCAGGAAGGATATTGAGGTGCTGGAGCAGGTCCAGAGAAGAGCAACAAGGCTGGTGAAGGGACTTGAACACAAGTCCTATGAGGAGAGGCTGAGGGAGCTGGGGCTGTTCAGCCTGGAGAAGAGGAGGCTCAGAGGAGACCTCATCACTCTCTACAACTCTCTGAAAGGAGGTCGTAGCCAGGTGGAGGTTGATCTCTTCTCCCAGGCAACCAGCAGTAGGACAAGAGGGCATAGTCTCAAGTTGTGCCAGGGGAGGTTTAGGTTAGATATTAGAAAGAATTTCTTTACAGAGAGGGTGATCAGACATTGGAATGGGCTGCCCAGGGACCTGGTGGATTCACTGTCCCTGGAGTTTTTAAGATGAGACTGGATGTGGCACTTAGTGCCATGGTCTAGTAACCACAGCAGTGTTGGATCAAGGGTTGGACTTGATGATCTTGGAGGTCTTTGCTACCCGGCTGATTCTATGATTCTATGAAATAGAATAGGCTGATGTCCCCTAACAACTTAAGTTGTGCCTGGTTTGCTAAAGACTGCAGTTTGCAAAGGGAAGAAAAGGGAAGTTTTAATCCTTTCAGAGGTTTAACCAATCCTTTGCATTAATAGACCATTCTGTTAGATGTAACTGAAGCAAGTTGAAGTTAAACCTTTTAATCTGTGACAGGCGGGGTATTTGACGTTTGCATTACCTTTTTGTTCTAAGCAGTATGTAACACTACTTTCATGTACACATCCTGCGTGCAGAAAAATTTTCCAGTACAGTTGCTGAACAAAGTGTGTCAAAATGAAGCTATCCTAGCAAAAACTTAGCCAACATAAGTAGCAATAGACAAGGGCAGAACGTGGGTACAAACAGGAATTTGTACACCTTTTCCAAATGTCTTTCTTATATACTTCTTGGGTGACTTACAGGTGTATCCGAAATATTTTTGCTAGATGCAGATGTTTTTCTTTTACAGTATCTGTCTCGTATTAATGGAAAATTGTTCTTATTTGACTTGTATGTCTCACATCAACTTATCTCCAGAGAGAACTAGAAATGCTATTCCTACATATTTTCCTGTGATGTAGCTAGAAGTTTCTATGGTGACCATAGAAATAAATTTTTTCACTTTTTTCTTCCCCTATTTTAACCAGGTAGACAAGAAAATTGTCCGCACAGAAATTGGAGTTCTTCTCCGCCTTTCACATCCAAACATTGTAAGTTTAGCCTTGTTTTTTCACTCCACATTTGTTTCTTTGTTTTTTAAAAATTCTTTCTATTCATAAGAGATGACTGTTCAGGTTCATCAATATAGACCTGGATTAAAGCTTTGCTTTCTCTTCATGAGCGTGATAGCAGCTTTTTATGAAAGCTTCTTGAGTTATACTTACACTTTAAAATAAAATGTTCTTACAGACAGGAGTGAGAAACTATGTGAAAAAAGTTCTGCAAATGAAAGTGGAAAGTTGGTGTTGTCAGTCCTTGAAGGGTAGGAAAGGTTTTACTTTTCAGTTTCTCTGAAAGATTGGCAGACAGCCTCTTAAACTGCTGTATTTCATAGAGATTACTGAGGTATGAGTAAGAAAATAACCAAAAGAAAAAAAGAAAAAAAAAAGAAATGCAAAGGAGATAAAACTAGCAAAAAAAAAGTGGGAGAGAACAAGGTAGATCTACCAGCTGTGGTGTGTGTCCTACTGTTGACGCCCTGACAATGCTCACCAAGAAGACAAATAAGCAAAATAAATACTTTCTGTTATCTTTTACCAGATAAAACTGAAGGAGATATTTGAGACCCCTACAGAAATCAGTCTTGTTCTGGAATTGGTCACAGGTGGAGAACTATTTGACAGGTAAGTTACCTGTACACACCTTGCTCAGTACCTTCCCCAAGGTCCAGATTCTTCTCTATATGTAATCCTTGTGTTAGTAGTTACTGTTATTATTTCATCAGCATAATGGTTTATTCACATGGACAAATGTCTGCAGGAAATAGCTTAAAAATGTGCTTGGAAATGTAATTATCGGGAAACTTTTTGGAAATGATACATGAGTTGAAAATGGAGAATAAAAAAGTGGAAAAATATTGAAGAAAGGTACTCTGCATGTGCCCAGCATTAAGTGTGCTACAGCAGAAAAAAGGCAGGAGAAAATGGCAAAATATCATTGACAGATCATCATGAAACATGTGGAAATCAGCGTGCTAGGAGGATAGTTTTATGTCAAATAAAAATTTGATAAGCAGACTAACCAGAAATTCTCTTTGGTATTCATCGTGTTAATAAAACCTCTGGTTTTGCTGCAAAGGTTCTGCAAGACAGCTCTTGAGTTCTGAAGGTTTTACACATGAGGCTGCACATGCTTGTGGAGTAGGTGCATATGCATAAAGTGAAATAATTCTGTAATAATTCTGGGGTGATATTTTACTGGTAGGGATTTGATTTTTTAGAGTAAGAGACGATATGAAAAACATTTGATACTGGCTTGAGTAAATTAATTAACTCACTGGTATTGATGATTTCCAGCTTAAATAAGGAAGGGTTATTTGATTTTCCTTCTTCTATAATTAAAATTTAGTATTTTAGAAGGCTATTATACAAATACACATCAAAGTTTCAGTCTAAAAGTATCTTCGACTTGAAAAAACAAAATCATACCTTTTTTTCTTTTTTTGGTATCATGGGCTTAGCTTTGAAAAAGAACTATTTGTGAGTAATAACAGCAAAAGCAACTGCTCCTATGACGTCTTAAGTTCATCAGAAGAAGGTGCATACCCTCTCAATACTGTGCTGAAGCCATGAGAAGAGATGTGCTGCAAGTTAAACAACCAGTGAGGGCTCAGTCCTGAGCTGGAGAGAACCCTGGTCAAGAACCATAGCCCTACACATAGCCCGTTATACATCCACGTGGTTTCAGATTAGGTCATTTTCAGGAAGGCTGGATACTCTACAGGACTCCTTGACGAGAAGATTTAGCAAAGGGAAAATGCAAATGTACCAGTGAAATTGTTGGTTCCTGAGCAGCAAACACCTGTGTGGTAAAACTGAAAAGACTTCATGGGATCCAGGATGGGGAATTACATTATTTAATGGAACCAGGATTTAATATTATGACATTTTCAACATTCTATGATACACTTAGCAGTGATTATGGGATTTGAGCTGTCAGATTGATCTTTCCAAAAAAATTTAATGCCTGATCCAGTAGTTTAGACAGCTAGGATGAGGTGACACTAACAAGAAGCAACGTCGTTTAGTCACTTAGTTGAACTGCGGTGCCCCCTTGTGATGCTACTATTGAGCACCAATACTGTGGAGATCTGAACTCAGCATCCTCCTCTACTCCATGTACAACAGAACTGGAACTTTGTCAATACAGATCTCTCTGATTTGTGATTTGGAAAAAATAAAACAACCAATGAAATAAGAAACCATAAAAAATTATTTTCAGCTCTTCAGCTAGCAGTAGGAGTATTACTTCACTCTTTAAACTTAAATTAAAAATAATTAAATATAAATATGCAGTAAAGATGTTTTGCACTAGTGACTCCAACTAAACATCAAACCCTTTCTCAGTTGGGCTGAAGGATTAAAACTTGTTTTGTGCTATGCAATGACTGCCCTCTGAGTTTTAGTGAGGGTAAATTTAGCTTTCTACTTGTGGTGGGTTCACCTTGGCTGAATGTCAGATGCCCACCCAGCTGCTCTATCCCTCCCCTTCCCAGCCGGACGGGGGAGAGAGTAAGGTGGGAAAAGAAAACAACACAAATCGTGGGTTGAGATAAGGCAGTTTCTATTTATGCAAAAAAGAAAGCAAAGGCAGTGTGCGCACGCACAAAGCAGAAGCCAGCAGTTAATCTCTACTTTCCATACACAGCGATGGTCGGCCACTTCTCTGAGAAGCAGGGCTCCAGCACACGTAACAGTTGTCAGCAGGCAGGCATCAGAGACAATTAATGCCTCTGGTCCTGCTCCTTGCCTCAGCTTTTATACCTGGGTTGATGTCATATGGTCTGGAATATCCCCTTGGTCAGTTCGGGTCAATTGGCCTACTCATGTCCCCTCCCAGGATCTCACCCTCCCATTGAAGAAAGAATGTTACAGTGTTGGTGCTGTGCTCAGCAGTAGCCAAAACATGGGTGCGTTATCAACACTCCTCTAGCTACCAATGCAGAGCACGGCACTGTGAGGGTTACTATGGGGAAGTAAATTCCGGCTCAGCCAGATCCACCACACTACCTTAGGTCAGATTCCCCTCTCATGTTTAATCTTTTCATTCCTTACATTGTTTTATCATACTTGAAGAAAATTACATACTTGACTGACAGAGAGGCCTTGTGCACTCTTTCCTCTGTGCTTGCATGACACAAACACTACTGTTCTCCTTGCTCTAAACATCCTCATTGCTGCTACTACTAATTCTTGTAATGTGCTGGTAGTTTTTATATCAACCATTTTATTGCTCTATTTTTCTGCCATTCCAGCAGTCCGTTCTTCCATTGAATATGTTTGAGCTGCAGATAAGTAAGTTCTTTCATGTAAACATCCCCCTTATCATGAAGATGATTTTATAAATACCCAAGATCCGATTAGTTTTCTAGAATCCTATTATCATTGTTGACGTGTTGTTGGTTTCAAGCCACTCAACACAAAAGTTCTGGGTAATGAAATTATTCACTTCCTTCATCATATTTAACATTACTGTCAAGTCATCCATGTTATTGCTAAAATAACTCTCATTATGACAATTTTTCAATTGTGTTATCCAAAAGGAGATAAATTCAAACAAATGTATCAGTTACACATCTGAGTTAATACAGCTGAAATCAGGGTGGCTTTGGTTGTATTTATGAAAAGAAAACTCTTTCCCAGACTTCATAAATCACATTGGAAGTCATACCCTGATATACCACTTCATACACAATAAATAAAACTCTAAACTGAACTGGAGAAGTTTGTGTAAATTAAAATATTTCTTGCCAGTTTACATGACAGTTTTTGCCAACCCAGTAAGTGAGGACTGACAAAGAGCTTGTGACAAAGAATGACAAAGAGAGTGACAGACCAGTGGAGGAATTTTTTACTTAAATGTAATTTCTTGGTACTGTTACTTTAGCTTTCTTGGTGTATTTCATCAGATTTTTGGTCTCTGTTGATTTGGCTTTGCTTCTAGTAATTAACCTCTGTATTATTACAGGCAGTAATAGCTGTTGCAGCACTGTGAAGTCTGATCTTTGTTTTTTAAAGGCTGAATTTTGTTGAAGTTGGTTTATTCCATTTAGATTCTATTCATATCTATTGCCTTTCACCTGAATCACTTTTCCAAATATTAATTCCAGTTAAAAAAAATCAATTCTACTTTAACTTCATTTTACTCAGAATACCTGCAGATTGCTAAGAATAGTTTTTATTAGAGTCTTTCTTTTTTCTGCTTCAAATAATAGTGTCAATCCATAAATTGTCCTTGACTATACTTTGACATCTTGACCACAGACTCTTCTGTTTCTTCTTTCATCTTATTATTAAGTGCACCAAACAATGTCTGAAGATAGCACTTACACCTGATGGTCTCTTGAGTCACTTCCATTTCAAATTTCACATTTCCTCTGAAATATAAGTTCAAACTGATATTCTCTTCTTTTATGGAGTGTACATTAACAAAAATATTAATTGTTCTAAAGAACTTACCTTTCTAAGAGAGGTGGGAATTGTTACCTCTTATGGACAAAATCTAGTGAAGCCTTCCCAGGCTTCTCACATACCTTTTTTTTGTCCTTTTGAAAGTTAGAATTGCTAAGGGACATCAATAACAGTCAAGGAATTAATCAGTCACAAAAGTGATTATTAGCTAGTGTCTTTTATTAGCTAGGGTCAGAATAACATCTTGTATTTGCTTCAGTGTTCTGGTCTTATGTAGTGGCAGCCTGTCTTCTGAACAGGGGTCAGAGAAGTCCTTTGGACTCAGTCCTAGTTACAGAGTCTGGGACCAATTTATCATTATGTGGGTATAACCAAAACTGTGTATTCTACACACTCTGTGTAATTTCTGATGGACCGTTAGTAATTGATCATTTGCAGCAGCTCCCCAGGGCACACCTGACACCTCAGACTACAAGCTGAAAAAGAAACCCTGCGAGTCAGGGGAGTGTTCTTTTCTTTTCAAACCAATGACTCAGCTCCGGGGAGGCATTAACACCTTCACACCCAGTCTGAGGGATCATCTCTGCTAAGGGGCCACAATGGGCTGGCATAATAGGCAGCTGCAACATCTAGACCATCGAAGATCTCAGAAATATCCCATGACTCACAGAGTTAAATCACCCATTGTGAAACTCCCTGCCCTGGGGGAGGTAATGGGCATTCCCACCTGAACTTGAGCATATATAAACTTCGGGCTTTGGGAGTTCTGGTACCACTTGACGTATCCAGAGGAGGACCAGAACTTCAACAGAACTGCAAACATCATCTGGACAAACAGGTTTTCTTTTCCTTTTACTTTGCACCCCGGAGGATAGCGCTCAGCACAGGGACCAACAAACACTGTTCTGTTCTTGTCCCAGGGTGCTGGGTTATACATCTGCTTTTATGGGTTAAAACCAGTTTTTCTCTGTATCACTGCATTTATTGTAATCTTTTTTAGTAAATTGTAACTCTGACTTGTAATCTCTCTTGAGTTGGGTTCATTTCTCCAGCTGGTTGACTTTTAAACCAGCACAGACTCCCTACTTCATATGATCATGTTACTGTCCCATCCCCCAGGACTGGCAAAAATAAAAAGCGGTTGGTGACAACTACATCAACTATGCCCTATTCTCTGAAATGGGAAGACAAGACAAAACCAGCTCTGGAGAAACTGCTCCTTGATGGCATTTAGTTTCTATAGAATTTAGCTTTAGTAATGATAAACTCCGGTATTTCCTTATTGTACATTTGTAATAATGCCTTTACACTTTTTTTTGTGTTCAGTTCCTAATTTTCTGTCACTCTGGGAACTGGGAAAGCCTTTTGTAAATTGGACACATCAGTGCCTGTGAAGTTCTTCAGGTGTCGTTAATACTTAAAGTTCCTATGATTACAGCACCTCTGACATAAGTATTTTCAGTTTTTTCTGCCACAGCCTCACCACTTTAATATAGATATACATAATCTGGATGCCAGATGAACTTGGAGGGATATACTTGTTAAATTAAATAGAAAGTTGATTAAGGCTTAGCTGAATTCCTTAATTATTACCATATTTAACTTTCATATTTGTTTGAAATGCAGAGAGTTTTAACAGCCCTGTGCAGGTGACAAGTCCAGGTATATATACCTACAGCCTATATATATATATGTACCCTATATATATGTGTATATATATATATATACACACACACACATACATACATAATGGATATACACATACATACAGAAAGTCTCTGACTGACCCAAGTGCTAACTATGTCTTCTGTGCCTTGATTCAACACCTCTTCTGAAATTAATATGTCACTTAGAATGTGAGTGCTTTGTACATTTTTTTAAATTGCTTTTTTCTCTGTGTACATTATGACAAGAGTGTAAAGTGAAGTCAAAATGTTTTAGGATGAAGTAAAGTTATCCTGAATATTTAGAGCACCGAAATGCTTGTCCTAAATGATGATTGAGGTGATTTTTTGATGAAAGCCTGAAAAGCAAATCCCTTTTAGATAATGTACTTCTCAGTTCAATGTTGAAATTTAGCTGCTATCATAAGGAATGTATCCCAGATCCAGACACCGTGAAAGAGGCCAGGAGGACTGGAAGGGTTGAATCTGATATAATCCTGAACAGAATAACTGAATGATGTAAATACTCCTGTGAACTCGGACATAGAGGAATATAAGTACAATCTGTGTTGTGCAAGCTGTGCCCAGTTTCAGAAGTTGACGGTCAGTTGTTTCACTCTTATTGGGAAGTAGGTGATGTGCCAGAGTGAGCCGCAGTGAAATGTGTTTAAACTGTCATGGCAGCTAAACTGTGCTGGTTTGGCATGAAGAGGTGGAGCTGGCAGGTGGGTCACCTGAGCTCAAAGACTATTTTTCAACCATACATGGGCACCCAGGTCTTTGGGTTTTGTTTCTTAAATACCTCTGTAGTCTTCTTGTGTAAGCTATTCCAGTGACTCTCCAAATTAGGTTCAGTGTCAATATCAGGAAAAACTTTCTATCTGCAAATTTGGCCAATATTTGTTTGCCTTGTCACCAGCAGGTAGGAAGAAGATGATTACTTTCTTCTTTACAGCAAACTTTATATCAAACTTTCAGGCATGGAAGACTGAGGAAGACTGTATTTTGTCAGCCCCAGAAATCTTTTGTCCCCAGTTATGTTTTCTGTGTGCCTGTTACCGTCTATTGAATTTCCCCCACATTCCCACATCTTTCTCATATTGTGGTGCGCTCAGCAAGACAAAGAAATCCAATTAAAGCCTCAGCAGTTGTTGGCAGGGCAGCTTCATCAGCCCCTTCAGTGCAGCTCTCTTCCCCTCCCCAAGCCACTGCCTCTTTTTCAAGTTTTCAGTGGTCCTTCACTTTGCCCCCTCTCAGTTGCTCAGACAGGAGCTGTGACATGCTGCAGTTACTCAGTTTGTTGCATTGCCTCACACAGTCATTAACACAAAACTTTTGTATGAGGGAGGAGCTTGAGCAGCCACTTTATGAGCACTGTGGCTTCGTGACCTCTAGAAACAAGGACTATTATTTTTTTTAAATATGTTCTGAAATTAAGCTCCTGAAAGATCAACTTGTTTAATTCAGTGGGTGCTATAGAAATGCTGAGTTGGAAGTGGAAGTTAAAGAGGGGAAAACAAACCCCAGTACAAGATACAAAAAAATACACAATTTTCCTCTAAGTTCTCCTGCATGCCACATTTATCAGAGAGTGCCTCTTGTTTAATAACAATGAAGGGAAAAGAGTTTTCCTGAATGGCTGCATTTCATTTCTAAACAGAGTATTGAAGAAAAACTTCTAGTTTGTTTGACTTGGAGTCAGATCGAAACCCAGGTTTGTATTTTCCATTATCCTTCTTCAGATCAGGGGTAGGCGGTTTGAGTTGTTAGAGAGAGTAACAGCTAGTCTGCTCTGGAATATGAAAATGGCTGTATAATAAGGGAGAATCAGCAAACTGAAATAGAGCTACTTTTAAAAATATTTTATTACTCTTCAATTCTGTAGTATGGAAAATACACAAATATTTAAGAGGGAAACTTTATTTTTAACTAAACAAATGCATCAGAGCAACAAGGAATTGGCATCACCTCAGTACAAACATGAGCCAATAGATCTGTGAATCATTCATTGAGAAACTGTCTCATGTGGAAACCATTTTGCTACTGAACAGAGTGATGTAATTTTCTTTTCCTATTTCTGCTAGTTTTCAGTCTCACTTTAGCTTGTATAAAGCTTCTAATTTCATTTTAATTAAATACAAGAATTTACATAAGAATTGAGTGAATAGGTCAGAAAAATCTCTGTGAAAACCAAAACATTTTAGATAAATTACCATTTATTATGTAGAATCAAATAATTTTTTTAATTGTTAGCACATACTGGCATTGGAACACAACTTGTATTTATATAGGCCAGTGCCTTGTCTGAGACTGTAGATGATGTAACATGATGCAGCCCACAGCTAAGATGTGGTGCAAGGATTTTGAGTAAAAGCCAGGTAGAAGCAGAATGAAAATGACCCTAAAAACAGTGACGGCTTTTATTGATGTCACGATGTTTATAAAGAATAGTCTAAAAAGCAAATTCAGACATTGCTTAAAGAAAGAGAAACAATATTGGGAACTGATGTAATAAAAAATTTTATTGTTTTCAATGGCTAAACAGATTTAGCAGGACTTATGCAAGCCACATTATATGTTTCTAAATTCAGCTAATACTCAAGTGCTACCGACTGCACATTGTGGAGAAATAGGTTTTATAGCAGTAATATTAAATGATGGCTAAATATTGCAAGTTTTAGAGTAACTGTTTAGATTAATTGGCATAAAACTAAGTACACTTACCAATCTGAAACAGACTTTACCTGCTCACATTTCAGGCAAAATTGGAGTATGGGTGGGGTGGCCCGTGTGGGAAGGAAGCAGAGAAAAAAAGCTAAGAATAGGGGAACTAGTACATGTAGAGCATGGGGGAGGAAAAAGTGAGTTTGTTAAAGTGGTAAGGTTTCAAATTTTCTTGATCGCTGGGAGTCGTGAGAACAGCTTGTGTTTAAAATTGAAGGAATATTCATTGCACTGAATTCTAATACCCAAGAAAAACAAATGAAAAATAGGTTTTGGTTTCAGGGTCAGGGAGCTGGTAAAAGTACCCATTTCTTGTGCTGTTTTACTCCTCTTCTGTCTTGTTTCTTCCATCCCCCGGTGCCCTCAATTGCAGGTTTCAGGAGTTGCTCCAGTGAAAGGCCTGGAGTGGTTCTGTGGGCTGTGCTGCCTGGGGAAGGATCAACATCCTTCCTCAGTCTTAGCTGGGAGGTCTCACTGTTACAGCAGCAGCAAGTGCTGACTGAGAATTTAAGATATGGGCAATCTCGCACAAAGAGGAGCATGCCATCAGTGACTATCCCAGTCTAGCATCCTCTGGCACCAGATGAGTCCTCTCCTTAATCAAAGCAGATGGTTTTGATTTCTTTTTTTATCACTGCACTGTGCAAGCATTGTTTCTCTCGCTAGACTTGGAAAGAGCTGGCCCTCTGTTTCATTACTCGTTGAAAAATCCCACTCAAAACTTAGTCCTTTCTTTCTCTGAAATGTTCACTTGTTTGTCCTTGTAGGAAATTGATTGTTTCCACTTGCTTGACATGCTCGTCTTTAATCCCCAGACACATGTATTCCAGTGAACTGTAAAACTGTATATCAATATAATTTTAATACTCCTCTGAAAATTGATTCTAAAATCACACGTTGGGTTCCCCATCTCTTTCCTCAGTTATTTTCAGATCCCATGTGTTTAGTTTAGTTTAGCAGGACTTTTTTTTGTTCCTACCATTAATAAAGTTTCTGCAGAACAAGTGTGGCCACTACTTTCCTCCCTTTACTGGGATATCCCACTGCTTTCAGTACATTTACACAGATACAGTGAATTAAAGCATAGTACACCAAGTCCTAAGAAGAATGTCCCAAAAGGAATAAAATCCACTACACGGTGTGCCCAAATTATACTGCTTGTTAGAGGGGTATGTTGAACACTGGTAAGAGCTTATGCATCTGCTGATGTGGACTGATGAAGTTACACATCATGGAAACATTATAAGCAACAAAGCAAGCTCTGTAATTCTATGGTGGAGAGGCTACACTGAAAACCATCTGCAAAACTGAAGATTTTATATTGCAAGAAAACTGGAAGTGCTCACAGGGAACAGAGGTGTTAGAAAGGCTGGTTGGAAGTTGGCAAGGATTACTGCAAATTATGAAACACTTGAACACATACATGTGTTTGATCATGTGGAAGCTGTCAAAATTCCAGTTACCCACTGTGTATAGGGAGAGCATGCGTCAGGAGAGACATTATATCATTTCCACAGGCTTGCTGGGCAGGGTAATGCTGAGGGTGGTTTTGCCCATCACTACATTTGTTACAGCTCCATTACTTGACAAGGCTTTTCTGCCTCTGAGCGTCAGCAGCAGCTGAGAGCATTACAGTTGCTTTGATGGTGCAGCTGAGGGCTGTGGGCTGGGGGCACAGGGGAATGGTTTCTGTTGGGTGGCCGGACCCTACAGGGAGGCAGAGGTGCATCTCAGCACCCTGGAGACTGGGGCTGTTCTGAAAGGGCATCTCCATCTCTGCAGGTAGCAGGAAGGGGCAGAGGGGAGGGGGCCTCGGGAAGTACTTCACTGCTTCTCTGTATAGAATGAAGAACATTTGTCTCAAATATGTTCATGTGTGCTTGGAAAGACGAGATTAAAGTAGGTGGTGTCTTAGGAGACCTGTGGTTTGACGTCCATCAGTGGTTGCTCTGTTAAACATGTGTCTCACCACATGTAAGTGTAAACAACTGAATAAGCATATTTCAGTGTGTGCACACAAGCATGAATGAAAAAGTGATTCTGCACAAACCAGCACTTCATTTTTGCTTGCTCTAGAATGTCTTAATTTTGGACTTCTGTCTTGAATTTCCTGGATCCTTGCAGCACCAAATTCAGTGTTTTTCAGAGGGTTTTTTTGTTTATTCTGTTTGACTTTAAGCATTTCTGGATTCCCAGATGTTTTTCTCAGTTTTTCTGTCAAGCGCTCTTTTGGTATACTTGGCTCTTCATTTGTGTATCAAAGAGAGTATTTAATTAGTTCCTTATTGTTGCTGTTCCTATCTTTCTGTCCTTTCAGTAAAGGTTTAATCTACCTCCAACCATAGTTTTCTTAAAGATCATTCTATAAATAGCTGGGTTTGCTTCAATAATAACAAAATAAGTCATTTCTGCAAGTTTCCTTCCCATTATGGGGAAAAAGAGCAATGAGTCATTGTTAATCTGCAGGTTAAAACTGAAAAATCCTTGTAAAGAAGCTTCGTTCATCTCAGGTAGGAGTGCTGTTATAAAGAAGCAAACTGGCACACCTACCATTTGTCTTATGTAAACTATTGCAAGGAAGATGCAAAAAATAGATGTGCAAATGATCCCCCAGCATTACTACATGATCTAAACTACATGATAATCTTCTTTCAGTACTCTTCCTTGTTGTGTAATAACCAGGTTTTAGTTCTAAATCAGAGTGCCCTTAGAAATAAATTTTCATTTTTAGAAAGCAATATGTCTTTTTCATTCATTGCTGTTACAGAAGATTAGGCTTTCTATTGGCTAGATTATTATTAAGAATTAGATGTCTATTCTCAATAACTTCCATTTCTTGACTTCTGGAAAACTGGAAAGTTAACTGCATGTGACATAAGCTGTAATTGGCCTGGCAGGGTACGTTATTCATGTGTAACTCATGTTATTAGAGGATGGGTCAAATGCATTTCACAATCATTCTACAGTTTGTTTTCATTACTCTCCTGAAATATGGACCCACACTTCATTACATTTATTACTTTAAAGCGTAAATTTAACAAGGCTTATCTACAGTGTCTGTGGGATTTTTATGCTGTATATTTAATGTAAATAATGAGAGCAGCATGCTATCCTTACCCCCATATACTGTCTAAGTCAGGGTGGTCTCCTCTTGAGGTCAACAAGAGGGCAGTCTTGGTTTTCATTTCTGCATTAGTTGGGCATTGGCAGAAAGCTCAGAACCTCATCTCTTCTTTGGTTTTGTTGAATGGAGAAAAATACAAAGAAGTAGACTGCATTTAAGAGATGTATTTTTTTTCCTTCCCCCAGTTTATCTGTTTGAAAAACATAGAAAAAGGATTATGTTGCCTTACTGTGAAATGAGAAAATTGTTGGATTAAGGGAGAAATGTAAATTGAATTGTAGCTACATTGCTTCATATTTCTCTGATCTTAGTCACACGTGTGACCCAGAGAATTAGAAATCCTGTTGAAACCTTAAAACCTGCCTCATATGTTCCTAAAGTCAGGTGCACAAAGTCATCCTGTACCTCTTGGACCCAATGCATGGGCAGGTGGGATACTACAGACAGGTATGCCTGGCTGACACTAAATACTTTACACTACAGACAGGTATGCCTGGCTGACACTAAATACTTTACTTGAGTTCAAAAGGAGGAGGAATCAAAACTAGTATACTTGAGGGGAAAAAAAGAACTAAGCAAAAGCATCACTGGGGCTCAGGTCCCACCATATAATCTAATAGAAGTGGATAATTCAGCCTGAAATAGCTAAGGAGGAATCTTACCTTCAAGTATAATGTAGTATTTTATTGTGTAATTTATGGCTTTTTGTAACCTCTTTCCTACACTTCACGCTAAAAGCCTAACATAATGGCTTCATGAGATAAGCTTTGCTTTGTTTTAACCTTGTGATGATAATTTCCAGTAAGGCCCTCCCTAACAGTTTAAACAGATAACCAAAGCAGAGAGGTACAAAAAAAAATCAAAGGTGTTAAAGCAGCGCATATGTGATGTTAGCTATAGGGCTGCCAAAAAAAACCCCAAAAAACCCCCCAAAAAACCCAAACCAAACAAATTTCTAGAAATAAGGCCAAGGAATTATGCAGCTAAGAAATCATGGTGAAATAGAAGAACTGCTCGAGAGGAATTACTTGCTGCTACTGATGCCACAGAAGTTCTCTATCAACCTGCACCTCAGGAAGCCTCCCATCATCCCCACATCACCATTGTCCAATCAGGGCTTAAATCAGTCCAGCAGTTTAATTATCTAGGTAGCCTCATCTCCTCAGACGGTAAGATTGACGGAGAGATAGACAACAGGTTAGCAAAGGCATATAGTGCTTTCGGAAAGCTTTGGTGAAAGAGTTTGGTGAAATAAACACTTGAAGAAAAGTACAAAGATCAGTGTTTACAGAGCCATAGTGCTGTCTACTCTCTTATATGGATCCAAATCATGGGTCATCTACCACCACCACCTGCGACTCCTAGAACACTTCCATCAACTCTGTCTCCGTACAATCCTAAACATCCACTGGTCAGATTATGTGACTATGTGATTACGTGACTATGTGATCATCTGTTCTAGAACAAGCAGCAGTCACAAGTATTGAGGCCATGTTGATGAGAACACAGCTGCACTGGGCAGGGCACATCTCAAGGATGAAGGACCACCGCCTCCCTAAGATTATTCTTTATGGTGAATTTGCCACCGGCTGCCGCATGAGAGGAGCCTCGAAGAGAAGATACAAGGACTCCCTGAAACAACGTCTCAGCCTTGACCATGCTGATCATCATAACTGGTCTACTCTGGCCTCCAATCAGGAGGTCTGGAGACACACCATCTATAACGCTGCTGCTTCCTTTGCGAACGCATGCAGGATCACTCTTGAGGAGAAAAGACAACGCAGAAAGAACCGTGTCTTGCAGAATATACCACCTAAGGAGTCTTTCTGCTGTGCCTTTTGCAACCAGATGTGCCTGTCTCATTTTAGCCACCAGCGCGCCTGTAACAATTGTGGGTAGAGCCCTTCCCAAATCTTCGTTCCCGAAGCCTAACCATGATGGTGATGATGATGATGTCACATCAATAGACTTAGTTATCTGTGAACATGATGAATGTTAAGGTAAAGCAATTGCAGCCAATTAGGAATATCCCTGAATAGACTATTTTCCACAGTGCCATGCTTGTTGTATCAGTTTCTGTTGGATTTGTTTCTTTGCATTGTTTCTTATTGCACCTGATCTTCTAATGAGCATGTAGTAGTGCTTTTCATATGTACATTAGTCAACACCTTTCCCATCAGCTTTTGTGAAGCTATGAGGTGTTGCACTGATGGCAACTAAATATGAGTCTATTGTTACAGAGAAAGGAAGTGATAAAAAGTTACTGCAAAGTAGGAGCAGTGGGGCGAAAGAGGTATAGGCTTCTTGCCACCAGGGAGTCTTTTTATGGACCTTAGGCAGAAGGTCTTTCCAGTGACTTCTGACTTCAGATATTACAAGCTTCTTGCTGTATTGCTTTGTGGGGATTTTAGGGTATTGTTTTGTAAAACTGGCTTGTGTGCTTGCAGGACATAACTTTGAAAAACCTCTCATAGGCACCACTGGCTATGCTTTCTCTTTAAAGTGACTCTCTGAGGGAGAATTATTGTAGTTCACAAATACTGTGCACAGTTAAAAACAACAGTAAAAAGACTGTTGGGTGTCGTAACCATGATATTGTCCATCTTAATGATAGATCCTTCTTTTATTAACTTCTCATGTGTAATTGCACAAATCTGTATCTTCTGCTGGCTCTGTTTAACTGCACTGTGCATTTATAATGTTTCATTCTCTAATGGCAGTTCTTGCAGAACTTAGTGTTTTCATCATGGTAAGGTTCCAGGGAGATAATACTGAAGAAGAAAGTTGAAAGTTTCTTTATTTTGCAAGACTGAACTGATGTAAAAGGAAAGGGAGAAAAGAATATGGATTTGCAGGACCTTCACAACCCATAAATTGCTGGACTCCCCATAAGCACCACATGATCAACACATTACAAAATCAAGCTATCACATCTCATCTATACAAAATAAGCATAGCATACTGGCTGTTTATGTTAAGAAGAAAGAAAAAGGTAGTTTTAGTTGTAATGAAACTGTTTCTTTGACTACAGCAGCCCCAGTTTTCTACTGAGGGGGGAAAAAAGGCAATTATTCAGCACATTTCACTTGAGGGATAATTTGAAACTAGTGAACCCTTTCTCTTGAATAATTCAGATCTGTGTGTGTTTTGTTTCATAAAGGGCTAGCTAAATTGAGGGGAGCTAAGTTAAATATAAAAGTGAAAAAACAGTTCCTAAAGGATGTCTAGTTTTGTCTGAGAGTAATTCAGACCAGAACCTTTGAACTGAGTATGTATGTATTACAAGCATCTTACTTAGTTGATATTTTATCACCTGTTTTTCATTTAACTGGGTAACTTAAATTGCAAAAAGGTTGTTTTTAAGTCTTTTGGGGGCACTCTAGAGTCCTGGTCATATTTAAATTTGATTGCTTGCTATCTCATTTTTGAAAAAGAAGCCTCTGCCTGAACTGTTTATTTACCTTAATGGTTAATCCTTTTTTTTTTCTGTAGGATTGTGGAAAAGGGTTACTACAGTGAACGAGATGCTGCTGATGCTGTTAAACAAATTCTGGAGGCTGTTGCTGTGAGTATTGTCATCATATGCTTAGCACCTGATCTTTCACCTTTAGTGGTTCAATAAATACTTATGTGTGAAAGAGGCAGAGTTTACTGGAGACAATCTACACGATAATGTTGTATTGAATTTTTTTTAAGGTAGTGGCACTTTGAAGGGCAAGAAGTGACTTTGTATGGCAACATTTTTAATGCACTAAGTCACCTGTTACAGCGGAATGTGTGCTCTGTCCAGTCTCTGCTGTGGAATTCAGCACTGGTTGTTTTAGCCCCAAAAGTAGTTTGAAGTCACTGACACTTGCATAGCTCATTTTGTTTTGACAAGTATGTCATAGTAACTTATTTAAACAAAAGAAAGTGCAGTACTTTTCATCTCAAAAGGATAATAGATCAGCTGAATGTGCTAGCTGATGTGAAGAGTCACAAAAATTTAAGTCAGAGACTCCTGCAGAATATTGCCATGAAAATAGTTATGCTTCATTTGCAGTTGTTGCCTTAAGGTGACCCATCACAATTTTTGCCACTATGAAGAAGCATTTATACAAAAAAGGCTCTTTGGAAGGAAGTGGCCACAGCACTAAGCCTCCCAGAGTTCAAGAGATGTTTGGGTAATGCTCTCAGGCACACGGTGTGATTCTTGGGGCTGCCCTGAGCAGTGCTGGGAGCTGGACTTTGATGATCCTTGTGGGTCCCTTCCAACTCAGGATATTCTATGATGCAAAGTGTGGACTACTGTGAAAAGTGCATAGTGTAGATTGCAACATATCTAATAAAAAACCAACTCTTCTTGCTCATCATATTGCATATACATGTTCAGAACGAAAGTAATATTGAGAGAAAGCAGAATAAGAATTGGTGCCAGTAGTTTATGCAGTTTCTAATATACCTTCTTCCTCTATATTTTTTGTGATTTTCAAATAATTTTGTACTGCTATTTCACATTCTGTCACTTTCAGAAAGTTATAAAGATTCTTGAGGCAAGAAGATGAAGGCTTCTAGTGTCTACATAAAATGTTTCCATACATTTATGACACCTGTTCTTCTTAGTCACTTGTAGCTCTTCCATCTAACTTCACACCAGACATTCTCCAAAACAGCTATCAGATGCTGGGAAAGTACTTCAGAAATTAATTTGTCAAATATCTAGTCTGTATACTAGCACCAATCACTTCCAGAACAGAAGAAAGGAAACATGTTGGACAAGGAAAAAGTATTCCAGTTGGGACTCTTGAAGGCTTTCAGACAAGTAACAATATAGAGGCAATTTTACTTTATGAAACTAAGATGTTATCAAGGCCTCAAGAGAGATGGATACTAAAGATTTTGCGTTCTGCTGTGCCTGACAGTCTGACTTCAGAGTCAGCAGGTGATATTTTGGATTTTATCCAGTGGCGCTGTGTAGTTGTCGGCAGCAGATGAAGGTGCTTTGGGATAAAGCAGCCAGGTAGCAAAAAGACTGCAAAGATCTTGGAGTCAGAGGTGTGTAAGTAGTGCAGATGGAACTTGCCTGACTTTTGGTATACTTCCAGACTGTCAACCTTTTCAAATAAAGTACAGCTGTTGACCACATGGGGAAAAGAGAGGTCAGCCTGAAGGGCTCATTTGAAGGATCTGTACAGATCATCTGAGGAGACAGTGCCAGAGAAGCTGCCCCTGAGAATGGGCTGGCGGTCGTGACTGACCTCTGTGGAAGGTGTCTAGAGATGAGATTACTTGTTACATCAGTAATTCAGAGAAGGAAAGGCCAATTTGGGAAAGGCCATATTTCCCTGGGATGGTAACAAAATACTTCAATGTAAAAAGCTGCTATAAATCATGGTTTGGTATTATTTGTAAGCCTGTTCACGCTAAATAAGATGTGAGAGCTACTGTTTACTGCACTAACTACACATACTGCAAGACTACGCATGTTCACTTCATGTTACTTTCTGAATTATCTGATGTTTACTGAGTCACTCTTATTCAAAGAAATCTAAATTATGTATTTTAATTCACAGCATAAACTTTTAAAATTGGTTCAGATTATTATTTTATGACCAACTTTTTCTCTCAGTTGAAGTGCCCCAGTTAAGATGGTTCTACATTATTTAACATTCTTTTTGCAAAAAAAAGAAAGATGATGATCAAGTTCTGCTGAAAGATATTTCAGGAGGTGTTTCAGCTCTTTATTTTAAAAGCCAGAAACCAGATGAAAATCTTCAGTTTCTATGAGTTGTAGTAACTTGGCTGAACTAAATGGAATAGTGATGTGTGAAAACTAAAAAGCTCACCTTTATATGTAAGCAATAATTTGGATTTCTGTGGATCCTTGTACTAGATCCCTAGCTAGGATGAACTATATCCACTTCTGCTCTTATGGCTGAAACTGAACATCTAAGACAAAGTTGGAAAGCCGTGGAAGTGTCAATTCCCAGCTTGGGATCTTTGCAGCCCAGCTGAAGCACCGTGATAGACTGGGGCAGTAAACTTGACAGAATGGTGTTTGTGAGAAGAAAAGGAATTATTGTTAGAAACCGGAAAATGCTACTGCAGCAGAATAGCCTATCCAGAATAAAGGGACACATGTCCATAGATCATTCTTAAAACCAAATATTGGTACAATCTGCGAAATAGATAATGCTAACAAACACCCTCCTGGCACAAACACAGGCATTTTGTCATACGCAATTTTTACTAATTGCTCTTATTAAAAACAGCATTCAGCCTTCCTCTTGCTGAGCTCTCTTGGACTAATTGTTTTATCAGTCCCTTTTTAAGGGCTGTTACTCTAGTTATGGATCTGTCCTCTCAGTGGATCACTGACATGAGGAGATATTATGCCTTTATATAGCAAGGGTTTTTTGAGACAAGTCTAAAGGATTTAGTCAAAAGTGTAGAGTGGGATATTAAAAGCACATAAGCATTTTTTGTTCATTTCCTTGTTCAATTCCTTTTGAAATTGTTAAACCAAATGGACTTACTTTCTTAAAAAGAAAATCCATAAAGGTTCTAGGTCTGTCTGTTTTTTATAATACCTCAGTACCTATAAGCCTACCTCTGATGGGCTTATCAAGAATTAATCAAGCAGCCAGAGCAGAACACAGAAAATTAATCCTAATCTTCATGTCACAAACCATCATAAATACATCCAACATCTGTCCTCCCAAGATCAGAGAAAATAACAAAGCCAGTACTGTTTTGTAGACCTCTGCATTCATTTTGCCCTTTTTATGATTTTTCTTTCTGTTGTTTACAGTTGATCCGGTGTTCCCAGTCCATGGGGGGACAAATTACCCTTTTTTTCTTCTCTCTCTTCTGCACTTTTCCATTATTCTTCCATTATTCTTCAAGCTGGGAGATAGCTTCATTCATAAGATGAAAGGTTTGTACAAAACTAGGTCAAATCAGCATTCATCTTTTTAGCTCTTTTGCTGTGCTATGCAGAACAGGTTTTGTTGCTATCTGACATCTCAGAACAGGGTGAGTTTCAATCCTAAAAGAGGATGCATTTGAGGGCAGTCTATCTTAGCACATCATTTCTGTCCTGAGCCATTCTTGCAGAATGAGTGATTGATGTTGTGATATTCAAATAATCCTTGAAATAATGCTCTCAAAAAGTCTATTGCACATTTCTGTAAGAGATATCTATTTTTTAGCTGGTCAAACTGAAGAAAATTACTCTGATTTTTAAGTGTACTTTGTCACTAAATATAAGCACTGTTTCTTCTTGCCTATTCTGCATTAGAGTCAAAGTCATAGCTTTCTGCTTGAGGGTTAAATTACTCTTTTCATTTTATTTAAGTTTAATTTTTAAGTTGGAGTGGTTACTAACATACCTACCATATATAGTTTTGAATTCATCCAGCAGTCTTTAAGTTAATTTCCAATCACATTTTACAATAGTTTGTTTTCTTATGACTGGTTATTATCTTGTCTAGATAGGAGGATTTTCCTGAAGTTATATGTGGGATCTCCTCTGTTTCTATTATCTTATTTAAATTTTCTACCCTTTCAATCTTCACTGTATGGCTACACTTCTGTTCACTTCCTTGTCATCTCAAATTCACAGGAAGCACACTGAATTCTCACCTGTGGTTGCAGAGCCTGAGGACAGTCAAGCAATTTGCAGGTTTGACAGAGAAAACCTAGAGTAAATGTTTCTATTCATTTCAGCGAGTTTTGATCTGTTTGATAATGAGCTGTATGTTAGTAGGTAAGAACGTACTATGAATGTGCAGCTTGCAAGTATATTTTACAGTTCCTGAGGCACTGGTGTGTCTGTCAATTAGAGTTTAGGCCAAATGAGGTAGGCAGACTTCTAAGGACAGGCTGAGGCACAAGCAAATTCATTTAGGTATTTGGTGGTTTTGGCATTCAAAGAAAAGCGTACAATGTATACAGATTATGAAGAGGTTTCATGTTTTCTATACAGCCATTGAGTTGTGCTTGCTGGAGATAGAGGCAACCAACTGATTTAGGTGAACTTAATCAAGGTGCATCATAAAATTCTGAAATTTTGAACAAGGCAAGTGTTACATTACCAATACATACTTAGCAAGGCACACTGTTAAGAAGAGTAAGTGGACAAATTGGAAAGAAACCTGGAGCTCAGTTCTGTGGAAAATGAAGAGAATGGCAAGGATGCCTAGGTATAACAGCACAGAATAAAGACCTGTTTAAAATAGTAACAAATCTTGGGAGTGCTGCGTGTAAGAGGAGGAATCCTATGCATAGTTGTAGATATCGAAGAACATTGACTCTCTCTTTAGATTTTGCAAAAGATTTCCATTTCATTAGAGGAGGCATTTGTATCTTCAGATGTCTCCCCATTCCCTGATGAATCCTGGGTGTTTTCCAGTCTCCCTTTGGCAGTAGAGAGTGGTTTTCTGAGTCTGTTCCTGGCATAGGTGTTGATATCCATAAAGATGTGGTTAGGAAACAGCAGTTGTTCTGATCTAAAGCAACCCAGCAACCTCTGCTTTTCTGATGGGGAAAGAAAGGGAAATGTAAATTTTTTCGTCAATTTTCAGTATGTTTGCTGAAAATAGTATTTCAGTAACTTGCAGGTTTAGGCCAGATTCAGTGTGGTTTTTGGTTGTTATTAAGAGGACCAATGCTTGATACTGTAAGACAAGGAGCAATTTGCTGTTCCAGCTGCAATTCTTTGCTCAGGATTATGACGTTGAATTGTATTTCCTGACAGTATGGGAATACACTTTTGCCATTCCTCTTCTGACACACTTACAGGAACAGGAGGAAAAGCACAGAGATTTTTGATTTCAAAGTTCAGATTTAATTTGTGCTCTGGAACACTCTTCACTTTGGGAAATTTGCATGGCAATGTTTTGGAGTAAGAGTCAGTTGAACACTGAGTTCAAAAGAGGCACAGCAACTCTCTGCAGTTAAGAGCACCATTTGAAATGTAATTGGGGAAATCTATTTTGAGGACACTTAGTTCTTCTCTTCCTTAGAAGAAAGGTTGCCTATATGCAGGAGAAATTCTGTATTGCTTTTATGGCAATCCACACAGGGAAAAACACAGCATAGAAAACCTAGACACTGAACCAGTTTGCTTTCTTTGTGCTAATTCTTCAGCTATCTCCCGTCACTGAGGTAGTGTTGGAGCACTGTTAACCTTAAGCTTGCCTGGGAGGTGAGGATTACTCACAGAAACTGAACTTGAATCTTCCAGGAAATGTGGTGTGGATACCTATGTCCCTGAGCTGGGAGTTTTTCAGAGTAGTTATTGCCAGTGACTCAAAACATTCAAAAGCTGTCTTGGTCATTCTGATTTTTGCGATAAAGCAGATCTTGGAGTGTTTGGTGCCCTTTTTTGGTGGATGAAACACCAAGTCTTTAGTATACCTTTTCCCTACAAGATTATCACTTAAAATATCCTGGAAAAATTACTCTGTAGATATATTATATTGTATTATGTTGCCTGCCATATTCCTCCCTATATTTTTGTTGTTGTGTTTTGCTTGTTTTATACTTTTCCATATCATGTGTTGGGCAGTTCTGCACTTCAGTCGTTTCAAAGGGGTTGCAGGTGCAAATCACATGCAAAATGTGATTATTATTACATTACATATTTATGTGATTATTATTACAGCCTCTTGACTGAGGCTTTAATGGACACCCTGTCTCCTGACCAGTTTTTTATATCATGATCTTCATCTTTTTTAAGCTAGTTTCTTCTCAGAAAACTCCTGATAGCATAACTTTACCCAGCAGCAGGCTTTGCTCTCCAATGTCCTTCTGTCATGAAACCTTGTTCAGTGTGCTCCCTGGCTGTCCACCTAGTTACCTAAAACTGTGGTCTACAAAGGAAAACCAGAAGAATAAGTACAAAACTACATGTTTCTGGTCAGAGCAGCTGTTAGTGCTAGCTGCTGTTGTTTCAGACAATCCTCTTATTGTCAGGAGAAGGACTGGAAGATAAAAAATCTTCGATCTTCCCTGGACCACATGAAAAGAAGAACCTTTTGCAAGTGCAGCTGTCTTCTGGTGTCCTGTCACCTTGAGGAGTAAGACATAACCAAACCAAAACAAAGTGCCCTTTCTACCCTTCTTGACTGGGCAATATTTTGACTTGGCTTGTTGATAAGGATAAATTGGAAAACCTATTCTTCTGTGTGACCAGCCACATACTCAGCCTGACTTGCAGGAATGCCTTTCTGCAGCTCTGGTGTTGACACTACTAAGTGCTCTCCATCCAAGAAGCAACAGTAATTTCATAGCACTGTTGGTTCCTGTCCTGTTCCTGATAAACACCAAAGGAAAGGCTTTTTCAAATTGCATTAACTGTAATAATTAGGTTAGATACCAAATGTTTTGAAGCTATTTAGATCAAAAGTTGAAGATCTACCACCTGAATATTAATGCAGTGGTGTTTGTGCACTCATATGTCCCATTTCATTACTTCCTCTGGTATCTTCAGCTACGATCACTCCTAGCAACACACCTGAGCAACTAGGTTTCTGTGAAATACTGTCTTTGCTTACAAATTGTTAATGTCAAAAATTTCATGTTAAGGACAACTACATGGCATATGGCAGTAGGCCTTGCACAAATTGTGCATATGAAGCTCTGCATGGTTCAGAAATCAGGTATATGCTTTCATCCATTTCCAGTTAAAAGCCCCTCTGGAATTAAGCTTAAGTGAATAAGACATTTGCATATGTACCTGATATGCAAGCATGCTGCACATAAATCTGAGAACTTTAAAATAACACTGAGAACATCTGTTTTTTATACAAACAAATTTACTAAAATAGATGCGAAGCTGTAATTACAAATTGGTCTCTCTCATCTGTTAAACCGTTGAAATTTACTTTTGCTTAACTGAAAGATATTTTGTTTTCTGAAAGAGCTAAAAATATATTCTGATACGTAAGCCTCCATAGTGTCAGTTTTATCTGCTTTATTAAACTGATTTTGTGGATGTGACAAAATTATATATACTTAATATAGTATTCAACATGACAGTATTCATAATAATTACTAACTACATATACAATAGCTGTACTTCATGAGTTATAAAGAAATGTCTGGCCTGAAGATGGATATGTAAATGAAAGGACTTTCAAAAAGCCTCAAAGCAACATTTCTGTGCTACACAAAATTACATAAGGAATGTCACAGCAGATACACTGCTTCTACCAACTGATTTAACAAAGTTTGGGTAACTGACAGGTATTCCGAACTCCTTGTGAAGTCTTGCTCTGAAGAAAGGTAAGAGACAGTGACTAAAAAGGATACTATAATAGGGACAGATTATTGCAAAGAGTTTCACAGTACACTTGAATTCACAGTAAGGGAAGAGAACATATACAATTGTATTTTTACTATTTATAGTAATTTATATTTTAATATTATAATTATTTTTGTGTAGGCAAATGACAGCATGAGGAAAAATATAGAGATATGTCTCCATAATGAGAGTCATATACCATCTGCTGTGATCTTGCTTGTAGCTTCCTGAAAAAGTATAAATAACCAGTTTAATAGAGGTTGTATTAGACTGCAGAATAGAGGTTCTAACATTATTTCTAAAAAGGACTTCCATAATAAGTCATGCCTCATATGCATAATAAACCCTACATATCAAGGCAGAGTGTCAAACAGAGGAGGAATAACATAATGTTTGCTTGCATTGCACCTTCTTATAATTGCAGTCAGTGAAGGCAGGAAGGACTGATGGTTGAACTGATATGATGTGTTTTGCAGGTACAAAACACATTCTTCTTGTACATTCTTCCCTGAACTGGAAGTATTGCCATGGACTTGGCATACAACTTAATGACTCGCAGGAAAAAATAACAATATCCATCCTAAGACATTGTTGTTGGCTTTTTTAAATTAAAAAATACTTGCCATTTGATGTAGTACAGACACAAGATATTTATTTCTTCAAAATTTGTTTGTGTGGCTTGAAGGTGAATCCTCTGGGAGATGGGTGGTTTAACACATTATGTACAAAGATGACCCCATGGGAAATTGTCTTGGTCTTCTCTTCTATTTGATGACAATATTTTAACAAGGGTTTCGTGAATGCTCTGGGAGACCTTTCTATCACATTGCTGTCAAGAACAAATAAGCAAGTAGGTAAAGCGTTGTGTAAGAAACCTATTGAAGTGCTGCCACTGCCTAGGAGAGAAATGCATCTCAAATGTGCTCTTTCTGAAGCAATATTCAGTAATGCTTTCATACCTGAGATAATCTGTTTAGAATGTGAAGGTGTTTTGAATGAGTAGCTTTACAATTTTGCTAGTTTGATTGTTTTTCTTGGTTTTTTTGTAAAGAGATTTTAAACTAGTTTTTCCTGTTATCACTGTGCTTAATTTGTTGGTAGGGAAACAGAATGGGACTTATTATCAAACTAACCTTATTTATCAGTACCTTGATTCAGAATTATTTTGTCAAAAATATTTTTCGAGATCTGTTTTAGCTGAGTACAAAGCTCCTTTTGCAACACCCATATTCAAGACAAGTTACAGCCAAGAGAGTCTAGCAATGCTGCCATCAGCAGTGAGGAAATGAGGGTATTGTATTTGCTATTATCTCCATTAGAGGAAATGGAGCGAGCACTAATGATAATGTTGCAGATTTACTGTATTACAGTTAATGTCCAGTGCAGCAAAAAGTCAGGGTTGTGTTTGCCTACTTGTTACTGGTGTAAGTTATGCTTCCATCTAAGTAAGCTGTCCTTCTCTCATTTTGGAAACAAGCCACTACAGTATTAATTTGGGGAAATATTTAGAAATAGCAATGAAAGTGATTAATTAGCACTTGTTTTAACTCTCAGGACACCACAAATAAAAGCCAGATGCTGCTATGTTTGAGCCAGTACCTGATTCTTCTTCCAAGACATTGACATTTACAGGGAAGTTGCTATCTAAGAACTGATTGAGGACTTGAGGATTTGACCTCTTCCCAGTTCACCCTGGGGAGATGGGCAATTTTCCTGCACCTTCATTTGTAAGATGGATTGTTGAAAATGTGATGTGAGTAGAGTGCTGACCAAGCCCAAAGGCTAGGTCTATTTGCCTGATTCACTGATCCTTGGGGTCTTATTTGGTGGTGGCCTGGACATCCCCTTCAGAGGGGGAACAGCCTAGCACAGGAACAACACTGGGATTGAGCCTGAGTCTTGGCTTTAGACAGCCACACATCTCACTCCTGTATGTTGCCTTGCAATTAAGAAAGCACCAGTAAAGGAAAAAGACTGCATTTATCTCAGACTTTAAACTGCTAATACTCTTTTTTTTTTTTTTTTTTTTTTTTTTTTTTTTTTTTTTTTTTTATTGCATGTATTGTGCAAACTGTCATGCAAGAACATGGCGTCATGGTATCTGTTCCTGTGGGACAATACTGTACAGTCTGGATCTCCAAAATATACATAGGAACCCTGGTAGGGCTCTGAAGACTTTTGAGCTGGAGAAGCTCCTAAAGCTTCCTAAGAGCCTCACATACTGTGTAGAAACAGTAAACTAGCAATTGGATGCTACAGAAAGGGTCAAGAGGAATTCGTGAAGACTGAGGAGGTCTAGCCTCAGAAATTGCTCTAGAGGAAATACCAAAGTGGAAAATCATGAATGGATAGAGGAGAAATGCTGACTGGCACTTCAGGACTGTCGCCAGTAACTACTGCCCTTCATGCAGACTGTGTAGCCTTGATGAAGTGATAGCTGTGAGGACAGATATCACATTATTTCTCTGAGGACTTAAAGGTGTCTACTTAAATGTTATATGAAATTCCCCCAAACCTTTCAAGGTTTGAGAAAACATATAGAGGTTTAATAACTTTTACAGTGTGCCACGTAGTGAGAAGGACCTGAATATCATCATCATGGCCAGTCTTCGCGAACGAAGATTTGGGAAAGGTCATTACCCTTCGAGCCTGCGCAGTGGATTTTTTAGGTGAGACCCAGTGTGCGCTGAACTGAGCCCACCCTTTAATCCTGAGGTTCAACTGCTGGGGCCGAGCGAGCTCGGACGGTGGCAGCGAGGTCCTCAGGACGTAGGTTTGTTTAGAGTGACCTTCTCTTAGATGGATGGCCTTACAGGGCTGAACGAGCTCCATCTGCCGGGGGAGTTCCCTGACCGGGAATCGAACCCGGGCCACGGCGGTGAGAGCGCCACATCCGAACCACTAGACCACCAGGGGGCCGAGGACCTGAATAAATCTGTGTACAAGAAACCTCCCCCCCTCCGCCCCCTGTGCAGACACCAGGCAGAGGACTGGAGCAGTTCTGGTCCCTGCAGTATGTTACCAGGCAGAAAATTTCTTACCCGAGGAACTGGCACAAAATAGAAGCAAATTTGCAGAAGTCACTGTTTTATCATCAAAAAGATTAGCTGAAGCCTAAGGAGACCTCTTTATTCAGCTCTCCCTGTCCACAGGGCTGTTTCTTTTTCTGTCTCCTAAACCTGCCATGCCTGTAGGCCTAGGCTAGGTTAGGCTTGTCTCTCTGTATCTTGCTGTTCTTGACTCAGTAATGATGGTAAGGAATAAAGAGACATTGATTGTTCAGAGTAAATTATAAGGCAACCTATGCCAAAAAAAATTGCTCAGAAGTACTATCACAGCCTTATGCAATTTTTCATCTCCAATTTCATAGTAACATACGGAGTAGATAGTAGGCTCTCAGTAAAATGGCCACTTGCAAAATTGCATTTTTTCATTAGGTAGTAGGGAAAATTACTAGAATCCCCATGCCTGAAGAAATGCTGAGAGAATTTATTCCATCTTCGAGGGAAATTCCTGGCATACCAAGGAGGTGGCATGAACTAAGATTGATTGACATTGATCACACTTAAACAAGCTAAGTAATTTTTCATTCGTTGTTTCAGTTCAGTGGTTCCATTTCTGTGGTCCTGATAGGATGAGTGAATCAAGATTCCTTACTTAATCCCTCAGGATCCCTTACTGATCCTCTGAATTGTCAGCAGCTGTGGATATTTTGGAACCTGTAATGAATCTGGTTTTCTCCTTTTTAATTTACTCTTTCCTGATGCTTTTTATGCCTCTGAGTGACTGTTTTACATGATGTTGTCATACTAGTTTGCTGGCATGTGCAGGTTGCTTTCTGAAGCCTTTCACCTCCATTCTTATTGTTTCTCAATAACTATTAACAAACCCAGGGAGTGTCTTGACTTTAAATTGTGCACACTCTTCTTTTCAGTTCTGCTTTTCACAGACTTGTGTCTGAAGAGGCGAATATTGAAGCTGATGTTTTCAGGAATCAACGCCGCTCCACACCTATCACTTCATTAGATTTGAGTGCATGATGGTGCATTTTACTTCATGAGCTAGAAATAATGAGATTAGATATATGTAAGCATCAGGGTGTCTCCTTGGCTCAGATGGTGGGTGATCAGGGTTTTTTGCAGGAGAATTGACCTTCCAGATTTGTCAGATGGTATCTGAATGTAGGGCAGAGTTAATGGTTGTTCTATTTCTGGGCATTGATAAATTTTATTGTTTGATGAACAGTACTGGTTGTGAGGACTTTGGTGTATTTTCTGATGTAAGTCCTTGTAAAATAGTAATGATGGGCAGCAGCTGGGTTGTAAACAGTGTATTTCACTATTGAAATGTGCTTTTCCAGATACCCTGATCAGCTGAGTCCATCTGATAAGCTGCAATAGCAGAAATTCAGTATGCTTTAAGTCAAAGAGCAAACATACACATCTTTTACTTCTTTGGCTTTAAAATTACTTTGTTTTACCATTGTGGTTTCCTGTCTATAAAATACTATCATACTTTGTAACTACTGTCATACTTTATGGTAATAAAATATGATAATTCTGAATTTTATTTGTGCAAAATTTAGCAACTATAGAGCTAGTGTCAGACAAAATACCCTTAACAAATAAGAGGTTATCTCATTAATTTGAAGGATTTATCTAATTTTCTGTGCAAGCATAACTTCTTGCAGTAATTTTAAATGTGTGATTGTCTAGAAGGGCAAACCAGTTAAAAAAAAATCCACAAATTAAAAACTTCAATCTCTAGTAAGCTTTGAATTCTCTAATCATATAAGGTGAAGAAAAATCTGGTAACATGGAGAAACTAGCTCAAAGGTAAAATCTGATATATTTTGCCTTTAAATATCTGTGTGGTCACTGAAACTTGCAGCAAGGATAAGCTCCAGTGTGTCATTTTTGAATATAAAATAACCATTTCCAGCCCCTAATGTTTTTGCAATTGTTTCAATGTAAGCTGTCCATGCAGCTGTCCTGTGCTGGGTTGTCACAAGTGTTATCAGTGGAGGTGTTCAAACTGCCAGTTTCCTAAGCTAAATTTCAAAGCAGGGGTTTGCAAAGGATGCCCTGTCTAGACAGATACAGACCTGCTTCCATTTCAGACTTGCTGCCTTATCTCCATATTCGCTAATGATGTGGAGGAAGGAGCAGACTGAAGCAGTTTATGTGTCTGAGCAGATCTTTGAGTGCGTGCTTCAGGAACATGTGAAAGATCTTTATAGTTTTGTTTTAGTGATATGAAGAAATGTTCAAACAACATAGTAAGAGTACTTTCCAAGCTATCAGATAAAGTATGCAGAAGAATAATGTAGGTGGACTAACACCACTGCAAGAGCACTTGTTGAGAAATAGGTACTTAAATAGCCAGTAAATCATGTCTCTTTTGCAGATGTTTTAAGATATGTTGCAGGTAACTCAGTAATCCAAATTAAGGACCACATGTTGGAGCTGGTTGATGGTGCACCTGTCAGGCAGGACAGTGCTCTAACCATGTTCTGTGGCTCACATCACACGTCAGGCTTTGGAGGTGGCAGCAGTGTGGCATCGGCAGGGTGGCCTCTGCTCCTGTATCCCCAACAACACACAGATGTGTAAGACAAACCCCCTGGGCTGCACAGCTCCCTGTGCTCCAGCCTGCTGCCAGCTTCCCCACAAAACAAATGCCAGAGCCAGCTGGATTTAAATAGGTTTAGATCTGTAACTCAGATAACTCCAGCTTCACCAGAAGGCCTTTAATATACGAAAGCAAAGATTCATGAAATGCTGTCACCCTTCAGGTTTGATGTACTTGATATGGTGACACACAGAATGGGCATATGGCTCTTTGAAAGTAAATTATTCATCCTTTACTATATTACCTTTTACTTACTGTTCTTCCTGCTCTTTATTTTTCATGACCTCTTCTTTTTATTGTTTCTTAGAATTGTTTTTTTCCAGAGGAAATACAGACCAATGTATCTAAACAATGAAAAATCATGGCCCAGTTCATAGCTGTCAGCCAGTTCATCACTGGCTTCCTTGATTCTGTTTCTTGTTCTCCTACTGTAGCAAGATGTTGTTTTGTTAGCATTGCAGCACTCACAGGGAGTGTTTGTATTTTGTCAGTATTCTGAGCTCCAAATTGCACATGGGGAAGGAGGTTATCTTCCAGGACAGGGAGACAGAATCCTTCAGCGCTGTTCTTGGGCATATCAGAGACCATGTGGACCTTCTCTCTCATTCCTCCTGTAATCCTGTTGAGTGACAGCTGCATTCGTGCTTTTGGATTGATCAATAAATACAAAAAAAAAAATGAAGGATGAGAGACCATAAATACTCTCCAGTTCTTAAATGTCTGGTCCCTTCCTCACAGAGGAAGAGACCAGAATAGAACTGCAAAGAAATGTGTCTGCTCTGTTGGGAGATCAAGGATCTGGTTCTGAGTCCCTCTCTGGGTGCAGTGTTTTCTTCTGAAACAAAACTGAATGTAGCTTTATACCTATTGTCCTCCCCTTCCAATGCAGGCGTAGGTCCCTTGAGTTATTTAAATTTGTGCTATCTCAAAGGAGATCTGAAAATAAGCTGTAGCACCTAGCATACTGTAGTTTCTTCAGCTACTAGCAATGTTGATTTCCTCTGAGTTTTATATCTAAATGTTTAAAATTTATTTGAAACATGAAAGAGTGAAATATTCAAGCAAGATTTGTGCTTTTGAGAAGCTCTTAAGTTGCCACGGTCTGAGGGGGGATGGGGCCGTGACACAGCACGGACGGGTCCAGAGACAAGGTAGAGGTGCAAGTGGAATACTTTATTGAGGTGTCCAGAGGTTTTATGGGTTTCAGGCGGGGAAAGGGCTAGAATATGGGATGGAGCATGAGACAAACGGGGGAACAAATCGGGGTAGGGACACAGGCAAAGTGGGAGGAACGTGGGAGGAGCCGGGGAAGGAAAGGGCGAATGGCAGCTGTCTCCTCTCTACAGCTTCTTCAGCCGATCAGAGAGGGAGCGGGGAAGCAGGGAAGCAGGCATGCCTGGGAGATACCAATCCTGGGGAAACATACAATGTGTATATTTATAAACACATAAGAACTGTAAAGTCCCTATCATAAAGTCCTTTCAATCGCTGTACATCTTTTTCCACTCCTGAAATCGTTCCCATCCTGAATCTTGCTCCTTCACATTAAGTTACTTTTCCTTCTGTGATGTTTGGCAGTGCAGGCAATTGTACATAACATTTCATAATAATTAGATTCAGGGACTGCTGTTTCTGTAATGGCACAGACTGATGGTCAGAATGAACAGCTTATTTTCCTTGTGTGGTTTCACTAAATAATTATTTACTAATGTAAAGTGACCAGAGAATGGCAAAGAACATGTGATGAGATAGCTCAGAAAATCTGTTTTTCTTCATACCTATCCCAGGAAAATATAATTTACATAATTTTCAACTTATGGGGAAGGTAACATTTCTCAAAATGAAAGATGTATGCCTTTCTTTACTGATGTGCATGGGTTTTTGTTCAGTGTCAGGAGGTTCTATCCCTAGTTGACTTCTAGCCCTGGTAATGTTTGGTTTGAATTGAGAGCTGGTATCCCTGTTGCTGTGGATGGGAGAGAAGCTCCAGGAAGTCAAGTGTTACAAGCACTGAAACTCCTGTCTCTACTCTTGGTTATTATTCAGCCACAAGAAAAGGCTCTGGTTTTTCTACCGTAGAATCATGGAATGGCTTGCGTTGGAAGGGACTGTGAAGACCATCTAATTCCAACCCCCATCCTCAATACTGAGGATCATTTGGGTGTCAAGTGCAAATCACAGCAGCTTTAAAGAAACTGTTTCTTTAAAAGAAGATAGTAAATATTATAGATATGGAATGTACATCACTCTACAAAAAGGCTGCGCACTCCTGGCACCTTGTTGCCAAAAGTGGAATGTCAGCAAGCAGCTGCCCTGCAGCAGCATCTCACAGCTCTCTTTTGGATCTCTCTCTGGTGTGGATTTGCCCCCTCCAGAAAGAGGGTCCATGGCTGCTGGGGCAGTGATGGTTGCTTGGAGCCTCAGTTGTGCCCTGTTGGCTGGTAGAAAAGGAGAAGAGAAATTTTTGGATTTTCATCTTCCCAGCTTTAAAATGAAATAGTATAGTAAAAAACTCTGCAAGGCTGATAATGACCTCTAAATTCTTAGTGGATATAACTCTCATTTTGGTCTTGCATGATAGAATTAAGGGTATTTGTCAACCACAGTCTGTGTGTGCTTCTGCCTTCTCTCCATGTAATGATTGTAAGGAGAGGAAGTATTTTAAATGGCCCTGCAATAGAGAGCAGTACAGTAAGACTGAACATCAGTTTGAATTCTTATGTATTTCTGCCTTCAACCACCATTTTTTTACCTAAGATTGGCCTTGAGAAGATGGTGTTTTTAAAGTAAAGAAAATGGTGCTTTCAGATGTGGCTGGAAAAAGATAAAAAATGACCTGCAGCCATTTACCCTCCCCCCCCCCCCCAAAAAAAAAAAAAAATAGGTCTCTTGATTGCTACAATAAAAACCTCTTTTTAGTGTTCGTTTTTTTAGTATTTTGGTTTTGGCACTTCTCTTGAAAAGAAGTAGCTCGTCTTGATAAAAGGATTGAGATGTCACAGATTCACATATTCTAATGTTCACTATAGAGAAGTATATTCAGTCTTTAAGGTATAACATTTATAGCCTCAGGTGTCATATACTGATAAGCTTTGGTTGAAGCAAGTAGGACTGTCTCGAAGACCAAAGCCCTTCAGGCTACAGATTGCAGATCCTGTCCTGAATTTTAGAACACTTTCGTTTTGGCAAGTATTTTCCTAATAAAATACACATTTTCATAGGCATTTCATTAATTCATTGTGGCATACTTAGTTCACAGTCAGTAATCATACCTCCGGAACCAATCCTCAGTTTCATCCAGGGTTACGCAAAGGGAAGGAAGATGCTCTGGATAGGGAACTACAAATCTATATGCTATTCCACCAGCCACTGAAAGCAAATAAAGCCTCATCTGAAGTAATTTTACATCTCTCTTTCAGGGTTTTTTAAAAGAGGCATTCCAGCAGAAAGCAGCTAAAATGTAATATTTTCCTGGCAGACGCAGTTATTACACAACCTCTCCCTTTGCTTTTATAACTCTGCCTACATAAGCCACGTGGTAGGCAGCCAGCTGCCTGGTGTCTCCTTCCAAAATAGTCACAGCTTACCAAACTGGGCCTTAAAATACCGGTGAAGGATGTTGTCCCTCAGCTGTAGTAGGGGGTGTTGTGCCACATGAAGTACAAAGCTACAGCTCCACGTGGAAATGATCCCAGTGTGATGCACACTCCTAATTTTGCACTAAAGTGTAACAAATTAAATGTACTTGCTTTCTTCTAAAGGAAATATGTCTGTTTAAGTTCAATTCGTGTACCATGTGCTGACGTATTTATATGCATACAGTAATCCATGTAACGTGATAGTCTGTAACTTAAGACTTCCTGCTCTCAGTAGGCTCTTTAGTAATTTTTTTGTGTGGAAAATAATCAGCTTTGGTCCCCAGTTCATATGTTACAATTCTATGATAAACACTTCCAAAACCTGGGATAAGTTAGCTTAAGCACAGTGGCAGTCACGATAATTAAGCTTGTCAAAGAGGTAACAACAGTAAATTCATTTTAATAGCGGAAAATGTAGCCATTTTCATCAGTTTTCATAATATTTTTGAGCTATTCCTGCTAAATCTTATTTTTGAGGCAGTGTCTTTTTCCTTTTGTGGGAACCACATTGGTTTATATGAAACTGTTGAGACTTTGTTTAATAATATTTGTCCAAATACAGTTGACTCTCGTCTCTGCAAGTTCATAAAAGCTGAATGATGACTGCAACTGTCTACCAGCTAAAGCTGGTTTTGTTCACTGATTTAGCAGAGTTAAAAAATGCTTGCCTATTCTGAAACACAGGCACGTGTTACATAAAAGTACAGATTTTACTGTGATTCAATCCCCCATTCATGGGGATCATCAATGCTGCACTGGAATCAGTGGAGCAAACACAGCCATTAAGTTTGGCCTTCTTTGGTAAAAGAATTCCTGAGTTCATAGGGGTGTTTGCTTTTGGATCCTTGGAAGGATGCTCAAATCTAAAATCCTGTTGGAAACTTGTCTCTCATCTCAGAGATCAGTTACAGCTGTGGGCTGTCATTCCTCCTTCCATCTTATCTGTTCTAGATGTTTGCCTGTTGTTTTGACAAACAGCAGGTTTTTTCCCTCCAAGCATACAGCTGTTGTTAAGCTAAATAAGCCCATATATTTAATCTCTGCTCATAAAAACAGGGACTTCAAGGTTAACAGATTTGTTACTGGGAGATCTGAACCTGATTTCAACTTTTCTGGGATAACTCCAGTCCCAGACACCATTTCAGGCACCCATGTTCAAGGTGAATAACTCTCCTAATCAATCACACAGACCTTACCTTTACACTTATCTCCTTATAAATATAAAATATTGCATCTCTGTCCTAGTTAGGACAACTGAGACCAGTTCATCAGGGTATGGGTGTAACCCAAAACTGTGTATTCTATAGCCTTCCATGCCATTTCCCAGAAACTGTTATCAATGAACCATTTACACCCTCTGCCCATAGAGCCTGACTCCTCAGGCTATAAACTAGGTGTTAAGAGGCCTGTGAGATAGGAGGATGCTCCTGTCCTCACACCCTTTGTGGAACTCCCCGCCCTGAGGGAAGTGCTGAGCATTCCTGCCTGAACTGCAGGATATATAATCTTGGAGTCTTGGAACATTTTTAACCACTCTGTGGGATCCAGAGAAGGACTGCGGCTCATCGCTCTCAAACAGACTTGGATCACCACCCTATACTGGACTCCAATCACCACTTTGACCAGACTGCAACAGCGCTCCCCCCAGCATCTCACTGCAATCACCACTTTTGACTAGACTGCAACAGCTCTCCCACCAGCAGGTTCTTCCCCTCTCCCTTTACTTTGGACTCAAGCGGGGCCCAAGGAACACCACGTTGTTCATGCCCCAGGGTACTGGGTTATACATTTGGGTTTTGTGGGTTAAGACCAATTGTTTGTTTGTATGATTGTACTTACTGTATTATTTTAGTAAATTGTTATTCTGACTTATAATCTCTCCTTTGAGTTGAGTTCATTTCCCCTGCTGGTTAACTCTTAAACCAGCACAATCTCATTTATTATTTTTCCTTGACAAAGTGAGAATTCTCATGTTTTCCAAAAACTCCTGCTTGGTTTTCAGTCAAGAAAAGACTTACTGTATAAGTTAAATGTTATAGCATATGGTAGGACCATCAGCCTGTTTTGGCATCTAGTCTAAACAAGAATCTTGTGCAGCAGCACCTCTCTCCATGAGAATACTTTCCCTGTTATATCCGAGGCTGTAATTTGTCTGTTGCAAAAATGGCATCACAATAGGAGTTCATCTTGTACATCTGGGACATCTTGTGGTGTATAAATACACTTAAGTGTCTCTCCTCCTCTTGCATTTCCAGCTGATAACCCCTCATCTGTGAGCTCAACAACTTTATACAGATGTCCAGTAACAGGAATTATTACTATCCTTGAGAAATATCCTTGATATTTTACAGACTTCAGTGGACCTGCCAAGACTGAGTGGGACCTGAGCAGAAGGACGTGGAAAGGCTGAAACAAAGAGTCAGTGTGATAGCAGAGAAAAGGGACAGGCCCCCAAATGAGCAAGAAGATACTGGTGGTTTAACTGTTTAGCCCTGTGAAATGAAGAAAAGAAGGGAAAAAAAGGTACCTTGAAACAAGGTTGCTTTTTTTTAAAAAAAAAGACCAGCAAGAGAAGCAAAGGTGTTTATAAGCAATTTATTAGCAGAATTATGAGAGCTAAGTTGAAGAATGTTAATTATCCAAACTCAAAAACATAAGCAAAAGTATGTACATAAACTGGATACTTCATCATAGACAAACCGTGTAGAAGCTCAGCCTTGTAGTCTGCAGTGCTATCTTTGGTGTTTGACAAAAGCCTAAGTGAAACATATGTTTGCCCATTTTATCTGGGCCTCACAGACTGAAACATGTAATTTTCAGCAGTACCTTTCCTTTTTATCACTTCCTCAGAGCTCCAAGATCTCTCTACACTGCATTCCCTCTTGAACTAAGCAGACCATTAAATCATTCCCCTTTGACGTTGTTGTTAGCAGCTTGAGTTGTTCTTACCTGACAAAAGATGTTCTTCATCAGAACTTCTTCCAGTGCAGCACTGAGCAGACAGAAAAGTTATTTTCTCTTACTTGTTTGCAATGTTTTGTATACTGGAGCTTTGGCTGAGCAGACATCATCTTCTCAGTGTGATGCTCATCCTTGCAAGCACTGAATTGAGATTAATACTTAAGGATGCAGTTGTCATTTCCAGTTATTAGTGGAACAAAGTCCTCCTTGATCATCCTTTTGGCCTTCCTACTTCCAACCTGAGTATCCTCCTTCAGTCAACTGCTCAAGTGCTTGCAGCCTGTTCTTAGCTGAGAAACAGGATTTGATGCATGGGGTGAGATTCCCTATGTATTAAATCCTCTTCTGCAGTACAATCCACAGAGGCCACTAGAAATTGCAACTAAAAACGATTCAAAAGGCTATATGTGCTATGTTGACCCTGGCTGGATGCCGGATTCTGCCCACCCAAGCCACTCTATCCATTCCCTCCTCAGATGAACAGGGGAGAAAAAAATAAAACAAAATGCTCATAGGTTGAGATAAGGGCAGGGAGAGATCACTCTGCAACTGCCATCAAAGGCGTAACACACTCGACTTGGGGAAATTAGTTTAATTTATTACCAATTAAATCACAAAGGGATAATAAGAAAATTAAAACTGAATCTTAAAATCCTCTCTGTAGGATCACAAAGCCAAACAACACATATTTGTTATCTCTCTACTGCAGTTGCTCCTAGGAGTCATACCATGTAGTCTTTTTTATAGCTGTACTGAGCATCACCTTAGAAACAGGAGGCTGGAGGCTGCAGAGGGAAGGTTTCCCTGCATGAGGGATCTGGACAATTGCAGGAAGAGATGTATCATCTTTGTCTTCTGCACCCCTGACGGGCAGGCAAAAAAAAAAAAAAAAGAAGATCGAGTAGAATGGCTGTATGAGCAACATGGTTAATGTATGTTAGTTCTTCACTTGATTCAGATACTCTGCAAGTGGGAGGCTCTTCTGGATGGATTTAAGAGACTATAGCTAAGCTCTTCTAGCTGCTCTGATGCTGTGGCCTACTTACAGTTTAAGAGGAGAATTTCATGCCACTGCAGGCAGACAGCTCTGCAAAAAGCCTGCTTGTTTGGAATTTGTGTGGGAAGGTGTGTGTGTTATCGTCTCCTACATATGTCAGATTGTACAGACATTACTGTACATGATTTGATGTCATCACACCTGGTATAGTGTTGTCATCCTTAATGCTGCTTTACTCTTCTAAAAGTTAGAACATTCAAAAGATAAAAATGCTTCCAATTATAAAAGAATATTAATTGTGGAGAATGCAGTTAAAACTTTATATAACCTAATTGCTTAATTTAGAACTTCCCTTCTGACCTACCTCATAATTTTGAATAAAGTAGATCAGCAAAGAAAATAATCAGATTTGGATTTATTCATCTGTGCCGATACACTTCTTCATTCTTTTTTATAATACACAGATTTATTATCTGAAATCATAAATCAGTTGTGTTAATGCATACTTACACAAAGCACAAAGGCAAATATTCTTTGTTCCAGTAAAACAGTATTCTGTTGAATGAATTTAGCTAAGCTAATTGTGAATTTATGAAAAAGTTTGGAAGTCAGTTTATGACGTAGCAAACGTAATGGTGTACTCCAGTTTCCCAGAGCAACCAGTAAAAGCAAGACAAGAATTGGCTTTCTGCAAGATGTTTGGAGAAGCTTTCACTGTATGGAGCCTTTCTAAGACTCCACTTTGTTGTTATCCAGTTACAGAAATCCAAAACTTGCTGAAATGCATCAGAAAAATAAGTCAATGTTGGTTTTGTCTTCTGCAGCGATAAAATGGTCCCAAAGCCAGTGTGACTGCAGGAAAGGAATGGTGGCAAAGGGAGGATGATGCTGTGCATACAACTTGATTTCACGCTTTCATTACTGAACTTTGTTGATGCCTATGGAGCTGGATTCAGACATTACCACTGATGGCATCTTTTATTTGTTTTTGGGGGTTTTTTATGCTCCTTAGGCAAGAATTATCAGATACATCTCTGCAACACTTCTTAAAACTATCCTTGCATTTTCAAAATTATTTCAATTCTTGATTTCTGTCCTGTGAAGAAAAATTTAACCCTAAATAATGTTTTTATCATGTAAGCAACCAACACAGATAAGTACACTTTTCCGTTATCAGCACAAATAAAGCTATCCAACATCCAAAGCTGAAGCATACATGATTTAAGATCCTGTTCTGCATTCCAAGTTGTGTGTTGCCTGAGAGATAAATCAAAGCACAGAAACAGGCTGCTCATGGCAGCCATATTACTGTGGCTGTATGTATTTTACATACATATTTTATTGTACATATCTTAAATAAAGTCTAAAGAAGTTAAAGCAGTGGAATTTTACATGGATTTCAGTGGGGACGGCACCATTTCAAAACCATTCCTCTTTGACTTGTCATTCAGGCATCTATACAGCTCATGTGCCAAAACAGTTTTAAAAACATGTAGAGAAACTGCATCATTTGCTCTGTAACTTTTGTGCAATTATTGGATGTATGAAATACAAATCAGCTGATACATGCACAAGATATAGGATATGTAATAGGATATACATGCTCACTAACTATGAAATTTTATGGATTTCTTGATTGCCTCAAGCTGCTGTGTCTTGTTTTCCAAAGTCTGCATCCATGTGGAATGTATGATTCCAGGTACATTTTTGATGATGCATTTTGAATGTTTCTCTGTACTCTGTAAGAATGATGATTTTTAGACACAAATTAACTGCTTCCAAATCTTTAGCAATTAACCACATCTTATTCAAACCATATATAGCTGTAATCAAACCAAATTGCTGTGCAGTAGCTTTCATTATGCAACAACACTGTTTTGTCCAGGCTTTTGTAAGGGCTATAGAGAGAGCTTAATTACAAGTCTAGACATTCCTGAAAAGGTCAGGTTGCTCATTCCTGAGTTGGAATAACAAGAGGAGTTTGAAAGCTGAAATCAGGAAAGTCAAGGCAGAAAATAAGAATGCATCTAGCATGAGATAAGAAGGATAGCAAACCCACCCATTCTCATAAGAAGAAATGCAGGTGAAAGAGACCTGTGGAAAGATGTCTGAGAGAAGGCAGCAGTGTTTTTGTCTTTTTTTTTTCTGCTACTTTTCAGTAAAAGTTCAGCTTTAACCAGAAGCCTAGCACAATGAATAGCAGTGACTGAGCTACAAAATGGGAGCCTAAAATTAGAAAAAACTAAGTCAGAGAGTATTGAAATAATTTAGACATTTTTAAAATTGTTTGCAGCTGGTGACTCTCATGGAACAATATTTAGAGAGCAAGTTTTAAAGGTTAAAATAATTTAAGAGGTAACACTTCTGATGGAGGCTGGGCAGAGAAACAGATATATGTAACAATCAGTTCAGGAGGAAGAAGGGAGGAATTAACTGCCTGGAAATATCTGAAGTAAATAATGAAGGAAAAGAATATGAGACAGCTGGGAGATAACAATATATGGAGGTCACCAGCAAGGCAGGTTTTTGTCCGGATCAAATCATGCCAAATTAGTCTGATTTTTTCTCAAGCAGGGTAAGAGATATTGTTAGTAAGGGAAGAAGAGAAGGTATCATATCTACTTGACATGAGTAAAGCTTTTGGTACTTGTCTCATCTGACAGTCTCACAATGATTTAGAGAAATGTGATCAAGATGATGTGATTTTAAGCTGGATGAAGACTGGTTGTCTGTACTGAGAGAATGTTTATCAGTGTGTCTTAAGATCAAGAGAGAAGTTCAGGAAATATCTTCTCTGGTCTGCTTTTTTAGTCTCTTTTTGACAACCTCAGATGATGGAATAGAAGGTACACTTATAGAAAATTTTAGACACCATAAAATTGGGGAAAGCTGGAGAGTAAGATTAGAAATAAAATAACTTCAGTAAAATTCAGTGTCCTTTTTGCACTGTCAAGGACAGAGTGAACAAAAGAGAAAGGACTTGAAAGTTACACTGGATCAAAAGGCAAACAGGAGTGATATGCGTTGCAAAAAAATGGCAAATCGATTTATGAAGGCATTACATATAAAATTTATCAGACCACAACTGAAATGCATTTTGCATTTTCAACACATTAGTGCAAGTTGACACTTGCCTGGAGGAGAGCAACAAGAATGACCAAAGGTCTAGAAAAGGTTGAGCAAACTAAGGTCCTCCAGTCTTCGATAGAAGACTAATTGTGTACGTGGTAACAAGTACTCAAAAGGAAAAAAAGGTGGATAATCTGCTTTCTGCCTCTAAGGCATATAAGTAATAAGGTAATGGGCTTCATCCACTCCTGTCGTGATCCCAGTAAATCACAGGGAAGTACTTCGTAGCAGTCGAGAAAGCCTAGACCTGTAATAAATTGCCAGTGGAAATTGTGGATTCTCTAGTAGCAGAGGTCTGTGAGCATAAATTGAACAAACAACTACTGTAGATGTAATTGATGCTGCCAAGGAGCATACAGAGGAGTAGATGATACAGGTTCATTTCAGCTCTGCTTTTCTACAGTTCTGTGTAATGGGTGCCATAAATAAAATTAAGGGAAAAGGCTAGAGTTTTAAGCAGTCTCCATTTATTCTTTTGTCATAAAATCTTTCAATTTAGGTACCTAAATTATTAAGGAACAAAACAAAAGAACAAAAGAAACTTACAGCAGTTGGAAAAAAGCTTAGTAAAAAAAAAAAGGGAAAAAAGTCTTTCTGCTGCAGTCATAAGTAGTCATGGCAATTATTCTTTCATGAGTTGCTGCCTTTATTCCAAAGGCCAGCATGAAGGCTGACTTCATTTTAACAAGTAAGTTCTGTAGAAAAGGGCCTGTATGTCAGACTCAGCGTCACCCGGTGTCATGAGGAGTCTGACCTCAAAATTTATCAAGAAGTAAGGAAGACTATGATAGTCAATTTTGCTGTAATACTTTTCTCCCAAATTATCTGAAATGCCTTACTTTTCTTTTATTGACTGGCATTCTTTATTGAAAATCAGAAGTGAAAACAGGACATTTTAGCTACTAAAAGAATATCACGTAATGATCACATTTTAACAAGCATACCATGTTTAACTGTTCTACAGTGCTGTGCATCTATAAACTCTTTATTCAGCCACAGAAATAAAATGTTTTCCATATCTCATCCATATCTTATAGGTGGAGAAAGTGATGTAATTCAGCAACACTTAGATCATAAAGTGAGTCACTACACTGCTCTGGCCTGATACCTGTGTCCAGATCTTCTCATCTAATCATATTAAGAGACATAACATATGACATTAGTCATTAAGAGACATAGCATATAAAAAGTAGAGCAAAGGCTATCTGTTTTATGAGGAGAGTGCACGATGCCCAAAGCTGTACTCCATACTGGGAGAACTTATGCTGCAGAGGCACTGCCTGCAAGGAAACATGATGTTTATTAAAATCAGTATGTGAGAAATTAAGTGAGAGCAACCAAAATATAACATATGTAAACTGAAAAAATTGCTAGACAAAGTGGATCATGCTAATTTAACTAAATGTGTTTCTAAGCCAAGATAGTTTAACTCAGAATACTGTTTACACTTTGACAAGATAGTGTAATTACCAAGTAGCCTTCAATACCAGGAACTACATGGGGAGCATATTGGGACTCATGAAAATTTGCAAAGTCCCAGAGTATCTACTAAGTAAGGAAGCAGTGCTGAAAATGGACACAGTCTCACAAGATCCCTTTCAAAGAGGGTTGTGGAGCAGGGAACACTCTCAGTGAATGACAGGTGGCTCAGGCTGAAGGACAGTGGGTCACTGCATCTGCTGGAAACCTTTAGTACAAGGCTGTCTGGAGATACCTTTTCCAGATACCTTTTTCAGATACGTTTTCCAGAAGTCCAGCCAGCTATGTCTCCCCTCAGAGGGATGGAGATCCACCTTTCTAGCTGGTACTTTTTGTGGTTGAGGAATGGGATATCTGCATCAATAAAAATGCTGGGTTATTTTTGAGTTTTATTTTGTTTGTTTGTTTTTTTTTTTCATTTTGCCCTTTAGTCTGTTAATTCACAACAGAACTGTTCATCCAAATAGCCATCACAACAAAATTTGACATGGTATGGAAGATACAAGATGCCAACAGTAGGTTTTTTAAACCTATGACCTGGCAGCTTGAGGCAGCCCCAGCCACACATATGCCTTGTCCAAGCACAACAGGTATCATTTGTGCCCAAATATGAAGTCAAGAAGGAGAAACAGTGCAGGTGAGAGAGAGGACAGAGCAGCAGAGACTGATTTTAGGGTGTGTAACAACTGTGCCGGGATCTGTGTGGACTGCAGAGACAGTGGGAATACAAGAGAAAGGACTTGAAGGTTACACCAGATCAAAAAGCAAACAGGAGTGGTATTGTGTTACAAAGAAATGGCAAATAGGTTTATGAATACATTATATATAAAGTTTGTCAGGCCACAACTGGAATGCATATCAGAGGAATTAGTGTGGCTGGGCAGGAATTCTGGACTAGGATGCTGGAAAGATAAGGGGAAGTGAACTGCAGAGGTGTGCTGGCAGCTGCAGGCATTGTGAAGAGGGTAAATAAGAGAGAGAGAGCTCAGATTATTGCAGTGACAGTGCCTGAAAGGCATGGGCTAGGTTATTGAGGCAATTCTCATTTGTTGGCACCCCCATCCTGTGAGTTCTCTGCAAATACTGGGCTGGACAGAGAAGGGAAATTTTCCTGGGATATTATGAGTCTGTAATAAAAAAACAGTTCACACTCCAAGTTCAATACAAATCAGTTAAAAAGTCAGTCATGAAGGTAAAGTGTGGTTAGCAGATGTTGTCAGTTATGGTTCTTGCTATGTCTGGGAAGAAGCCCTGTGAGCCAGTCTCACTTTACAACTAAAAGGGAGGAAAAGTTGAACAGATTCTCGCAAAGTTTTTCCCAAATTTACCTCCCACAAAAATGCTTTTCTGGGAAGACACGAAAATTTTGATGTTTTCAGCCTCACACCATAAGATGTTTTTAAGATTATGGGCATGTGTGAAAAAGGACCTGCTAAAAGACTGCAGACTTGGCTGGAAAAATTCTCTGCATGTATTTGGTCAAAGATTTTTTTGTAGGAATGAATGGGAAGTGTCTGCTTTCCACCACCTGATTGTGGAATGTCTGGTCCTTCTCACTCCTACAGAGGCAGCTAAACTGACTTGCAGTGCATGAACACAGATCAGTTTAGATTTCTTTTTTTCTGTCCAGATTTCTTTTTTTCTGTCCACTCCATACTGATGGCTTTTGCTGCACTCCCTTTGTGCCACTATTACCTCTACACGTCAAACACATCACTGCTGTGCTGTCGAAGCATCTTTTTAAAGTTATGCCTTCACTGGCAGATGAAGATATATTTTTATCCACGGAGGACATGGTTGTGTGCAGTCATGCAGATGTGGCTGCATTAAATGATGTAGTAGTGTGCAATCTATCAGTTTCCGTATATTTTTGCCTGGTTTTACCTTGGAAAACTGATTGGCTATGTCATTGTAGAAAACACAGTTGAAACAAGCACTGTGAAGTAAGATAGATGATGAGGGTTTTTGACTGATCTCCAAAAGTCACACCATGGCAAATACTGTGACTTCAGGATTTTAAAGAAAGTCAACAAAAAACATTTATTACATTATGAGAAACACACACGTAAAAAGCCCACACTATCACTATGTCCAAGGACAGAGCAATGTATTCTTCTTTACTGTTATTTAATCACTGAAAATTTATACAAACTGAAATTCCAGTGCGATACACAGTGAAGAGTTCATCTCAGGTACTAACTCAAGTGCACACCATAGCTGTGTTGTCTAGGTGAATATTCAACCATTTGTCATTTGCTGCATAACTATGCACATGTATTGTTTTTTCTTTTAGAGTATAGAAATGCTACTAAAATGTAGTCCATGAGACTTTCAAATAAGATAGTTACCCTACCCTTAAGCATCTCTCCTCTAAGACTTCAAAGGTTTGTGTGGATGTTTTATCAACAAGAAATACAGAATTTGTTACACTAGTTTATCCTTTTTTCCCTCTGTCAATAAATACATATATTTCTATCCATAGCAGTGTAAGTGGCAGCCATATGTTCTAGAAATTTTCCCTTCCGTTAGTGCAAGGAAGGAATTCAGTGGTGAGTGAATTCATGTATACTTCATGCGCTTTGTCAAGACAGACAGATTTTTGAGACTCTGCAGTTGGGTGATTTTAAAACTCTCGAGAAGTCTGTGCAAGGGACCCCAAGTATTTTGTAGTTGGCCCTCGATGTATACTGCATCCTTTCTACTCAAATGTGTTTATTTAATAGATTAATAGTTATGTGACCGTTTTCTTGTCTCTCAGAATGTTATAATGTGAAGAAACTACTTTCCTATGAGCCTGACTTTGGTATCTTAACATCTATTAGATTACTTCCTAGAAGCTATGCTTGCATTTAAAATTCAATAATACTTTCTGAGATGTTTTTGTTCCCAAATGGACATGATGCCATCTTTGCCTTCGCAAATTTTAGTTTCCTATTCAGATTACAGTATGCATCCAAGGATTCTATGCTGAGCAAGTTTGCAGAAAAAAAGCTTCTGAAAATTAGTTAAGTAACCCTGTGTCACACATATATCATATACTAATCTGCTGCTAAAGATTATTAGAAAGATGTCAACTTGTGCTTGACCATAGCATCTTATTCTCACTTAAATGTTTTGGCTTTCTCTTTTTTTTCAGTACCTGCATGCAAATGGGATTGTGCATCGGGACTTGAAGCCAGAAAATCTACTCTATGCAACGCCAGCTCCAGATGCACCACTAAAAATCGGTAAGCAGCATTAAATATATGCTTCCCTAATTCTTTCGTGTCAGTAATATGTGCTAGCTGATGTTTGGAGTACATGCATCTCACAATCCCTTTATTTGAAGCTAATGCTTGTACTCAAGTGAACGGCGCATTACTTCTTCGGCAGCACAACTGTGCATGGTAGTTTCTAAATCAATAAAAAACTAGGTGCTTGCAGAATTTATACCGAAAATCATGCAGAAAATGGCAGAGAATAAAGCAGTATTTATAAAAGTAAACACTATTTCTGATTAGATAAATAATAATACATAAGCAATAGCTGTTTGGGGACAAGTGACCTATTTTTATGCTGATATTTGAGTTAAAACATTTCCTTTCATATTCAGTATAACAAAGTAGATATAATTTTATTTTGGGGTTTTTAAGGCAAAGATGTCATCATCCATACTGAAATTTGAATAAATCAGTTTATTTTCAGTGAAAATTAAGAGTTGTGATGACTTCAGTTTTTATGAGCTTTAAAAAATGAGTCATGCAGGTACAACATGTGATGCCACGATGGCCCTTGTTGTTTGAGTAATAATACAGGGTGGAAACTCTGCAGAAAGGATGATCAATACTTCTTCTGTCATCATCTTCATGCCCCCAGGCTTCTATCAAGATACTGCTGGGATTTTGTCTTGCAGGGTCTGCATACTCTGACCTTTATCCAAGAAATTACTGATGCAAAATTTTTTAACTCGCAATTATTCTGATAATTTTATTGGATTACTCACAGAGTGGAAACTGAATATATACCTAAAATGCATTTCTGGATCTCTGCTTGTATGCCCTTAGGCGTCCCACTGTACTGGCTTTATGTAGTCTCCAGAATAAAATACAAGCTACGTTTCTGTCATGGAAAAGACAGGAATGCTCATTGTGCAGTAAATTTTGCTTCTGGATTGCAGTCTGGGTATATTCTTTAAATCAGTGCTTATCTCTGTATATGACAGTACTGTTCACTTCATGCATAAATGTTCATTTAATTGGTTATACAATGGAAAAAAAAACCCCACGTTATTTTACAAGGAAATAAGAACATTAATATTCCTAATTATCTTAACAGCTGACTTTGGACTTTCTAAGATTGTGGAAGATCAGGTGACCATGAAGACAGTTTGTGGAACTCCAGGGTACTGTGGTATGTTGTTTCATTATTTGCATTTGCTTTTATAATGGTAGAGGCAAATGAAAGAGGACACTGGAGAAGACCATAAGATCATTGTTATCTTGTAGCACAGCTGATAATGCAAATCAGGTGATATATCCATTTACCTTGTATGACATTCTGTGCCAAGCACACATGGGTGCCAGTCATGCTTTAGAGGAGCACCTAATTCCTGTCCACTTAGTTTCATAAAACTATACTTTACATATTAGTGTTTAATGTTCTGGTTGTCTTCTCTTGAGACAGTTATACTACAAATGCTATACACCTGTAGTTAGTATTTAGCCCTTTTTATGCCTGTCTTTGTATATGATAAAAATAGTATATAAGGCTTATTCCCATAGAAGAGCCCTCTGAGTCAGGACAACTTGGTGGGGAGGGTTGAGGATGAATATCTCTGTGGAGAAGAGAAGAAAGGAGCTTTATGCCTCTAGTCATGGACCTGTGATCCTTGGTTTACAACCCAAGTTAACTGCTCATACAGAATTCCTGGTGCCCAGAACATATTCAAGTATTACTTTCCAGAACTAGAGGAAACCCAGGAGGAATGCTGTTGAAATGCCGAATTAAACTATGAATAATTGGCAGTCTCAGGCTGCTAACTCCCACATCCTGCCCACCCAGCTGTCAGCAGCTTTTCCAGAAAGGACACAGCAACAAAAACACATACGGAAGTCTGGATACTCTGGCATCAAGACTTGCCAGTCTACAGTTCCTGAGATGTGCAGATTGATGCAGAGGACTGAAAGCAAAAAGATGGTCATGAAGAACTTAGTTTACTGCAACACTGTGCTTTCAGTGAACTTAATAAGAGGAACGTAAGTGATTTCTGACAGTAGCACATAAAATTAAGCCAGTGCAGAGCAGTGATTCATGATCAGTCTGTTACAGGAAATATCTAAACTCACAGCAATGTGTCAGACAAATCCATTTACCAAAAGCAAAATTCTGGAAAAGACCTGCTTTTCATGGCCATGCAAGAGTAATGCAGGAAGGGGAAGAGATCGCATACGTGCTGCAGTGTTGGTGCATGTAGGTACAACAAGTCCGCTGTCCTCCAGAAATATGACAGCCATCCCACATGCATCATAGATCCAGTGGGACCAAGGTCCTCAAGGTGTTTCTGTCAGGCTGCTTGGGCAGACATTCACTCCTCTTTACCATTGCAGAGCTGGAGTCCCCCAAAACTGCCTGGCCTTTCTGTCTGCTCCTCAATGCAGCAAAAGAAATTGCCTGAAGTGATCTGTCTTTCCTTCCAATTAAAACAGAATATCAAAAATAAAGCCTAAATAAAATGCTAAGTAAATGGAATCATAGAATCGTTAAGGTTGGAAAACACCTCCAAGATCATCAAGCCCAGCCTTTGAACACCACCATGTCCACTAAACCATAGCACTAAGTACCCCTTCCAGGGATGGCAACTCCACCATCTCCTTGATCAGCCCACTCCAATGCTTAACCACCCTTTCTGTGAGAAAATTCTTCCTAATCATTAACCTGAACCTCCCCTGGCACAGCTTTGAGGCCATTTCCTCTCATCCTATCTCTTGTTCCCTGAGAGAAGAGACCAACCTCCACCCTGTTACAACCTCCTCTCAGATAGTTGAGAGAGTGATAAAGTGTCCCCAAGCCTCCTCTTCTCCAGACTGAATACCCCCACCTCCCTCAGCCACTCCTCATCAGACTTGTGCTCCAGACCCTTCATCAGCTCCATTACCCTTCTCTGGACATGCTCCAGCACCTCAATGGCTTTCTTGTAGTGAGGGGCCCAGAACAGGATTTGAGATGTGGCCTCACCAGTGCCAAGTACAGGGGGACAGGCACTTCCCTCGTCCTGCTGGCCACAGTATTGCTGATCCAAGCCAAGATGCCATTGGCCTTCTTGCCCACCTGGGCAATGCTGGCTCATGCTCAGCTGCTGTTGAGCAGCACACCCAGGTCCTTTTCCACCAGGCAGCTTTCCAGCCATTCTTCCCTCAGCCTGTAGTGCTGCTGGGGGTTTTTGGGACCCAAGGGCAGGACCCGGCATTTGGTCTTGTTGGACCTGGCCTTGTGCCCTGAATCCAGCCTGTCCAGGTCCCTCTGTAGAACTTTCCTAATCCACACCCAACTCGGTGCTTTCTGCAAACTGAATGGCAGTGCACTCAACCCCCTTGTCCAGATCATGATAAAGATATAAAACAGGACTGGCCCCAACACTGAGCCTTGGGGAATCCCACTAGTGGCCAACCACCAGCTGAATGTAACTCCATACACCACAGCCAGTTTTTTACCCAGCAAGCAGTGCACCTGTCCAAGCCATGAGCAGCCAGTTTCTCCAGAAGATTGCTGTGGGAGTCAGTCTCGAAGGCTTTACTGAAGTTCAGATACACAAGAGACACAGCTTTTCCCTCATCCACCTGGCAGGTCATCTGGTTATAAGAGAATATGAGGTTGGTCAAGCAGGACCTGCCTTTCCTAAACCCATGCTGGCTGGACCTGATCCCCTGGTTGTTCTGTACTGGTCCCCTGGTGTGATCGCTCTCAAGACAATCTGTTCCATGACCTTTACCAGCATCAAAATCAGGCTGTAGTTCCCTAAATCCTCCTTGCAGACCTTCTAGTAGGCGGAAATCACACTGGCTTGCCTCCAGTCATCTGGGAACCTCCCCAGTTATCCAGAGCTGATGATAAACGATGGAGAGTGGCTTGGCGAGTTCCTCTGCCAGCTCCGCTAGTACCCTTGGGTGAATCCCATCTGATCCCATAGACTTGTGAGTATCTAAGTGGCACAACAGGTCACTAACTACCTCCTCCTGGGTCTGTTCTGCTCCCCGTCCGTGTCTGCCAGCTCAGGGGGTTGGTTGCCCTGAGGATAATAAGTCTTTCTATTAAGACTGATGCAAAGAAGGTACTAAGTACCTTAGTCTTTCCCTCATCCTTGGTTACAGTGTTTCCCTCTTCATCCTATAAGGGAGAGATTTTCATTGACCCTCTTTTTGTTGTTGATTTATTTATAAAAGCACTAAGTAAAACAGTGTAGCTTTCAGTGGTTCTTTTCACAAACCTAAAAAACAATTTGAAACCAAAGTCCACTTTACATTTTATTGTGGCTCTGCTTGGGCATAACTTCTTTGGTTTTATATTCAGTGAAGGGAATCATTTGCCTAATTGAGGGCTTAAAGAAACAGATTCTACCTTTTTAAGAGGTATGAATGTTCATGGACTTTAATTGACTTTGTGACTGTTACTTCTTCATTCAGCTTTCATCTTACTGACAAGTGTTTTGTCATCTGCAGCACCAGAGATACTGCGTGGATGTGCCTACGGCCCTGAGGTGGACATGTGGTCCCTGGGAATTATCACCTACATCCTGTAAGTGCAGAAGGTGCTACAGAGCAGTTAATTTGTTAACACCTGCAAGATTTTATGATATTATGAGCTATACCATTGAAAAAGACAAGATAGTGAACTTTAATTATGATATTCCTAATCTTACTGAAGTAAGTTAAATCCTAGAGAAGCATGGAAAATACTCAGGTTATGTGTTTGATAGATATAATAGTCCTTCCTGAACAACGGGAAGACCTGCACAGAATCATGCTGTTAAAGTAAATGAGTAGCAGTGAAGATGCTGAAAGCAAAAATACAAGCATGCAAGTGTCAGAAATCATTGGAGGCTTCTTCTCATTCACATAAACTGTGGGAGATCCTAAGTTGGTTCTTGACTACAGATGAGACAACAAGAAGTTAAGGTGCTTGCAGTAGTTTCACAGTGCCTGTGAATATTCTCAAATGCAGCTGTCCCACCTGTGTCAGCCACAGACACTGACAAAGCTGCAGCTGCAGCATCAGTGTTGCTGTCTCATAGCACCTCAGCCAGGAGGCAGGGAACAGCCCTGGACTCTCTGTCTGCAAATCAGTCTGATGGGTTAATGTCGAAGTGTTCTTTTTCTTACAAGATAACAAAAGACCGTGTTGAAAAAGGGGTATGAGCAATGCTGGCCACACATATTTTAAACAATTGAAGTTGCAACTATAGACCAAAATTTTCAAACAGTTATGTCTAGAGGTAGGCATTTGTGTCTACATCTTAGTATGGCTAGTCATGATAAGTTGGTAAGCATTGTAATTACTTTATTGTGTCATTGAATCTTTCAGAGGAAAATTATTGAGAAAGGAAAATTTTATATAATATATTGATACTTCCCTTTATGGGAGAATAAATAACTTAATTTAGTCTCTTGACAATGACGATGATAAGATGGCTTCTGTAGTTATATACAATACTTGCAGGATGCCTTTTAGGAGAAGAAAATGAGATTTTACATATGTACATTAAAGATATGGAGGATTTTATACATCTGGGTCATTATGTTTCCCTTACTAGGACTCTTTAACTGTGTCCAGCAAGTACAGTGTGTAATAATAGAATTATTTTCTTTTTGTCTTTTGCAAAGAAGTAATTGCATTCTCTAGGATTTATACTAAAAGTTCATGTAAGGATATGTAAACCCGCTGACGAAAATATCAGAAAACATCTTTTGTTGTGTATACAAGCTTCATATAATTCACAGCTCTCCTTTGATGTATTGGTAAATAATAGGCTACAATACTTCCATTTCCCATTTTTTTATCTTCTCCATTTTAAATGTGACCCTTTGTTTCAAGGTCTGGTTTAAGATCCAGACCTTATGTAAAAGATCACATCTCAGAAATTGCCTGCCAGGTGCTCATTTCTTGTCAGTTCTGGGGTTTCCACACATGGCAGAGAGATGTGAATGTTGTCAGCAAGGCTGCCCTAAGATTAGAAAGATGACTTTTGTTGGCCCTTTATAAAGCCACTTAGATTAAGCTTTGGTCTTTTCTAGTTATTCAAGGCTTAAAGAAGTTGTTGTACTTGAAACAGCTCCTTTCTTAAGCAGAACTTTGTTTCAAGTGTAGGCAAGCTCCAAGCAAGAACAGAAATCAAACTCCTATTTGAATATATGGAGTGGCATTTGCTATATGCAGCCTTTCAAAACCTTCCAGCTGTTCAGAAGATGCTCCCAAAACATATTAAACTTCTGCACTGGTGTAAAAACAAATGTGTGAGTTGCTGCTCTGAGTGGAACACCACCAGAATGGATATTCCACTTCTGAACATGAGCCAGCAGTGTGTCCAGGTGGCCAACAAGGCCAAGGGCATCCTGGCCTGGATCAAGAACAGTGCAGCCAATGGGACCAGGGAAGTGATTCTTCCCCTGTACTCAGTGCTGGTGAGGGCACATCTTGAGTACTGTGCCCAGTTCTGGGCCCTTCAGTTCAGGAAGGATATTGAGGTGCTGGAGCAGGTCCAGAGAAGGAACGAGGCTGGTGAAGGGACTTGACCACAAGTCCTATGAGGAGAGGCTGAGGGAGCTGGAGTTGTTTAGCCTGGAGAAGAGGAGGCTCAGGGGAGACCTCATCAACTCCCTGAAAAGAGGTTGTAGCCAGGTGGGGGTTGGTCTCTTCTCCCAGGCAACGATTAGTAAGACAAGAGGGCATGGTCTTAAGCTGTGCCAGGGGAGGTTTAGGTTGGATATTAGGAATAAATTATTTACAGAGAGGGTAATCAGGCATTGGAATGGGCTGCCCAGGGACCTGGTAGATTCACTGTCCCTGGAGGTTTTTAAGATGAGACTGGATGTGGCACTTAGTGCCATGGTCTGGTAACCACGGTGGTAGTGGATCAAGGGTTGGATTGATGATCTCAGAGGTCCCTTCCCACCCAGCTGATTCTATGATTCTATGATTCTATGATTCTATGATTCTATGATTCTTCCTCCTTACGATCCTTCCTAATCCCAACTTGAAATCCAATTTGATGTGCAGGAATAAGTCAGGCAAAAATCCACTTTGCTATATTTTCCTTTTAGCTTTAACAGTAGTCCACATTTAAAGCTCTGTGGGTCAATATGGTCTGGTGGTACATGTACAATAACTAACTCATTAATCCTGCAGCCTAAAGGACAGTGTTGCATATCTTGGTCTCATTGTTTAGTAGAAGGAATGCTCTTCAGTACAGTCCAAAAATTGCCTTGCTGTATGTGCCTCCAAACTGCAATGGATGTAAGAGCAACAACCATGTTACAGAAGATCTCCATAAAACTTCTCATTAATCTTCTTGTTAATTGAAGTGGACCTAGCATTTGATTAAGAAAAACTTTGACACGTATTTTGACTGAACAGTTTTTCCTGAGGCAAATTATATTAAAATCTATTGATGACAATTGTCGTATTCCAGAGAAGCCACATGTTACAGTTTTAAAAGGCAAAAAGAACAGTCCTTGTGTATTCCTATATTAGAAATCCTTCAGTATGTTTGAGATGCAGATAGAGGTCAACAAATACAGAGGCTTTGCCTGTAGTTGAAATTGCATGGATTTAGTTAAAGATGGTTTTTCACTAACTTAAAAGGAGATAAAACACCATTTGGTCATTTTTAAATTGTTTTTGTAGCTGTTTGCATTGTTTTTTTCTCTATTTGTATGTAATTGATATGAGTCATCACAATAAAATGATATTTCAAAATAAAATTAAATCAAGAGCAGCTGCATTGAATCTTACTCTGCTTTAATTAATCTAATTTGAAATCACACCTCTAGTTTTATTCATCTCATTTGGCATGTAGCAAAAAAAAAATCTGTTTGCTGAAATGGATTTTCATTTTAAGTAGAAGCATATCTATAGAAATTGTAAAAAGACAAAAGGTGATAATAGTGAGTTACAAAGAAAGTAGAGAAAACTTAGGAGATTTTCAGTGCAGTCAGATGAAGTCTTAAACATACTGTGTGTATGTATGTGTGTATGTAAACGTACTGTGTGTCACCCGGTATCCAAAATCCAGTTTGGGCTGACCCAGTGAGGGGCCCAACAACCCTTCTCAGCAAAGATGTTCCATGGGGATGACAGTGACCTGATGCAAGTCCAGAAATGGTAGTGGGACAGGAGGCAAAGAGGAGGGCAACAGCTGGGGTGCTGTGGCCAGCTCCCACCTACTGAAGCACATGGTGTTTGGAGGCTGGATCCTGGTGTTTTAATCCATCTCTGACAGACCTGGAAATTAATAATGTGCCCAGAAGGTGCTTACAATGAAGTGTTTCTCCTCTTCAGCAGTGGAATGTGATGCAACTGTTCATCCACAGCTATGCACCACTCCCAAAACCACACTTCTTCCTTGAGCGTCAGTCTCCTGTTTCAGAACAGTAAGCACATTGATTGGGTTTAGAAATGCAAAACCAAGTTAAACTATAAAGTTACATTTTGTAGACTTCTTGCTGTCTTGATCATTATATCTGCTGTTGTTTTCCTGTCATCATCTCACTACTTGTTGCATTTTCTGGAGGCAGAGTAGCAGATAGACATTCTGTTTAGCTCAGATCACATTCTGGTTGAATAGGAAAATATCTGATTATGTGTGCAAGCATGATTAAAGCAAAAGGAAGCAATAAAAAAGGACATTATATAAGTGGAAACCACTTCTGTGAGTTTACTTTTCCTGAGGCCAGCAGTGTGGATCTGTGCTGGGATCTATATTATTCAATATATTCAAAAATGCAGTCATTAGTGAGATCACAACATTTCTTGTTTGTATGTAGGTTACCTAAGTAGAGATGTGGGGTGATTAATAAAACCTGGCAGAGGTTTTTACATTTTGTGGATCATAGGATGAAAGAATGTACAGGGATGAACATAATCAAAAATCAGTCCTAACTGGATATATAAAACCTTCTAACTTCACAGGTAAAATGAGGTTCCTCAGCTAATTCCTATTCATCTGGCAAGAGTTACAAAGATTCTGATAAACACTCTGTGATCACGTTAACTCTGTGCTTGTAAACAGTCTAAAAAAGTAAGGTCAGAAAGTTCTAGCAAAGAAACTAAGACTAAAATAGAAAACATCATTACACTAATTTGTAACTTAGTAATGTGCCCATTTGCACCCACTTCAAAAAGGCACATAGTGGGAGAAGCCTCACCAAGACAGCAGTGATGAGCAAAGGTTTCAGACTGAGGAATAACTGGTAGTGCAAGTGACTTTAACGTGAGACCAGCAGAGCAAAGAGCTGCTAGAAAATATTTATTAGCATATAGAAGGTATACAGATACCAACTGGTGTATGGCTACTCTTACGGTAAGTCCCTGTACTAATAGTTCCAATTAAAGACATTGAAAATGGCAAATTTACAAGTTGACCAGCCTTTCCCAGTGCTTATGAATACTTTTGACCACATTTTTCTCTGCTCTGTAGAATTAGGAGTTCATGAGTACAGCCAGGTCTGGTTTTCCAAAGGGGTCTACAGAATACAAAGTAGGGAAAAATAATACCATGAATTGTTCCTAACAATCCAAAGACTAATTAATCTTTGATAAATTTATTTCTTTTTTATCCTTGCAGACTTTGTGGCTTTGAACCATTTTATGATGACAGGGGAGATCAGTACATGTTTAAGAGAATCCTGAACTGTGAATATGACTTTGTGTCCCCCTGGTGGGATGATGTGTCTCTGAATGCCAAGGATTTAGTAAGTAAAGCAAAAATCAGATCAGAGTATCTAGTATCACTTCCACTGAGTCAATTTTTGGGATGGGGGAAGAATAATTGGTTAATTAATTGTTCGTACAGCCCCTTGCTTTTCTTTTTGTCTTTGACATATTAGGGTGCTGTTAAATATCCCTGTTAGTCCAGTGCTGTAATTTTGCCCTCAGAACCATGGATGTTCAGGTCCTTCTCTGAACCAGCCAGATTGTTAGCAGCTGTCACAGTGTTCATATATGCCTGCCGTTTTTTCCAGCTCTGAAGCTCATTCCTCTTTTCTGGACAACAACCTTCAGGGGAAAGTAAAAACAAGCCCTTTATTTTTTTTCAGTTTTCAAGCCTGAACTTTAAGGAAAGAATATTAAAGGAAATGAAACTTTTTTCCCCCTGCCTTTTCTGACAGATTTTTCTGTCCATTTAAGCTTTTTTCTCAGTAGATGAGAGAAGGCTGATTACTTTTAAATATGGTCCATTAGCAGAATGCAAGAGCTGACATGCTATCTGCACTGTATTCTTTCATTACTGGATAAAGTAATTTGGATTCAGGAGATGCTGATCTGCAGAGATAGGTATGCTTGAGTCTGATTTTTAGTCAATAATCACTTGCATAATTCAGTTATTTCATTAACATTGAAAACACAAATGGTCTGTTCCATATTACTTATACAAAACTCTGTCATAAAATACTATGTAATTGGTGTTTGTGAAGTACTTCAGAACATTTCAAATGAAAGGACCATAGAAGTTCAAAGTACTTTTTTGTTGTTTGATTAGATGTGAAGTTATTCTAAAGTCAAAAAAATATCATTTACTGCCAGATAAACAGCAGCCTGAAAGTAAAACTGCTTATTTATTGTGTATACAGAGCTTTTGTCCAAGTTGCTCCATACTGTTCTGGTACAATAAAGCTCAAAGTTTCAGGTTTGAACACTGTATAGGAAGTTGTAGATAAGGATGAAGGCCATGACTCTTAAAACCTTCTGCTGTGGGCAGTTCTGGAGGTCCAGTTGAAGGGATTTGTTTACCTTGACTTCTTCCATGGAGACACAACAGGCTGGATTCATCACAATGCCTGGCACCATCTTTCTTTAATAGTTCTTTGTAGGGAAATTTCAGAGAACCCTAAAGCGAGTCTTCCCTCACACTTGGGTACAAAGCAGCAGTGGAGCCCTGTGCCATCGCTTGCACTCTGCTCCAGGAGGGTGTGCAGTCAGGAGAGCTGGGTAAGTGTGGCTCTGCAAAGTATCATCTGTGTACTTTGTTACTCCATCCCCACCTTTCTCTTTTTTTCAAAACTCTACTAGTCCAGACATAACAGCAAAACCCATGAAAGATGGCTTGACTGGACACACTTTGTATCCAGCACTTTGTACCAACCCCACTCCCAGGGGTATGTTTGCAGTGCCTTGTTCCCAAAAATGTCCTACTCTCATGTTTGGAGAGGTGCAGCTTCACTGGCCTTGGTGACAGAAAGACGGGTGTGAACAGCATTAGTTTCAGGGTGGGCTAAGAGAAAAATACTTGTACAGTGGTTTTTAGTTCATGTGTACAAGAGGTTTTAGAGAGACTGAAAGAAACATTTCCTTTATGATGTACCTGACAGTGACTGCATGGTTCAAGTCTGCATGAGCTGCACACACTATAATTTAAACTTTCTAATCCCATTTAAAACTTGTCCAAATACAAAAGTAAAGACACTGCTCAGAGAAACTGCCTGGTTGGGGTTATTTTGAGAATCTCTTAGGGTTTATGTGGCAATTCAGACATGCAACACCCTGTGGCAGATACAGGTCAGCTGCATTGGTATCTATTCTTATTACGTTGGTAACCGGTTGATTTGTTTTTCTTCTCTTTTCCCCCTTAATGGCTGTCTTACTCAGATGTTATTTATGGAGGACCAAGAAATGCCAGAAGCAAAACACTTGCAAAGACACAAATGCAAATTCTTGTTGGTTTCCTAGAATGCCTTTCACCTAAGATGCTTCCCAAAACCAGGACCAGAGCCCCAAAATGCAAAGCTAGGTAAATGAAAACGAAGAATAAGGTTAATAGTCTTTTGTGTTTCTTGCTTGTGATGCAGGTTAAAAAGTTGATTGTTTTAGACCCCAAGAAACGCCTCACCACTCTACAGGCTTTGCAGCACCCATGGGTCACAGGGAAGGCAGCAAATTTTGCACATATGGACAACGCACAAAAGAAACTTCAAGAATTCAATGCCCGGCGTAAACTTAAGGCAAGTCTCTGCACACAGTGTCTGTTTTGGCTATGAAAGCGTGCAATTAAATTAGTAGCCTTGCAGAAAACTTACATATCTTTTGAGGACAACATTCCATATTGGTATGGAAGATTTTTATTTAAGGTAACTGATGAAAATTGAAGAAGTGGAAGCTGATTTAGTCGATAACTGAAACCAAATAAATAAAAATTGGTGAAGCGGATTGATAACTCTGTCTACACAGATAGAACTGATGAGAATGCACACAACTTTCACAGTTTTCTTACCTTCCTTCCTTCCCTTCTTCCTTTCTTCCTTCTGTCCATCTGTCTGTCCTGTACTGCTTGGCATCCTTATAGTACTGACAAGAAGGAACAAAATTCTGAATAATTTCTTAATGAGCATCCATAAATCTGTAAGAAATTTAATCTACTGTAGCATATTTTGGTCTTTAAGCCACCCTGAGTTACTCTACCAGCAGGCAGCTAGGCATCTAACTGACATAACATCAGGAAACTTTCTTCTCCCCAAATCCCTTTTTCAATTGTTAAAGATTTGTGTCTGCTCAGAAGATATTTCCAGGGATACTTCAGCACAGAAATTATTACCGACGGTTACAGTGAAGCTGCCCTTGTAGCCTTGGGGAATAAGGGTTAAAAGCATCTTAACTGAGAGCTTTACTAACTCCGTGCAAACTAAAGTCACAAAGAAAATGACCCTTAACTTTCCTTTTGCTAATTTTTTTCAGTATTAATAGGGAACTGTGACAGAGAAGCTCTACAGGGCAAAGAAAAACATTTTGTCGTTTACAAAATTCTCAGAGACTGTGAATATAATTCACATTGATGTTTTGATTTTGTGTTTCTTTATAGTTTTACACCTTTGATCACCAAAAAGATTTTTTTGAAGACCAGTTTTAGATCCCTGTAGTCAATTTATTCTTTTGTGACTAAAAGCTAATGTTTTTTATAAGTTTGCTTATTCATTGCTTTTCTGCTAAAGATTAAACGATCAAATCTTCAATTATTAAGAGAATTGATTGGAGTTAGCACCTATTGTAGAGTTAAAAGTTTTACACATATATACATGTAAAATAAACCATAAAAGTTTAGACAATTGATTGCTAGCCAAAAAAAATAAGACCAAAGCAGAAACTCAAGCAGAACATGCTTTAGCTGTTGTGTTGTTAGTAAGAATAATATGAAATTATCCTCTCTTTCCCAACATACAAATTCAGAGACAGGTTTTCTTTATGTAAAGACATATTTTTATTAAATAACTCTAAAGGTCTCAGTCATGATTTTGTTTTTCACAAGCTATGCTGAATTTATTTCATAAACATCCATATGGCTTGTGAGAGATACACTAAAAGTATCTTTGGACATTATAATATCATTGTGTGGCCTATTCTTGTAATCAGTTGTCCAAAGTCCTCTCACCACTAAGTGGATCCCTGTGAATTTTGCTTTAAGAGGTCTGGACTCTCACTTTGAAAACTCTTGCCACTTTTTATTGGTACTTTTTCTTCATATTCTGTGTTAGCTGATTCGTTTTTATTGACAATGACTATGTAGTCTGTTTGTCATTAGCATCTTCTTTTTTTTCTTTTTATTTCCTTGCTTCTGTTTGTTTGTTTGTTTCAGCGTGATTACCTCTCCAAGGTATCCACAAAACTTGCTATACTCATCTCCTCCCACCGACCCACTTCTGTGACGCCTAAGCAAAAAGCTAGCCAAGTCAAAAGTAACTTGAGCTGTCATACACAGAGATTAGTATTTCTTTTTCTCGCCTCCGTATGTTTGTTTTTTCAGACAATAAAACTCTTTGAGGCAAGGGCTAATATAACTGTCTTCATGAGTGTCTTCATTTTGTGATATTTTGTGTGATATGAAAGCCTACCTGAATTAGTGGTTTTATATGTATATCCTTAGGAAGTTGCCTGTATGCTCTGCACCATTGTGCTTGGCATATGCAATAGTTCAATAATAATAAATATTGTTTTCGTTTGTGAAATTTTCATGGAATAATCGGTAGTGATACTGTTATTATTATGGCAGAAGATGGTTTTCTCTTTGCCATCTGACTTCAACATGAAAACCTGAAGTAGTTTCTAAAAAAAAATATGCAGCACTTGCAGCTGAAAAAAGAAGTCATGTTCATGTTGTCCAACTTGTAACCTTGTGACAGTAGCAATTTTAAACCTCAGTCTAGAATTTCAGATGGTCTTCTAAATCTGTCCAAGCCCAGGCAGGTATGTGATGTTACCAGGAAGACTAAAGGTAGTTACATTCCCCAAGGGGACTGTGCTGAGGCTGCATTGCTGACATTACATGCCTTTTAAGGAACATTTGCTTGGTCCTCTCTCTCCCAGGCTGCAGTAAAAGCTGTTGTGGCATCAACACGCCTTGGCAGCGCCAGCAGTCACAGTGCACACGACAGCAACAAGCCCAGCCACAACCCATCTCCCGTCCTCAGTGGCAAACCTGAAAAGAAACCCACTCAGGAAGCAGAAGCAGCTCCAGAGGAAATGTCTTAGGTCGATGTGCTTCCTCATGTCAATGGAGATCTGTCATTTCACACACCAGCTAATTTGTCATTCAGCAAGGAGATTCGTAAGCTTGACCTCTCTGGTTCTGCTTTGGGGTGCCAAATACTCTGGCTGGTGATCCTACCTTCAATGCATGTGACTGCTTATGAAAATAGTAAACTGTTCCATAAGGCATGTCATGGAAACAGTGTAATTTGCAGTAATACCGGCAGGTGAAAATATGGGGATGAATAACTACCTACCATAATCTGTATGCTTCATATACATCTATCTAGATGGCATTTGAAACAAAATGTTGTTTCATTTAATTTTATGGAAGTAGTTGTCTTATATGTGTTGTGAGTTTCTTTGGACTGTTTCTTTCCAGATCCATAGTCCTTGAGCAGACAAAATGGAAGGAAATACCAAACCAATGCTTTTAAAACTGATGTATGAAATAATGCTTTTTATCTGTAAAATTGAAAAAGTATTTGGGGATTTACGTGCAAAAAAAACCATTCCACTACTTCTGGGAAGAAATTGAAATGTTAGTTCCACTGGGAGTGAAAATGTACATTGCTCAAGCTTGCATTGAGAATGCCTTATTCAGATTTTTCCTGTTTATATACAATATTTTAATAATAACCAAAATTACTCAGATTTCTGCCATTTAATTCTGTAGTAAAGTGTTAGTGAAACAAAATGATAGACTAAACAAGGATTAGAGTAAATGCAAATTTTTGACACCATATTTATTAATTTCTAAACTGTGCAGCTAGAAGACTCTATATAGGGCCTGAGGGAGTAATCTGCAATGTAATAGGTTGTAAATGCTTAAAGGAAGCTATTCTACAGCTTACTGATTTTACTTTGGGAAAATACTCTTATACAAGGTCCAGGAGCAAGTAGTATAATCTAGTTTGTTTCCTGGGTAGTTTAACCTCAGGAGTAACCAGTTTCTATTTGTCAACATAAACAGTTCGTATTTTCCTTATAAAGGACCCTCCTCCATGTAAAGTGATCCACCAGCACAGGTCTTGCATCCACCCAGAGCTCCTGTGTCTTATGTTATCAGCTATGTGCATTGATCAGCTTGCAAGAGTAGGGTCGGGCTCTTGAGCTGTCTTGATGTTTTTGTTGAATGTCATTGAAAGGAACTGAAAAATTAACATGCATCAGGATGTCTGACCATTTATACTTGTTATCGATTTGACAGCATGTGACTGTCATAAGGTTATGTTACAGAAACAGCAAAAAGATCCTGATGTACAACAATATCATTTGTGCTCGTTAAACTTTTTAATATTGATATTACCTAACATCCTCATACACTCAACATTCCTCCTTTGCTTTTGTTGTTTTTATGTTGATGTTAGGCCTTGAACAGCTTGTTTTGAAAAAATATATCAGCTACTGAAAAACAAATACTTCAATAAAACATTCAGAAAGTGTATTTCCTGATTAGATTAAAAGGTAATACAATGTTGTTCAGATGATAGGTTTTATAAATAAAATGTGCTCTAGATTAATAAATAAAGATTAAAGATACTGTCTTTACTAGGTGAGAATGCATGCTAATGAATGTACTGTACTTGAAATTTTTTATCCACTTCTTAGAACTCTTTGAAGTTGTACAAAAAGGTTTGCTAACTAAGTAAGGTTGTAATTTAAAGTACATGTATCTATCCTTTTTTCAAGTACACACTTTGAGGTCAGCTGAGGCAGCTGATGGGCTCATGGCAGCTATGTAAGGCCAACAAGACACTTTTGCAGATTTTTCCCCATGCAGTAAGACTAATCACTCTGGAGAAGATGATAGGTACCTCCACCTGTCTCACTTTTCACTGTCTTACTTCCTGTGGAAATGCACTTCCTGTGCATTTCCACTGCAGGACAAATGCATTTCCACCCACTTTCCTCATCCCTCTGGTACTGTGGTGAAGCCATCAAAGTTTGGTCACTAGGGAGGTTTGATGGGAGACGCTGGATTTCTGTAACATTTCCTGCTTCATTTGGTATAGTCGCATCTAATCTGCAGGAGTGGAGCTTGCTGAGCAGTCATTGTGCATCTATGAGAGCAGAAATATCTTCATCTGATGGTTTGTTAAGTTGAAAAGTAGTCCCAACTGATTCTTAAAGTTACTGTTTTGCTAAATCTACCATATCATGTAGTAACTGTGAACTGATGCCATGGAACAGGAGACCTCTCTCTGATAGCATGATCTCAGAGGCAGCTCTGAGGCAGTGCATAAAGGCTCTGGGGCTTCGGTTGTTTTTACTTCATTTTCTTTTGTTGTGCTCAACATGAAACAGGGAGGATGCCTGTGCTGAATGGATTACCAGTTTGTGACTCAGTAAAGGAGTGTGCCTGGATGATGTTTGACAGCACCACACATGTGCAGGAGGAGGACCAGGGTGTATGCATGCAGTGCAAGAGAGGAGTTTTACCTGCATTGTTTTTGTCTGAAAAAACCACCTCCCAGCAGCATCTGCCGTAATTCAGACTGGGGAGTGCAACACCAGTGTCTTATTGTGGCAGAAAAATATGGACACACTTGAAAACTAGTGGAGATGGACCAGTTTCATGTCTGTGGTTATAAATTAGGTAGAAAGTCACTGATGCTCTTTTCTGTTGAAATCCTAAGCTTTAATTTTTAAAAATATTTAACATATTAACCAACTCCTTTAAATACCAAAAGGGAAATCTTGCCATCTTTTTGAAGTATTTGAATAGAGCAAAACTTCTTTTAATCACAGATTGTAGCACTGGCCAATTAAAGTCTAATATGTGAGAGCTTGGCTGAGGATCTGATGACTGTTAAATAGGCAACAAAGTCCTGCCTCTGTGGCACGACAAGATTTTTCACAAGTTCAGAAAGATTCATCCCAAAATAAAACAGAGCTCCCATGATTTTGAACACTCTTGCTTGCAACTTTGTGGATGACACAGTAGATCACACTACATGAGCCTGGTGCTGGTTTGTTAGCTTAAGTTCATAGTTTACATTGTGCAAGTATGCTGTAAAGAGACAGGCACGCTATAGTCAAACTTCTGAATACAAAAGAACATTAAGGCAAAAGTTTTTGATAGAGCATGTAGTTCAGAAGAAGGGTACTAAGGACTCTGTCCCCAGAAGCGAGCAGGCTATCGGTCACATAGAGTGATAAAAACTGCCCAGCATTCCCTTTGCCTTAGTGAATAATGCAAAGAGTTCTGAGGCAGCCAGGCTCAATACTTGCCAAATAAAGCATCTTCTCCTACAGCTCATACTGTAAGCACAGACACAACTGGCAGCCACAGGGGGATGAGGAAAACATCACATTTTCTTCAGCTCAGCAGCAGGGAAAGGGAAGACGGTGCTTGGAGTTGTTAGTGTCCAGCTTAGCAGAAGAATGGCACCATCTGCTAAGCAGCAAATGCAGCGGGACCCTGGAAGATAAAGACTCATTTCCATGTAACAAAGTCCCTCAGCTCCTGCACACCTCCTGAGGCACGTTGATATGCAGAGCACTGCAGTGCAGCTCTCTGGGGTTTCAGGAGTGGCATATGAAGTTGTAGGGTGGAGGACTCCCACCAGATCTTTGCAAGGTGTCTTGCACATTACCTGCTTGCAGAACGACAGGCACAAGCCTCAGCACAGTGCCTTGACCCCAGCCTTGTGCAGGGGCTGGCTGTTCCTCCTGATGAAGAACTCAGTTTTGTGTGGCTGAATATGCCTTGTTGCTGCTGAGGTTATGAGTGCATAGCTCATGTAGGCATGGCATTCATGTAATGAAAAATATCAGGCTGACCAAGCAAGATGCAGAGTTAGACCTAGAGCACAGCAGCAGGGATACATGCAAGTCCTGGAGATACAAAAGGTGAGCAAGGAGATAGGGAAGAACATCCTTAAAGTTGCTTTATGAAACAATAATAACTCAAAGAATATCCTTTCTTCCCTTTTTGAATAATTCCAGGTAGAACATAAAACCACAATAGTGAGAGCTTATTCTGCTTTTGTATAAAGAATCTAACTTCTCTGATAATCCCCTGCACAATACCATGTTTCATTGAACCAAAAACATCAGCTGTGTTGCAAAATAAGAAAAAAACAATAAGGAATGAAAAGGAAGAAAATAGGAATAATATATTTACCTATAGGAATAAAATGTTTACCTCTGCACAGAGCTCCTGGCGCAGGGTCAGCAGAGGGCTATGAAGATGATGAGAGGACAGAAGCATCTCACTTATAAAAAAAAGCTGAGGGAGCTGGGCCTGCTCAGCCTTAAGAACAGACAGCTGAGAGGGGACTTCATCAATGTATACAAGTATCTGAAGGGAGGGTGTCAAGAAGATGGATCCAGACTCTTCTCGTTGGTGTCAAGCAACAGGACAAGAGACAATAGGCAGAAACTGATGCACGAGAAAATCCTGAATATGAGAACTTTACTGTGGGGGTGACTGAGCCCTGGAAGAGATTGCCCAGAGGGTGTAGAGTCTCCCTTCCTTGAGATACTTCAGAACCATATGGGTGCGATCCTGTGCAATGTGCTTTAGGAAACCTGGCCTAAGCAGGGAGGTTGGCCCAGATGACGACACCAGTCCAATCTCACCCATTCTGTGATTCTTTGATTCTATGATCTTACTTTCAGAACATGTATAAGCGTTTACTGGTAATACTCTAGATTCTCCACATAAGCAAAATTTTGCTTTGTATCTGAGAGGTAAAACTTCTGGCCAGAGTACTTCACCGAAGATTGCTGGTGGATCAGTGAAGAGCATCCTTTGGAGTGTGAGTCCTCTAAACAATATAAAGATAGAACAATGTGCATACTTATTACCAAAAGTCCAGCAAACACACACAAGTAAAACCTGCATTACATCCTCTTCTACCCTCCAGAGTGGAACACAGAACATGAATGCAGTCATGAACTTAATCATTATTGGAAGATATTCAAATATTGTGGGAATAGGCATAGTACAGAAGCTGAAATACAATAGAATAGTCAAAGTGGCCCAATTCTGAACTTAGCAGATTAAAATATGAATATGTACCTGCACACAGAAATATATAAATTCATTAAAAGAGAGGCAGAGATTGCTGAACAATCTGTAAGAGCCATGTCTGTATTAACAGTTGCAGTACCTTTTAAGCCATCTTTTGTCCTTTGCCAGCATTAGTCAGCTGGAACTGAAACTATAATGATTAAAATCTTGTATACATGGATCACTGCTGGATGAAATTCAGAGTAAAGGATATCAGAGTATGAAAGATAGTGGCACAGAGTTTTGCTGAGCTCTGGCTTCTTCCAAGGCACAGTTGGGAAAAAGATTACTTCAGTGCCCTTGTCCTTTTGCATGATCAGGGCATGGGTTGAAGTGGGGCAACAACACAAGCACAACATTTTGTAATGAGTTGCCCTAAACTGCACCAGAGGCTCCTGAGCAGTAATGATCTATCCACAGCATGTGTGGCAGAACTGACAATCTGGCCCTTAATTTGTTATCAGGAAGATGTTTACTGGCCAAGGTATATTAAACAGCATGTGTTTGCCCCTGCGAAGTAGCACAGAGCTTCTCCCATAGATACTTCTTTCTGTCCACCTGAGAAACTGCAGCATTCCAGAGTGCTCTATGACAATACACAAAGAGTAAAGCTTAAAAGAAAGGGATCTTATTTTTTCTATTTGAAACTCTGGCTTCAAGAACAAGTGTTAACAAATGGCTTCTTGTTATTCTTCCCTTTTTTGCTTCCTCTTTTTTTTCTGGCCCTGGCTGACAGAAATAGCTCAGTGATGTGCAACAAATGCCAGACAGAAACAGAAAATAATTTGGCTTCTTGGGTTAGTTTCCCAGTAGAAAAGGAAGGCACCTGGGCTGCTGTAGAAGCTGCTAGTATTTGGAGTGAGGGATTCAGAGCAAAGTGACAAAAGAATAACACTATGCCATGTTCTGCTCCTCAGCACCAAGAAGCTCCTTTGTCAACAGCACCTTTTTCCTTCTGTAGAAAAGACTTTTAGGTCAATCAAAAGAAATACATCAGGTTTAGGAACTCTGAAAAATATCATGTGTGCTATGACCAGTGATCTTAATATCATTTATTTAATACCAATTGATATATTTAATATCATATTTTATGCAGCATTGCCATTTACAGTGTTGGCAGAAGAAACTGCAAAGTCAGTTCAGAACACCTGGTCCCTTTTCTTGCCTGAACTGTAAATAATGATCTGCTTTGTAACACAAAACTGTGTGGAGCTAATCATTGCACACACAGGGGAAGTCTATCAAAGAGAAAAAAGACTGTAATTCTTATCCCTGTGTTGTGTGAATTTGGGATGGCTCTTCTAATTGAAATTACTATGTCAAATGACTTGAAGCAGTTATTCTGGTAAACCCAAAAGCTGAGGGCAAGCCACTGGGTGTGATTTACAGCTGCAAATGACATGTGATCTGTCTTAGAGACAATATGCTCTGGTAGGCACCGAGTCATATCTGTTCATCCACAGGACTGTGCATAGGTATTTGCATCCTCATATCAGTCCTCAGATCCCCAAGCATGACAGCGTTACCTACAAACGCTAACTTTACATGAAGGAGCACCGTGTCACAAATCCCTAAGTAACACTGAACAGTGAATGCCTACAACAAAAATGGCAGAAAACTTTGCTACAGAACACACCAAAGAGAGCTCCTTCTTAGCTTTGTGTTGACAAGGAACAAAGTGAAAAATGTCTCTAAGTGTTTCTTCTGAGGTCTCAGGTTCCTTGATTTCTGTTATTTTTCAGACTTCCCCACCAGACATGTATATGAAAGTATTACAAATGTATTCAGTGGCAACCTCCTCTAGATGGATAAACCTCACCACTGACTCGACTTTTCATTTGTCAGATATCAAAGTTTTATTGTTTGTACTATTAATATGGCACCCGGTCTCTTCCTCAGCTTATCATGGGGCCTGAAATAATCTTTTATGGAGAAGTTTGTCAAGAAACATTTCACGAAACTACGCAAATGGACTGTATGTATATTTAGGAAAAAAATATCTTTGAAGGATTTCCCAACTCCCTGCTGCAGCAGTGTACTCCCTGAGAAATATTTTCCTTGGGAATGACAGTGATCCATGGGACCCTGCAAAGCATCCAAGCTGGTGCCACCAACAACTTACTGCCCTCTTGTGTAGTGGTAGTGCCTTATTTGCTCTGCTCAAGTCTTTACCATCTTGGCTGCAGGGAAACAGTAATTACAAACTATGAGATTTTTAATGAAAGTAATTAGAAACAAGAACATTTGAAACAACTGGCTACTGAGACCTAACCCAAGCTGTGGTTTTGTGCTGTTATGCACAACAGAAACCACTTCCCTGTTCATGCCACACCCTCCTGAGATGTCATGCTAATGCTTCTGATTAAAGCAGAAATTTTATTTAGTGTTCCATAAGGAAACCTTATTTTGGGCTTTGGTTTGAAGTTTTTTTATTTCTTTTTTTTCAGAATACACAGTCTTGAAAGGCCTATGCTCGTGAGAATATTACCTCTGAAATGATTAGGTGCTCAGGGAGAAGGAAAGATGGAGAGGTGGAGGATGAACCCTAGTCATAGAACCATAGAATCATTCAAGTTGGAAAAGACCTTTAAAATCATTGAGTCCAACTGTTAACCCAGCACTGCCAAGTCTACCACTGATAGGATGGTCTTGCAAAACAGCAATGGTGTCTGGTCCAGCTTATGAGGGAGTGGGAGGAGGGGAAGAATCATTGTGGGGAGGAGTTTGTTAGTCTCAAGGAGCTAAACCACCATGCCCTTGCAAGCCCATGAAGTACCGAACAGAGATTGGCTGGCTGGTCCACACCCACAGTAAGGAGCTCATCAGCTTAAGCTGGTTTTAACCTGAGGAAATGTGATACACTAAGGGCTTGTGTCTGGCTTGGCCTTTCAGGTGGCTTCTGGCTGGATGAGGACCAGACCGTAAGTGGGGAATTTTGTGATTCTGTTAATTCAAGAATAGTATATGCTGCATGGTTAGGATATGTGATGATTCTTCCAAGACAAACAGACAAATGGTGCTATTGACTAGTAACACAAAGTATTTTATAAGCCTGTTACAGAAGCTCATTGATCTCAGAGCAATGGTGGCTGGATTCTTATTAATAACAATGAAAAATATGTTACATATATATATGTATATATATATTAGACTTTCTCAAATTAGCTCCATGTCCTGTGTGCCTGTGTCCTTCTTTTACTGCTTAGTTGTGTAAGAAATCCTGTACTGTCAATGCTGCTTGCTTCAATTAGCAATGTTAGCAAGTAGATAGAAGTTTATGGACTGCTTTTTCAACTGTACACTTTTACTTCTGACTAAAAGCCTGTTTATGTAGTAACTTTTCTGATACTGTGCAAATGAACCAGAGAGAACTTTGAACCGGAAAAGAAAAATTGACTGTTCTGTTATTTCAGTGTATTGTGCGTGGGACCAATGTACCTGCCTGTGTGCTTGCATGGGAATGCTGATAAAGACATGAGAATATGCTTTGGTGCTGGGACGTCAGTTTTCAGTAAGTGGTTTGCATGACCGATCTGATGCTAAATAAACTAGTAAATCTAGAAATGCTTACGTCTATTATTTGCTGACAGCTAATGCTCAGCGTAAGTAAGGAACAACAGTCATCATTCCAGAGAGATGTGATTCATGGGTGTTACCAGTTTATATTGCAAAGCCTAGAACAGTTTCCAACTTGGCATAGCATTTCCCCTGTTCCTCTTCCCTCAAAAACTTAGCAATTGAGTAACAAACTAAATATGTTATTAGTGGTGGAGTACAGAACTAGAGGGCTGCCCAGGTTGCCCCTGTGCTCTGGAGAGGGTTATGTGAGATAGAAGCTTGTGTCACATTTTGCTAAAGACTTGATGAAGATGCCACCACTTCCTTCTGCACTCTATCAAATTGTTCTGCTACTCTTTTAACTGAGAAGTGTTTTATAAAGTTCTGAGTATTTTTGTTGCAGTTAACAGTTTGTCTATCATGGTGATTATGAAATCAAAGTTGTTAAAATGGTCCCTCGTTCAGCATCCCCATCTCTCAGCAGAACAAACCAAGTCCTTCCCCAGAGGGCATGTGCTCTTTCACTGCTCTTCTTGCTTGCATATGGATTTTCTACCTGTAGCTGACTACTCTCTTGAACTATGTTGCCAAAAGCTATGTAGCCCAAAGCTGCATGTGGTACCTGAGTGGAGGCCTTTGCATGACCAAGGTGTTAAAAGGATTATTTTTTGGTTTTCTGTGCTGTTCCCACATCTGTCATTCAGCACCCTCAGTGGTGTTCCCTCCTGCTCAGTTTGCAAGAATGGAAGCTTGGCCAGTTAGTCACTGTCCTGTACTGGTGCAGCTTGTTATTCCTGCCACCTACAACGCCTTAGTCTTGCAAACTGCTTGAATGCAGAGTCTCCACATATCCGATTGTGGGAGAGGATTTTTCAAAATTTCAAAGAAATAAATCATGCTAAACTCCACAGAACATTTTGCATGGTAACAGTCTTCCAAAAAAAAGTCTGATTTGGCACTTCCAGAGATGTAGCTGAATCTTTTCCCAAACTAAGGCAAGGTATAGATTTTTACTACAGTTTCATGAAATCATCTTTTTCATACCTCCATAGAAGAATGGGAAAGGGGAGTGGAAAGTCCAAGGGAGGGAAGAAGGCATGTATCAAGGTGATTTTCAGCCCCCGCTGGAGCTCAAGGTGTTTTTGCTTTGGACTGACCTCTTAAAAGTAGCACATCAAACAGCTCTGCAGAAGCTCATGGTACAGCATAACATTATTCTAGTTTTACAGAGAGCTTAAGACAAACAAGAACATGGGAAGTAAGAAAGAACTAACAAGTCAGAGGAACTTCTCATAAGTTAGGATAGCTGGGCAGTTAACAAAATCATGCTGCTCCATAACTAACAAATTTCTGCATTTCTGTTGATGCCCAGTGCAGTCTTCTTTAGAAAGCTCCAGGGTTTTGCAGTTACGTCCTTCTGAGCAGTTCAAACACCTATTTCCTTCAACACGTTGTACATACTGTGGAAGCTTTATGTCTGAAATACCCAAGGGTGCCGATGATTTTAGGGAATGATTCAGTATTTGTACACACACTGTGAATTCTCTATACTTTTATTTGTTATACTTCTGCTCCAGAACAGGCATGCTGTGATTTCTTTCCTTCTTTCTCCAAATTGTGAGGCATATGGCACCCAAATAACATGGATACTCATGTTTGCTGCTGCTCAAATCCCCTTGAGCAGTGCCCTGCATCCCCAGTGTACCTTGGAGCTAGAATTAGTAAAACGCTGGCTGTAATCCTGATTTGAGCCCAAATGACAAGCAGCACTCAGACTGACACACTGAGAGAGTCAGGGAATCTTACCATAGTAGTTTGCTCTCTAGGGTCATAACCTGCCTCAGAGAGGGGTCTGTGCTGGCAGGCAGGTCAGCAAGGCCCAGGTACAGAGCTCAGGAAGTGCTTTTTGTCACACATTCTACGGCACAGGCAAACTGGTCCACAGAAGGCTTGAGCAAGGTCACTTTCTGATAACACTTTGGGCAGTAAATGGTCTTCTAACAGTTCCACCTATGACGCCTGTATCACAGAAACATTTTCAGGGATTATTAGGTCATCGTAGTGACTTTACATACTGAAAGAAACATGTTAAAGAACATTACTTTGGAGAAGATTTTTCTGGATAATCTGTTGGGATGTGAGGCTCCTTAACCCAGATATGACATTTCTTATTGTGTGGGTCAGCTGTGAAACACGTACAGGTATCTCCTGTCAGGTGATGTTATGATCTGTGTCTGATTTCCCCCTACTAATGACACAATCCTGAGGAAAGTCAACCCCATGATAATCAGTCCCTGTACTTTAAAACTAAATCACCACCACAGCTCAATGAGGACTGGAAAAGGCAGAATGTATTCCAAAGTTTAAACTGTGCTCCAGGACTTTGGTTAATATTTAGCATAGATTTAATCTCTTCCATTGTCATATTATCTTTCACCAGAAAATGGGTCTAAACATCACTATTTTTTTTTAGTAATTCTAACTAGTGACTTTAATCATTTTCCAAAGATCTGAAGTGGTCTCTATACCTATTCCTACTCCACTTTGCAGAAGGTGACATGATACAAGCCCTACAAGAGCCTGCCATATCTCAGAGGTCACAGTTCCTTTTCTCATCTCTTTCCATTGAAGTCGAATGCTACAGAACTCTACTGCTTTTATGCCAACTTAGTAAGAGAAACAAGAAAAGGTTCTACATAAAATACAGGGATTTTCTTCCTTTGTTTCTGTAGGTGCTAATTAAACACACGTCAATACACGTTCCATGTTTTATAAAACCTAATCTATATGCCTTCTTCAAGGTGCTACATGCTCACGTTTTTAAGATTAACTTCATTTTGATGTTAATGATAAACCATTTCTTAAACATACTAAAAGGTAAGTAATACTAAGCCAAATAAAGTTCTTCCACAGCAATCATGCGGTCATCATAAAAAACCCCTCTGTATATATATTTTTAGAATTGAAGCATTGAGAAAATTCTATTTGTACAGTTTTCAAGAGATTTCAATCTAGAAGAAGTCTGAGTTGGGCATCTTCCTTGGCCTAAATCAAGTTTCTAAGTAAAAACAGGCTTTATGGCTTTCAAATTTAAGGAGACAAGTTGATATCATTAGAGATCACCAGAACTACATTATCAGATATAACTCCCTAAAAAGTCACTGAATGGTACATCTGGTTTCACAAGAATTGAAAAAGCTACATGACGAGTCTGTTGGAATCCAGTACTTGAATTTATTCTGCAGTTGCATTTAAAATAGAAATACAATCACTTATGTGCTGAACACAGTAAGTTAAACACACTGTTAAAATAGACTGACATTGACGTTCTGCAGATAGGCACAGCTCACCTGGTTTCACTGGAATTAGGGCTACTTTTACAGCAGTGAACCTCCTAAGCTGAATCGACAGCTCATACCATCAAAACCATTCTGGTTACTCATGATTAGTGGAGGAATTATATGATCCCTTTGTGTTTTATAAATTGAATCCGAAAAATCCGGAATAATGAACTGCCCAGAGACTTTTGATTTTTGAGCAGCAAAGGTATTTATTGACAGCACTCAGAGCAAGCCAGCTATTGCTGGAAAAACTTGCTCCAAGGCTTCACACAAAATCAGCAGGTTTTATACAATTTTCAAATATGATTAAATGCATATTCAAGTGATTACAACATCTATCTATACCTATTAATAACAGGCAGAGTATAGGTGGAGCTCAGGCGGGGCTTAGGGCGGTGCTTCTCTTGGCCCTCAATTTTGGGGGTAGTTCCGATCTTCCTCCCATGGGTCTGGGGGCTATTCTCATCTTCCTCGACTTGACCTCTCTTCTTTTCTGTTGTTCTCGACCCGCTCACTGAAGCTTGGAAAAAGCCTTGGCTTCCAGCCTGTTTCTTCTATTCAAATGTCTACCTTATCCTACTGCATTTCTAATTTATTACCTCTAGGCCTATTACATGTTCTTTTACCATTCTCTTAAGTTTTGGTCCAGTAAGTAGAACAGAACAAGCACAGATTGTTTTGGATGTTAGTAGCTTGTTAGCAGGCCCAAATTTCTTAGTTAACTCTTTTGGGCCTGGCCTCCTGTTTGAAAATACACTGTATTTCACATACATGAATTCATCATATTTGTGATTAGGGCCTGTGCAGATAGTATCTATCCGAAGTCGTAGTCCACCTCCCAGCAAGCTGTGGTAGAGTTCCTTGGACTGCCTCCAAATTGTACTTAGCCCAGTCTCTACCTTCTGCATATGTAAAATAAGGAGCACAACTACAGGCAAGGTTTAATGCTGGAGGTTTTAGAGGAGGAACAGAAGTCAAACAAGAAAATTGTCTTATCTTTAGTCACTTCTCCCATACACACACAAAGCACCTAGTTAAAGTGCCAAAGAGTAAAGCATCATATTGCTCAAATCCCTAAAAAAGTTAAGATTTCTTTAAAAAGTATTAGCCATATAAAAATAATTTTGACGTGTCTATATACATGTCATTTCCCTAAAAAAAACAGGTCTCTGCTGTTCTTGGCCACCTTATTCAGAAGTTGCTTCTGGATAACTATATTCCAGGTTAATTGAAACGCTCTAAAACTCAAGAGACAGAAATCTATACTAAAGAATTTACTTTGTCTCCCATTTCTTCTGCATAAGCAAAACATGGGTTCGTGCACTTTGTCCTTTCAAACTACTTTCCTGTTTTAACTGCCTTGGCCCCACCTAGATTGTCACTAACTTAGGAAGAAAAGAATGCCAGGGTGGGAAAAGGCTCTGATTTTGTGGCTTTCAGTTCTGATGTACTCTTGTTAAAGAAAACCTTTGCTTCAAGATCTAGCACTTCTCTCCACCTGTAGCTATACAAAACAAACTTAAATTTTGGTTTCAAAGAAATACAACAGACTATGAAATTAGACATCTTTCTTCTAGTTCTGTATTATTCTGTAGCTGAACTGAAATTTTTATTAAAAACATCAACTTAAAATACACTGGCAATTTTCTTTTATTTAAGCTCAAGTTCTTCTTTCTTTAGCTGCTCTGTGCTTCACCAGCCTGTCTTTACTGAAAGCATAAAAAGACATTTCACTGAATACTAAATAAGGATAGATATTCTAGAAGTGTTAGAGCCCCTAAAATGGGTGCTTGGAACAGGGGCCTCTCAAAATTTTCTGCAGTGCCTAGAGCTCATTTACACCAAGGAGTGTAAAGGGAACTACAGAATAAACAAAACCCAACAGAGAGTTAACATTTTCTGCCTATGAAGACACCAAAGGCTGCTTGATGCATTGTTTTTAACGGTCTTTAAAACATGAAGCACGTTGGAAAAGCCCTCACTGTATTTGGTATCATGTTTTTTCTACCTCTTTTTGCCTGAGCAATGAGAAAGAAAAGTCCTCACTGTTCAGAGTTCAGCTACAGTGGCCAGTGTCAAAAAAGCCAATGTTGCAGGGGAAAAATTTTCATCTCAATTTTTTTTTTTCTTAGAGTTCATTACCAGTCCTTGGATTATGTGCATACAACTGGCTCCAAAATATCAGGGCTTCAAGGTACCTTCCCTAACTACTACACAGTTAAACTCACTCCTGTGAGCACTGGTGAAGCACAGGGATAATTAAAATCTCACCTGAGCACGACACATACCAACATTAAAAGCCTAATCTTGGGTTTTAAAGAGATTTCAGGTTCCTAGCAGCACAGAGTAATCTTTTGAATGCCCCTCCTATGTACCTGTCAGAATGACTAGGTTGCTGAATATCCTGAAAAATTTGGACCTTAAGAAAGGGCCCTCCACCCTTTAGCACATCTGAGCAATTCTGCAGCTTGAGCTTTGGCCTTCAGTTGCTCACATTTTAAGATGTTAATTTCATTTATTGCAAAGAGTAATCTAGGGGTAATACCACAGAACACTCCACAGCACCAGCCTGCTATCAGTCTGTGCTGGCTACAGCAAGGCCCATACGTCAAAAAAATGACTGGCTCTTTCTGTTGCTTAAAAAATTCTGAAAAAAACAGGTTTTTCAGTTAAGGAAGAAACACACACACACACATAGCCCCAAAACCAAACCCACCCACCCACACACACACACACACACACACACACACACACACACACACACACACGAACAGTTGCATGCAAATTTAAGTAAAAAATTCTTTAGAAGTGCAGGGTATCACTGAAGATCCACTGGAAGTTTGTTATTTTGACAACTGTGTGATTAAAAGCCCACAAAAAAACTATGGAAAGACAACTGATGACTTAAATGAGCTTTGGATCAGCTGTAAGGGCATTTCTTTATCTACGCACTCAGACTATTATACACAACAGTAAGTTACAGTTACAACATCAATGCCAACAATGAACACTTATTTTTGCTAACAAGTGCAAAGAGCTTTCTTATGAATAGTATCATTTAACAACTTAGCTATATAATATTCTTACAACAAATCAAATAAAATTAAAAAAATACAGATGCAGCTGTACAAACTAAACAAACTGAAAATGTTAATATCTATATCTATCTATATATATAACAAAATTACATCTTCAATAAGATGCTGCTGATACAGCAACCTGCACCAGCAAAATCCTGAGCACTTGGTCACCTATACTGTTGGATAGAGCTGAGTTCATGCTGCACTTTTCAAGAGCACACACGCATCTTGTGTTTTCTACTGAGGAAGCCGGGGGTTTATGGATTCAGGATATTTCTCACACAGCTGCAGAGTGCTGAGCAGCAGAAAGAATCTTGCATTGGAAATGTATGCTAAGGATCACCTCAAAAACTAAATAATAATAAACTGATTGCAAGGAATGCACAGGCTTTTAAGTCACTGTTTGTCTACGATCTGAGTGCCTTTTTGAGGTCAGAGTAGAAATTGGCCAAGGTACTGGACATGGCAGTGTCTACTGCAGATTGTGGCAGCATCCCCCGCAGTTCAGTCTGAATGTAGCCTGTCAAAAGGCTGTGGCTGGGACAATCCTTGAGGGGGACGCAGAACCAGCCGCAAGGGTGATTGAATCCACGCACAAAGTTAGGCCTCACCTCCTTGTAGTCGAGGCTTATACCTATCAAAGAAAATAAACAAACAAACAAACAGATAAATTAATATAACACAAATAAAAAAATACAGGTGCAGTAAATTTGAAATATACAAGCTGCTTCTTCTTCAGGAATGTAGTAGAAGGGACAGACATATTTCAAGTTTCTGGGTACTTTCATGAATGAAAGTTGCTCTTCATCCAAACTCCACAACACAGCATGGAGACCATGATGAGCAAAAATTCAGATATTAAAAAGACCTTCCTCCCATTTACTAGAAGCCAGTTGCTGCTCCTCCCAGTTTGCTCTGAGTCGGAGGACTCAACTTGTCTCTCCCACTCCTATCCCACTGTTGACATAAATGAAACCTGGCACACAGGCAAGCCAGTAACGTGTACGCTCCTTTAAGTATGTAAAACATTAAAATACCTTTGAAATTGTTAAAATACCTTGAATTTATTTGTTGGAGACAATCTTACACCATTTTTGGAATGTTTACTGCAGAACGAAACTGCATTTGAACCAAATCTTAAGCCAAGCAGCTGTTGAAAAATAAGAATTAAGCAGAGGTAGGAGGTGGCTTACCACATGTTAGAAGCCCATCTCCATAGCTTGTGGTGTAAGAGAAATCAACAAACTCCCTTGGTGCTATGATGTTCCAGAGCTGACCAGCAGTTGTATAGCGCATCACACAGCAGTTCTGGTTGAGTGACAGAATAAAGAGAGTGAGAAAACAAAAATATAATGAATACAGGGAAATTTATGCTTGTAGGCAGCTAGCATTTCTCACAAAGGTCACAGCCTCTGTCAACTACGCTGTGCAAACAAATTCAGTGAAGTCTGAATGGCTGTGCCATTTTCAATCTAAATGCTGGAAGTTGTGAGGACTTTTAGTCTACAGCCAAGAGCAGAAAATGTCTGGCACCATAAGGGTTTAAAGGTCTAAAACTAGAGAACTGTGCCATGCCTGGGAACTGAGAGTCATGTGGCTCTTATGTCACTATTACTTAGGAAGTCTGAAAGGACCGTGAACACATTGAAAGAGGACTCTCTTGCTACTAAGATGCTCCAGTCAAATACTTTTAATTTACCAAGTGAAAAATAAAATGGAATGTGAACAATTCCTCAAAACAGGCTTTCTTACAAGATACTAGAATTTGCATAGATTTTAGGGAATAATTAGCAAAAATACCTTGTCATATAAATCTTCCTAAAGAAACAGAGCAAAAGACAATCCATGTTCAAGCCAGATATCCAGAGGGGGTTTGAAGTGATACTGAATGTCTGCAGTAACGAAAGAAATGCTACCAGCTCTTCTGTAATCAACTTCAAACCTACCTTCCTTTATTTAGTCCTGACTCTCAGTTTGAACTGTTTTGTATCTCAGCATGAAGCCATACTACACAGGTCAGCCTTTCAGAAAGAGGAAGAGGATGCAGCTTCCATAAGTGTGATTATTATTGTTTGTGGAATGGAAGAAAGCTGCAAGAAAAGGCTTTGGCATATACAATATCATACTGTAGCTCTTCATATGTGAATTTTATCAGAGTTCCCAGGTCCAAGAGAATTGTGATTGACTATTTTTAGCACTGATGGAAAGATGCACGTCAAGCTTCAGATTGGGACTGTGCTGCCAGAAAGCCTCATCTGAGGTCACACACAGCATGTATGCACAGTGCCTCATGCAGAATGAAATATGTTACTATTTGTAGGAATTACTCCTCTGCTGTACTGTTAAATTCACATATTCATCTATACACATCTCCTTTAAGAATCTAGACAAGTCTTCACCTCTTCAAATGTTTCCAAGATGTCCATTGAAGTCATTAAGCTGTCCCAGTCTAGCCTGTAAGGTCCAGGGCGAATATGATCCACTATTCTGTTAGCAACATCTTCCACCACTCCTTGAGCTTTGTAGCTAGAGAAATATATGTTTACATTTAACAGTGAGAAATTTTTTATATCCTATTAATTTGCAGCAGTAAAATTACATGTTAGTGTACCTGGAGGTACAGACAGTGGACAACTGAATCAGAAAAACAGCACAGAAGAAGACCTATGGGTGCATCTATTCTTCTCTGCAATACATGTTATTCTGAGAAACCTTGTCTTTTTTTCTGCAAATATTTTTAAATGGCAAAATCCTTCCTTAGATAAAAATTAACCTGTTTATCTCTCTAATAACTTGTTATTCTGCTCCTCCTGTTGGGCTGGCAAGGGAATTCACCAGGGACAAGTAAAACTAAAAAGGAAAAAATAAGATCAGTAATACAATGGGAACAATATTTGTCATAAAGAAGAAGAAACAGCAGTAAAAGCAAGCTAATGAGAAACTATATTATGCTTTAGTGGCATATAAAAGTATCAAATAAAATAATTCGGTACAGACATTACAGAACATCCATTTGTTATCAGGTCTTTCTAGAATTTTTGTTTACTCGAGTTACTGGGCCTCCAGTTCCTGAAGGTGAAAAATCCACCAGGACCATTATTTTCAAAATACTTTGTGTTAACTAAGATGTTCTTATTTACTGCAGATAACTAGTCAAACACTACCTTTTCACATGACTTTTTGTTTCTTCAGAGTAGCATTTTCTAGTAACTGTTTCTCTAAACAGTCCATAGCCTAAACCTACAGACACCAAGAGAACCCAGAGACAGAAACTCACACAGGAAGGGCATTTGTGTCACACCTCTTTCCACAGCTAAACACTTGATATTTTACTCTATCGCAGGCAGGCCATCGTTTCTGGGCAGATGCTGTTGCCCACTTCAGCCAATGGGAGTTTTATGATGTGTTCCACAGATTTCACTGTCTGTTGTATAAATACCATGCAGCACATCAAAGTGTAACACTGCAAAGAAATAATTTAGGTACAACAGATAATCCATTTAGCTTCTACTCTGGAGAATCTCTGTAGCTGAGGGCTGTAGAATTCACAATCTTAGTTTTTAAATTCTATAAAGTGCATCTGTGGAACCTTAAAAAATCATCTGCTCTGCAGGCAAACTTACAGGTATCCACTGAATTCTTCTGATGGTTTACGCCACACAGTTGCATCTTTCTGAAAGAAAATATAAGATATGATGTTAATTGTCACTTATATACAATTATAAGATGTCCAGAAAATGCTTCAATTTTCCTTCAAGCAACCAATTTTACCACTAACTATGGTTCACCCCAAAGTCTTATTGACTGGGGCACCTGGGAGATGTTTCAGATATCTCTTGTAATATTCTATTCTTTCAAAAAAAAAGTCAGACAATTGCCTTCCTCAGTGTAAAATGCTAAAAATCTGCATAGAAATAGGGCTTGGTCGGCCAAGCCAGTTTGCTATGAAAACACACAGAATGACGAAACCACATTACCAGGCAAAGCCTTACAGCTAAAAGGTAACTGGAAAGCCATTATCTGGATGCTACTTGGACAGGAAGACCACACAACTTCTGGTTGCGTTCCTGCAACATATGACCAAACAGATGTGTGCAGGAGGTGCTGACAGTGGCAGAAGGGGAAGCTTAAGTTACCCTTCTATGCTAAATGCCTCACTAAAAGTCTCTTGCAAGCACTAGTCTATTTATTTTAAAGATACACAAGGAAAATAACGAAACTAGCATCTTCTGATTAAATGGAGCCTCTGTACAACTATTAAATGGAGCCTCTGTACAACATCTCTAAATTTTGGTGTTAAAGACAGTACCATATGGTACTGCTTTATTTGGAGTCATGATTATATAAGCACAAAGAACTAAATGTCCTAAAGAACAGCACTGTTAAGTACTTCATCCAGAACTATTTAAGATATTCTGGAGCAAAACACATCTCCCTGGTTATTGGTAAAGCTCTGAATGTCTTTTACAGGCACAGTACCAAACTGAAAAGAAGGGAGGGAAGAAAGAGAGGAAAAAGAGAGGGAGGAAGAGACAGAGAAGGAGGGAAAAAGAAAGTCAAACTAGAAATTTTATGGGGGTAAAATCTGGGGAGTAATATGATTTGAAACACTGAGATGCAGGTTACTTCCTACAGGAATACAATAGTAAATGACATAACAACACTGGAATACAACAGCCTTAATACTTAGTAGAGCAGAGGAGGTATAGGTGTATTGGAACACTGAAAGGCTTGGATGCTCTGTTCCTCCCTTTCAAGACAGTGAATTTGTTAATTTTGCAAATAATCAAGCTATATTTGGACCACTTGACTCTATCCTATCAATGTCTGCTCATGAAGGAAAAAAAAAAATAAATGTAAGTCCCACTCAAAACAAGGTAACCAAAGGGCAAAGATAGAAATTTACCACATTAGTCTACCACATTGATACACTGAGATACCCAAATACATTTCTACCTTCTATGCAGGATGGGACTAACAACTTCACGTAGCCTAGAACTGATGCACCAGCAGAGTCTATTTAGCTTGTTGAAGCAGGACTCATAAAAATCCAGGCAGCTCAAAAGAAGAGCATGGCAAACTGCTTGGAGAAAGCAGGAACTACATTCCCTTTCATTTTAGGAAACTTAGCATAATGTAGGGGCTCTGAAGGCAACAAAAATGTGAAGCAATATGAGAAAAAGAATTGAGAATTACCTCACTTCTTAAGAGGAAGGCATTTGGAAACTGAAGTCTGATGGATGGGTTCAAGCACTATTGAGAAAAACGTTCAAGAGGCTGGCATATCCCACCTACAGGCTGTGGCTGGTTTGTTGGAAGTACACCCGAGGAGCCTCTTGCAGCACTACCAATGCTATTTCACATTTTGCTTTAAATCAAGCCTATAATCCTACCCAGACAGGGTCCTTCTGTGAGACACTTCCCTGAAAATGGGTAGAAGGAATGACAAGAGTATGTCTGCAACCATAAAAACACACTCAGCCTGAGAGCAGCAATTCTCCATTGTTCAGTCATTTTCTATCGGCCTTTACAATGTAAGTTTCTGTTCAGGTAGTTGCGGAATAAGCAAGTTTCTGAATGCTTTAGTTAAAGTAGTGGAAACGTAAGTAGCCAGTTTTTGGATAAGAGATGCTGAACAAAGACGCTCTATAATCAGCTGTAAATACGCTGCTCAACAGACAAGTTCAAGTAAAGTTCAAGCTCCAGACGACCACCAGAGACCTCCAGGAGACCACCGGAAGACCCCCTAGTAACCAAATAAGGACCGAAGAACTTCTCAGGATTAACATACGTATAAACTTTATAAGAAAGGGAGTGAACATGTAAGACATTTGCTGAATATGTAAAATTTTAAGTAAATATTAGCACGCTGAGCCGAGAAGGGGACACATATGATTAGAGGAGCGATCCTCCTGTGTGTCCAGCGCTGAAAATGAAAGCATGCCTGACCACTAATGCTCACAAACTGAGTCCTGGAGGTTTCTTACCGATTTACGGTAACATCGGTAACAAGCCATCTAGAGATGCTCTATCCTAGAAGGGAGGTTTCACAGCCCCTGTCTCACCAAAAGTCCCGCAGGAACTGGACAAGATTTTCACACACAATAGGCTCTTTCCGCCGTAAGAGTGATCCACAACAGCTTCCCCGGGATCACGGACCAGGAAAGCTGCCCAGGGTGAGCACTCACGGTTTTCTTGGCCACCCTCCACTCTCCGTCCGCAATGCCGTGGTAGCGCACAAGCGTGTTCCGCAGCCTCGTGGCCAGGGGGGACGGATTCGGCAGCGGATCCATCTGCTTCCCAACAAAGATGCCCAATTACACACACGCCAGGAACAAGGCAGCGGGATCAGGGATGCCGACACCAGCACGGGGCATCCGAGCCCGCGCGCTCCAAGCAAAGGACGCAGAAACCACCGCCGCGCATCTCCCCGCTTGTCAGGGGCACCGGCGGAGAGTCACCGTGAGGCACTGGAGCCCTGGACCCTTTCCGGAGGGCCCTGGGGAATGCGGGCCGGGCGCGCTCCCGCCACGCGCTCCCAGCCCCGCGCGCTCCCGCGGCCGCGCCCCGCCCTGCCGCGCGATGACGGGCAGCCAATCAGAGCTCGGTCGGAGCCCCGCGCGACCAATGGCGGCGCGGTCCGCCCGTCGTGCGCGCGTGCAGGGCCTCCGTCATCCCCGTCCACCCCCCGCGTGCGTCACGCGACCTCCCGACGTGTCGCGGCCGCGTCGTCACAGGTCGCGATTGGAGGTGGAACGAGTGGAGTGATGGAGCGGCGGGGACACGCCTGGCCCCGGGATGGGCGTGGGGACACCCGCTGCCGTCCTGATAGCGCCGAGCTGCCTCCGTCATCTGCGGTGACAACGCGGTACGGCCCCAGCCAGGGCTGCGCTGCTCATGTGTACCTGTCGCTGTCGATCCGTACTGATGTCCCCGGGTGTTCGAAAGATAAATTACTTGTCGGTAGAATCGCCTTGTGTCGTGGAAATTAAGCACCACTCAGTCGCCCGCTCAAACCTCCATCTCCCAACCCCACCCACTCCCCCAGTCCCGATGGAATGAGGAGGAGAATCAAAATAGAAGTTTTAGTTTGAGATAAGAACAGTTTGGACAATTGAAAATGAAGTAAAAATGCAGTAATAATGGTAAATGAAAGTATTATAAGGGGAAAAAACCCACAAGTGATGCACAATACAATCGTTCACCACCCACTGACCGATGCCAGACCCCTCTTCCCAATGCAGATTGGCCCCTTCCAGTCAACTTCCCCCAATTTATACACTGGACATGATGCTCCCCTGTAATCCAGGAGGAAACAGTTAGCAACATGCTGAGTCCTTGCAAGTCTATGGGACCAGATGGGCTCCATCCTAGGGTGATAAAGAGCTCGCCAAACCGCTCTCCATCATTTACCAACAGTTCTGGCTCACTAGGGAGGTCCCAAATGATTGAAAGTTGGTGAATGTCACACTGATCCACAAAAAGGGCTGCAAAAAGGACCCAAGCAACTACAGGCCTATCAGCCTGACCTCAGTCCCTGGCAAGGTTATGGAGCAGATCATCCTAAGTGCAATCACACAACGCCTACAGGATGGACAAAGGATCAGACCCAGCCAGCACAGGTTTAGGAAGGGCGGGTCCTGTCTGATCAACCTGGTCTCCAGGTGACCCTCCTGCTGGATGAGGGGAAGGCTGTGGATGTGGTCTACCTGGACTTCAGCTAAGCTTTTGACACCATCTCCCAGAATATACTCCTGAAAAAACTGCAGCCTACGGCTTGGACAGGGGCACTCTGTGCTGGATTGAGAACTGGCTGATGGCCCAGAGAGTGGTGGTGAATGGTGCTGCATCCAGTTGGGGGCTGGTCACTAGTGATGTCCCCCAGGAACCAGTGTTGGGCCCAGTCCTGTTTAATATCTTTACTGATGACTTAGATGAGGGGATTGAGTCCACCATCAGCAAATTTGCAGATGACACCGAGTTGGGGGGAGTGTTGATCTGCTGGAAGGCAGGAGAGCTCCGCAGAGGGACCTGCACAAGTTGGAGAGATGGTCTGATTCCAACAGGATGAGGTTCACAAGGCCAAGTGGCGGGTCCTGCACTTTGGCCACAACAACCCTGTGCAGTGCTACAGGCTGGGCACAGAGTGGCTGGAGAGCAGCCAGGCAGAAAGGGACTTGGGAGTTTGGACTGACAGGAAGCTGAACATGAGTCAGTGTGCCCAGGTGGCCAACAAGGCCAATGGCATCCTGGCTTGTATCAGGAATAGTGTGGCCAGCAGGACCAGGGAAGTAATTCTCCCCTGTACTCTGCGTTGGTGAGGCCACACCTTGAGTGCTGTGTCCAGTTCTGGGCCCCTCAGTTCAGGAAGGATATTGAGGTGCTGGAGTAGGTCCAGAGAAGAGCAACAAGGCTGGTGAAGGGACTTGACCACAAGTCTTATGAGGAGAGGCTGAGGGAGCTGGGGTTGTTTAGCCTGGAGAAGAGGAGGCTCAGGAGAGACCTTATCACTCTCTACAACTCCCTGAAAAGAGGTTGTAGCCAGGTGGGGGTTGATCTCTTCTCCCAGGCAACTAGCAGTGGGACAAGAAGGCATAATCTTAAGCTGTGCCAGAGGAGGTTTAGGTTAGATATTAGGAAGAATTTCTTTACAGAGAGGGTAATCAGGGATTGGAATGGGCTACCCAGGGAAGTGGCAGATTCTCCATCCCTGGTGGTTTTTAAGATGAGACTGGATGTGGCACTTAGTGCCATGATCTAGTAACCACAGCAGTGTTGGATCAAGGGTTGGACTTGATGATCTCGGACATCTTTTCCAACCTGGTTGATTCTATGATTCCTTAGTATGGAATATCCTTTTGGTCAGTTCAGATCACCTGTCCCAGCTATGTTCCCTCCCAATTTCTTTTGCAAACCTCCTCCCTAGCAGAACATGAGATAAGGAAAAAATCCATTGGCTAAACATGGCTTAGCAAAAAACCTCAGTGTGTTATCAACACCATTCTCATTAAGAGTTAAGGTTTAGGATCTGACATGCTTCAATGTAAAGACCTAGCAGGGCAGTTAGCAAAGCCCAGGAAGAAGAATGAACTGCTGAAAAATGTGGACTACGTAAAATTTTCTTAAGAAAATTCTTTAGTGTTTTATCTTTGTGTACTTTCAAGCCTAATAACAAGAAAGGAGATTTAATCCCTGAAACATCAGCTAACGAGCAAGCTCTAAGTAATTTCCAAGTGTTAGATAAACAAATGACTTATTGGTAGAATTGTCTTATTAAGGTTTAGGGCTTGACATGCTTCAATGACCTCAGGCCTAGAGAGAAGTTAACAAAGCTTAGGAAGAATGTTGTACCACTGATAGTGGATACAAGAAATGCAGAATTTACAGGCCACAAGGACATTTGGCAGAACCCCCAAGATAAGAAAGAAACTAGTAAAGCCAGCTCAGCAATTGTGCTGAAACCAGCCCCAACTGGGTACAAGGTAATTCCAGCAGGAGCAGATCACAACTGACTCACGGCTACCAACCCAAGAAACCCACAGGCTCCAAGGAAGAGAAAGACTGAGCAAGCAGATTAATTAGCATGAGAAGGGAGAGAGTCATTAAGCAATAGAAATAGAATACTTCTTAATAAGACAACTAGGTAACTTGTAGCCAAGGAAATTAATGCCTTTTTTTGCTGAAGTGTATCAATAGGGAAAAGCATCAGTGGCAGTTGTGGTGCTGTCTTTGTGGATTTGCCACCCATCACCCTTTTCTGTGCAGAACTGTGAAGAAATCAAATTCCTTGACTCTGTGTATGGGTTGACCTCTTGTACACTGAGTGGACGAATCTATTTTGGGACAGCAGAAAAGGTTTCTTTGCAGTGGCCATATAAAGTTTAAACAGGGCTGCAGCTTTCCAGAGTCCTGTGGATTTGCTGTTCATGTGAAGTGTGTTCTGCAAGTGCCAGTGTGGTGGGCAGGAGGAGTGAAAGCTTCCCCGGGTCAGCACTTCCAAACAACTGTAAAAAGACAAAACTCTTGTAAGGGCAGAAAGATAAATGGGTCAAGAAGTAAATGATTAGAGTGGGGGAACAACAGATCTTCTTTGTATGATAATACATTGTTCATTTTGGGCAATCCTAGCTCCCAAATTGAATGTTTTGAACATAGTTGTGTTCTCAATTCAGGACTTTACACCAGGCCTTTTGAACTGTCCCTAGCTTTGCAATTTATAACTCTTGATCATTTTTCCTTAATTGAGCAAAGAATGAAGATGCTTTACATGCAGTCCTTGAAATTTTACAATACAGAATCAAAACAGTAGTTTTGAGTTGAAAGCATAGTAACATTACAGGAATGTATTTCACCATCTTCCTTCATACTCCTGTCTTTCTCTGAGGGAAAAAGTGTACATTTGACCAGTCCCTGGCTGCTTTCTCCATTCCTCCCTGCCCTGTTGCTCTCCTTAAAGACCAAGGTTTTCTTGCCTTTGAGTATGACTTTCTTTCCCATGGACTGAGAGACAGTTTAAACCACCGATGTAAATTGGTTCAGTTTTTAAAAGGAAATTTTGTGTTTGGTTTTCTTGTTGGTTTGGGGTTTGTTTTTGTTTTTGTTTTTGTTTTTTTGTTTTCTTTTGTTTTTTGTTTTGTTTTTTGAAGGAGGAAATGACAAGTTTTTATTGAAAAATGCTGACATTTTTAATAAAACTTGGTTTGTAGAAATGTTTTGTGTTTCCATGGGCTGGATGGATTTTAACGGATTGCCTGGTCTCTTGAAAGTTGCTCTGGCAGCTCATATAGCAAGTTTCTTAAGCTTAGGAGGTCTTTAAGCCTTCTGTAAAGCCTGTGGATACTCTTTATTCTCATATTAATATTAATTTTATGACTTGAGCCAGCTGGGTGCCTTCAGGGCTTTTAAACTGGTTCTTGCTCACAGTGAAACGAGTACTTCCATATATTCTGGGCATCCCACCTATGCAGAGCGAAGTGTCAGTGAAGCACATGAGATAACTGATGTTCAGGTAATGCTGTATATGTTTCCTGTGCTATGCTCCTTCACTAGGTACAGCATTACCTGCAGTGCTACCCTAATCTTAACCCTAATTTGTGCCTATTGGAAAAAAGTGATGTGAAGAGGTGAATGTGAAATGTTTCAAACAATGCCGTAGCTGAGCTTTTGCTGCTCCTTCCTGCTTATCTCTGTGGCACTTCTCTGCAGCAATAACTCCTGAACCACTCCCAAAATTACACTGTGTCATGTCTTAGGTATGTAGTATTGCTGTAGAGTAACATCTGTTCCTCTTCTTACACCATACCTTGTACACAGGCATTTTGATTATCATGATGTGTGAGACCCACAAACACTGTTGAAAGGCCAAAATTCCTCTGTCCCCAAACTTGAAAGTAAATAGATAAAATATTTTTTTCTGCATTCACCTCTGAGGAGGAATGGTTGCCTTTGAATGCCTGCCATTTCATGCTAGAAATACTGTTGTTTGAAAAGCTGTGAGACTAACTGCTGGTACTTAATTTTAGTTAACCCATGCCTTGTAATGGGTTTGATCACTGAATGTGCTCCTCTGTAGAATGCATAACAGACAGTAAGGAGGACAATTTGGGTGGGTTTCAAACACAAGGAACTGTAGACATTTAATCCTAATATCTTGCAAGGTAACAGTATGTGTGCAGTTTGCCAAACATATTGGACCAAGTTTTACTTTTTGAACCACTAATCTGAGCTCACTCCTGTATGACACTCAGCAGCCTGGTTCCGGTCCAAAACCATTCCCAAGTGTTTTACTGGATGAAATCTTAACTCCATCTGTTGAAAGAAGAACAAATGGCACATGGTTGCCTCATTAAAGTTATTCTGACCAATTTATTTTTCTTAAATTTAAATGCATTTAGTACCCTTTCCAGATAAAAATATGGTGTTTGATATTCCTTCTGACCTGGTATTATAGGATTCTAAAACTCAGCAGGCTGCCCTTAACCATGTATTTGCTATTCTCAAACAGTGGTAGTGGATCAAGGGTTGGACTTGATGATCTCAGAGGTCCCTTCCAACCCGGCTGATTCTGTGATTTGAACTCATGTCTCAGAGAGAACTCTAAAAAAGTTATTGAGAAAGCCTGTTCTGCCTAACTGGCGCTTCACACCATATTTTGTCCTGCAAGGCCTTCTGGGTTGCACAAAACACACGGTCTTCATAGCTTTATAACCCTTTGAAATTATTCTTCATTGCAGACACATAGAATCACAGAATGACTGAATGGCTGAGGCTGGAGGTCATCTAGTTCAACCACCTGCTTGAGCCAGCTGTCTAGGTCTGTTCTGAGTTGGCTTTTACATATCTCCAAGAATGGAGACTTGACCACCTCACTGGGTAACCTATGCCAATGCTTGTTCACTCTCACAATGAAACATCTTACTGATGTTCAGAGCGAACCTCCTGCATTTCAGTGTGTGCCCATCACCTCTGGTCCTGTCTCTGGGCCCCACTGGAAAGAGCCTGGCTCTGTCCTCTTTGTACCTTCCCTCCAGGTGTTTATACACATTGGTGAAAGCCCCCTGAGCCTTCTCTTCTCCAGGATGAGCTGCTCCAGTCCCTTCATCATCTTGGTGGCTATATCCTGGACTCTCTCCATTGTGTTTGTTTCTGTCTTGTCCTGAGAAGCTCAGAGCTGGACTAGCACTCCAGGCGTGGCCTCACCAGTGCTGGGGGGCAGGATCACCCCCCTGACCTGTTGGCAACACTTCTGGTAGTGAAGCCTAGGAAACCATTTTCTTCTTTGTCACAGGAGCACTTCACTGGCTCATGTTCAACTTGGAGTCCACCAGGGCTTTTCCTGACAAGCTGCTTCCCAGCTGGGCAGTCCCTAGCCTGTGCTGGTGCCTGGGGATGTTCCTCTCCAGATGCAGGACTTTGCTCTTCCCCTTATTGAACTGCATGAGGTTCCTGTCAGCCCCTTATCCAGCGTGTCGAGGTCCCTCTGGCTGTCAGCACAGTCCTCTGGTGTACTAGGCCCTACTCCCAGTTTGGCCAGTGCAACCAGCCTATCACCCAGATCCTTAATGAAGATGTGAGACAGGTTCAGACTCAGTATTGATTAACTCCTGGGTGACACTTCTCCAACGAGACTTTGTACTGCTGACCACCACCACCCTCACTCTCCCATCATCCAGCTGGTACTTCACCAACTTCTTTATGAGGATCTTCTGAGAAATCCTGCAATTACTTTTCTTCTGCAGTTGACTTCTAAGATTTTTTCCCCATCTCTTTAACTACCCTATTTTTGTTCTGTGTCAGAAAAAAGTAAAATACGAGAATCCAGGCTTGCAACTCAGCTGCAAGTAGAAGAGTTGAAATTTAAACTTCCAGAAAAAGCTGCTCTGGAAAACCAGTCTTGAAATAACCTGGACACAGCATTCTGCAAGTGGCATAGAAGGCCTGATATTTAACTAAAAAAATTTTGTTTTGAAACTTTCTACTGACTCATCTGAAATTATATGCTCCAGAATATTTCTTACTAAATAATAGACCAGCAGGAGTGTTTTGCCCTTAACCACTCTTGATGTTTTCAGTCAGACTAGCATAGCATTTCGACTAGCAGGAAAACTACTGGAGAAGTCTGAGTTTCTTGGAAGATCAGCCAATGAAATCCTGAGAGCCTATTTCTTGCTGAAAACATGCACGAATATTGTTCACCCACAAACTGTCACATGAGATGCTAAATCTAACTGACTATACATCTATGTAGGAGACTTTCAAATCCAGCATGGGCAAAATGTGATTTTTTAGATAGGGATATGTCCCAGGCATGAAAAAAATAAATAACTTTGTTTTGCTGTTGGGCAGTTCAGTCAGTGGAGCACTTCTAGCTAGAGGTTATTGCAATTTTGTTAAAAAATGAACCACAATAAAAAAAAGAAAAAAGCCCCTAAAACAAGGTTTGTAGAAAACCTCTAATATTCTTCATGTCTGATCTTCAACTAGTTAATTTAAATTCTTTGGTTGGATTTGGGAAGTGTACAATATGATACCTTTTCATCAGAGGATGGTGGAAAACTAGTCTTTATTTATTTTCTACTGGTTGGCCCACATAAAACTGCACAAATGGCATTGGGATTTCGTGTTTGTTTGCTTAAGATGAGCTATGTGAAATCAGCTGCATTAAGTCAGCTGCCTTGACCATTCCTTGTAAATGCCAAATAAACCCAAAAGGCTAAGACTGGATTCTCAGCACTCTCTTTTCCATCCCTGTTCCCCTAAACCTCCTGTGGTTCTGAGGGGAATTTGTATGGAACTTTGTCCCACTACGCATGATCCTCAAATCTGTCTCTCAGGGGATTAAGGCACAGTTCTTGTACAGTTATTCTCTCACTGGTCTCCTCTGTTTACATGGTTTACATGTGTTTACATGTTTACATGTGTTTACATGGTACTGATCTCTTCAAATTGCATCCTAGTTGATTTATCCAACCAAATATTTTGTACTTTTTTTACTGAGAACATCGTCTCATCATTTCTGGCAGAAAAGAGAGACTGGATCAACGGAACAGTGTCTGCAAGACAGAGTGGCCCATCGCCCCTGTGATGAGACCTGGGCAGTTGGCACAATTTCTTTCCATAGTATTAAGTTGTTGCAGGAATTTGTTGGACTGCAGATCCATTCTGTTTCAAGCTTCAATGCTGTTTATGTAAGAGGGGTGATGGTCTGGAGCATAGCCTAGGCCAAATAGTACCCAAAAAGCAATCTCTTCACAAACCAGCAGTTGTTTTTTTGTTGGTGTGTTTTTTTTTTAATTTGCATTTTGCGGTTAAGCCACAAGATGGCAGGAAAACAAAATAAATATTTTTTTCTGAAGCAGCTGCACTTCAAAGTTACATCTAAAATCAAACACAATCAAGAAAGGGATGAATTTTCCTTATAATTTAAAGCACTGCTAAAGCCTTATAAAGTTTTAAAATATATGTTAACTATTCCTTTAATTAATGTTATCCAACTGTGATTTTTGCCAAACCGTAGTATCATATCTTTCTCTTATTTGCTGTTTGTGGGTCTGGGCAAATATTGTCTATTTTTTTCCTACAGACAGCAAATAAAAAAGCTAGTCCTGATTATTTCAGTTTTGTATCCCAGTGGAGTATGGTGTGTAATAAAATTAAATTCAGAATAAAGTCTCTTTCCATCTGGAAGGAGAACCATGATTTTCCTGAATCATGATTAATCCTTGGTTTCTGTATTTTATTAGTATACCCTCTCACTCTGCCCTTGCAAAAAACCTCCCTCCACCTTATTCTCAATGCTTACTGCAAAGCCAGATAAGAGATTCAAATGATGAATTGGCTCTTCTTGATTTGAAGAGTACAAGGTAGAGCTACCTTAAAATCATCTGCATGGTTTATCTGTCTGTGTCATCTGATATTAAGAAACTACTGTAACTTTTTTCTATTAAAGAATTTCAAATGAATGAATTCTGTTCCTCTTCTGCCTAGTCCCCTCAGTGGAATCTTAAGAGACTGTTTTTTAAAACATCCCAGCTCCTTTTTTAAAAGCGATGGTCACAGTTGCATCATTAGTATGGTGTAGGTAGCAATAGTGTATGGCAGCAATACATGGCAGTAGTATCTGTAGTAGAGGTGTACATAGAGCATTACTATCAATTCTCAGATGCTTGAGTAGTCTTGTCCCACAAACCTTCTCAAATATAGCATAGACTGTAACCCAGAGAAGACATTGTTTACCACAGTTAATAATGTTTAAGGGGGTCTTAAATGTTCTCCTAAGTGTAGTAAACTGAGTAAAAGATGCATGACCAATGACAGATGGAGTTTTAATTGCTTACCTTATCTGGATTCATGGATAATCTTAATTATCCATGGTTAATTATCTGTGTCCTCCCTACAGACGACTCAGTCTTCTTGTCACAGTGAACCAGGAAGCTGTTCACCAAAATGTCTTTATAGGTAGCACTTATTATCTCCAAAAACTTGTTGAACTTATTTTGGACAGGCTTCAATGACACACTCAGGGGCTTTCTGTAGTTTCATCTGTTTGGGGACTTACTGCCTCTTCTTTCCATCCCTAGTGCCTCCTCATTTGCTGCTGCCTTTCCAGCTGTTTGCTTCTAACAGGGACACCTTTTACTTCTACAACAGCCTGGTGATGTGCCAGTGACAGAGACGGTTCTTTACTGAGCTGGTCAAGGAGTGCACCATTCTGTGAGTGCAATAGCTGTGTCTTGGCCAAGGATCAGAAGACCAGATTATGGGCCACAAGGCAACGTGCAGAAGAACTTTATTACTCACAGGATATGAATAGTAGTTCATGACTTTGCTGTGAAGTTAAACAATAATAGTTCATCTGTGCATATGTAGTTGCCCTGGTAATGAAAGAAAAAAGGTGTAACTGAAGAAAAAAATCTCCACCATATCAGTAACTTAGGTTGTATTTTACATACAACACACTTGTATGTGAGAACTACTGATCCCCTATTTTCTGCTATTGAAATAGTGGTTTATGATAAATTCATAGCTGTACCTAAAGCAATTTTGATTCCTTAGAGACTCAGGCAGCAATCCTAAAGCAGTCTTTTCATTGAGAGCAGTTGTTTCATTGTCTTTTCTTTGAATTGTCGATGCTTGTAGTGATACGAGGGAGTAATACCAGTAAGGTGTAGCTCCTGGATATCTGCATGTTCTAACTCATTATCTCAGTCATGTTCAGGAATTTCTAATTTGGAGTAGATAGACACATAATAATGGGTCACAAAAGTGACTTCTTTTTGTCAGTCATAAAATCTGTCAGGTTTGCAGGTGTTCTTTGAAAAGATCCATGTTGAAGATGAATTTACGGCCAGCAATCCTCTCAGTGGCCTTACACCAGCAGCAGACCTGTGCCATTCTCACTCTGCTCACTCAAGCTGCTAGCTACTTCAGCTACTGCAGTTTTGAGGAAATCATGGGTCAGGCAGCAAAAGAGAAATAATAACAAGCAAATGTCAGATCCACTTTCTCAGTGGGTTTTTCTTTTAATTATTTAATTTTTGTCAGCACTGTAGGCTTTTGTGCTATTTTCCCATAAGTATGTCCTGAAAACCCCTGTGGCCACACACTGCACTGCTTTGCTGGGGTCCTGACATTAGCAGGTCTGGATGCCATGTTCTTGCTATATTTGCTTCTACACTGTTTATATTCTTTTACAAGTCAATTTGAATATGCAAAATTTGCTGACACTTTCACCGTTTTACCTCTGCTTATGTATAGGGCTACCATCATCGTCAAGATTGCTTTGTTGTGCCACTGTCATGGTCATTGTCAAGAAAAACAAGAGGTTCTTTAGAAGTTTATGATTTCCAGTCTAGATGAAATGCTTGGGCTCAGTAATTTCTTTTTTTACACTATATGCTCTGAAATACTTAACTCTCCTACATTTGTTTCACAGAAATTATTTTGTAGCTGGATGCTTTTTCCCTGGAGTTTTTTAAATCATGCTTTGTCTGAGTGGTGACAGAACAGTATGGCACACGGTCCTCCAGATGCCTCCAGATCTGTCTGTCTTTTTTTCTCTTTTTTTTTTTTTAATTTCTTTAAGCAGGCACACTCCCTACCTGTTATTTTTTCTCAGAAAAGTAACCACTTTCTCATCGATATACAATGGAAACTACTTAGACCACTGCGAGGCTAACGGTTTAGAGGTCTAAGATCTTAAAGCATGTTTGACAACGTTTCAGTGGAGTAAGATATATTTATCTTGCATGTCTGAGCTATTTCCTCTCAGAAAATGGCATTAGCAGTTGCAAATAAGCAAGCCTTTTTGGACTAATGAACTGAATATTATGTAATTGTTTTAACACACTTTCTGTCTTAATCAGATAATTATATGGACATCAAAAATGTCTCAGTTTTCTGAGCCAGTCCAAAACAGACTCGACATCATGGATAACTTCATCCTGATTATAAACGTAATATTGGAAGTATTAACTAAGTAGATTAACAGGGCATCACAGTTCTGGTTGAGGCTTCCAGGCAGAGGCAAGAAACTTAAAATATTTTTCAGGTGTGGCAATGGCAGAAGACTGAACCTAATTGTCTTAAAAGCCTTCTTCAGCCCTAAGAACTCTTGTTTTCTTAGCTTTGGTGCAAATTTGTGGTACAAATAAAACAGTTCTTCCCCTGTACCATGGAGGCATGTCTTGTCATTTGAGATAATTCTTATTGCAACATGCCCTGGGGTTTGATATGTGAGGAGAATAGCAGCCTGGACAACAAAACTCAGACCACAGTCTGAAACTTATTACGTGCAATTATTATTGACCTTTTTTTTTTAATTTGGGCAGCCTCAGGTGAGACAAAGATGACTAGATTTCCTTTTATGACAAGATAACCCACCTAGTTGATTAAGGGAAGCCAGCTGATGTAATCTTTTTGGATTTCAGTAAAGCTTTCAATACAGTCTCTCACTGCATCCTTCTGGATAAAATGTCCAACCCAAGATGAATAAACATGTCATGCAGCGGAGGAGCAATTTGCTCACGGGTCAAGCACAGAGGGTGACAGTGAATGCGGTGACGTCAGACTGGTCACCTGTCACTAGTGGGGTTCCACAGGGCTCCATCTTGGGCCCTGTGCTCTTCAACATCTTCATAAGTGACTTGGACGCAGGACTGGAATGGACACTGAGCAAGTCTGCAGATGACACAAAACTGGGAGGAGCTTTTGACTCCCTTGAAGGCAGGAAGGCCCTGCAGAGAGACCCCGACAAATCAGGGGCTGGACAATCACCGACCATAGGAAATTCAACAAGGAAAAGTGCTGGATTCTGCACCTGGGACAGGGCAAGCCCAAATGTTCATACAGACTGGGGAATGAGATACTGGAAAGCAGTGCCAAGAAAGGGACCTGGGGGTCCTGGCTGATGGCAAGTTGGCTATGAGACATCAGTGCCCTGGCAGCCAGGAGGGCCAACCATGCATCAGGCAAAGCATTGTCAGCTGGTCAAGGGATGGGATTGTCCCACTCTGCTCTGCACAGGGGCAGCCTCACCTTGAATATTGTGGCAGTTTGGGCACCACAATGTAAGAAAGATATTAAGCCATTAGAGAGTGTCCAAAGGAGGGCAATGAAGATGGTGAAGGGCCTTGAGGGAAAGTCATGTGAGGAGTGGCTGAGGGCACTTGATCTGTTCAGCTGGAGAGGAGGAGACTGAGAGGAGACCTCATTGCAGCTACAACTTCCTCGGGAGGGGTAGAGGAGAGGCAGTTACTCATCTCTTCTTTATGGTGACCAGTAACAGAACCTGAAAGAATGGCCTGAAGTTCTGTCAGGGGAGGTTTAGGTTGGATATTAGAAAAAGGCTCTTCATCCAGAGTGTGGCTGAGCAGTAGAAAAGGCTCCCCAGGGTAGTGATCCCAGCACCAGGTCTGCCAGAGTTCCGGAAACATTTGGACAAGGGTCTCGGGCACATGGGTGTGATTCTTGGAGTGGTTGTCTGTGGGCCTAAGAGTTGGACTCAATTATTCTGATGGGTCCCTTCCAACTCAGCATATTCTGTGATTTTGTGATTTTTAGGAAAGAATTAATTTCTAGGAAGAATAGCAGCTTTGTCCTAGCATGTGATCCTGAAAGCTCACTTCAAGAGGGAAGAAGTGAAACCCAAAAACTCCTCCAGTGGAGACACTCTGCAAAGAAATAGGAGAGAATTGATGAGGCAAGTGTATGCAAATCACCGGGTTCCTGTAGAGACAAAATAAGGTTAGCGTCCAAGGAGATCATGTATGTAGTCAACTAGAAGTAGGAAGTTCATTATTTGAGGAGTACAGTTCAGCTTATAAAAGGATAGAATTCTGTCAGGTAGTAACAAAGGCTGCATGACAGGTGTCAGAGAGGGCCTGTGCAGTGTCCAATAGCGGCCAAACTGTAAGGATCTTCACTCACATCAACTGCCTGTGTACAGCAAGGAGGAACTTGAATAAAGCTCTTCTCAGAGTTCAAGGAGCTTTAATATGTTTGAAGGATGCTCTGATGCATGCTTTTATGCAGTGCTCTGGAAATAAGAGGCTGAAACTAGGTCAAGAGAGCAATATTCTTCACAGCACAGTATTTTAAATTGTGAGATGCTTTAGAAGGCCGTAGTGGTCTCTTTTTTCCCTAAGAGGTTGAGGAAAATAAACTGTGTGTTAATGCAAGTTTTGAACAGATAATTTCTCTGCTGTATTTCTGTGGCAGAAGGTTGTCAGACAGATAGTCTAGGGAAAAGCAGTTTACATTAGTTTTCTTCTTATTTATTTCTGCTTAAAGCAGGAAGAAGTAGGTGGGGCCATTGACTCTGCATGATACTGTAAGTGGGACATGTGGATGCATAGACTCTATTGTAATGGTAATTCTTGCCTTTGGCCCAGTGACCCAATAACACATACCTTAGTAGCTGCATCTTTCTATATCAGAATTTTAAAACTTGTCTATGCAATTTTCTGTACATACAACTTGGAAATGTTGCTGTGCTCCAAACCCATGTATGTTTTCCTTCCTCAGATATTGTTATTTATATTTGGGATTATATTGGGCATTTTTTGTGCTCATTAGTAGCTGACACTACTAATGAGTTTTTGGATGATGTTAAATAGTTTAAGGAAATAACTGTGCTTTAAGTTGTCCATAGTTATAGCTGTGAAGTGATGATTAAGTAGATAGGATGGTCTTAACACTTATAGTTTTACTTCAAGTGAATAGCAACAAAGGTCAGTGCTCTAAAACAGACAATCAAACAAAACATCTTTCGTAGGAATAAACACAAAAAATTTTTCTTGATAAAAAGTATAACTTGAAAGTAAGTGTTGGGAAACCTTTACCATGTATATGTTAACTGCACATTGGTCATTTAAATGAAAATTAATCAAAAGCATGCTGAAAGCCTGTGCTGAAATGTGACTGAATTAATTTTCTCTGGAACCTCTTGCTAATGGACACAAATTTTACTTTTTTTTTCTTGAATTTGTTGAAACACAGTATTAATAACATTGTACTGTCTTCTACTTTTTTGGCTTCTGCATGTCTTCTTTCTGCATCTTCTAGATTGGGATAGCCTCCAATTTCTTCTCTCCCTTTCTGCTCTTCTCTTCTCCCCATAGCTTGGCTGCATGGAAGAGGTTTTTTCTTCCAGCTATGTTGTTTGGCAGCTGAACAAAACAAGCATGTCAGGGAGGGGAATAGGACAGATAGCTCTGACATAGCTTCATGCTGCCAACTCCTCCAGATATACAGGACAACTTTGGTTACATAACCTCATCCAGTATTTGGAAAACCAGGTTCAGACTGAAAGGGACCTGTGGATGCCTGTGATTTTAAATGCTCCCTTACTCACTCCAACAAGGGAGCACAGAGAACCAGTGGGAGTGGGCTCTTTCCATGGCTCTTCCACGGGACCCACAGCCCCATGGCACTGGTGTGACACTCATTATATAAAAAGTCAAAGTTGGAGCACTCGATGAGCTGAGGGAGTTCCTGCCTAGAGGCAGGGAGTGTGCTAGGGGAAGAATATTTTAGAATTGCAGAGGTCTTATAATAGGTGGTTTATGGAAGAAACTAAAGATGAGGAAAAAAAAGGATTTGGATGATTTGGGGAGGAACAAGCTGGCGAAAACAGAGAGATAAGGTGACAGAAAGAGCTGGTTGTTTTTAAACAGTTTGCTAATCAATACACTTGTCTACCTGTGTTGTGTGCCCAATTAGCAGAGTCTGTCCTGTCTTCTTATTATATTAATTTCTAGCTTTGCTTTCCTGGGTTCAGGCCTACGTTCTCTGTGTGTGTATGGGCATACTGAGGTCTCAGTGCCAGCAGCTGGAGTAAGACCAGGGGCTCGGCGGGCTCATGGTAGTGGCACCAGCCTCTGACAGGCTATGATTACATGTGCACATGTGGTGCATTTGTGTGCTCTGCATCTATCTGAGTTTTTAATCATCTCTGGATTTTAGTGTCATTTAAAGACAGCTCAAGCCATGCCAAAGTAGGGAAATTTTGATACACTTGATTCCTGCATGAAGTGTCTGGTAACATGACAGATGGCAGTTTTAAGTTAGTTAGAGAAATGGAAAAAGGGTTTAGAATTTAAAGGCACCCAGCTAATTGAGATCACTATCCCACATTACATAACCATTTACTACTGGAAGTCACATTTCAATGAGCCAGTAGATGAATTTTTATCCATTTATAATAAGGGGAAATAGGGGGGCTTGATAAGTTAATTTTGAATTTTATTTTTTTCTGTATTGTCATTACTCTTTCTTCAATTATTTCTTTTATTTGTTTTGTTTCTGTCATTTGTGCTGGGTTTTTTCTTTGGCTTTAGGTTGGTTCTGGGTTTGTTTGGTGTTTTTTTTCTCCTGCTGCTGCTTTGTGGAAGGGAAATTATCATTACTTATTTACTGGTTTCCCACAATACTTCCACATTTCTGTGTTTTGGCATGTTTTTCAGGAAGTAGGAGTTACTGTGAGAAAAGATCCAGAATATTTGAGTGACTGATTTCAGTCTAATCCATCATCTTGGACAATATTGACACCAGTCTGAGTAATGCTAAACCAGTGCATCCTTCATAACCAAAAATGTTAATGATCCCCACAGCTTCTTTATGGCATTACACTTTGTCTGTTCCAAGGGCTTTTGGTGATACTACAGCTTGGATTCTTCACTCCTGAGATTGTAAAAGGTTGAAAGACAGACTTGCCATGAGGTTCCTTATATTCCTTCATGTTGTCAATCCTTATTTAGAGATAAAGGAACTGCAGCTTTCAACTGAATGTGATGAAGCAGTCAATGCCTCACAGTGGTTAAGAATTACTGAGTTTATATACAGGATTTTCCTCAGTTTCTTCCAATAGTAATCACTTAATTCCCCAATGTAGCCTTCTGAGAACTATAAATAAGAAATTGTGGGATTATTTTGTCAAAGATTAACATTAAACCTAAACTTCAAGTGTTTCAATAATATAGTTAAAGTATATAGGACGGTAAAAATTAGAGATAAAGTAGGTAATCTACTTACATTTCAAAGTATATTATATTGCATTTTCAAAGTATATTACGTCCAGCTCACTACCTTTCAGTAGTTCAGTGCTTTTAGATTCCTGAACCTCCCCTTGTTCTTTAGTTATTTTGCTTTCCCTAGAAATACTGCATGTTATATATGCTTTCAAAAATTCTCTGGTCTAAGAGGTGCTGTGAGAAACCCCTGATGACTTTGCAGCATGTCAGGGGAGTTAGTTACAAGGTAGTTAAAGTTGATGTTCCCAGCTCCTGAGATGTCTCATCTTAAAATGCAAATCCTTTGATGAAGGAGCTAGCCTGCTTCTGTAAGTATACCTGTTTGTAAACATCTAGTACACCAGCATCAGATCTGCACCAATTCTGGTAGATTCTTCGGAGTCTAATGTACTGCAATAGCTTTGATAGGCTGGATCACAAATTAAACAGATGGCATGTGAAATGCTTATTCTGAACCATTAAGGGATGGTACAACATGCTCTTCAAGTAGTTTTCTACACATCCCTTTCCCTTCTTCTTCTCGTTTCAGCTTTTTTCACCTTTCTTTCTTTTATTTTTTGCCAGAGCCCTTTCCAGATAATAATCAATTTACCCTCCTGTGCATTTATAATTTTTTTTCACATGTTAAGACTGTGAAGCCTTTTATATAATCTATTTTCCCAGAATCATGGTAAGGACCATTAAATACCTTACTCTTCTATCTCTACCTTGTATTTATTTGTGTTTCAGTTGTTTTGAGAGGTCTGGGCTTGGGGTTTTTTTCACATTTTATTGTGACTCTGACAAACAGCAATAGCTAAATTGCTACATACTTTATAATGTTTTTCCCTAGGCTAAGTGTTTGCTATTTTGTAGGTTGAACTCATCCAATGTGAAGAAGCCCTTGTTGTAGTTTAGAAAACACTTAGTTCATCTACCTGATGGGTTTAAAAAGCATTAACATTCATTGAGTAGCTTTCTCATCTCTTTGATTTTGACTGTTGATGTTTTTAGTCCCTTTATTTACTGCGTTTGCATAACTGGTTTAGCAGGAAATAACACATGACTATTTTGGTTCCTCTGTATGAGACACTATTAGCGGGGATTGGTGTTTTGGACCATTAAAACACTGCCCAAGAAAGGAGAAGTCACTATTTTTTTTATTATTTTATTTTATTTTAATTTAATTTTTTCATGCAGTTCTGTAAGAATAGCTTGTTTTGGTGCTTTGTAGAGATTTGGTAGGGGCTCTATGTGTGTGTGTGTTCATATCCTCAGAACAGAATACTATTTTTACCTCTTTCAAACAGTTCAAACATGGTTCCCTGTTTACCAAATGCTTAATTTTCACTCCCATCCTCACATTTAAAGATAGAATAAATGAGACTTTTTTGTGTGTGTATTTCTTTGTAAAGTAGTTTGACCTGAACGTATACAGGCTTGAACTTTGCTTAGTGAGTCTTATAGCCCATAGTAAAGATCTTTGAACTTACCTGGCTTCCCATAGCTACACCAGTGCTGTAGAACGCACAGATATATTATTCCTCACCTGAAAAAACAAAATGAACAAACAAAACAAAACCAAAAACATCAGCAAAACTTGCTGCATTGAAAAACATAAATAAGTTTGATTTCTAATTGCGCAACTTTCATTCTTGATGGGAAGATCTACAGGGAAGTTTTGGAAGAAAGGCAGGGATGTGGTACTTCTAAAACACTCTTATTGAATCCTCATTCTTCAACAGCCAAATTAACTACTGCTTTCAAATAGTATTATCCTCACAACATTTCATCTTGTTGTTTTTCTAATTTCTTACATTGTTTTCTCACCTTCATGGAAGGATTCATTTGCCTGTCATCATGAGGATATAGTAAACTACTGGAATGCAGCAGATGGAGCTCACGTATTGTGGCAGCAGTACATAACCCTGGTGTTCAAAGGCTCTTTAGTGTCTTCAATATGTCTGCAGGGCAGCCAGGTGGGACTGCAGCATATACAGCTGTACCAAAAGTAACAGCAATCTGGATTTGTTGATACCAACAAAGAGAAAAGGATTAGCAGTCAGGTTTGGGTGTGTGAGGCTTGCACAGGACATGAATAGCCCATGCTGAAGCCCTCAGCACTGACACTGCTGACTACACAGACTTCAAGAAGATTAAAGTTGGCAAAACTTCTGCTCTCTGTGCTCTAGCACTTCTGTTTAAATTGTGGGCATGTTCAGTGCAGTGTCTGTGTGGACAAACATATGCATAACCCCACTGCCACTTTCAAGATCCCCACTGTCCGGGTGACTTTCAGAGCTGCTAATGTGGTAACGTTATGATAACTACAGAATTGCAAATGCTGGCAGAATTTCTGGTCATTTTTATTCCTGTTTTTTTATACAGTGTCCTTAGATGGTTATTTGTCTAATCTTGCTACTTTCAGAATTTCTTGCAGGTCATTATACAAGCTAATGGTGGATCTCTTAAATAAATTTGAAGGTTCCTAAGTGGATCTCTTAAACAAATTTTAAAAGGATCATTTACTTATTAACTGGTGTAAAAGGGAAAATACTGGAAGTAGACAGAATGTTCTGGATTAAACTGATGGATAAAGGGGAAATCAAAAGACTAAAACTATTAATCGGTTAGAGATGAAGTTTGCTGTTCCAATAGAAGAAGAAAGCCAGGGAATAGATGAGGTAAGGAGATAGGGATTAAAATTCCAGATACAAACAAAATGAGGTCATAATTGCAGCAATAGAACTAGAGCCTTGGGGGAGGAAAGCAGGTGTGCAGACAGCAAAGCTTCTCCTACTGGAGCACTGATCTCCAAGGAAATTGTGCCCTGGGGAACTAGGGGACAAGCAACGCCAGGTGGACTGGAGCCTGCAGCCCAGTGACAATGACTTTTGGGTCCATCTAATGTAGAACCTTCTCTCTACATTCATTTTTTTCAGGGAGCTGGAGCTGTAACACAAAATGATTTCACGGAAGATGCAGGAATCCAGAAAGGAGTCCCACCACACCTACTCGGGATACAGGCTAACTGAGGTGGGGATGACAGCACCTCCTTTTCACAGAATCATGGAATCTGCAGTGTTGGAAGGGACCCATCAGAATCACTGATATGTACCTGAGGACATTACCAAGTGCTTCTCGAACTCAGACAGGCTTGGTGCTATGACCACTTCCCTGGGGAGCCTGTTCCAGTGCTCAGCCACCCTCTGGGTGAAAAAGCTCTTCCTGATATCCAACCTAATTTTGTTCTGTTCTCTGCATGAATGGGTTTGTCATTCTATCACCAAAGACTGACCAAACTTCCAGGCCATGGGATTCTTCAGTGAGAGCATTTCTTGCTGTTTAACTGCTTTAAAATTACAAAAGCCAGGAAAAATATTAAACTGAATGAAAATTTGGTTTGTCCTTGTATTATGACATTTCACTGAGTATTCAGATGGGAAAGAATCTCCTTTTTTCTCTCTCTGCTCCAAAGACGGCTGTCTCTTGCTAGGCAGAAGGAGTCTGTGGTCACTTCGAACACAGATGAGTTTGTAAGCCCAGTTCAGCCTGTACCAGCTGAGGAGGAATGGAGACTGCTCTTCAAAATGAAACATCATAGTTTGCTGGCTAGAGCATGCTATGCAAAAACTGAGACTATGGTTCCTTTAGTCCTTGTTAGAGAAGGATTTTGCTTCTGGAATGGGCTCTAGATGTTGCTGCTGCCCTCTGCCTTGACTTCCCACAGGCCTCAGAGCTATTGACATGTTCTCATCCAGACTGTGCTTTCAGGACAACTATAGCTTGGATGTGGACAGTCCTCCAAACCAGGAGGCAGACAATATTGTCACTTGCAGAGCATAGACTTGTAGTGTAACAGATTAGTAGATAGGTCAGTTATTTGTTTTGAAAAATTTTATTGTGCCATTTAAAAAGAACAGGTAGCGTATAGAAAAACTTGCCCCTGAGTGCCAGCTTAGGGTGTTGCCACTGAATTATCTTTAGCCTGTACAGCCTAGTTACTACAGAGGTCTCCTTTTTAATGCAGTGTAAGATGAATGTTTGAGGCACAGCAAAATGCAGACATTACATAAACTACCACCAGTTCACACATCTTACCCTCAGAAGTCACAACCAGAAATGGCAATGATGCAGTAGAGAACTTCAGTACCAACCACAAGCTTTCTCCTCTGCCATTCTAGGTCTTCTTGATGAGACTATTCTATAGCCAATGAATGATAGAGTTTTTCTGGGATGTTGTATGTTAACAACACTTGGAGCTGTCTCACTTTAACTTGACTTTCTTTCTTGGCTGTTCCTACATTAGATATTTGTCTTAATTTCCCTCAGTAGAGGCAGTGGATGTACCATACATAATGAAGTGCTTCTGCCAGTGCCAGCAAGAATGCGAGTACACCACCAAAAGTGAAGGTTGTAGGTAGCATCATCACTGCAAAGACACCATAACCACCTTTACTGCTCCTGCATGTGACACAATGGCAATGTGTTCAAATTTTTCCACATATATAACAGAGGTAGGAGACACTTACTAGTGTCAAAGCTTTACTTTGATTTTTTCTTTGAGTCCCCTGCAAAGACTTGCATTTGACTGAAAGCATTCTAAATCATGATTTATTTAACAGGGCAGACAAGGTGGCAAATAAGAAGGCAATGTATAATAACAGTGTAAATCTTAGTCAAAAAGTCATCAGGTCATAAGTCCTGAACACATGATGGCACATTAGTCTTCTCTCTAACCTTCTTGCTGTGGAAAAAAATTATCCAGTGCCTTTTCTGAATCACAGAAACAACTAGTACAGAGATTGACTAGTTACGTGTTTTAGTGTGTAACCACTCACACATGGTGGAAAAATTATTTCTTCTTATCAAGTCAAATATTCTGCCCTTGATTCATAGTAATGTAGCATGTGATGTATTCTCCCTTTTTGTGATAAGGCAGAAATTATACAAGTACACTTGCTTTGTGCAACCTTGCAGCATTCTCCCCTTGTCTCCACCTTCAAATTTAATGTTCTAATTAGTAGAAAACTTGGGTAGGTATAGAAAAGCAAAAACCTTGCAATGCTAAGCCGTGGCCTTAATCAGATTAGAAGCTTCAAGAACACGTGTAGGACCTTCAGAAATCCAATTATACCTTTTAACCTGCCAATATGAAAAATTTGTTCCCAGCATAACCCTCACAGTCATGAATTCTGACATGAACCATAAATCTATTCTGTATTAACTCTAATGCTAGTTAGTATAACAGTAAATAGCGTCTCATCTATGAAACATATGTTAGATTTTTTTTATTATTATTTTTTTATCCATCTAAGCTCTTTTCTTTGTTTCTCTGAGAGAATGAGGAAGAAGGTACTCTGCTTATGGTTTTGTTCAGAATGTAGTTCAATTCCTTCTCCTGATTCTAAAATGCTTACTTCTGTATCTTCAGTGGAAGCTCCTCTTTTTCTTGTCTGAGGAAAGCTTAGATGAATGACACTTGGCTGACCTTCTGACACCGCTACAGGATTTTTCTATCTGCTCTGCCATTTTTAAGCTAGGATGTGTCTAATGGCCAGAGCAGAAAGCATTGCAATAAAGCCCTTAGCTGCTGCCAAGTAATTATGTCCCAGAAAGGACATAACCTTGTCAGCCTTGGTCTGATCCTGAGCTAAGGAGCCTTGCTCCAAGGGCTAATGAGATTAGGTAGTGCAGTCTACTGACATGGGCTTCCAGATTCAACCTCCTATTTTATTTACAGTTCTGGGACACCTTACATGGAGTACAAGCTTTTGACTTCCCCAGCATACAAGGGAGAATCACACTCTTTCACATGTAGGAGTAATTAGTACACTATTCCTTATCTTCTTCTTTTCAGTCCTTGCTGCTGAAGTTCATTTGCTTCTTTTCCTTGGTGTTTAACTTAGCTAATATTTTTTGCTGGGCTCAGCAGATTACATCTACACAGCTGTCTATTCCTGGGTGCCAGTCAAGGGAGGCCATGCTATTCAAATGCACAGTAAAGGTCTCAAAGCTGCATCCAGATAGGGCCAACCCCATCCATAACGTGTCCAGGAAATGTTCACAGAGAGCAGAACTATCTCACCTTTTAACGAGATAAAGGAGACAGACTTACCTAATGTGTATCTTCATGTAAATGTGAGAGGATTCTTGGAATTGGAACTGTAGGGCCTACAAGTTTTATCTTGCTGTGTGAAGCAATGTCTTATCCTTTAATTGACCCACCAACCAAGATTATCTGCACGTTAGAGGATGCCAAAGCAAAGTGAAAGAATCTGAGTTTAACCATCAAGGAACTGAAACAAGTGAATTTTCAAGTGCCTTCGGAAGTAACAGTTGTTTTCTGAGGCTTAGGCATCTACAGTACCAGCTTAGGCAGTCTAAACTCACTGCAGTGTTTCTGCTTGGACAGCTCTTGATCTGCCCCTGCCAGAAAAATTAGTTTTGTTTATTGCCCTTCACCATCTCACTACTGACTTGAAGGGTGTGTGACCCCAGCCCCTTAAATTGCCTTGTTTGGACAAAATATCTATTTCGAGGGTGCCTTACAAAAACTGAATACCCAGAGGCCTCATTGTTCTCAGAGGGAAGTGCATTGTTACATTTGTAACTACAAATACTAAACAAACAAAACAAAATCAGGTTGCACAATACTAATTTATAGAAAACACAAAAAATATGCCAGATATTTTGCTCTAACTTAAGCAATACTTAGGGTTAAAAGGGGGGATATTTCTTAGTGCTAGTATCAGATAAGAAATAAATCAATCTACATTTGACCCAGGTTTATCAGCAGTAGTTATTGGGTAATCAGTTCAAACATTACCTTGTTAGTAAACAGAAATATTCTCATCACCCTCTATTGCATTCTAAGCCAGATATTACTCAGATAACATTTAACATTTTGCAATATCATATTGACAAGAAAAACTTATATTTTTATACCTGCAAACAGGTGCTGCATTCTGTTTTTTCCAAAAATTAATAATAATGAAAATAAATTCAATTTCAGCATAACTTAAGTGATACAGAGCTGACCTTGAAGTATTTTATTTGTTTATTTTAATTGATTTTCTGTATTTTTTATTGGCAGAGTACTTGTTCTAAATAAGATTTCAGCCAGATTTTGAGATTTTTAGTCTCAAATAGTGTCTCTCAGAAGCCCTATTCTCCTGCAGATGGCAGTTCTCTCAGCCTTATTCACCCTGTGTATCACATATAAGAATGTGGTCTTAATCTATGAAAATAACCTGATATATGTTTAATATTGTTAACCTGCAGAAGTTTTTTTTCAAAAATAATGTTGTTTATTTGCCTTTATAAACTTCACACAATTGTTACAATACCAACAGAAATTGTCTGTTTAAATAAATAGTTTAAAAACCAGAATGAGTGACTAATACTGTATATGGATTTCACCGCCTTACTTACATTACTATATGAACACCTGACTTTCTACAATGATATAAAATATATTTTAATAATAGTAGATAATGCTATCTGACTGGTTAAAATTTCAGGTGAAGCAACAAGTTAACTATACATATGACCAGTAAAGGTCATACTTGCTCTAGTTTAGCATTTCTGGTTTCTGTCTGGCTTAAACCAGAACATGCAGGACACAGCAAAAAGTTTATATAGCAGCCCTTTAAATCAGTAAAACATTCAATAAAAGTGGAGTCAGCAGGACGGGCGAGACTCAAGTCTGTTCTTATTTTGTGTGTTGTCTGCTAGGCTCCCTATACTAACTGGAAAATTCATTGTATATTAACTTTATTTTCTGCTTTTCTTCCTGTGGACTGTATGGCAGAGTGAGATGTTGCTTCTGGTATTGTTTGTCCCATACACATTAAATACAGTGGCTGTTTCTAGTAGTGATATTTCTGATGGTTCCTTCCTTATTGTGTGCTCATTAAAATTTCGGGGAATTTGGTTTTGTTAACCTTGAGCTGTTGGAGCAGAAGCAGATAAAACAAGTTGCAGTAATAAGCACTCTACAGAAAATGGTTACTTTGTAGTTTTAGTGTCTTGGCTCATTTACAACCTAATCATTACAGTTCGTTTGCCAGGAGCTGTATAATGCTCAGTTATGCATCTGTGAATAGAAATTACATAATTAAAAGCCAGGCAGCAGCACATTCCTTCTACACACACATGGCTACTTTAGGTCTCTGATTTCTCAGGTGAAGCCTGTGAGCCTTTGCCGTTCAGAAAGTGTATCTGAGCACGTCAGGTTCTCCTTGTAGCGTTTGGGGCAGTGTCCGTTCACTTCAACTGCAGTACCTTCTGATGTGCTCTTTTGATCTGCTTGTGCATGCAAGATATTCACCCAGGTTTTCTGGGCATCTGCAACTCATGCTCCAACCAGACAGTCTGATCTCCTATCCAGAAGACCAAAATCCACCATTGCCCCTAGACATATCTCCCAAGCATGAAAAATCATGTTTACAGAGACATTGAAAACTTGATAGACCTAGATGCATTTTTCGGTTTACTATTTATTTGGGTAGGTAACAAGGCTTCAAGTAGCAACATTGCTTTTTTCTCTTTTAAAGTATTTTCTCTTTGACCTGAGTTATGTTTAAAGGGAAAGCAACCTGAAGCCACTTTTTCCATGGATGGAACCATCGTCTGGCAGACATTGCAGTAGCACAGTTGTACTACCTTACTTTCTACAATTGAACAGTCTGTGGTGGAACTTGTTATTTTAAATGGAGGAGGTGAGTCAGTGCTTCACTGGACTCTTGCAAGGACACTTGGAGCACTGCAAAACTCAGCCCTCGTTCTCTTTGGTTTGATATTTTGTCAAATTCAAAATATGCCAGTTGTGCATCAAGTTTGTAGTACAATCAAATTGCTCCAAAAGAAGCAAACAGTTATTGTCTCATATTTTTGAGGGAGCTTTTCAAGGGCTGATTGATAACTTGATGTGGAAACATGCCTAATTTTCAAATCAGCATTTTAAACAAATAAATGTCATGTGCTTTAGACCACTTGTAGTCATCTTAAACATATGATGATTAGTTTGTTTTTAGAAGTTGGGAAAAAATATCTTCCTGACAGAAAAACTTGCTCTCCTATTTTAAGATGAAGTATATATGCTTACATAACTGTCTGTGGTATTTTTGCATTGGAAAAATATTATCAACCTGAAGCATTGGGGTCCTTTGCTAGCAGAGCGCTTGGACTGCAGCCACCTCTAAATCACATTGCATGACTGTAGGTAAGAAGACCCAAAAACAAATAAAATTTTGCCACACAGATGTGCTTTGGAGCATCAAGAGAGCAAGGGGGGCTGTTAGTCCTGAAACCACATATTTTTGCAGTCATCTACTTTTATTTTCCCATCATAACTCAAGAAGTTCTGAAAAAAAAGTAGGAAAAAATAAACTCTGTGGCTAGGCAAACTTGTTGGAAGTGTGACAAAAAGCTGAAGCAATTTTTCCAACACTATCATTCAAAACCTCTGGCTTTTGTTTAGCTTTCATTTTGGGTTATGTTAAGACGGGCAGATAATGCTTGTCTCTGATTTACCAAGTAGAAAACTTACAGGTAGGTACTGTACTCTTGAGTCTGGCAAAGGAGATTGGACTTTTGGCATCTCTTTCTCATATGCTTGCCAAGCTGGACAACTTCCTACATAACTGATGCCTTATTTGGAAAATGCTTAAACTATTTCTTGGAAAGTGTTTGAAGGTCAGACAGTTTTTTTGGTGTTTTGCAGTATTTATTATTGCATAAGAAGGTTGTGTCCTACTTCTCATGGACATCTGGCTAAGAACTAGTGATATGACAGAGACATTCTTCCTGACACAAAAGAAACCCTACTGGAGACAATAAAAGGCAGAACTACAGACAGGTCCCTGTACCTGCTACACATTTGTTTTTACATTTAGGAAATAGGTACTCTAGAATTGTCTTTAAAATCCCTCAAATATATACATACTGCATGAATTTTGAGGCTCAAAATGGGGTCTCTGATAATGCAGCTTTGAAGTCATCTACTCTGTGGCGGGGGTCCTCAAGAGACCAACCAGGTGACAGAAGTTGATGGTAGAGGCTCTGAAGACACTGGCACAAGGGAGTAATAGGAGGTTGAAGGTTGAAGCACAAATCACAACTGGTCAATAGGCATGACAAAGAACGAGGAATATGCATATCACCTGTAAATATCCCCTATCTGATATAAACATAGAGAAGAAAACAGGGAGACGTCAAAGGTGGTCACAATCCCTAGAAGAATGGGAACAAAAGAAGAAAAGACAGTGGGGAATTGCTCCACTCTTGTCTTCTTCCACTAAGGACACCACTGCTCTTTAGTCACAGCAGGTTCCCCTCAGCTTGCGTAGTTGAGAAGGGCTGCTTTTTGGCTTGCTATTCAGCAACATTTTGCCTGTGTAAAGTGTCTCTACTATGTCACTGGATAATGTAAATTTGGCCTCTGCAGAGCCCTGTGAGTGTGTGAGCATGCACGTGTGTGTTTTCCACTCCAACCTGCCCACACAACAAAGGGATTGATGCTGCAGCTGAATAACTCAGAGTCAGAATAAGCTCAGACACAACAACTCACTTGAATGAATATAAGGACTTCAAACCTCCTCCCCACTCCCTCCCCCAGTTTCTTTGATCTCCTTTTTAAAAGTCTCAAGCTGTCAAAACATGAATGCATGTATGCATTTCTGCACATGAATAGTCCCGGCAAAGTTAAGGGAACAGAGTGCTGCCTACACTCCCATTCAACCACATTGGATGGAAGACCAGTATCTCCTTTCTTCTACACTTTTATTGTACCTTATCTGAGCATTGGATTTGTTCTTAGCTTGCTACTTCCTGCCCAGCGTATTTGTACATTGAACAGAAAAGTTCCAGCCCGGTTAATTATAATTAATTGAATTGCTAGGGAAGTATCTGATTCAAAGAGCGATGGTCCCGCTGTAGAGAAAAAGAACCAAATAAAACAAGGAAGAAAAAGTATTAGAGTATGTATTGGTATTTCTCTTATATTTTCTCTTTTAAGGTTAGGTTTTGTCTAATGCTCTGTTTCAGCATAAACTTAGAAGATTTCTGGGTGGAGGAGAAGCAGTCCATACAATGATGTGTGGATACTGTGGTATTCTTGTGTTTGGGCAGAGTATCTCTGAATCAATTGAAAATTTAGCTTTAGGAGTCCTGTGATTTGGATTGAAAACTGAGAGATAATTATTAGGAAAGTACCAACTTGAAATTTTGAGTATTCTGTGGAAAAAAAAACAAAACAAAACAATAAACAACTTCTTGATATTGGTCAAGACTTTTATGACTTTTAAAAGGTACTGTGTACTTGCACAGTAACCTCTCTCCTGCATCATCTCAGGGCAGCAGAATTACAGTGCTGCAGTTCTGAGGCTGTCCTAATAATTTCACATTATATTTACTCATGGTAGAACTTTAAAGTAGCCTTTACCTTTCTCTGAACTCAGACTGGAAAGGCAGCCAATGAACTACCTAAATTTTGTGGAAAAAAGCCTGGGTTGTTACATTAAATCCAAATTATGTCCCTGGCAGACAATAAACCTGTATCTTCAATTTATGGGGAAAGTATCATCAGATGTGTGCTGCTCACCGGGGGGTGGCCTCCCCATCCCCTTAAAATTGTCACTGCTAATACTACTGTGGAGAAGACATGAATAAGCATAAATATGAAGGTAATGTGTGGCACAGATACTCAGTTAAAAGCCAAAAATAATTGCTTCTGGGAAAATTACTGCTTTTTGAAGTGTGCAGGCCAGGCCCTGTGAACAACACAACCTGACAAATTGTCACATGTGGCATACGCTACAGCCTTGGTTCAGAATCTCGCCAGAGGCCAATTTTGAGAGATAATTGCAGGACTAAATGATTTCCCTCTCTTTTCAGTTCTTCCTGAGTTTTCAACAGACCCAAAATGATTTGCAGAAGTAGGTCAAATTGGGCAGTTGCCTTAGATTGAAAGCACTTCCACAAATGTAACTAGGCAGCAAGAACCTATCTGCAACGAATGACATTAGTTATGATTGACCTTTGCCTTTGCCATCTAGCTGCATTTTTAATCTACAACAGCTTCAAACACCAGGCTAATTATATTCCTATAATGAGCAACATGCCAAAGAAAAAGAACGGCTTTCTTTTCTAAAGAAAAGCCTTTTAGAAATTCAGGATGGATCTGCTTCCTTTGTACGTTGCTCACTTTCTCTCTCAAATTTCTCTATTGAAGATTCTTTCAATCTTGACACTATTCTCTATAAATAAAACAGCATTGAACAAAGTGAGGCATGTAATCTGTTGACTGCAGAAGTGAAAATATTACTAATTTTGTCCTTTGCTGTAATTTGGATATAATTTCTGGGAAAACATGAATTCTAGAGATTCTAAACAGCTGTTGGCTACATCATTTTATGAAAGGATCTAAGCCACTGGCGAAGGAAGCCAGTCAGACATTGTTTCAGGTCTGATCAGTTCAGATTTAACTTAAAGAATTGTACTAAAAACCAATATAGTGATTACTATATGTTGCAAAGAACATACTGGATGGAATGTTTCTCTTATAACCCCATTTTGTTCCAGACTGCTGGGACAAAATACCTTAAGGTATTCATGGAGCATTCATAAAGATGAACCATATGAGAATTTAGATAATTCCCATAATAATCATACATTGGTTTTTTAGCAATTCAGCACATTGTGGCAGAAGTTTAGTTTGATGTTAATGCATAGGTACTAAATCAGATCTGAGGCCTAATTAGTTGAGTGTGCTCTCTCTTAGAGTAACTAGGTGCAGATGTATTTGATGGCTATACAAAAGCAGGCTGGTAGAAAGTAATTTTCTTCTGCCACATTAGGTCTTTCCTTTTATCTCCAATAGTGAAAGTAACTGAACTCATAAAGTGAAGTTAAAATTTAAAAGAGACACTGTTTGATGGTGGCCCACTTATCTGCATGAAAGTCAGCTCTGTAAACCTTCCTAAATTCTTGGCTTCACCTCTGAAAAAGAGCGCTTACAAAGCTTTCTTTAATGAACTTTAGTAACAGTTCTGTTCACTCGAAAATGAGGAAAACCACGCAAAACACTCTAAGAGCTTTAAAATTCACAAAACAGGGAAAAGCTAAGTAATTGACATAAACTGTTGTTGTAATAGGGAAAACACAAGTAATTTTTCATGTCAAATTTTCCATAGAGGTAGTTTGTTAAAAAAAAACCCAACAACTTATTTCTATTTCTCTACTATAAAGAACACATTTTTTTTCCTTTCAGGACTGAATATACAATCTCATATCTATCCACTGCTTGGTTTTGAGTAACCCCATAAAAATACTAGGGGATCAGTCTTTAGGATTAAGCAAGAGAGATTCCCAGAAACAGATTTACACTTCTATATTCAGTACAATGCACAGAGATTTATTGCCTTTTAAACATACACGAATTACTAAAATCCTCCTGACGATATGGTGTTAAGTAGCCAATGGACCAGAGTTAATGGGTAGAATACAGGTGTCACAGATGTGCTTCTAAGGAGTGATCTAATGCTAACATGAAATTAAAACTCACTTTTGGACAGATAATTATCCTAGTGGTTTTGTGTGCCTTGACAAAGCATGAGGCAGCTTGAGTGCTACCAGCTGAGCCCAGAGAAACTATTACCTTACCCTGATAAATGTCATGTTGTGTGCATTAGGAGCAGGCTGGCAGATACACATCTGCTCCTGCAGCTCTTCTTCAAAGCTAATGCAGCTACAGACATCTTGTTGAGTGGTTTATGTCTGTACAGTAACCTGTACCACCTGGTAGAACTCAAAAAACTGAAGGTTATTTGTATTAATCAAATACGTAAGAGGTCTAGCTCCAACTGAGGCAATAGGTTTTTATGAATAAATTCCATGTGTCTTGATTTTCAGTGTTTGTAACTTGATCTGGCATAGGATTTTGGCAGTTGGTAGGGACACCTAAGTTGTCTGTGGGACCCCTCAGCAGCCTCACAGTAGAAAGCTCTATCCAGGGATCCATCCACTGCAGTCATAAACACACAAACCATACCCATGTCCTTGCTATGAGCTAATGCACAAGGGAGAAATAACTGGAAATAAGTTGAAACATGGCTTTCTTTAGGCACCTCTGTAAGATGCTGAGAGTAGAGGTGGCGAGCAGGGGACCAGGAGCAGGTAATCCTGCCATGCTCAGTCCAGCACCATGAGCTGCAGTTTGATCCACGCTCATCTCTCTTGTGCGTGCAGGAAGCAACATCTTTTTCTGGATAAAGGGTGGAGATGGGGAAACTGCCTGTGCTTCTTGGCAGCTCATCAGTAGAATTATTTGAGGGGGTAAAACTGGCTTCTTATGTGAGTAGGTGTCTTAAAAGAAAACAAACTCCTTATTTTTAATTAATCATTCTCTTAAGGCAGTGATCTGAAGTGAAAAAAATTAAAATCATTTTTGAAAGAACACAAATACTGTAGGTGGTGGAAATAATAGAAACTAGATGTAACAGGTTTGATCATGTCACTTGTGTTTCACTCTCCGTTTGTCTTCTTCCACACATTTGCTAGGGTTGGTGCATCATATCTTCAATTAAATTGTAGGATCAGAAGGCCAGGGGCTACAGGCTGCGACTGTTGCTTCTGCTGTTATTAGATTACATGCAGCCATGAAACTAATACTTTTAGCACAGCCTCATCAGGGTGTGACAAGCAAGCAGTCAATTTTCCGAGTTTTATAGAGTGATCTGCTTATACCCATGGAAACCAGCACACTTAAACATACATTAAATGCTTTAAATAGTGTAAAGAAAGAGAAAGAATAGAACAAAACTATTGGTAGTATAAAACTTTGAAGTATTTGGTTTATTAACACACTGTTGCACTCCTGGTTTAGGTAGTGAGAGATTGCTATAAAGAAAACAAAATCTGTAAAATCTTCTTCTTTCAGATATTATTAAAAATACCTAAATTTCCCATTTAAGTTAAGGCTAGGATAAATTTGTGCAATTTTTCTTTAGTTTATCTGAGATTTTCCAAGATACCCTGCAGCAGTGGCCAAGCTGTTAGAAACCACTTTCTAACATTAAACCTAACCCCCCTACACCAGGATTTAGACTCTAATGGATTAGGAAAAAAAAATTTCCCCCTGTCTCTTTTGCAGTTGCCTTTTTTATACTTGAGGAGCACTGTCATGCTCCCCTCATGTTAGATTAAACAGTCCAACTTTTTGCAGTCTTTCCTCGCTCAGTGCATTTTCTAGACCACTGGCTACTATCACTGCTCTCTTCTGGACACCCTCCAGCTTCTCCCCATCCTGCAGGAAATGCCTTGCCCAAAACCAGTCACAGTGATTCAGCTGAGGTTTTGCAAATGCTGACAGAGGTGGAATGAGTTCTGTATGAACCCTGTAGGTTAATGCCTCTGTTTATGTATTCTTGTACAGTGTTTGCTTTTCTAGCAACAGCAGCAGATTAACTCCTGCTAGCTTCAGGTCCAATATGATCATCTTCTACAGAAGTACTACAAATAAATTAGGCTATCTGCCTAAACACTGAGTGACATTGTCTATATGTGGTACCTTCCTGTTGAACAACACCTCCTTAAGAAGAAAAATTTATATTGATAACTTTAAGTTTCCATGGTGCTGACCAGTGCCACTGACCATGCTTTTAGCTCAGTGCCTAAATTTCAATATGATTGCTTCCTAGTTCAATATCCTAATTGCTAAAAATATTGATTTGGACAAAGACAAATTCATGAGTGTGTTTCTTTAGTAAATGGCTGAGCACTTTTCTGATAAGGTTCTCCAGTTTTACTCCTACCCAAATCCAGACCTGGTTTGCCTAGTTTCCTTATAAAAAGATCTCATCAGCCAATGTCAAAAACATAATGAAAGACACAATTTATGGCTTCTGCTGTTTATCCACAAGCTTTTTACCTCATCATAGGGAAAACGGAGTTGGTTGGATGCAATTTTGTTCTCATCAAATCCTTTCTGACTGCTGAAAGATGATTTGTACAATATCACTAGTTTTTTTTAAACTTTCAAACTTTCAGTGTTTTATCTTTAAACTTTTGTGATCAGTCAATCTAATTGTCTAAGGCCAAATTCTCTTAGCTTGCACAGCTTAAAGTACAGGCCTGTGCACAACACTCTGCAGTGAAGAGAAGGATTTGGAAATTTCTGTCACAAGGCATTGCTAACTCTAGAGGAAGATCAGACTATCCAAATCATTTTAAGGAATTGATTACTAAACACAGAATAAAAGAATTACTAAATCCCATACCTCAAGATAGCAGTGAGTAGCCTCTTATGATCTTAGCAAGCAATTCACCCAAGGAGGATTACAAAGGCATAGAAAGATTTAGTTAGTCATTGTAATTTGAGTTTTGACCACCAATAGTAGCTGTTGTTACTAAAAGCTATGGAAGTATTTTTGGAATGATGTCTTGGAAAGCCATTAGTAACTTGAACTCTTCAGGATGTCAGGGAATAGCTTACATTAAAAGTAGACTCAAAAAAACCCCTCAAACTCCCAAATGAATACATCAAACATATAGATGTTCCTCAAACTAAATGAGGGGTGAATGTGCAGGGAGAAGGAAGAACTGTTGTTGAGCCTAGAAAGTGTTGCTACTAGAATAAAGGAATATAACTGAGGGAAAACTTGTGGCTTGAAGCAGGCAGTGTTAGCTATAGCAGGTATTTCATACCTGTAGGGTCCTGAAGTGTTACAATAGTCTTTTGCTTTGCTGTAGTAATAGTGTGTAGAAAGGGGTAATGACACTGTTGCATGCATCTTTCATACTTCCATGAATCACATCACCATGCATTTAGTGTTTCACAGTCACTGAGTTGTCCCTGCAACACTACTGGGAAAGACGAAAGTAGTGTTTTACAGAAGAGTTGTAGCAAAAATGGGCAATGAATTGAGGGTAGGTTACACATTTGGAGTGCCAAAAGTACCCTCCAACGTGGAACCTGTAGTTAGTTTGTTTATTTTTTTCTTTTAGATCTGACACAGAGTGACTTGCTATAGTTGGCACAGGAAATTGGTGAACTTGAGCAGTCTCCCATATTTTTTTATTGTCATTCTTTGGGCTATTTTTATTGCACAGTTTTAACTCGATCTCAGTGACCTCTGCACCCTCTCACATTACAAAACCTAATAATCAGTATTATTTCCTCTTATATCTGTAAAAAGGAGGCACGGATAAGTTAAAGCCACTTTTTCAAAAGCAGCTTTTTCCGCTGGTATATCAGGAGGTACAGCTACAGCTTTGCTAGACTTTAAAGGTAGCCGCCTCTTACAGTGACTACAGTTGTTTTTACAGGGGCCTCCCACTTCCACAGCGTTCCCTGGAGCATCAGCAGCTCCTGTGCATTCTCCTGACTCTTCTGCATCCACCAGCACAGGTCTCCTGGTGCTGGGGAGTATCCTCTTCTGGTGCAGCCATTACCTTTCTCCCTCAGGGGTTTTAGCCCTAGTTTTACAAGTGCTTGCTTTTATTAGAGTCAATAAGTTTTGTGAATGCTCAGGGAGCTCTGTGTGGGTCAGTGTCAAGCTGGAATGCGTAGCTCGTTCACTATTAGATTTCTTCTCTACTTTTTCTTATGAGTGCCAGGGAATAAGCAATAAATCAATAGCACAACACTGGACATACATGGCTGTTCAGACTGGCAATGTGAGGTGCATACTCCCTCAAATACCGGGATTCAAGACAGTGATATATGTATTTTTGTTTCCTGGGGAGGAAAAGAATAGATACTTTTAGCAACGAGTTGAAGATAAGTGAGTTCTAAGTGCATTGATAAAGTAGTTTCCCTGACTTACCGCTTCCTTTTTATTTGCTTTCTTTTCAGTAGCATCCACATATCATTCTGGAAGCAGGAATGAAATCAGAAAAACAGCTAGTGACATATGCTTGGCTTGGAAATGGTGTACATTGGGGAAATATTAATTGAGACCTGCCAGATCAAAGCTGGGTGGTCCAGTCCCAACTAGCCACAAATACACACCTCCAAAATACTGTAAGAGTCTAATTGCTACCCAGAGCCAGTCCAGAAGCCACTAATCTGTCAGGCACAAATAAAAGATGTCTACTCCAGCCAGCATTCGTTTGACACGCTGACATACTGAGGGTACAGCATGCTGGTTTATATCTTCTAAGATCCTAAATTAGCAAAGGTCTGTTCCATAGTGCAGGAATTGCTTTGTGGTGCATAGGAAATGGGGAGATATCTAATGCCATTCACTTATCTGCCCGCACCTGAAGGGACAGCAGTCATTCCTGTCCTGTTCCTTTGCCACCTGCCTGTATAGTAGAAACAAACTCCTGGCTCAGAAATAGGCAACATGAGGCTCCTAATCTGCTTTTCTCTTCCACACTGAACTTGCATAATCCACAAGAGAGCCAGGCCAAATCTGGTTATTTATAATCCAGCAAAACTCTGGCCTGCTGTCTGCATTGTTTCCTGAAGTGCAGGAGAGTGTGATGTTCACCAGCCTACTCCTGGTAGTCTGCTTTAAGAATATCAGTGCTAAAAATTACCAACATAAAATTTAGCCAAATGATTTAATTTAAATATATATTTTGTCTCAGATATACCTACCACCCTGAGTATAGGTAGCATTGTTCATTGTTCAGAGTCAAAAATTATTGGCAGCTCTTATCTGGATTAGAGTATTAAAATTGGATGTTTTGAAATGATCATATCTGCCTATCCCCAGTAGTCTGTTATAGCTGTGAGAACTCTGGGGAAATATTTTTCTTGGTTTTGCATGAAGTTCCCAATAAAACACATTACTTAGTGTTCTCTGGGGTTCAAGACTTTAAGGTTAACTATAAAACAGTATGTTGTCCTCCAAAGCAAAAAAATAAAGGACACAGGTAAATATTCTATAAACTAGCAAAAATCTGGTTCCTTAACAACACTCTGTCACCTTGAGTGAGAGACTGTGCTTATGGGGATGGTTTGCTGATGGTCTGTGTGGTAACAAATTCAATGCTTCATGTGTCATTCCAAAGGTACAAGAAAGTCCAGCTTTCTGAAATGACTTCACATGTATGAATCTGAAATAAAAAAAGTTGCATGGTTTTCAGGAGTAGGAACAAACCTTACCCACCATTGGCTATAACTTTACTGCACTATCTACAAACAAGATGTTGTCTGTTTCATCAATTGATAAGTAACGTCAGTTGCTGTTCACATTTCTGAGGTCAGAGTTTACAAATGCAATAGGTGGGAGTGTAAAATAAAAGGGTATTGACTTTGCAGCAAGGACCAGGTAGTAATTACTGCAAGAGAAGTGTTGTGTCCACCTTGTGCCTTCCTTATGGCATAGACCTGTTCTTGATGCCTGTCCCAGGTCATCTTTGCCTTTCAAGCACATAAGAACAGAGCAAAGTCCATTAAAGCATTTGGAAAAACTGAGTTTTTAGGGAACGTCTATTCTGATTCCTTTCTATGAAGCATAATCCCTAAATTAGTACAAAATTACTCCCTGTCCAAAAATTCCCCAATAGCTGATTAAGTGTGGTTTGGACTTACAGGCCCCAAAGCATCCCAGCAGAAAGTTGAGTTGTGGCTCATGTCATTCCTCCACATGAGAACAGTGCAGTCTCTGACCAGGGAACGTCGCAGCACAATCACCTTGATAATAAAGGAAACCCATTAACAATGAGAGTGGTGGCCTCCCTTAAAATGCATGAAAAGCTTTAGTTTCTGGTCAGTAGCAGCCAAGCACTCCTGAAAGGACAGAAAACTTCAGGTTTGCCTTTCAGCATCCCAGTGGGATAGAAGGGCAGGGACAGTGTGCATGGGCAGAGCCCACCAGAGGGAAATTTGCCTGCACCAAGCAGAGTTGCGCACTTCTGCTCAAACCCTGCCTGTCTGTAAGAGTCAGTGACACTGTCTGGACTACAGGAACTGAACTATGCCATCTCAGTCACCCAGCTGAAATGTCTGCTTCATGAGTGCATCAAAGGTTTTGGGTCATCCACGTGAACCTGGGTTTTATCTTGTTTATCCAGGCTAGTGACTCCAGTGGAATAGCTCAGGATTTACTGTTGTATGAGAGCGGGTAGATGGCTGACAGTTTTCAACATCCCAGTTGTTTTGGCACATGATTTAAGCACTCGGTGTTCTTGGATTCTCCTTCTACTGGATTTATTGGAAATTAGGATAGATACCATGAATCATAAAAAAGGATTTAATTAAGATGCCTCTTTTCTATCACAGGGAACCATTCCCTACTTTTCAGGTCTTTAACCAACTTGATTTCTGGGTCTGGAGTAACCTCACTCCTCTCATTTCCCTTTAGCAGCTTCTCCCCAGCCTCAGGACATGTGTGCTGTATTATCATGAATTATCAAACACATCTGAGGGGTGTGGGAGTGTTATTTGACTCACACAGCAACTAGATATGGGCTTCTGTGGCTGAACCTTGCTTCTCTGTGACTCTTCGGGCAGAGGAAAATGGAGTAGAGAGATTTAGAAATGGGGCTCTGGGAGGGGAGGTGCCCAGCTATACACCCCCCTGCCAGTGTCCAGCTCCTCTCTTCTGACTTCAGATGTTCATATCCATCAGTAGCAGAACAAGCAGCAGATAACACCTGGGGAAAAGTGCCCTGTATTTTCTCTTTGCTCTCACATGTGATGTGGCAATGCTGTGAGATTTAACAGTTACAGCAAATCGCAACTCAAGGCCTCCAGCTGAAAAGAGCTACCTCAAATTGCTGTATTTTAGAGTGAAAAGCATGAAATACATCTTTTCTCCCTTTGTTGATCGAAGTGCACTTTTAAATAGTAGCAGTTCTGCACTTTACGTAACTGTTTCCTGCCACAGTTAGCTTTCCAGAATCTGACTGAAGTGTTCCCTGCTGCTACAGTTAACTTGCTGATAACTTACTGCTGTTTATTTACAAACACAATGTGCAGGCATCCTTTTTTGTACCCTCCACCCCCACCTGTTTCTTTTTCTGGAGGGTGTTTTTGCCACATGCAGTCCCTGTCCTCATGCAACCTTCCTGTGAGCAGCGCTGCCAGCTTGGGTGGGCTACCAAGGAAACACCGAGAATTTGTTGGACTTGAAAAGAAAGCAAACAGACTGCGAATTTGTTAGAGGATACAGGTGGTTTTGATCGGCTGAGTGGAGTCTGTGCCGGAAACATTACGGCTCCTGAGGCTCCCGGGGGACTTCACCAGACAGGGCTCTACAGCAACACTGATGACTCATGGGCAGAAACTCACCTCTGAGCGAATGGCAGTGAGGAAAAAGTGACCAAGCCAAAAATGACTAGCAGAGAAATGAAGCCTCCAGAGCAGGGCTGCTCTGACAGTCTGCTAACACACTTAGCTCTAGCAGCTGTCACTACAGTCAGCGATGCGACTGGTTGCATAACTGGTGGGAAAGTAAATCTAGATATAGCTGTAAACTTGTGGCAGCCCAGCCAAAAACTCGGCAGCCTCTGGGACTTGCTATCCAATGGTTTTGTTGTAGAAAGCTGGATGGTCAGTGATAAGTCTTGAGTGGATGGCCACAGAGAGTTTTATTAGGAGCTCAATACACAGTAAAATTTCCAGCTAAGAAAAGCATCTTCTTTGGGAAGATGCAGTGTTGAATGGAGAAATCATACCACAAAGATCTTTCTGCCTTCCTGTGCTTGTTAATGGGAATCTGTTTAGATGAACTAAAGACTTGAGACTGCAAAAACTACATAAGAACATATGAGAAAAATGCTCAAGAAACCTGCTCAGCACTTTCATCTTGAGGATGTGTCTGGAAAATAGAAGTCCTGGGTGCTGTGACCTCTTGAAACCTTCATGATCTATTCTAACCTACATAGAGTAAATTTCCCAATAATACAATTATCCGTCTGGACAGATTCATGGGTTTAATTCTGGACACGTGCAACATGAATTTGAAAACAGTTCTGCGCAAACAGGATACTCTTTCTTTGTATGAAACATTAGCTACTGGGTCACATCTCTTCCTCTGGAATCAGCAGCTGGAAAATATTAGATGAGTCACAAGAATCAGAGAGGTCTGAAAAGCAGGACACACTAAGTGACATACAGGGTGAAGGTTTTAAACCCACAGCTTGAAACACTAAGTCAGAGCCTTCAGAGCAGGACTAGAGTTAAGCTGCTCTGAAATGTTAGAGATTGGCTGGTGTGATCAGGCTAAGATACTCAGGCAGTATCAGGGATGACAAGGTAGAAATGAATGCACAAAAAGCATGAGCATCCTTTTCTGACTTTTTTTTCCCCAGGCAGTGCTGATTTTGCAGTTACTCTGCTTCCTGAGATGATTTACACCAGCTTACACAGCACTTTGAGCTCTGGCCATACCCTGACAGAGAGGTGGTAGCTCTGGATGCACTCACAAAATAGTTCAGAGGGATAGGTGTAGGCAGGCAGGATTGTCAGTATACTAGTAGGATACCTAAAGATTTTAGGTTATGTTTACATGCAGTTAAACTATAAATGCAAGATGTATTTTCTTCTTTTTTTCATTTTTTTTTTCAATGCAGCATAAGTAGGCAGGTTTTGAGTATCCAAATACTGGACTCTTTCTTCAAAATGATGCAAACTACAGCATGTCTGCTTTGTTTTCTCCTGTTCCCCTACTTAGTCTGGGATTAGAGACACAGGGTCTGACTGTGGTGGCCCTTGTCTGAACTTTTCCAGGCATGTCCTTCGTTCACAAGCAGAGGCAGTGACAGGGTCTGGAGGCCCAAGCTGGGCTAAGCAGGCATCCTGATGACCCCACAGCTGGCCAAAAGTCTCATATCCCACTGTGTCTTTTTCCAGTGGGGCTGCCTGCCTACTGCCTCTCCTGCAGCTTCTCATTCACAGAATGTGGTGAAAAAAGCCCATCAACAGTGTCTCATAAAGTCAAGTTTGCTTCCTGTATGTTTTCAGTAGGGTATTTCAGAATTCTGCATCTGTAAAGGAAAATAGCTATTGCAAACTGGAATGTGATGCTCATGTATTCTCTCTGCAAACCCTGCATCTCTGGAACTCTAGCTCAAACAGGCAAGATTTCCGACTTTCTTATTTTTCCTTAATTGCTTACTATATTGCTCTCCATCTTTCTTTCTTTTTCTTTTTTCTTTTTCCTCCTGGTCTTTCGTTTCTCTGAACTGGAATGTAACTTACCTGTGTTTTTGTGGATGCAGCAGCAAAGTCCATGTAAGTTCCTGTATTTCTGTCTCTTACTTCACCAGAACTCAAAATGAATCTTAGAAAACAGAGATATGAGGAGCCACAAAAAGGAGTCTCATGCCTTAGCACACAGACCATAGCCCCCTTGGACTCAGCCTTGAGCGAGTGGGAAATGAAAGTCTTGTGTGCATGGTTTTGCAAATGTGTGGGGCCACATTTCTCTGCATTTATCAGGGAAGATTTTAAGGAGCTATAGAAAGACAGAAATTCCTGATTCTAGACTATCATTATTTCAGGAGAGGATCGTCTGGCTTTGAGTTACAGGTAATGCACATTATAACAGCACCAGCATGCTCTGAAAGGTCTCAGAAGATGAACACTGACAGCCTCTCCCTTGGCCACTCTCTGAGCACATTCCTAGCCTTCCACTTTTGAAAGTATTTTCCAAATATCTAGGTAATGCCACAACCGTTTTATGACTCTGAAGTCCATCTTGCTGTACTTGTATGAAAGGCAATTTTTTAGCTTCACTTTGAACTAAACCAACTTGTTTCTTTCAGTCACTGCCCATCCACCATATTCTCTGCCATTGCTCACATCACACTTGCTGCTTTCCCCCGTACTCTTGCCACTGTGCACCCATCTTCCCTGAGCTTGGGTGCCCTAGTCTTATTCCAGCTGTAGCCTTGCCAATGCTGAATAGTACTAAACTATTAGCTCACTTGACTTGCTGGTTATACTCCAGATTATTCCAGTATCACGCTTACTTTTTTATTCACAGAAACATGATGCTGTTGAGACAGATCTGGATTAATTTAATGCCATTTAACTTTCTATTTAATTATATTTAAATGGAAATTTAAATGGAATCTGGCATTAACGTATTATTGATTTAAAAATTTTGTGATTCTTTTCAATATGTTTTATATGCAACTATACAGAATGTAGCTAACTTCCACTGAATAAAATTACTAATATGAACAAGTGCTCACCAGTAACAAGTTAGTTCCTAATCGGTGAGTTTATCTGTGTAGCTGAAAATGCTTTATGAAAACAAGTATCAATTATTATTTCTATTTTGTAGAATTTATCTTCAGAGGTTTTTTTTCTTGCTTGATTTGCTGAGGGACAAATACTGCTTTGCCAGATACTCCATGATATGTTATTCCATGGTTTGCAGTTAGAGCTAGTGTTTCATGAATCAATCTACTTGACCATCATGCTTTAGAAATACTCCCACTAGCCTTTCTATTGCACAAATGGTTATTTAATGAGATGGGTAAAAAGGTAGCTTTTCATGGTGTTCCACAAAAATTGTCTTGGAGACACATTCACTGCTTTTGTTTCCCAATGCTTTTAATCAACTTTCCAAATCCAGAAAGCCTTCCAATCAACCTGGGAAGCACCAACCTGCTCCATTCCCCAACCTTGCAAGGCAAGGAAATAGGTGTATTAAATCCTAGAGGCACTCCCTGAAACACCCATACCTTTTTTTTTTTAGGCATAATCACTGTAACTCTTTCTCTTGTAGCTGATGCTGATGCTGCATATGTGCCACATCCACTATTGCTGATGCAAATTATATACCATCTTAGCTTATTCAGGGAGCCACTGTTAATCATAATCTACATTAAATCATCTTTGTCAAATTTTAGTCTCTAGAGTGTTAGCATATTAAAAGCTGTTTTATCCATAAGATGTCCTTTGTGTTTATAATTAACAAAAAGACCTGCTATTTGTGGTATTCAAAAATGCCTTATCAGTTCTTTTAGTTTCATCAAACACCCTAACCCACAGATCATTATGTCTTATTAAAATGTGTCGTGTTGCTGTCAAGATTAAAAATCAGTGCCAAAGGTCAAACAATCATTATTTGAACAGCTGCAAGTTCCAAAGAACCATGACCCTTTTAAATATTTCAGATTTAAAAGGGGTTTTTTGGGTAGCAACTTTAAATACATAGTAATAACAATAGAATTGTGATCTAAAAGCCTTTTAATAACCTCTCATATGTCTTTTTGAAATGGTTCACTTACCTCCCAAAGCTAGTAGCCCACAGGTTAAAAAATAAGATCAATTAATCAATTAGACATTGCTCTGTTAAGTGTCGGGGTTGACAGCAGGTCTGTCAGCAGCCTGGCACTTATCGACGAAGCGATTGACATTGACCAGATTACAGTATACCCCTGAAAGGAAAAGAACACACAGCATGCAGAGGTATGTGGGCAACTTTCAGACAGGAAGAAGATGGAAGACAGAAATGGACTTCCTGTACTTTCTGCAAATCAGGATGACTTGACAAAACCTGTGTTTACTATTTTGCAACTAATCCTGGTGTGTGTATACATAAAAGTACCAACAGCAGGTTGACATGTGGATGGCCTGATGGCCTGATTTATGTGTACCAATAGCAGGATGACGTGTATAGCCTGATGTATGTTTACATGAAAGGCATCAATAGAAAGCTGACATATGTGATGTGTGAAAAGTATAAATGTTTGCAACCTGTTACAGTAAAGTGATTACAGCCTTCTTGTAATCCTGTCCCTGCTTTGAAAGAAGATTCTATGTCTCTCTACCCATCCCGACTTTAACAGCGACACTTAACTGTTTCTCATCATTTACATATCCTTATCGATGTATGCATATAGGTATATTGTTAGTACGAATACAGATATACTACAGATAGATGAAACTGCTTTGTAACCAGAGTTAGCTCTAGTCCAAATTCACTGCTGTCTGTTGTGTTTCCTACAGAGATATCAGTGGCCATTTGGATCAGATGCTGTATGTGCATGGTCAGTATTCTGTGATACAGTCAAACTAATTGAACCAAACTCAATCCCTGTGTAAATTCACTCGATGGGATAGACAGTCAGAGCACATAGAATTGCACTTGTTTGGTCTCATGACTGGAAAATTTCAGGGCCAGATCTACATCTGGTATTAATTGGTAGCTCATTGCTTGTGTTTGTTTTTTTTTTTAATGCCACTGTACCTGTTTTCTGTGCTATAATGAAACCAGTATATGTTCTAAACCTTAGAAATGTGTGTGTTACTTTTCCACCAATAAAAGTATTTTTAAGAGAGGGCTGTACCAACATTATTTTAAACTGTATTACATACACCAGGAAAATGACCTTTTAATCCAGTTTATCAGAGGTGGAAAATGAAACATATTGTGTTTGCCACACACAGCCCCACAGTGTCTTCCTAGGATTACTAAAATGGCATCAAGTGTCACATCTGACCCAACCTCTCCACAGTCTTGAAGACAAAGTATATGACTACCATTGTCCAGCAAGATATCATTTCCCAGATCCAGGTTTGGCATTCAGGCCACCTTAATAGCTACAGCTTAGCATAGCTACAAAAGGAATCACCTTTTACTTCACCACATATTCCTGAAACAAATCTCAGAAGGCAGATGAAGAACAGATGCAAACCATCAGAAAAGGAGCCCTCCCTTTATTGCAATAAGGAAACAAAGACATCACAGCTACCCTTACAGCTTGCGTATTTATTGAACAAATCCTACTAAAATAGCTAAAATACATTGGGTACTTATAGTGCATTATTAAAGATCACATTGTTACAAAAGCCTGCATTTTCAGCAGTACACAACAACTATACATAAATGCCACGACTGCTGAATATTACTTCTTGCTCTATATACAGCACAACAGACGTATCTAATCTACTGGAAAATAAAAGGTATAAGGAAAGGGATACAGAAGGTGGGGAAGGGAAAGAAATCTAGGAAGTGCAGTGCATGCATTGGTATTTAACAGTCAGAAGCTAAGACAGTTCAGAACAAGGCCTGCCCTGTAAAAGGAAGAGCTAAAAGACAGAATTATATAAAAAATTAAGGTGGGCTTTCAGACTGTGTCTAACACAACAACACTCCATGAGTAGATGGTACTGCTTAGTTTTGTGGTTTGTGTTATTTTGTATTGATAGTAGTCTGGGAGCAAGAACAAAAATGTAAAGTCCACATGTTGACAGGACTGTGGAAATGTACCCTTCCCCTTTAGGACTTCTCCTCCCAGAAATTTGCTGTATTTTTCTTACTATATCCCCTATTTTTTGGATTTGAAGAGGACATTAAAACTTGTCCCTTCTTTTTAAAAGGCTTGTAAGAAAAAAAGACAAAAATCAAGAGACTTTGAGAAGTTGGTGGAAAATTATTGCTCGTCTTTCTCCATAAGGTGGACAGGAGTCAGAAAGGAGATTTTATGTAAATTACAGTTTTGTGATTGCTCCCACTGTAACTGCATGTTTGTGAGTGGACACTGATAGGGAATCAGTTCCTCACTTGTATGCTATAAGTAGTTACTCACCTACAGCACTGAATAAGAAAGCCACACTGAAGACACAAGTAAACAAGTCAGTCCAGTCTAAAGAACAACATTCAGAAAAACAAAGTACCAACACCTTCTCAGAACATGGAAATAAAAAATAACTCCATCAGAGCTACCTTGCCAAGGAGCATATTTAAAGTCCAAAATAGCACCATTCATCAGTGTCTCAAATCCCGTGGCAGCATCACGATCACTTACCACAAGGAAACCATGAGTTTCATACTACTTCTATACATCAAAAGAGTACATGGATAAAATATAGAGATATACAGACAATCAATGAAAATAAACTACTAGGCTTGTTACATCTAAATGAAAAAAGGGGGACTCTCAGCCTCTGCAAGAAGCAGTTCAGGTTGGTGGAAATGGAGAGAGCTGTTAACCAGTTTCATGTGAGCTGTGGAGTTTGAGTAGTGGAAGACATTGTTGTGGTAGAACCAGGCCTGAGGGCCCACCTGTAATGTTTGTAAACATGGATTCACAGTGTGAAATTCTGAGAGCTTTCGCTTGAGTTAGAATGTTAAAAACTAGTTTTTATGGTACACATTTGTCCACTGTTATTCTCTAAAGCAAGGCTCAGAGTCCCATAGTTTCTTCTTACACTTGATGATTTACACAAAAACAATCCCCAAGATATGACACCATGACCTCATCAAACCCATACACCATATGTAATACGAATGGAGAAATAATGTTTAATAAGAGTAGAGGTAATTGATTTTGGTGAAGTGGCATCCATAGCCATTTGCTGGAACCAGGCACTCCCCTTTCACCTCACTTTTCTTGCGATTCACTTCCTTCGAGATGGGGAGATTCCCCTGTGGAGATGAAAAACTGGTATTAGCTGTGCTTCACAGAAGTCTGTTTGGTGGAGTCCCCCCTTCTCCTACCCTAAGGTTTACATAATTCCCCAGCTTTAGTTGAGAATTAAACATCTACCAAGCATGACTGAATCACCTATAAATACTGATGTTATGGAGAGCAAAGGATTGCTTGAAAACCAGGCAATTCTTGCACCATCTGAGAAAAACATGTCACTTGAGGATGAATGAGTGTGTCCTAGCAGCCAAAATGCAAGGGTTGAGCCAGGAACCACCCTCCACTGCTGAACTGGAGAATCTGGACATCTATTGCAGCTTGGGAGGCCTCAGCAATCCAAGAAAAGTCACTGGGAAAGAAGCTGTGGAGCAACAACCCCTTCTTGCAGGTCATCCTTACAATACTCCTTGGAATTACTTTTGCCCAACCAAGCCATTTCTATGCCCTTAATAACAGCTGAGGCAGCTTAGGTCTAAACCTGCACCAGCAGGTGCTGTGTGTGCAGGAGTTCTGGCACACAGCTGTGGCTGAAAATGAGCAATTATCCGTTCCGCACATGTGAAGCACAGAAGGCAGACACAGGGTCTCAATGCCATAATGTAAAACTCAGAGCCATGAATCGACAGATGGCAGGCACCAAGCTCCTTTGGAAATATGGCTCAATACCAACCAGTGTAACCAAAACTTTAATGTTAATGGTATTATCTACCAATATATTCATTTGTTTGCTTGTTTTTTTTGAGCTCCAAGTTCCCTTTTATGGATCCACTTGATCTCCAACTTGACCTCCAACCTAAAAACGCATCTTATTTATGAAAGACCATCTTAAGTGAACTTTTTACAGCTTAGACCTCTTATCTTTAAAAACCTTACTACTTAAGCAGCTAACATATACTAATAAGTCACCTCCCTATATTAATCCATTGAAAAGAGCACACTAAGGACCCTGCAGTGTGTTTCGTGTTCTGGACAAGTAAGAAGATGATGGGCCATATAAGCCAGCTGCCTCAGACAGACCTTGTTTAACAATACATATTAATTGTGAATATTCAGTCAAGCATTTAAATATATATTTCAATTTAAGCCTTAGAATGAAGCCTAAAGGCCAAGCATGTGCCTAAAGTACTTTGCTGATGTTATGCCACTATGGGTTCTGAAACAAAAAGAATTTGTTTAACTAGTAATATATTGTAAGTATGGAAAAATAAATTGGTGGGTTTTGTGTTTAAGAGATTAGAATTGTAAAGGTGTTTTATTGCTCATATGGCTTTGGACATGTCTGTGACATAAGCAGAATGCTTCTCTTTGTTAAAGAAATTGTTTTCTTCAGGTTCCATTTTTTCTGATCTGAGAGTTGTAAATTTATGAATTTTTTTGAACCCATGGCAGTTCCACAACTACCAGTAAAGTGCAATTTTCAGCAATTTTCCTTTCCTGGCTCTTCAAAGTCAGAATTTTTGCTGGGATGTCCATACTTGCTACATTTATTGTGCTGGGAATTAAGTCACCCCATGGCTCTCCCACTGCCTTTATCACAGTTTACAGGATAAATTCTGCATTTAGGTAGAAGAAATCCTCATGGAGTTCTGCACTGCACACGGTCAGGAGCAGTTTTCAGGTTGAACACAGAGCAAAATCCCTTGCTCTCGGTGACCTCTTCCTTTGGGGCATCCAGAAATGGAGAAAAAGAGCAGACTTTGTATTGCATATGTCAGTACATATGGAGAAGGACTCTGATAGCCAGGGAAAGTAGTAGGAGTAGAAATATACTTTTGCTGGAACCAAACTGGGGACTTTATAAGAATTTCAAAATGAGAAAATACCATTTAAATTTTAGTGACTGCACAAACATGTTTTCTCACAGGACTCTTCCATCCTCGTGATAATATTTTTACTTTTTTTTTAAATAAATTTGCTACTTATGCATCACTTACAGGATGTGAGAAGAAAACTAGAAACTTACAGATGCAAACAGGCGCACAGACCAAAGGTCCGGGCAAATTTCCAAAAGCATTGTGTTGGGCAGTTCCTTTTCAGCTGTAAAAACAATCTCAGTCCTGAAATTTTGCCATATAATCATGAGATAAGAAGTCCCATATGACTCTCTTAGGTCTAGAAATAAATTGTCTTTAAGAACTGTATCCTTTTACCTTTGTTGGTTGCATGAAAATAATAATTTTTAAAAAACACATCAACACTTTTATTTCAAATAATAGTTTTAAAAAATCTATTAATTTTACTTTATTCTTTTAGCAGTTGAGGTCTTTTGACATTGAGTAGGTAAAACTGTTCAGCTGAAGGACTGAAAACTTTGTGCAGTTTTCTTCAACAATTTATCCTAATTAATTTTATAGAACAAATGAAAAAAAATTTCTAAAGACATACAGATTCTGTCAAAGTTGATACTCTACTGGAAGCTGGATTGTGTGCAACTAATATTCAAGTTACTTTTGAAGGTCAGTTGTGAATTAAAATTTGGAGCTGGTTCTAAAAGCTGGTCCCTGTATAAGCACATGTCAAATATCTTTTGAAGAATTATATAAGGGGTAGAAAAAAACCACACTGTATTAAAAAGCAAGAATCCAATGATTATAAGGGGAAAAAGTATATAATACCTTTTGAATAGTTGAGAAACTCTTATCTGTTTACATAAACTTTTATTTTAATCTATGTACAGCACAAAACTGCAGCTATTCAGAAATCCTATATAATGCAGCATTGCTACTAACTATGCTGCACATAATTCACAGCTTCATTACTGTGTTTCAGGAGTAACTTTAATGATGAATGAGAACTTAGTAAAGCTGCTAATTTGAAATTTTGAATAAAACCCATCTAGTTAGCACACAGCTGATTCACAAAGTTAGCAAATTCACTTGATGCAAGTATGACCATATACAGCAAATACTCTGGCATTGCTATCAGCCTATTCAGCTGAACTTTTGGAATACTGTGGCTGTTAAGAGTGGCAGTACTGCCATATATGTTAGTTTGAAGACTGGCATGCTGGCACATGAGTCTGAAAATAGCAGACTGCAAATAGTCTAGCAATAAATTTTAGAATTTCCTTTACAGAGAAAAAGTACAGAAAGTACAGTGTTATCCAGATGCAATAACAGCAGAGTTCTGTTAACAGGGAGCTGAAGTCTAGCTAATAACTTAAACTTAATCAAAACAATTTTCCATGTGCTCTCTTCAGTTTACCACGTGATCTCTTCTTTACTTACTTGCTTCTTTTTTTTTCCCACCCCACAGATCTTGAGTCAGTAATGAAAGGGAATATGAAAATAAAACATGTACATTCTGTGGTTCTGAGTAACTGCTATACTTTTGCTATGCAGATTTCATATCATATCCAGTTTCACATTTATGAAGCCAGCAATGGTAACAGAATAAAAGCTTATGAATCCTGTCAGATCTAAAGATGTGACAAGTCACATCTTCTGCCTGTATGTTGGGGTACTCCTTGTCAAACTCAGATGAAACCTGCCATGCTTTGTATGCTTGTTACTTAACAGGTAAAGCACAAGCAAAAAACTTAACAAAAGATAAACAACACCACATGGTTCTTCCTCCTGCATTGTCACTGACATTTTCATCTGCATTGCTAAGAGAGAATTGCAAAAATTAAGCATTCAAAACTCAGATGTCAAGCCTGTAAAATCATGAGACAGGCTCAAGAAATATGAGCTCTTGAAAATTATGTTTTCCTTCTGGTGTGTAGCCAGCACAAGTCCATGTTTTCTGTAAGCCTGAAGGCTAAAAACATAATTTTAAAATGAAAGCTGAAATCTTCAGTTAACTGCCTGGAACAAGGAGCCAAGGCTTTAAGAAAAACAGAGTAACATAAGACTCATGATGAAATCATGAGAGCTGGCTACTTTCTCAAAGCAGTCATAAAATGAAATCCATTGAAGTTGCAATTTAATTTTTTTTCAGAAAACTTTCATCTTAGGAAACTGTTTGTTATATGAAAGAAATTACATAAATAACTTTACCTTTGGAAATCCCCCATCCCCTCCACTGGTTGGAAAGATTTTCTGGCTTACCCAAGTCATTGACCTTGGTTGATAAACCTGTAGTGACATAAATATATACAAGATCTTACTAACAAAGAGACATTCATTAAACGCAGTAAAGTTGTGTTCATATGACAGATCACACTACTAAAACCAAGTTTAATGTTAGTTGAGCTTGGCCCAGAGACCTAGCCATGTTTAACGCTTAGTACATATTTTTTGTAACCACAACAACATCTGTCCCTAGAGCATTACAACTCTACTGTTTATGACAATCTGCATTCAAAAGGCTGTTTGGAAAAAAAAAAAGTGTACAGGATGCAATGTTTTAAATATCTTTAAAACTTCTGTATAAGAGGATGTCCATACTTTTAAACTTACTGAGGATATTGTGAGACAACATGCCCATTCTCTTCTTCCAGAAGTCGCTGGTAAAAGGCTATTTAATGAAGTTCATTACCTTTGCTGATGACTGCAGCAGACAAGAGCAACACACCTTTGATAATCCTTTCACAATGAACTGTGAACTAGAACTTTCTAAGATCATTGAAGAAGCTATAATTCTATGTTAGCACCCTGGATTTTGCATGTTAAAAAAAAATCCAACAAATTATAAGATACATACAATAAAATAGCTGGGAGCAGGATTCAATGTCTATAGAAAAATTTTCCTATGGACAGTGGGTAAGATCCAAAGCTGTCTACTGACTACAGTGGGAGATAAGAGTGAATAAATGCTAAGCTAATGCACCTCAACTTCAGGATGAAGATCAAAACATCCTTCATCTTGGTCTCATGAAACACTGAAGTGGTGAACTACAAGTTACATACAATACTGAAGATCTTGAATTTATTTTCCTCCCGGTTCTTTCTCGTGGGCCTTTGGCATTTGGTGAATTGAACTCTTTCTGCACAATATCTGGATGTCTAACTGTCAATATTTTGAGCTGACTATTAAAAATTACACCATTCAAATTTGTTTGCACTTTAGGAATCAAAACTTGTATTGTCACTTAAATAACTGGTGGACCAGTTTTACTCACCTGCTTACTGCTGTACATATAATGAAACAAGAGGAATGATTTTATATCTGTGGAGATGTAAATTCACTATAAGTTGGCACAACTGGACTAGTTGTAGCTTAGAAAAATAATCAGAAGATTATTTAAATCATCTTTCCAACAGAACGTGCTGAATTCTACTGCTGAAAACAGAGATGGGCACAGAGCCCAAGGCAATACCTGCTTTCAGACATTCTCCCATGATTTTCTGCAGTACAAACCACAGTGCTTTCTCCCAGTTAAAGCAACAGATTTGATTTCATACCCTAGTTTTCAAGCCAGTTAAGCTCTCTGGGTATGTCTGACATAAAATAATTAATACATAGGACAGGGCACTCTGTGAATTCATCAGTTAATGTTCCCACTGAATATTTGAAACACTTGCATAAAAGACACCAAGTAACCTCTGAGTTCTCTAGTAGCTATTTATAACGGCTGATTACCCATTCTGCAAATATGTCTTGGTTTTATTGTGTAGTGGTATTTTTTGTGCAAAAACTCATGGTGGGAAGTAGCAATAGGAGTTCAGCTCTACCACAGGACATGCATGTTCAAACCAGCAAAATATACAAAAATGTATATAGGAGGACAGAATAAGCGTCAGAATACAGTATTAGTCATTATGATGGATATGACCTTTTCTATTTTCCATGGAGCCTGAGATATACTTAGATTAGTCCATAGGCCATGTTAACCCTTTTAATAATTTAGTAGGAATAGAATGAGCACTTGAAGTCAAATGACAAAATAAAAATCCTCAACCTAAACTAATAAAACTTAGAGGAACTGCAGTTTAAGGGTGGGAATGGGACAGGAGGGAAAAGCTGTAAATTGTAAGATAAACTCACAATTATGCTCCAGGGTTAAAAAAACCAAGCACCAAAACCAAACACCACAAACAAAATACCCTACACAATCCCCTGGTTACCTCTCACAGAAATTTTTTGTAAAGAAAAAAAAACATAATGTCCCATTTTCTTAATATTTCTTCAAAACAATTACTGTGGCCCATACTGGTAGATAATAATCACATGGATATATTCCGCATGCAGTAATTGTTCTGCTATGAGTGTACCAAAGTTGTGAATGGACAGCCAAAGAACTTTAAGTATCTGACTTGGGAGCAATGCTGAAAGAGAATCATGGTTTGGATCCTGACTTAGTGGAGGAAGATTCTGGAATGAAAAAAAAAATGCTGGTATAGAAAAGTCTACTTAAAACTTACTACAATCCGCCAGGAAAAAGAAAATGAAATAAAAACCAAACCATGAGGTCTTGCTGTGCTAGATGCTTTATAAATGCAGAAACTACTTAGATGTTCAAATATACTGAAAACTGGGGTGTTAGAAAAACACAGCAAGAACATTTAGTTAATTACAGCAGCTCAAAACAACTGATAATAATGTTGCAAGATGAGCTATAGGGAGAGGAGAAAGTGCAAAGCAATGTTCCATTACAGAGTAGGATGTAAGGGTTACAATATTCCAGCTGTTAGCATAAAGCAAACACTTCTAAATAAATGTTTCCATTGATACACACCAAATTGTCATTTCTTAGTACTTCCTGTGTGATTATTATGCAACTTCAGGCTTGGCTTAAAAAACCAAAACTGTCATGATTCAGAACAGAATTACTGAGCTTTAGGAGGGACTGAAAACTGAAGTTACTGCAAGTCTACGCAATGTATAAGAGTCACACTGTGACTCATATTGATGGCCTCAGTATTTGATAATCATTAATTAAAAAGTTAAGCTAGTAAACTTCATCCATAAATTATCAGAGTGGATCATCCCTAAATGTCTGACTAACAGTGTTACCCTGCTGGGATCCTGCCTTCCTGGCAGAACATGTGATATGCAAAACCATTCGCTCACAGTTGGAGAAGTTGAGGGAAAAACCCCACTGATCTGGGAAGAGCTGTTTGAGACTGTTCTACAGCAGCATGCAATTCTGCCTGGAACATTGAGGCCAACTTGAAATTGCGAATGATCTATTAAGATTATATTTTCAATTCTGTGGCCTCCAGTCTCTTGAAAGGATATAAATTATAAAATTTAGTGTTAAAGAAAAAGCAAAAGGGGAGCAAAATAAATGCTCAGTCTATTTATGAGCTCTTACAGCATCCAGGCTCCAGAACTACTTACTGATACTTTTTCTTTCAGAAACAGAAGGATCTCCAGAGTCATCTTTTCTCTTTTACCCAACAGATTGAGAAACTCTTGCTATTGCAAAGACTCTGTTTTACCAACATTTCAAAAATTCAATTCCTGTTCTTCCATGTTAAATATGTCCTATTAAAGAGCAACAGTAGGGGAGCACAGTCTTTTGCCCAGCTTTAAAACAGACACACAAAATAATTTAACATAGCTGGACTAAATATACTGTATCAGTCACATAAAAGTGCTGAAATTAATTTCTTGGTACTCACTCTTCATTCCTAGTCAGTAAGAGCGTCTTTCAAACATTCACATAGATTCATCAAGAGGGGAAAAAAAACAGATTTACAGCATGCTAAACTTAGTAAAAAGAGCATTCTCCTAATAACATTCCCGAAGTTTTTATAGTTATGAAACAATTAAGAAAGCCACTGGAATTACTTTTTCTATATTTCCCACTCATCCCCCCTGGTGGACCACAGCAGAATTCCTGTTCTCAAGTCTCATTCAAGGCTTGCAGTGGTATTGAACTGCAGACAAAGTTTCTTAACTAAAAGTTTATTAAAGACCAACTGCTCTGAGCAGATCAGCAACCAGCTTTTGCGAAGTTTCAGATAACTTCTTTGTCATATAAACCAATTTTTGGGGGCAGGGGGAGGGGGAAAATGAAAACAAAAAGGAAATTATGACAAGTAAACTAGAAATTCATAATTCCAAATAAAAGGTAATCTCTAGTAGTTCTGCAGTAGCTTGTAGGAAAAAAAAAAAAAAAAAAAAAAAAAAACACCCAAAAAAACCCAAACCTATAAGGAAAGGATTTCCTGTATGGATTAGCAGTCTAACAGCAGACACAGAAGGAACAGGGGACTAAAACAAGAGGCATGTGTGGAAAAGAAGGAAAGAAAGAGGTGTGCTCTTTCTATCTGCAGCACTAAAATGACACTTGTGCAGCTGTGAGAACTGTTGCCCTGTGTCTGTAGTGCCTAATCCGGAACAGAGAGAGGCCATCCTCTTTTACACAGTTCTCCTAAGGATGGGTTGCATAGCCAGAAAGGAATGCTACTCCTCCTTTCTGTACCTGTATTTCTTTCAAGTAGTTAATGGATTTTTGCACCACCATTGCTCTGTGTTGCAATGACACAAATCAATGAAATTGAGCTAGTCAAGGAACATTTGTAAATTATTTCCTTTGTGGCTGGTCTCAGTATCACTGAAAGTGTCCAGAAGATTTTCTTTCCAAATTAAGACACTATGTAATTTCTTTTTTGAAAAATTGTAACATAGTTGCCTGTGAAGTTTAAGCAGTTATAACTTTGCCTTTTTTTAAAAAAAAGTTTCTTTTTTACCAGCTGGTTAGAGCTGTAAATCTACTTTCCCCAGCACATCCTACCATGAAGTTCTCAATTCCCACAAATGCCTCCCACTGCAGTAAAAAGTTCTCTTTGTAACCAAGGTCCCACAATCACAATCTAAATGCATAAACAGACAATCTTACTGCATCATGGCTTGAACACCAAATCAATAGTTTTGTTAATGAAAACCTCACTAATTAATTTTAAACAAAACTGAAAGGAATTCTTTTGCTAGAATCAATGCCTTGCTTCTAGTGCTCCCATCTTCAGTAGTTTATTTTTAACACTGCTAGGAGAACATTATGAAAGCATATAATATAAATGTCCACATGTTCCAAACCTAGCACACAAGATTTAATACCTACAGCTGAATGGTTGCTGCTTCTTGAGAGTTTAGTTGGGTGGCAGTGAGCTCCTAGATACTTTTTATTATCTGAACTTTCTGCAGAGGGTAATGATAAGATCACATCAAGAGTGCTCATCATTACTCCTTGTTTCAAAGAGTCCTTGAAGTTTTGATGAACCTTTGCTGTATTGAAGAAGCTGCACACACGATCAAATGGGATAATGCTATTGTGATAAGCTGACTGAAAAAGGCTCAGTGAGGAAGCTTTCCCTGTTGAAACATCAAAAACCACAACCTGCCCAAGTTAAAATGCAAGTTAAATACCTTAGTTTAATTAGTTAGAAATGCTGTGGTTTAACAGGTGTGAGGATTGTCAATTTTGCGAACTTGTTAGCTTTTTTGACTGGCTCTGCACCAAAAGTGTGAACCTGTGGTAGACGTGCAGTGGCAGTTACCCCAAATAATCTGATTTCATGTTTTCAATACACTGGCAGAGCAGCAAGTTTTTCTGTCATCCCTGTTTTCCAAATCAGCGTCATGAACATTAAAAAATCAATGGGTGAAAAAAAAAAATTAATTTACAAGTATTTCAGTTGGTTAATTCCAGAGTAAAGAAAGTTATATAAATGGTTTGAGAGAACTGATGAAGAATTATATGATGATTCTCCATCTGGATGGGATTGTTCCAAGTGTCCCACCTTTTTGGTGAGACTTTACCTGTCATTACAGTGATAATTAATACTTGGCATCAGCAGAATGTGACAGGACAACTGTACACCTGAATTTGCCTTTGACTTCTCTGCATCAGCATCCTCTGATGTCTTTGCCTTTTCATGGGGAAAATATTAGTGCTACTTTTTATTCCTCCCCATTTGATGACTCAAACTCACAACCACATAGAGATGAAAAGACCTAAATGAGACAAGTATGCTTTTCCTTGCATCCCCCTCTCCACACTGCACATGAATTATAAAGTTTATTCATTAGGGGTTTTTTTGCAATCCTTGTTCATCACTTCTGCAATTTTTGTCAATTTCACAGAATAGAGTGTCATTTGCTTCTTCCCTACACAGCATAAGGAAGTGACCTTGAAGGTAGTTTTTCTAGATTTTAATGAAAAAACTTCTCATTTAAACCGGTCTTCATCTATCATTTATTTCATTGTTCTTAAGGTCTCTATTTTTCCATTTACACTGTAGTGTCCTACCTTGGGTCATCTGTATCATCTTCTTCGAAGAATTCACTCCTGTCCTCATCCATCTTATACAAGTTGCATCTTTTATATATGTACTTAGAGCATCCCATGACATAAAAAAGAAAATTGTCTGAGGGACTGTGCAAAATTTTCTAAATCATGCTTCTAAGACTAATGGGCTCTACTGCTGCAGAGTCCCTTGCTGCAGGAAAGGATGTTGGGTAGACAGTTTAGAACTCTGAACTTTGGTGTTCAGAGCAAGCACATTTTCCACATCTCTTACATGACCACTGGTCTGCAAAACTGGGTGAGTATGCTGTTGAGGAGGGGGACAACACAAGCTGATCAAGCTTGTGTGTAGAGTCAGCAGACTTCTGCCCAATTCTTTACCTGGTAAGAATCCTAAAATGAAATTTTAGCTGTCTTCTGGCATACATGATTGAATGAGATTAATTATAGAAAACACTTTCTAATTTTCCCTGGAGAGGAATCCATCCCACACTACCTGAACGTACTGCAATTTTTAGGCAGAGAGATCAATTTGCAATAGTCAGGATGAATCTGGCTTCTGTGCTACAAGTGCTGTCATTCTGCTTTTTTATTTCATTAATATACAAAAATCATTGCAAAGCACTGTTAATGTTTATCATGCATGCAAAGAATAAGAGAAAAAAATCAAATGTTATATTGTGAACACTGTCATAAATGCTCCTCTAAATTCTGACTGAATTGATGAATTTTAAAGATACTGATTACCAGAGTATTGCACTCCTTGGAAGAGAAAGAAATGCATTTATTTCAGAACAAAAATAATAAATAAATTTATACTATATGGAAAGTTCCATGAAGCAATAAAATGGCTGCAAATCACTTTATTCCTCCGGTAAATTTCAGTGCATGTACTCTGAGATCATAAAACATCACAGAAATTATAATAAGCAAATGAGAGCCCTCCAGAAAACTGAACTCAGAGCCCAGTACAACCCATCATATTTCATCTGTTTGCCTCTGTACTACAGTGGTCCTCTTTGTTGTTTCACTTAACATTCAACACACAGTAAAACAACAATAACAAACCTGAGAATTAAAACAATGTTCAAGTTCTCAGTCAATTGCATAGGAGTTTGTAATTTGCTCTTCAAGGGCAATAAGGTAGAGTTTAATTAGTAACTATTTGCATCTACACCTAATGGTGACTGCAGAACAAGATGCATGAGCAAGTCTCTTGCTATAAAATCAGGTGAACACACAGCATGGGAGCAAAATGCTGGACCAAAGGCTGCATAGTTAAATTTTTCAGTAGTTTTGTATTCAACATTGACAAATTACTTGAGCAACAGAGGAGGAAGAAAAAGAACATGGTCACAGGCCGAGCAAAAGGTTCATTTAGTCCAGTCTCCTCACTCCATTGAGTTTTAATCTTAATAGAAAGACCACAAAAAAGGCCATTAGGTAATCATGAAGAAAGAATAAGAACAGTCAGGCCAGAATAGTGCTTCTCCTGTGTGCCCTCTCAGACCTAGCCCTGTGGTTTTGGGGTACACAAAATGTATACACCAAGCAGACTCAGAAGTGTTTCCTTTTTTAATTTCCTATAAATTTTCTAAATTAATGGCCTGAATACTGTAGCTTACAGAAGACTCAATAGACTGTTTTGGACTGAAACTGCTTTTCTCACACATACCAGAAAGATAACCAGCAATCCAACAAGTGATGCTGTTCCCCAAGCAGTGGCAAGCTCACTGCCTCTGCCTCTGAGATGCCAGCCCCTTGACCAAGCAGCATGTTTCAGGCCAGCGTTAGGAGCCCCAGCAGTATTCTTGGAAATGGGAGACAGAATCACATTGTACAGCCAGTACTTACCTCATTAAAAGGGTTGTAATGACCACAGATGATTGTAACCAGTGCTTGAAAGCATTATGGCACATTTACCTGAAGTCTCCATATTATCAGCCTCTAGTACCATCTAATGGAACTAAGTGCTATTCCAGATACAAAACTACAAAGTGTATCGTGCGCACTGTAGGCTGAAAGTAACAAAATGTCTGTGGATTCTAGGACTCGTATAACAGAAACACACAGGGAAAGAACTTTTGCTGCCAAGTATTCTTTCTGGGGTTTTCCAAGTTGCCTTATATAATTACTTAGCTGAGAAATTAAGGGTAAGGACACAAACCAACATTTCCACAGGATTTTCTTTTGCCAGCAGGAATAGAGTTATGTAAACTCATATTCTTTTATGACAGAGATTTAGGTACAGTCATGTGAAAATGAAGAAGGAAAATTTGTTCCTCTCTAACCTGGCCTTTCTGACTAACTCTGTGGTGCCAATGTGTGCCTTCTAAACATCAGTGCTGGAAGAGTTCAGTTCTTTCTGACAATGTACATATTAAGCCAAGGCTTAAAACACACAAATTTCTTATTACTTTTTTCAACTTGGTCCCACATAAATATGCTAAGCTAGTACACAGACAATCAGATTAGTGTTAACAAAATTGATCCACAGACGCTTCTTCCTGTAGGATGAGCAAATCCTACTTATTCTGAGGGTGTGGGTGGTCTTGTGTGTTTTTGTTCTGTTTTGTTTTGTTTTTTCTTTTTTGTTTGTTTGGTTTTGGTTTTGTTGTTTTTCGGTTTGAGAGGTTTTTTTAATGCAGTATTTACAGAAGGAAACATCAGGAATCCTCCCAGCAACATGTACATAGGGATTCATTCAGTAATGCTGCTGTGAATTTGCCAGATCAGAAGTGCAAATTGAATTGCATGTAACACTCAAACAGTGACTCATACTATCATTCTACTTTAAACATTTGAAAATAACATTTTTGCATCTTTCTAGATCACACCCTTAACCAATGTGGTTTAATGAGGTGAAAAAATATTTGAAATAAAACCAAAATACAAATAGTTAAAATATTTTTTATTAAAATATCCTGTGATGGCCTTAGATCCCAAGTCTTAAAAATCAATGTCGTAACTGTAGTGTTACAAGGTATATATACTAGTTCTTATTTCTGATTTTCCAAGATTTCAGCCTTTGAGAAAAGAGTTAGTAAAGCTTTTTCCTGGATCTAGTATTATGCAAACCTCCCATTCCATGTGTCAACACAGTTCTGTTCAGATAAAGTACGCTGGGGCATAGTTATAAAATTTTAGCACCCAGTGTGTAAATGTTTGTGACTGAGTAGAAACATGTATATACAAGTTTTTTGTCTTTTAATGTACATATGAGCTGTACCACAGAACTATCCCTACTATCTATAGCTTTGGGCAAATATTACTTCTTTTTAAGCCCTTCTTTTCTACTCATAATCAACTAAAATTGTGTTTCCTGCTCAGTTGAACAGGTGACTTGATAGAAGTTTTGCAAAAATCATTTTGTATTTCTGCTTATAAATTTTGTAAGCTGGAAAGCTTTAATTCTCCTAAACTTTTCAAGAATCAAGTAACACTGAGCACACTGTACACAATGTATTCTTCATACACAATACATAAGCATAATAAAAAAGCACAATATACACATTCAGATGGCCAAAACTGCTAGCTTTCACCCCCAATCAAATTTTCTCAACCAAATTCTACCCATGTTACACATGAACAGAAGAGGGTCTGATACAGTTCTACAGGTCGTGTGTAGCTCTGAACTACCATAAAAGAGATTCCAGTTCCTGTGCCAGGTTTGGTAATAATCAACAAAGTATGAGTTTTTTGACACCAGACCAAGAGCTGCATTTGTCCAGTGTGTGCCGTGTGTGTCTAGAGACATAATGTCTCATTCTAGTATCTTGCTCTCTTTAATTTTTTTTCCTCAGAGCATATAAAAGGTTCCAAATAATGCCTCTGCCAGGCCGATTCTAGGCTCCATTCTCCACAGATAACCCTAGAGTTATGAAGAGCTGTTCTAACCAAGGTGGAATCATTTCACAGGCACAGAAATTTACGAAATGTAAAAGACATCTGCATGTAACTCCCTGGAAAAAAGGTTTATAATGACTAAACTGGGATGAAATCTTAAACATAGACTTTCTTTCATAAATATCTTCATCTAACTTAAATTTTATTATGAATTTCCCTGTAAACCCTCTACCCCCTTCTGAAAAAAAATAAATTAATGGAATTATGATTCTTTTCAACCAAATGCAGGTTGTCACTTCTTTCTCTCTGACTTAATGAAGAAGAGCTTTTCTCCCAACTGTTTTCACTCTGAAAGGTCACCATCCCATATTTCTCTTTTTTCCACAAGTAAAACTATAAAATGCAGAGAATGTAAACGACAGAATAACCTCAGAACAGATGCAGTTCAGGCAAGGATATACTACGGGAAGCATTCGGCCCAAATGACCTACTTCTGGGGCCTTTTTGCTTTGGGATGACACAGCTGTACTGCACAACACCTAGCCTGGAGATTCCAGATCATTGGTGACTAAGAAAAAAGTCATCTAATGGTAATCATCTAATGGTGGTAAGTCAGAATTAAATTAATGATCTGCTCTAGGTTATCTTTTGTTTATTTTCATGTGGGTCAAAATTAAATTATTAAGGATCTGTTGACTGATACGCATTTTTATTAGTATTGTCGGTTTAAATTCCTTAGCACCTGCAAGGCAAACCCTCAAAACTGAACCTGAAATCCAGAAGTGAACCACAATGTGAGATGAAAAAACCACACCCGAGTGCTTTAGAAGCAAACAGACTCCTTCGTTAAGTGATGGTATGATTTCTTTCTTTAAAAAAAATCATTTACCATTAATAAATAACCAAAAAACCCCACCACAAACAGTAACCTGTCCCTGGTTTTGCTAAGAGCCTTCTTTGAGGTCAGAGAAAACTGGAATTAAGACTTCCTTACTCTCTGAAAAGTTCCTTTATTTCAATGGTTGGATCACTCAGGGAAGAAAAAATTTTTAAAACTATTCTTTTTTCTTCTTTTTTAGTTAGAGTCTGTTTTTCCACTTTAAATAGCACTCAATTTTTAGTTTATATTTTATGTCATTCAGCACTTCCCATGAAGGTGGTGTACAGAAATTCTAGCATTTCAGATGGAAATAGCACTTAAACACCTCAGGATTTCACGCATTGCACATAAATATAAAAGACTCTCCCTTAAGGTAGACACTTATGGAAATACATGCACAGGTTAGAACAGATCCTCAAATGGCAGGTGTTCTTGTGTAGGATGGCTCAAAATGTCCATGAATTAATATTATAAGAAGGCGAGAAAGTACAGTCTTCTGCCTATTTCTCTTTAAATTCAAGATGTTGTTATTATACAGCTCCAAGAAAGATTGATTAATTAACCAGGTATGAGGAAATTCTAATTCCAAGTCTAGAAAAAGAAGCAGCATTGGAAACTAGTCTGTTAAATTATTTGCTTTTACTTGTAAACTGTTTAAGAACCATTTTTTGGAAAAAGAACATTAAGAAACAGTAAGACTGAAGTTAAACCAAGAATTCATTTGTTCTCACTTACCAAGTTCATTAGAGTCCTATACTCCCAATTTTAACTGTAAGCTTAACTAAATAATTAATGATCTTCCAGTTTAGCAAAGAAATAAGTAAGCCATTTCCCCCCATTTTTAGAGGTTTATCGCAGTCTGGTGACTCCAACAGCTGAATTTTCACTGACCAGTGAGAGTAGAACAGAGCCTTTGCATATGCTGTGATATCAAAAACAAAGTTAACACTTTTACCATTACATCTTTCAGCACAGAGAGTGTTGATATGTGAAGAAGAATATTTTCTGCAAATTAGTGTGGCTAGGGAGATATTTGCAATTAATACAAGAAAGATGCCAAAGACAAGTGTGTTCATTGCTGCAAGAAAACTATGTCAGTGGTCTGGTTTAGAATTACGTTCAGTGTTAGTGTGCCGGAAGTGAAGAAAAGGGAAAAAGAGGTGGTGGTAGGAGAAGAGATTCTGCCTAGTATCACATCTTAAGTAACCTTGCAATTTGGGGCAAAACCTAACCTTTCTTACATTTTAATTCTGATCACAAAAAGAAGTTGAACTAGGCCTTTTCTTGACAAATAAAAAACTTTTAGAAACAGCTAAATGAGATTTTTATTTATGTTACACTGCAAAACAAACAATAGGACTAGACAGGTGGGTAATGACATTTTATTTTTTGCATTTGGATAGCTCTAATTTGTATTTTATGTTCTAGTCCAGAGACTGGTTTAACAAAACTTATTTCATTGACTACTACAGGAACCTTGCTAGATTTATAGAACCATCTGCTGGTAAAAATCAGCAGCTATTTTACGCCTAACTAGATTTAAAATAATCTTTTGTTCCATAGATAGGCATATATTACGCATAGCAGCCTGCATAGCATCTAAAAATGTGGGCTGATTGTCACCTTGGTGTTGGTAGGAAAACAGTTGCCTTATCCAATATTCCATAGTTGTGTGAACAACATGTATTTTAACATGATTTCTATTCACAGTTTAAGTGAATAATTTCCCTTTTAATTCCCCACCCCCATCTATTCATTTATACACAGATGATCAAAGCACTTTGATGAAAGTAGGTTCCAGAATAGACTAAAACTCCAGAATTTGCAAGTTTATTTTTGCAGAGAGAAATTATATAAAACAAGGAGCCAAAAACAAAAGCAAAGCCTTTATAACGGAGTATGTATTTGCTTATTTTAATAATCCCCTCTCCCCCAAATCGAAACAACCCCAGAACCAGACATGATAATATTAATGCAAGAACCAGACAAGGATAATATTAATGCAATTAATTCAACCCAATCCTAATAAGAGTATGTCCCTGAGAACCTCACATTTTGGAAAATATTCTGTGTTAATGTACAGCCTATGCAATGATACTTCAAGCTCTTCTCCATACAAATTAACAGGTGTTTGGCCACCATATTATAACATAGCGCCCAAAACACATCACATTTATGTCAGGACATGTTTTGAGATATGCTCCAAGCAATAGTTGCACCTTCAATCAAGAATGCTACGATAACAAACCATCTAAACTAAATCTGCCTATTTTGAGCCCTTTTTCGGCAAAAAAAATATTATCTTTGTCCTGCTGATGCTGAGACAGTCCTTTGCAGAGAATACCATATTTAGATGTATAATGTTTCATCCTTAAAATTGGTTGTTTGTCAGCAGCAGTATCTCAGAGTTCAACATATGGGCTTTTATCACTAAAGACAAACACAATTAACACTGAAGGAAACGGGTTATTGTTCAATAAATACATTCCAACCAAGTGCCTGTAAGTTCACTCAGGTTTGAGGCCTAGCCATTTTTTCTGAAAGAGATCTGTGTCACAAAGAAATGTTACCCTTCTGAAAATATTACCAAATAAGAAAATTTAATTTGCCTCTTAAGTACTTCCCTGAAAGACTAACATTAAATATGTTTCATTTACTCAGTGCATTAAATATGTTTCATTTACTCAGACCTATTTATTTCTTTTTTGGAAGGAAGGTGTCAGAGTTGACATTATTGGATATTGTTTTGTCTGCATATATTGCTACATGTGTTATGATGTGTATTTTTCACAGTAACCTAAACATTTCTTGTTTCAATTAAATAAGCTTTACTGCACAAAGAAGGATTTCAGATTTTTATTCAAAGGTTGCAAGAAAATAAAAATCCAACATAAGGAGGTTTTTAGAGTACATCAGTTATTGTATGGCAAATCCCCATAGCCTCAAAAAGTATGTCTTATAAAAGTCATATTTATAAATGTGTATTGGGAACAGGGAAATAGTGTTTGTATTTATACAAAAAAAATTGATTCTGTGCTAAAGCAACTGATTCTTACCATTTTTAGATTCTGTTAAGTCTTGGGATTGCAGTTTCTCTCAAGTAGCACAAGGAGAACAATCTGAAAAATTAATTAAATTAATTTTAAAAAAAATAAAAATGGAAAAAAAAGTAACTCCAACAGTCACCATATTTAATAGGTATTTTTTTCCAGCCTAACAGTGAATGAACCAAGTATTAACTTCAGTAGTTAAGATTAAAGTCATGCAAATTATTCTAACCACATAAATAGTTATGTATCATGCGTTTCTGCACTTCAGTGGTCTGTAGGCTTAAATATAGGACAAAGGAATCCCTGGTACCTGGATTTGCAGAACTCTATGCTATTCTTAGCACTCAGTACATTTCTGAAGAGCAGTATTCCTAATGGCTAACACAGGCAAAAATCAGTCAAGAGGACAAAAAGCTGTCACTGTATGCTTACAGTAATTGCGGTCCATTGTTCCCAGGCATACTACAAAGTGTGGGTTTTTGCAATCAAGGAACAAGAATAACACAATGTAACGGCCCAGAGACTAGGTATTTTTGGAAATGGCACTGCATTATATAACCTCCAGTTTTCTCCCTCTCTCTCTGTTCCACAACCCCCCTCTATTTTAAACAGGGAGAGAAAAAAGAGTAGATCCTACCTCATTTACCTTAAATTATCACTCTCTTAATTGACTGAATTTGTAGCATACCTCCTTTATCAGTTGTCTCATAATGACAAAAAATTTAAGTCCTCTTCTACTGATTATATATTTCTTACCTTTAGCGTGTATGTATGAAATGTAATTAGGTATGAGTCATATGTGTACACAAACACACACATACATACTGGATTAAAAATTGCAAACTCTTATATCCATAAATGTACATAGAAACGTTTGAAAGAAAGCAGCACATCATTACATGTTCAGTAAAATATGGTTTGTTTTGGTTTTGTTTGGCTTTTTTTTTTTTTTCTCAGAAGAACCACCCAAAATTTAACTGCTGCAGATGCAAAAACACAGAAGGCTGTTGCAAGAATGACTGCTTTCTAAAAATAAACCCCAGCAGCCTGAGAGGAATCTAGTGTCAGGTCGGAGAAGAGGGAGATTCGTTTCACAAGGGAGAAGAAAGGAGATGATAAACCTATCCTAGAGCCTTGCATGCATGCTAACAAAGCCAAGTGCATTAGGTTCAAAAATACGTTTTGGTGTTTGCAGAGTGCAAAAGCAAGAAAAAAGGAAAACATTATAGAAAATCACTGCTCATCTCCCCTTGCATGTGTGCGGAAAAATCCACAGCCTAGAAATCCAGCCTTAAAGCACAAAGACAAAGAGTTAAAGACATATACTGCACGTTTTCTCATCTTCTTTTAAAAAGACTGTTTGGAAATGTGCATGGAGAGAGGAAAGCCAAGCTGCAGCAAAGTCCGGCTAAGGACAAAAAGAAATGAAAAGAAACAGAAAGACGCAGAGAGAGGAAGGGGGGAAGGGCAGGGGGGCAGGGAAAGAGAGAGGGGATTAATTTAAAAAAATAAAATTCTGTGGATTGGAATTGCATATACTTACAGACAAAAGCCCCCGGTCCCTGCTCACTTTCTGTCCTTTCTACATGATCTGAAACACAAATGTGGATTAAAAAAGGGCAGCATGCTACAGAAGGGAATTTATAGTTGGGGGAGTGGAGAGAGGGTAGGGGGTGTGGGTAAGAATGACTGCACCTCTTCCAAAGTGCAGCCTCGGAGAAAAAAACAAAAAAGGGGTGGGGGTGGCTGGGGGAAAGTCTCTCTCTCTCTCTCTCTCTCTCTCTCTCTCTCCCATTCCCTTTCCCTCTCCCTCTCTCTCGGGCTGGGTTTTGCTTGCCAGGGCTGGTTATACTGAACAATGAGCTAATTCTGATGGTAGCTGGCCAGCTGCCAGCTCCATTACCCCCCCCACACACACACCGCCTTACACATACACACTCCCCCTGCCCGCCCGCCCGCCCGCCTCCCCCCGCACGCTGCTGCAGCGCCAGACTGCTTAGTCTGCAATAATCCGCAGCCCCGCGGCCCGCCCTTTCCCGATGTCTGGGAGCCGCGGCCGCTCTGCGGGGTGTGAAGTCGAAGGAACCCCCGGGACAGCCGGTGACCTGCTGTCTCCAGGCCATCCCGCACCCCCAGGGCGACCCCGCCCTCCCCGAGCCATCCCGCACCCCTCAGGCCATCCCGCACCCCCTGGGCGGCGGCCAGGGCGGACGGGGAGCGGGGCCAGGGCGCTGCGCAGAGGCGCGGAGGGGCGGAGGGACGGAGGGGTGGGAGGGGGAAGGCAGGGAGCAGCCACGGACTGTAATAATAACCCTGCAGCGGCTGCAAAGGCCATCTGAGGAGAAAGGGGAGGGAGATGGAGGCAACCGCCCGCCTGCCGCTTCGCCTCGGCTGTGCCTGTCTGGGAGGGGAAAAGATGGTGGGCGGGGAGGATGGGGAGCGCCGTGGCACGGGCGGGGCAGTGCGGTACTGCTCCGGGAGCCCGGGGATGAGGGGCGGGGGGGCGCAGCCGGTGGCCGGAGCTGTCCTGGTCGTGCGGGGCTGTGCCGGGCACGAATGCGGGGACAGATGCGGGGACACCGCGGGGAGGGAGCGCAGGTTCGCCCCGCAGTGCTGGCGAGGGCACTCGAGGGGTTCTGCCGGGGCTGTCACGGAGTGGTGGCACGGGATTGGCAGCAGCGATGGCATACGTTGTGGGAATCATTCCCGCAAGCATGGGACGAGGGACGAAGGCAGCCGAGCGAAGGATATCGACGCGACACAAAAGACCCCACGAAGGCTCTCCCCACTGTAAAGGCACCTGAGAGACGGTGCGGTGTGGGCACAGCGTAATCAATCTCACCTCAAAATGCTATACGGCGATATATGGCTTAAAAGAATAGAGAAACACGTGTTGAGGTTCCCTGTTACCCTGCAGGTTATGAAGGCACCTTCCTCGGGGTTAATAATGCCCAGGGCAAGAGTGATTAAAATGGTATGAAATCATATGTGATGTGGGCTAATCGAAGATTAAACCTTGTCTATCAGGCCTGGGTTATAAGCAACTAACCTTGTTTTTCAAATCCACTTGTGTTTAAGTCCCCATGAAACTGCATTATTCTATGGTCTACGTAGGATTTCCATTTGTTGAGTGGAAGCAGCTTGCTAGCATGTCTCTGCACCTTCCTGACCAGCTACTATATCTTTGGGAATGCTTTGCAGGCCTGCCAGCTTAGGGAAAATTCAGCAGCTGGAAGGGAGAAATATGGGACATAAGCAGCCCCTGATATTTAAACCTCTGGTAAGCTGTTATAATAATTCTAAGTTTAGTGTAGAAGGATCAGATTATTCGCCTCAAAAAATACAGTTACTACTGCTCATGTCTGTTCAACTGCTTACCTCCTCCACAGATTTCACTGATCAGCTGTTAGGACCGAAATACAGTAGAGCTTGTACGTTTGAACTTTATCTTGAGATAGTGGGGGTTTTTGTTTGTTTTGTTTTGTTTTGTTTTTTCTGAATAATAAATATGGGCCCAGTGCAGGTAGCAGTCCTTCATGGTATACACTCAGGTGAAAGCAGTGGGTTTTGTCTAGTTTAGGTGTGTTGCAAAAATAGATTCTTGCACCCAGTGTGCAAAAGGCTCATCATGCACAGAGTGGAGGTATTTGATGTACTGGCAGTTCTGCACAGAAAGGGGCACTGGGTGGCAAATCCACAAAGACAGCATCACAACTGCCAAAACTTTTCACTGTTGATACTGTTTAGCAAACAAAGGCATTAATGTTCCTTGGCTACAAATTACCTAGTTCTCTTATTAAGCAGTATTCTATTTTCTGTTGGTTAATGATTCTCTCACTTCTCATGTTAATTAGTCTGCTTGCTCAGTCTTTCTCTTCGTTGGAGCCCGTGGATTTCTTGGGTTGGTGGCCGTGAGTCAGTGGTCACAATCTGCTCCTGCTGGAATTACCTTGTACCCAGTCAAAGCTGATTCAGCACAGTTGCTGGGTTGTTTTTACTAGTTTCTTCCTTATCTTAGGGGTTCTGCCAAATATCCTTGTGACCTGTAAATTCTGCCTTCCCTGTGTCCACTATCAGTGGTACAACCTTCTTCCCAAACTCCCTCTAGGTCTGAGATAATTGGAATGTGTCAAGCCTTAAGGCAATTCTACTAACAAGTCATTTGTCTTGTTAGACACCAACAGATGTCCAACACCTGGACATCACTTAGAGCTTGTTGGCTGTTTTCTGTTTCATGGATTAAACCTTTCTTGTTCTTTAGGCTTGAAAGTGCACAAAGATCAAACATCAAAGAACATCCTTTCTTTAAAAAATGTTACATATTCCACATTTTGCAACAGGTGCATCTTCTAACCTGTGGAGTATGTGTTATAGCTGGTGAAGTGTCAGAGATTCACCACTTGTAGAGAGTTGGCACTGTGAAATGAAACTAGACACCAAAGACATAACTGTTGGAGGTGGGAAACTTGCATTGCAAAGACCCTAAGAGAGTGAAGTGGAGAATGCTGTCATCCAACATGGAGGGGATGGACAGATTCTTTCAGGGATCCTTGGCAGAGTGATGATGGCACTAAATTATAGTTACAATTTAAGCTTTATATTCTTAACAGAATTCAGAGACCATTCTATATTATGATTTTCATACTGCAGAATTTATTACAATAAATAGGTAGTTTAATACAGAATTTATAATACAACTTAACTTAAAATTTCTCAGCACCTAGATCCTAACTTAGCTTGTAATTCCTATTCACCTGGACACCCTGCAGATCAGGTCAGATCCCAATGCACAGTTCACTGTATCAGTGTAACAACCATAATCAGACTTGAAAAAACTCTATAAAAGAAGACAAATCACTCAGTCCTCTACAGAGAACTGTAGAGCTGTTCCTGGCCACTGACGGGTCTGTGGTTTCACTGTCCATCAGCAGCTCTAGTCCAAATTCTCCACTTAGGACTCTTAATGGCTTGATTTTATGGACATGGTTCTGAGCGCTGTTACATTTCCCTGTCCTGTGTCAGAGTCACAGCTGATGACACGTGAGAACCTAACCACATCCTAAAATTCCCACAGGAACAACCAAGAATGGTTGTGGGTAAATGTAAACTTCCATCTGAGCCCTTACAACCTTCATTTTCTTTCCAATTACTTGGTTTTGTAGCCCAGGTAAGTAAACTGCTTTGCTACGCTGTTTGTGCTTGACTGTATGTGGAAAATTGTACCTGTTTGCTGCCTGAAACAAGCTGAGTTCCTAAGATCTGCTCAAAGTCTGCAGTCTGCATTCCTTAGTTTGGCTGCAGTGTTTTCAATTTCCTCTCCCTTAGCCAGCTTCCATTAGCAGCTCTGACAGAAACTGGAAACAAAGGTTTAGCTTTTAAGAGGAATCAGCAGGCAAGAGCCTGAGTGGGAGAAGAGAAGGAGGCAGTTTGGGCCCATTGTGAAACAGGAGGGGTTCTGCCACTCCAGGTTCTGGACATATAATTAAACATCCAACATTTGAGAGACAAAGACTAGCATGGACTCCAGACGATGAAGTAGAAAGAGAGAGGTTAAGACCCAATTCAAGCAAACTGTTAAGATTGAACTGAAGTATCTTTGAAAAACACTTTACTGTAGTTATTAGTCAAATAATACATTTTTTGATTATGTCTTTGTTAAAGTAGTAAAGAGCATTAGGATGCTGAGAAACACCAATAGGTAACCAGTCTATTACGGAAAAGTATTGCCCTTTCTAAAATGCTATATTGTGATGAAGTGGAACTCTTCTTGCATCTGCAGCTGTGACCTTCAACCTGACTGTGCCAGTGTTCCCTCTTCTAGTTTCTAATCACTCACCTAAAAACGTCTTTATTACAAATGTGATACCAGGTAAATTATCCTACTGTCCTCAGGAAAATAAGTTTAACCTCAAGCCTGATTGTTATACCCTATGGTTAACTAAACCAGTCTGACTTTGTTCTGCAGTCAATTATAGATGGGGAGAAAAAGTTTGTTCCTTTTGCTACCTCTCGTCTGTGACAATTTCTTTTGATTCCTTTTCTCTTTGTTTCTCTCTTTGGTCTGATATATAACCCCTAAAATGGATAAAGCCCTGACTTACAAAGCATTATTTTTATATAAATAGCCTAAAATGAGGTTGCAAAGCAGACAAAGCAGAATAGGCCCTTGTGGCTGAGGGGATGGTAAAAACAGCATAACAAAGATTTACCGCTAATAAAGCAGATGAAAAACTATTGCAATGAATAGACCTAAAACAGTCACCAGAAAAATCACTCTGAAGTTGTCCTTCATGATTCTGACAGGAACCAGAGAAACTATATCCTGCACTATAAACCAGAATTCCCACTCACCTTCTCACCTCTGTCCTTCAGCCATCCCATTCCAACATTGTGTAAAACACACAAAACTGACAAGACTCTGGTCTGGAAATCCATCTCACTCAAGCCTTCCAGAGCTGCCTTATCCTGTAATGAACTGATTTTGGGTTGCCTGGAGCACCTGAAATAAAAAGGTGGTAAGAAGGTGCACAAGATGCTGGGTGAAGCTGGTACTTTGCAAAATTGGAGCCATGTCATGCATGCAATTCATTGTAAAACCATCCAAGCCCCCAAATTCAGTTGTATTTATTTGCAGCTTTTGTGAATATGCAGTTTCCATTAATGATATCTGCAGCACTGCAGTACTTTCATGGATAAATCCTAAAAGCACCACATAGCACCAGAAAGAAACTCACTATGTAAACATAAAGATAGAATATACATTGACAGCTTTCCTTTCTTATAAATTCTTCAGTCACTCATGCTATTCCTACTCTTAAGTTCTATTCATCAACAAATAAATTCATAGAAGAAAGTGCCTAAAAAACTGTCAAGATATTTTAAGAAAAACAAAGGAGGCACTGTAGTTCATAAACTGGCTATGAGAAATTATGTGTGATGTTTTTGTGGCAACTAGATTGAAAATAGAAGGGAAGGCTGTCCATTAGCTGACTTTTTAAGAAGGCATAAACTCTGTGTTCTATTTTCAGTTGGATTTTCTGGGAACTGGATTCAGAGGGTTTCTTTTCCATGCTTATCTCCAAGTCTAAGAGGGTTTTGTTTTCATTTATTTTTATTACCAAACAAAATGAGCTACGCATAAATAACTGAAGAAACCAAGTTGTCTGGAAGATTTCCAGATAAGATTAACTTGTCATTAAATAAACCAAATGTTAAGGATTTTTTTACTGGTACTCCAACAGAGGACACCTTGGATGGAAGAACTACACATCAGCTGCCATATGAACATGTTCACTTTTAACAAACTGAAGTTCACTTTTCCAGAATGGATTATTGGTTCACCTGTTGCAGTTCCTCTGCAATAATGACAGAAACTGAACACTTGATAGGAAGATGTGATGCAAAATATGCATCTCACTCATGGCTAGGCTTCATGAACGAAGATTCAGGAAAGGTCTCTACCCACGTTTGTCACAAGCACGCTGGTGGCTAAGAAGGCCAATACGAGACAAGCATGTTCGATTGCAAAAGGCACAGTAGAAAGACTCCTTAGGTGGTAAATTCTGCAAGGCACGATTCTTTCTGCATTACCTTTTCTCCTCGAGAGTGATCCTGCATGCTTTCTCAAAGGCATCAGCAGCGTTATAGATGGTGTGTCTCCAGACCTCCCGATTGGAGGCCAGAGAAGACCAGTTATGTTGATCAATATGGCCAAGGCTGAGATGTTGTTTCAGGGAGTCCTTGTATCTCCTCTTCAGGGCTCCTCTCTTTGGGCAGCCGGTGGCAAGTTCACTACAAAGTAAGATCTTAGGGCGGTGGTCCTTCATCCTGGAGACGTGCCCTGCCCATCGCAGCTGTGTTCTCAGCAACATGGCCTCAATACTTGTGACTGCTGCTTGTTCTAAAACAGATGTATTGGTCACATAATCTGACCAGTGGATGTTTAGGATTGTTAGGAGGCAGCATTGATGAAAAAATATGCATAATACTTAAAAAATATGACAAAGGAAGGAAAATTGTGACAAGGCCTGTACAGTTAGACTAGTCCCCTTGAGTTCAGTGAAACTACCTACTTGTACAGAGTTAAGTACTCTGCTGAGGTTAGGCATATAAAAATTAAAGTGAAATTCTATATCTACTAAAATTTGAGGGAACTTTGTTATGGACTGAAATAAAGTGGGGTTTGCCCTTAAACCAGAGAGAAAAATAGCTTCAGAATATCGTAGGAGAAAAATCAGTGTGATTTGGGGCCTATGGAAGGAAAAAAATGTAAAAATTAGGCAAATTTCAGTCTCGAGTCATGGTGAAGTGAGCAGAGCTCCATGACCAACAGCAGATGGTTAAAAGGGCTGCTTTGGAAGGGAAGGGAGAGATACTCGTAGTGACTGTGTTTATTTTGTTTCAGTCAGTATCAATTCATGATTCCCACCTTTGCAGTTATGTGCTTGGAAAACAGCAGCCACAGTACCAGTGTGGGCCTATGAGTTCAGGTAAAGCCCTGTTTTGCACTTGCAGAACAAGAAGCAGAAAAAGGTGGCTATAGTGGCTTTCTTTCCTGCGTACTCTTCCCTGGCATGTACTCTTTCTGGATCCTAACTCAAGAGTGACACCAAGTTGGGAGGGAGTGTCGACCTGCTGGAAGGCAGGAGGGCTCTGCAGAGGGATCTGGATAGACTTGAGAGTTGGGCTGACTCCAATGGAATGAAGTTCAACAAGGCCAAGTGCCGGGTCCTGCACTTTGGCCACAACAACCCCCTGCAGCGCTACAGGCTGGGACAGAGTGGCTGGAGAGCAGCCAGGCGGAAAGGGACCTGGGGGTGCTGATCGACAGGAGGCTGAACATGAGCCAGCAGTGTGCCCAGGTGGCCAAGAAGGCCAATGGCATCCTGGCCTGCATCAGGAACAGTGTGGCCAGCAGGACCAGGGAAATGATCCTTCCCCTGTACTCTGCATTGGTGAGGCCACACCTTGAGTATTGTGTTCAGTTCTGGGCCCTGAAGGATATTGAGGTGCTGGAGCGGGTCCAGAAAAGAGCAACGAGGCTGGTGAAGGGACTGGAGCATAAGTCCTATGGGGAGAGGCTGAGGGAGCTGGGGTTGTTTAGTCTGGAGAAGAGAAGGCTTAGAGGTGACCTCATCACTCTCTTCAACTACCTGAAGGGAGGTTATAGCCAGGCGGGGGTTGGTCTCTTCTCCCAGGCAACCAACAGTAGGACAAGGGGACATGGGCTCAAGCTCTGCCAGGGAAGGTTTAGGTTAGATGTTAGGAAGAAATTCTTTACAGAGACGGTTATCAGGCATTGGAACGGCCTACCCAGAGAGGTGGTGGATTCACCATCCCTGGAGGTTTTTAAAAAGAGATTGGACGTGGCCCTTAGTGCCATGATACAGTAATGGGAGTTGGATCAGGGGTTGGACTTGATGATCTTGGAGGTCTTTTCCAACCCAACCTATTCTATGATTCTATGATGATAGTGGTCCTTTGACCACTGCCTCTTAAAAATTTTGGCTATTTGTACTATATAAAGAAAATGCTACATCTCATTTTATTTATATTACCTCCCTGAGAATTCAATTGATTATCTCCTGATTTTTATCTTGGAGTAAAACAGAATAATGATTCCCCAATCAGGGTTCACAATTCCCATAGGTTTTACAGGAAGTTGGGGTTTCTATCATTGACTCAGGCCCAGAATGCAGGAATAGACAATAATCTGAATTAGTGAATCGTGTAACTGAACCTAGAATCTGCTGATCTAATTTACCTTTTCAGAGCATTTACTTCTAAGACAATTTGTTGCATTTGCTACCAGGTTCATTCATAGAAATATTTGTATCAAAATACTAAGCACTGTAGATCAAATTCACAGCCAGTAGGTTAGATTTTTAAGGAACTTTGCACACTAACCAACAACTGCATAATTAATGTTTAGGATTTGCCTTGACCTTGACCTTGTATTTTTCGATAAACTAAGTCCTTCACTTGTACTGCCTGATTGCCAAAGCAGTATCTGCATGCAGAGAAAAGAGAATCTCCTGAGTTCCAAAGAAGACCCTGAAGTGTGGTCGATCTCAAGCATATGGCTTGCTTTGTTGTATTAAATAGACACCCCAGTGTCTGAATGTTAATGATGAAGAGACACCATTAATTGAAGTTCTGTGAGGCATGGTGTGATACGTATTTCATTGCCTAGTTTTCTTGCAAGGAAATTAAGATAAATTACCTGCACAAGACAGAAAGATTCAGAAACTTTTGAAAGAATTTACAGAATTTGGGTTTGACTCCTTGCAAACTCAGGTGCTCTAGTGTGGAAAACAATGGAAAAACATTTAATTCTGACTAAGGGTGACTGGGAAGAGCTATTTCCGCCAACCAGGATGAAGAGTTAGCATATGCTCCCTGGAAAGAGAGATGGAGAGCAGTCATGGGAGATAGAGAAAATCTTAAGCAGTATCAAACTTCAGAAGAAGAGTTAAAATACAGATCACAGGATTTGTTGTTGATAACTAGCCAACCAAATTACACCCAAAGAAGACAGGAGATTGAACAGTACGTGTGTGTACTTTTCTGAAATCAACCTGAGATCTCTCTCAAATTACACTGACACTCTCTGGATGTCTGATTTATGTACTTGCAATGTTTTCATACTTGCACTGTTTAAGAGACACGAATGTAAGTGCAATTCTCAAATTCTCACTTTTGAAGTAACATTTGCTCACACTAGTGATTGCACAGAAGATGTGTTAATTGCTGTTCCAAGTAATGGTTCAAGAGATGAGCCTTTCTATTCAAGTAAATTGAATAAACATACTGTGTTCTGTTTTAATTAATGAGAATTCATTTAATTAAAAATGCAAACTACAATTTTTCTATCATGGGCCATGCATTCAACTATTCTCAGTCATTTAGTGAGAACTGGCTAGATTACTTTAGTCAATACTTCATGAGTTTAAGCCAAATTTAAGTTTGGTTATAAAGCAGAGTTTAAGATTAAATTTAATTTGTCTGGAATGCAACAACAGAGGATCAATTGTTGCTAGTTCACCAATTCTGGAAAAGCAGGAGTAGAAGATAGGAGTTTGATTTGAATCAATTATGTCAGCTTATTTTTAAATGTCTGGATTTGGATGATTTTTTTTTCACTGCAATGTAATTAAATATATTCAATCAAGGGAAATTCATTCTAGATAGAGTACAAAAGCTCTCAGGTTCACACTGCCAATCATGCTGAAAATGTTGATGATCTGGGCAAACTGTATTACAATAAAAACACTGTGATTATATTAGAAGACAAATATCTCTGAAATTTCTACATCCAGACCTAGACCCAGTAGGGTTTATAAAAGTAATCATGAAAGGGTCAGACATGAAGATAAATGTTTGTCTTTAAGAAATACATAAAGGAAAAAAAAGTCAGTCAATGTACCCATCTATACCTAGGGAAAAAGTGAAATTACCACAGCCCAGGGACACTTTAATCCTGTATAATAGGCCATAACATTTCCTTTAGAGTGTTTCAGAACTTCTATGAAGAAAATGGGAAGCTGTGGAAGTGATGGGTATGGAATTAATTACATTTTTTTTGGCTAGCTTCATAGGCTTAAAACCAAAACTCCCTAAATTTTCCCTTTAACTGTAATGAGTTATTAAATTCCTCACTACAGAAAGAGCTGGTCAGAGTTTGCCCCACAATTCTCCTTTTTTCCATTTTTTCAAAGCATTGCACTATGCTTTTTATTATGAACTGTATCATCATTTACTTTTTCCTCTTTCTGCCTGTAGGGTATATCTGAAAAAGGTCCTGACTGTTCACCAGTAACACATCTCCCATTCATTTTGAGACTAAGCTTCAGTCCATTATCCTTCATCTGATAATTCTCTCTTTTTCCTGGCACTTTTCATAATAGTGACCAAAGAACAGGCAGTAAAAAATTAAAGTTAGACGAAGAAGATAAAAAGTCCCTTTTTAGTTGGTGAACAGAATTGCTTTCTTAAAAACGTGCTCGCACGGGGGTGTGGGTGTGTGTGTGTTCACAGAACACTTCTTATTTTACCATTTTGCTGAAGCCTGGGATTCAGCAATTCCAGCATGTCATAAGAAGAACTTGTGCATTTATTAAAAAAAAATAAATTCCAAACTCCTTCCCAGATTTAGCAGGTGAGTTCAGTTATATCATATTTTACACTGATTAATGAAAATCCAGTTCTGGCCTGGAGAGGCAGTTACTGCACCTGTCAGATATTCCATGTAGAATGTGAGACATGCTTTTCTTGTATATGCATTGTCATCCCTACACACCTCTGTTACCTCTGTCAAAGATGGTCCTGGGTTCAATGGAGTTTTGATCTGAGACTGAAAGACTGCAACTACTCTTTCCTTCTTACCTTATAATATAGACACAAAAATACAATATGCTGCTTCCTTTGCTTCCTTCAATCTGCTAGGCTTTTTTTTTTTTTTTTTTTTTTGTCTAGGAAAACTGTGGTTACTTCTTCTTAAAACTAAAACTTCCCCCTCTTGAACAGCTGCAACTGAAGTGTTTATACTATGTGCAGAAGGAGGTCTGGGGCCAGAATGTCATTATGCTCCTAGGCAGCTTCATGTTACAACCCAGAGTATACTCAACTCTGCAGATGGCAATGGTTACTTGCTATTAAGTTAATAATGCATTTTAAGTGGCTTTTAGTGGAAACTTTCTTGGTTTATATATGGCACTACTAAAAAACAACTTTGTTCATGATTGTCCTTTTGGTATTGCCTTTTTTGAACTTAGCAAGTGTGCTTTACCATTGTGGAGAGTTGTTCTAGAGGCAAATCTGAGTTCTGATGAGTGCTCAGTTTATTATTTACTATTAAAAAAACAATTTTACACAGCTGAGGGGGATTTCCACCTTAAAAAAAACCGAAACACCTTTATAAGAAAGTTTAGGGTGGAAATGAAAAAGAAAAGCCTCGGAACTGTGGAGTAATATCCTAAGCAGTAGGAAAGATCCTAGTTAAATGTTGTATGTTAATGATGTTAAATTTCATCCTTTGACCCCTTCAGTCGTACATAGCACATCTGACAAGTGTTCTGTTGTTGGGAACACTGTATGATCACATTACAGAGTTTGTATCATTTGCAAAAATGTGTATTCAGAGAACTCTCTCCAGCAGCAATACTGAAGGGTTCCAAAATTTTAAAGTGTTATTTTTTGAGCTACTAATATGAAACAGATTTGAAAACTAAGCCCTTTAAAAAACAAAACAAAAAAACCAAACCAAACCAAACCAACAAAAAACCAAAACCCTACAAAATATTAGACTTTCTTCCAAATGGGAAACATATTTTCCTTCAAACTACTAAATCTCAAAAACATGTTTTCAAATTAATTCCACTTCCTTGGGGAAATGCATTTTGGGTCAGAGGCTGCACATGAGAAAAAAGAACAAGGCTAGTGTAGTCAACATCAGGCTTGCCATGAAAAAAATTGCTAATCTTCTCTAAGAGGTTGACTGCAGAATTTTCATTCCAGCTATGGGCTGTACAGAGCTCTGCTTCCCTTGGATCTCTGGTTTTATAAGTGCCTGGGTTTAATCATAATTGATATTTTAAAAACAAAAGGCAGAACCATAGAGATGTGAGCTGGCAATAAAGAGTGGAAGTTTTTTGTTGAGGATTATCCTGGGGTGTCTAAAGGCTCTTTCTTGATTCCTCTGCTACCACCAAAGGGACACAGGCAGGACACAGGGATTTGAAGCAGCAGAGAACTGTCAGAGGCAATGGGCCTCTCCTTGAAGGACTGTGCAGAGCAGGACAAGCACTTCTGCTAAGAGGCCAACATGGTATGTTGGGTTTGCATGGCAAGGTTTTGGTAAGCACAGTGGCTTCTGTGAGAAGCTGCCAGAAGCTTCCCCCATGTCCAACAGAGCCAATGCCAGGTGGTTCCATGATGGATGTGCTGCTTGCTGGCCAAGTCTGGGCCAATCAAGAATGGCGGTAACACATCTGTGATAACATACTTAAGAAGGAGAAAGAAAACCCAGTTATCACACAGATGTAATTGTGGCCAGAGAAGAGCGAAGTGAGAACATGTGAGAGAAACAGCCCTGCAGACCCCAAGATAGGTGGAGAAGGAGGTAGAGAAGGTGCCTCAGAAGCTGGAACTGAGATTCCCTTGCAGTCCATGATGCAGCCCATGGTGAGGCAGCTGCGCTCCTGCAGCCTGTGGAGGACCACAGGAGTAGAGAGATACACCTGCAGCCTGCGGATTAGCCCACATCAGAGCAGGTGGATGCCCAAGAGAAGTCTCTGAACCTGTGGGAGGCCCATGTTGGAGCAGGTTCCTGGGAGGACCTGTGGTCTGTGGAGAGAGGAACCCACTCTGAAGCAGGTTTCCTGATAGGACTTGTGACCTTGTGGGGGACCCACAATGGAGCAGGCTGTGCCTGAAGGACTGCACCCTGTGAAAAAGTGACCCATATTGCAGCAGTTCATGGAGATAGGCTCACACTGGAGAAATTTGTGGAGAAATGTCTCCCATGGGAGAAACCCCATGCTGGAACAGGGGAGGGACTCTTCTCCCTGAGCAGCTGCAGGAACGATCTGTGATGAACTGACTGTAACCTCCACGGTGGAGGGGGAGAATATAGAGCTTGGGAAGGAGAGAGATGTGGGGGAAATTGTTTTTAAGATTTATTTTATTTCTGATTATCTTACTCTGTTTTTTTTTTTAGTAATAAATTCAATTAATAACCTAAATTTAAGTCTGTTTTGCCCATGATAATATTCGGTGAGTGATCTATTCAGGACCTTATCTCAGCCCATGAACTCTTCATTGTATTTTCTCTCCTTGTCCAGTTGTGGAGTGATAGAGCATCTTGGTGAGTCCAGTCAGGGTCAACCCACCACACATGGGAACAGCCGATTGGACTGCAAAGCAATTTTCTCAAGTGAAGAAACCAGTGGAAACAACAATGGGAGGGAGTCTGAAGTTATACGCCAACGAGATGACTTGATTTGTAAAGGCAGTGAACATATGCCATCCTTCTTTAGTTCATTAAAAAACATGGTTTTATCTCATTTTTGAAAACTAGTGTACATCTTGACCCAATTGTGCCTGCTGAAGGATTTAAGATCCTGATTTTAATTAACAACTGGGCTCTTTATACATTTTTAAAACACTTCAAGGTCGATTTACACTGCCAGAGAGGTAAACTGTTATATTGCATATAGCAGCTTGATATAGTTTTTTGACTAAGACTACAAGTTTGGCTGACAAAGCAAATAAAGTTGATGCAATGATTTCATGTTTGGCATTTGACTTGGTTCTCATAATATTTTAGCTGAAAAGTGAGAGATAGTCAAAATCCCCCCTGCCTGGCTGAAACCACCGTTCACTGCTGGCAATCAAAATGTAACTGTGCACAAATTAATGGGTGTGTATAGAGAGGCGATCTGACTGTTGGCTTTTCACTACTTAACATGGATCAGAGATTTTGTATTTAGAACGAGAAGAGGTGATATTAAAGTTCGCAGGGAGTGATGCATAATGCAGGGGAAGCATCAGTGTATCATCATTCCCCACTGTTACATCTCTAGATGACAAAGATATACAGTAGACTAGCTAACCAAGCTCACTTCTAGCGTCTGGTGTGGAAGTTGCTGCAGCCCAGGAGTCTAGTTATGTATGCAAATGTGCACCAATTCAGCCAAATACTATGGCCTGTGTAATATAAGAGGTTCAGGTGGTTGACGATAATAGCTTTTTCTGCTGCTAGTATATTTATCTCCTTTAAACCAACCTTTGTATCATTTTTCTTTTGTGCCTGATGAACCAACTGATTCCATGCCCAACCATTTATTGCTTCTAGAACCTTGGAATGACATATATAATCTCAAAGAGTCTACTTTATACTTAATGCTGAGCTAGCTGCTTGGTAAAGACTATGTCATACCTTTCTGTCATTTGCTGATTTTTGGTTTTTTACCTTGTGTTTTGAAATCTGACACCCAGCTGCCAAAAAAAAAGAAATATTTTTATCTGCTGTTCTCTTTAGTAACACCAAAATACAGAAGTAACAGAACAAAAAAAAAGAAAAAAAAAAAAAAGAAGACTGAGTTGTTAGTATCATGCTGAAAACTGATTGCATGTTTACTTTTAGAAAAAGTAATGCTCTTCATTTTTCTGTGTATTTATATTGGTAATAGAGTTTATTGCAAGGGTGCAGCTCTGGCACTGTGATCATGCTCTACTGTAGTAATGTCAGTGCCATTACTGTGAAATGACCCTGTTCCTTAGAGGAACATGTTTTGCATAGTGAACTTACTTACATTATTTTCTTCAAAGAAAACATGGTAGCTGAACTCACTCCTGAAATACTTGAAAAGTGTTTCAAACAGATCACAGAATCCTAGAATCACAGAACAGTTTGGATCGGTTTGACATTAAAATCATCTAGCTCCACCCTCCCTGCCACAAGCAGGGACACCTTTCACTAGACCGGGTTGCTCGAAACCCTGTCCAATCTGGCAACTTGAACACTTCCAGGGATGGGGCATCCACAGCTTCTCTGGGCAGCCTGTGCCAGTGCTTCCTAATTCTTTCTAATATCTAATCTGAACCTACTCTCTTTCAGTTGAAAACTGTTCTCCCTTGTCCTGTCACTACATGCCCTGTAAAAAGTCCCCTTCAGCCTTTTTATAGCTTCCCTTTAGGTACTGGAAGGTGTTCTTAGGTCTTCTTGGAGCCTTCTCTTCTCCAGGCAGAATAACCCAGACTCTCCCACCCTCTCTTCATGGGAGAGGTGTTCCATCCCTCTAATCATCTTTGTGATCTTCTCTGGACTTGCTCCATACATCCACATCTCTCTTATATTGGGGGCTCCAGAGCTGGACAGAGCACTGCAGGTGGGGTCTCACCAGAGTGCAGCAGAGAGGGAGAATCCTCACCCTTGCCCTGCTTCCCACTCTGCTTTGGGTGCAGCCCAGGACATGGTTGGTTTTCTGGGCTGCTAGCACACAGGTCCAGGTCATGCTGAGCTTCTTGTCAATCAACACCTCAAGTTCTTCAACCCAGGGCCACTCTCAATCCATTCTCTGTCCAGTCTGTGCTTGCACTTGACATTGTCCTGACCCAGGTGCAGGAGCTTGCACTTGGCCTTGCTGAACTTTGTGAGGGGCTGAGAGAGCTGGGGCTGTTCACCCTGGAGAAGAGAAGGCTCAGAGGAACCTCAGCAATGTATGTAAACACCTGAAGGGAGGGTGCAAAGAGGACAGAGCCAGGCTCTCTCCAGTCTATGCCCAGTAACAGGGCCACAGACAATGGGCATAGATAGAAATACAGGAGGCTCCTCCTGAAGATCAGAAAATGCTTTTTCACTGGAAGGGTGACAAAGCAATGCCCAGTTTGTCCAAGGAGGTTTTGGAGTCTCCATCGTTGTAGATATCCCTGCTGTGATTATGTAATATACTGCATTATAACAAGATACAAAGATGATATTGAAAAGCTACTACTGAATATTGTGAGTTTTTTCAGTATCTTTTATATCATTAAAATGTTAATTTAATTGGATATTTTTCTTTCTCACATGAAAACTGGTATAGATACTGGATCTGTTATCAGCATGATGTCTGGCACTTTTGATTTGGTATAGGTCTGCAAATCAGTACGGATGGATAAGAAAGTGCATGTCTCTTTTTCCTTGACTTATGAGAAATTAACTGTTTGTTTAATCTGCATTTGTTATTTTTTTTATCTAAGGTCTAAAATAAAACATTTTAAAGGAAATTTTGTGTCCCTGGGGAAAAAAAATAAAAAATAAAAAGAGAAAATTTGAAAGACGAGGAGGGTAAAGAGAGAGAAGGAAGAAAAAAATCAACCAAGCAGCAAAGTACAGTATGTAACGACAGGTTATGGAGGTCTTCAGTAGATTGCTCTTCTTAAATCTATCTAGACACAAGGTTAAACACTGTATGTGAAAGACTTGGTTGATCAGCGTGGTTCATAATTGATATTATTTCACCCAGTGCTTGCACTCAGGAGTAGCTGGCATTCTCAATTTCTGACATGATAAGAAGGTGCTGGACTAAAAAACATTGCAGGCAAACTGAGGAAGTCCCTCCAGGTCAGTGCTGCGACAGTCAGCTGTATGGAGGGACATGTAACAATGTGCCTTTTGCTCTTGCATTGTCTTTCATAATGGACCTGACTGTCTTGTTCTGCTTTTCTCTTACTCCACTATGTATCATGAAATGTTGTATTACTGCAATTATTGCAATTGGCATTGTTTTCAAACTTTAAATTAAACAGAGAATAAATACTATTATATGCTTTCCTTTCACTTTTGGAACTAATATTTGTTTTTAAATAAGTGCTTTTCATCACTTGTCATATTCTGCTGCTTGATCCTATGGTGAAGTCATAACTCTGAACTTATCGTAGTCTGTTGCCCAGGAAATGGCTAATGGAGAAGCTCAGACTTTTTACTCCCACACAACAGCAATTCGAAGATAGATTGTATAAATTAAAATTTCATTTTGTGTGTTTAACAACCATGTTCTCTCTGTTAAACATCTTTAGGGTGAGCAACAAAAATAGCATGTTAAGTCATAGATTTATAAGGAACATTAAAACTTCAAACCTATCACAATATGAAAATTACAATTTAATTACTTTACATCCCGAGTTAAAAGTGAGTTGCAATCTGTGTAATTTTTAAGTTCATCTTGAAAGTAGTAATAGTATAGTTGCATTTTTATGAGTGTCAAGTTCTTTCTAGGATTGCTCAGAGGTTCTGGGTAGTATTTTTAACTGTTGCTTAGCAAAACTGTACTAAAAAACCCACAAAAAATGTTAATTTTGGTTTGAAATATTGCACATCTAAGAAAATAAATTGGGGTGGGAAAGAAAGAGTAAAGAATATCTTAACACTTTTATTTTTAAACAAATTCACTGATCTCAGTTTTTCCATTTGATTTTTTTCTTTGCAGTGGTGACCATATAAGAACATCACAAAAGTAATTTTTTCCCAAAATACATCAAAGTTCATACTGACCAATTACAGACTGATTTATCACAGATTCATCCCTCATATTCATCATTTAATCCAAATTAAAATACATGGCTGTGGGAAAAGTACTAGGTGGTTTGACTACAGTACTTTTGTTATGATGGTGCTCGTGTGGCAGCTTGATTCAACACCAGCTGAACTCACTGGGGCTTTCAATCAAGCCTTTAGCAAAAAAGCCTTCAGCAAAACAACTCGAGGGGTCTATCCTCCAACTGTCTGAGAACAACAGGTGCTCAGCTGCAAGGTGCTTAGCTCAAACTCATGCTATATAAAGTGGAAGTAATGCAACCTGAGAGGTGGAGTGATACCTGTCTGCACAACTAATGAAGGGCTCAAGAGCTCATTATTCTTATCTCAAAGTCATTTGAGGGATTTTGCTGGAGTAGTTACGATAGCTTGAATTTGAGGGTAACCATGGTGACTTTCAATACTTCACTGTGTTTATGAGCCAGGAGACTGCCTTATCCAAAATGGTCACCTTAGTGCACTTCTGCAGCTCTGGCTCATCGAACTGCAATCTATTTTGCTGTTAAATAGCTTTTGAAAAGAACTGAAGGCTTCAGACAGTGTTTACCACAGCACTTTACCTCTTGTCTGGAGTGTACTTTTGGGTTTTTCTACTTAGATTCAGTGGTGTGTGTTTCTGCCTCTATGCTGTAATTCACGAATCCAAATTTCTGCAAGATCTGACTTTCTGCAAGTTTTGATTTCTTCAGAAATTTACCCTTGTCTACATGTTTCTTATATGTAGGATGATGACCAAAGTGTGTTTGTACTTCCAAGGACACAGTATATGTTCACAGCAGAATAATCATGCCATACAAACTGTTTTACTTCATACCTGGATAGCACTTTCTTAACATGTCTGTCAGGACATGGTGTGAGGCACTTCTAAGTAAACATTTATCTTACCAGCCTAGCAGGGAGAGGGGACCTGTTTGCTGATGATTCCTTCATAGGAACCGAGGCTGGAAGGGACCTCAGGAGGTCTCTAGTCCAACCTCCTGCTCAAAGCAGGGTCAGTGTCTGAGGTTAGACAGGTTCACACTGGGCTCTTTTCAATCAGGGCTTGAAACTCCCCAAGGACACACAACACATGACCTCTTTCCGTGAGCTCTGCTGCTGCTTGACTATTCTCAGGAGGAAAAATTGTTTTCTTTAATCCAGTCTGCACTACACATTTCAGCTCACATCCATTGTCTCTGATCTTCTTCCCATACACAACTGGGAAGAACCTGAGTCTGTCTGCTTTTGTCGTTGTTTACTCAGCCCTAAGACATCATTATACATTTTACAATGGGCAAGGGAAACCAGTGGTGTCAGAATCATAATTCCAGTGTGGCAGCAGCAGGAGATCTCATGCTTCTATCAACGGATACATTAAAAAATATTTTGTCAAGCAGTATTACAGCATGCCATAAATTTTACCACTGAGTTTATACTAACTCATGCTGTCTGAAGGCTATGTGATCTGTACACACTTTTAGTCAACTTGAAGGCTTTCAGTTATTTGTGTTGTTCTAGGACTGTGGAGTTCAACAACAAATCCTTCACTCTGCAGAAGAGGCAGATGCTAGTTCTAATGTCAGAAGGGAGAATGATATTTTTGGACCTTGACTAGGTGAAAAATAAAAACTCAGGTCATGCTAGACTAACCAAAACAGATAGCTTTATTCATATCTAAAGAGGAGGAAAAGAAAGGTGATTTTCAGAGTTGTTTATACAGACTACATACACCTTTGAAAAAGCTCAGTGTTGTCACTCCAGAGAATAAGCAGGTACTAATGTGACAGCTCACCTTCAGAATGAGCCAAGCCTGGAGTTCAAGGTTGCAGAGGCATAGAGAGCCATAGAGTATTTTTGGAGGTGTATACTATACTTGTGTTTCCCTGATGTAGATTCCTGTTTCTTTTCCTCTCCTCTGAGAGGAATCAATCAGGGCTAAATTAAACAATCCAGAAAAAATTGTCTTAAGAGTATATTACATTCCATTTCTGGAAGTAGTACTGGTGGTGGGATAAACGAGCTGGTGTTGTAGGAATACACAGGGACTGCGGTGCCTTCCCCAGGTGTACACCTAAAGTAAATCTGCGCACCTCCTCAGTTAGTGAATCATTTACAATTCACCTTGGAAATTTAAGACTCATTTAAGCAGGCCAAATTCGTCTACCACTTGGGATGAGACTTTGAGCAATCAATACATTTTACATACCCATGAGAGGTCTTCTTTTCTGTTACAGAACTGCAAGATAAACTGATTTTCAAAATAAGTATCCAAGTAGATACAAAACCTACCTGAAAACAGTGCAGGCTGGGGAAAACAGGGATTTCTTTAGCAGTAATATTTCTAAAGAAATATTTTGCAGGAACTTTGTAGAAATTATGTAGAAACTTTCATAATTCTATTATGAAAGCCTAATAGAAATGTATTGTTTCTACTTCTACTTCTGCTGAGAAAATATTCAAATCAGTTTAGGCTGTAATAAATCAGAATCTGAATCTTAGAAGCCAAAGAGGGATCATTTAAAAGGCTGTAAATTCAAGTGATGGCAAGTCAAATGCACTGACAAACCAGAAGTATTTTGGTAAATGCACATACACTGAGAAAAACACATATAAATATATTGTCCAAGTGAGGGTGCTTAAACTGCCATTGTATTGTTCAAATTTAGTAACATGTTGGATTCAAGGACATGCATAAGTACCTAGCAATTTTTATGGGTTTGGAAAATTCTTAGCATAGGTCAGAACTGAGGCCTTTGCATAGATGGTGTTTCTAATTTTCACAAATCAGCTTGTGAACAGCTTCAAAAGTCATAGTCTGTAGGGCCTTGATAGCAAGTTTTTAGGTATGCTGCTTTTATGTATGGAAACACATAATCCGGAATTCCCCCCCCAGTGTTCATTACTCATAATGATGGAGCTAATCCTTTAACAAGGGCATCTGTTGGTAATAATAGTGGTAGATATTGCCACATTTAAGCAACTCATTGTTGCAGAGTAGACAGATACGCCCTCAGAAAAAACAGAATGCCAATATACATTATGAAGTTACCAACCTGAGCACTTACAGTTCAGTAGGGGAACTGAAAATAATTTATTTACGTATTCATGAAGAGAACAGCCTCAAAACTTCCCAGTTTGCCCAACCCTGCTGCAGTGTATCTGAATAGGAATGCTGAGTCTCAGTTCTCCATGTGCCTACCCAGTTTTGAGATGTGAGCCACAGCAGCAAGCCCTAACTAGGTAATTACGTTGGTAAGGAGCCCAGGCAAACATACATACCTCATCAACAGTGCTGTGGCAACAGAAGGGCTTCACAGACTCAGTTGTCCTCTTGCAAAAGTTCTTTCAGTGATGCAAGTTGTACTCCTTAGAAACCTGGTTTAGGGTATGCTGGCAGAAATACTGCCTCTACTGACGTCAGCTATCCTAATTTCTACACATCTCATTCTACCTACAAGCTGCCTAATTGGTGGAAAAAGTAATCTCTAACAGAATCATGGAGTCATAGCATTATTAAGCTCGGAAAAGACCTCTAAGATAATTGAGCCAAACCATTAGCCTAGTCAGCAAACAACAAAACTAGATTTGTGAGTGGGAAAATACTGGGAGTTTATCCATTGGTACTAATAAATCTTTACTATTTTTGCTAATTTTCAACCTTCTAGGTGTAGAATATTTGTAAATATAATCATGAATAAATGGTCTAGCCCAATCTATTTTTCAGCTTGTTCCCTGAAATTTTCAGGTGATTTATAACCCCATCATTCCTTATCTGAAGTGAACCTTCCAGAAACGGTCAGCTTATACATCTCCCTGTAGAGTAAACAAGAAACACTGAGGTCAAACGTAGACCTCAGTAAGAGAAGTTTAGGACATCTGGACTCCTATTTTATTGTATTTTTGCTCCTGAAATCTGTGAGCCCACATCTGCCTGTCTCTGAAATGGAAAAAAGTTACACTCTATAGACAAAAAATTTGAGAGAAGAAATGTGGTAATTTGATATTTGTTTTAATTTGTTCTATTAGGAAAATATTCTTTCCACATCTTACAACTTGTGTACACTAACATATTAAAATATACAGCTTAACTATGCTTAATTATCTGATATAAAAGTTATGCAAAAGGGAAACAGAGAAAAGGAACTCATAAGCATGTCATTATACCATCCGAAATGCTACTTCCTTGCTTTATTACCTCTGAGCACAATTCTGTTGTAATACTTTTCAATTAAATATATTTCAGGGGTTTCAGAAGGAAATAAAAACAATCCCTTTTTTTTTTAATAGGAAACATGTCATGTGAACATTGTTCTTGGTTTCCTTTATGATGAAAAAGGGTTTATAACGGGCCCCACGCCACCATCTGTGGGACAGGAGGGAGTGTAAGCCATGGAGGGGCTGCAGCAGTGCCATGTCCCAGGCACTGCTGTGGCAGGGGTGCCTGGGAAGTGAGAGCTGCTGTTGTAAGGCCACTTTCCCTTTCTCCTCGCATAACTGGAGTGTTGCAATGGATGGCTATAAACTCTTCAGTATAGCTCTTCAGGAATAGGCTAGGAAAGAGAGGCACTGTGTGTTAGGGGATGTTTTGACTGCCTGGAGCTTAATGATGGTAATGATTAAGGTCAAATGCTTGTGGGTAAGGATTAGGAGGAATGCTAACGAGGCAGATATCCTGGTGGAAGTCTGTTATAGGCCACCCAACCAGGATGAAGAGGCAAATAAACATTCTACAAGCAGCTGGAGATGACTTTTAGTTGCTGGCCCTTGCTCTCTTGAGAGACAAGAGCCCCCATAATCCAGGAAGAAACAGTGACCTATTGCTCCACTTAAACATTCACAAATCTATGGGGCTGGATGGGATCCACCCAAGGGAACTGAGGGAGCTGGTGGAAGTGCTCACTGAGCCACTTTCCATCATTTGCCAGCAGTCCTCGCTAATCAGGAAGGACCCAGGTGGCTGGAAGCGAGCACCATCTCTGGAAGGATTCAGAAAACATGTAGATGTGGTGCTTAGACATATGGTTTACTAGTGGACTTTGCAGTGATGGGTTAATGATTGAGCTAGATGGTCTTAGAGGTCTTTTCCTGTCTTAATCATAGAACCACAGAATCATTAAGGCTGGAAAAGACCTCCAAGGTCATTATGTCTATCCTTTGACCTAATACCAATACTTACTAAACCATGAAGTGTAGGACCATATCTACTTGCTTTCTTGAATGTTTCCAGGGATGATGAGTCGACCACTTCCCTGAGGAGCCTGTTCTATAATGACTCTATGATTCTACAATTGCTGTACCTTAACTTCCTCCATGGGAAATGAGAGTTGATTTTGTTTGGGTATTATGCAATATTCTGAAAAGGAGAAAGATTTTTCACTTGAATCTTTGCAACAGTGAGAAAAATTTTGTGATTTCGCTTTGAGCCTGCCCCAGCAATTCCTGGCAATGCTGTTTTAGTGAGAAATGTTGAGAAAACTGGAGAGAACTTTCTGGGCCCATCTAACAGCAAAAAACTTTCACTTGTTAAGCTAAAACTTCAGCATAAACTTCAAATGTTAGAGTTAGAACAGTATGATATAAGGTTATGCTTTATACCAAGAAGAAGCTGAAATAGTGATCTTCATTGTAGTTAGGAGCAGTTTCGAGGCTATTTTCAAAACTCAGATTTTTCACCTTCATTGTGAATAGAAAGGTCGAGTCCTTAACCAGCTATATCACTTCCTATTTATTGCTCTTCTGGTAATAGTTAACAAAGAGTTGCTGTTTCTCATACTTCAATTTCACTCTGACATTGCCACTATATTGTGAAGAAAGTATGAATCTCCTGCTACCTCATTTTCAGCTACAAAATCATAGTTGTTCATCTCTATGGTAACGACTGCCCCAGCCCAGCTTAATAGGGTGCTTGTCTAGACAGCATTAAACATATCTGCACTTACGTGTGTCTGGTTTTAGCAGCCAGGTTCGAAGAAGGTGGAGTGAAGGGAAGAGAAGCAACAGAATAGGAACGAGTAAAAGAGTAAAAGTGTTTCAGAAGTCACCCCACTTTACATGAGAATTTTTAATTCTGGAAGCCTTTTTTGGGGTGGCTGTTAGAATATGTTCCTCAAACAGATTTATAGATGTGCATGAAAGAATTTAAAACTAATTTCTAACTGAACTAAGGGCCACCACCCCCTGCAGGCTCCTCCAGGAGCAGAGGCCTCTCCCAAGGCCAGAAGCCCATTTCACTGTTCCTATGGAAAAGTGTGACGTGTCTGAGACTGAGCAAGGTCAGCAAGTCTTAGCAAGGACCAAAGGAAAGTCTTAGTTTTGATTCAGATCTGCTGGTTGGATCAGAATAAAGCAACCCAGCACTGTCCATGTCCTTGTCACAGGAGGCCCCTTGGAAGGGGAACAGGTTCCTCTCAGGTAGTGGAACAACTGAGCCTGTAGACCAAGAGAGCCACATGACTTCAGCTGGGTGCAATCTGTATAAACAAGGTTTATACACCAAAAGATAGCACTTCAATCACCCTGGAACTTCTACAGCTCGGCTAGTACTTATCATGAAATAAAAGAAACTCATAGTTTCAGCATTTTTCATTCACTCTGATAATCCATATTTCACAGTGAAGGACACAGCCTGAAGCTGAGTTAGGACGCGAAAGACACAGATTTGATTTTCTGGTCTTTTCCCCTCCAGAAAATATCTCAAACAGCATGCTACAGCATGTTTGGAGATGCTGAACTGTCAGTGTGTATTTTTGGGAATTGCCCTTGTTTCAGTAAGTAAACATAGACTAGAGCAGGTCCAGCTGAAATCCTGCCTAAGTCTCCCCCCAGACAATGTCTAAGCAGGCATCCTTCCCCCTCTCCTTCTCGCACTGCACATGATACAAGAAAGTACTCCCTGAGCCATTACAAATTAATGTTGAGATGTTCTTCTGAAGGGGAAGCATCCACCTTCCATCTGGCACTACATGACAGAGAAATACAGAGATGTTCAGTAGCAATTCAGGAACAATGCCTGCTGACATTCAGACTGTTCACAGCAAAAGCTAGAGATGAGTGTTACAGCTGCTTGTGCTGCCAACACACTGCTTGTGTGTTGTGGGGCTGACTTGTTGCCAGAACTGCTCAAAAAGAGAACATGTCCCATTGAAGAGATGGCAATTAAGACTGTTGGTAGAGATATATATTCAGCATACTCCCAAAGCCACCTTCTGTAGATAGACTGTTACTGAATCCATGAGAAAATACTTTCTCTGTGGAAACACTACAACCAGTTCCCGTTCCTGAGTCCTTATTTGACACACTGTCTGTACAGGACAAGGGGATGCAGCTTGCACCTTCTGAAACACATTGGGCAGGTTGAGAGCAAAGGCTGAATGGGACAGTTTTTAACAAAACCAGTATTGGGTGATCATATGTCCACTGCAATGTAGTCATTTGCCCATTTTACAGCTATCCCAAACTCATGTTCATGGATCATATCATCTTCACATGTTGCATGCAAGTATCCCACCCTAACATCAGCAGATTTATACTATGCCCTTCCATGTGCTAGGCTCAGCATCATTCTCATTGAGGCATCTGATCATTCCAAAAAGAGATATTCTTGTAACACAATCATTCTTCCCACAAATATGAGGAAATTGTAAGCAAAATGCCTGCACATTATATTTTAGAGTTAAAAAATATCACTATAGTTCTAATGGAAGCTGACAATGTCCTAATTTTTGACAAGGGCAAAAACAATGACCCTGGAAACTACAGGCCAGTCAGTCTCACTTAGGTGCCTGGTAAAATTAGGGAGAAGATTCTTCTGGGAGGTATTGAAAAACAGCTGAAGGACAATGCAGTCATCAGTCATAGCCAGCATGGCTTCATGAGGGGAAAGTCATGCTAGTCAAACCTAATTTCCTTTTGCAACAAGGTAACCCACTTAGTGGATCAAGGAAACCAGCTGATGTAGTTTTTTGGATTTCAGTAAGGTTTTCGATACTGTTTCTCACAGGATCCTTCTGGACAAAATGTTCAGCACAGAGCTGGACAAACATCATGTGATGAGTGAGTAACTGGCTCATGGGTCAGGCACAAAGGGTTATAGCAAATGGGGTGACATCAGGCTGGTGACCTGTCATTAATGTGGGTCCAAAAGGCTCCGTCTTAGAGCCAGTGCTCTTCAACATCTTCATAAACGACTTGGACACAGGACTCAAAGGTACACTAAGTTTGACAACAATACAAAATTGGAAGGAGTTGATGACACCCTTGAAGGCAGAGACATCCTGCAGAGAGACCTGGAAAAGTCAGAGGGCTGGGCAATTACCAACCATATGAAGTTCAACAATGGAAAGTGCTGGATTCTGCACTGGGATGGGTCAACTCCAGGTGTACAGACAGACTGGGAAATGGGATCCTGGAAAGCAGTGCTGGCAAAAGGACCTGGGGGGTCTGTGGCGGTTTCACCCCAAAAATCCAATTTCCAAGCTTCCCCACAATTTGTTCAGGAGTGAGAGAAGTTTTCAGACAGACACAACTCAGTATGGGGGAAGGGAATTATATTAAAATTACTAACACAATAAATGCTATAATACATATACACATATATATATAAAATCTTAAGTATGAAAACAATAACTAAAGAAACTTAAACTAAAGAATAAATAAGTACACAGCATTAACACAATTTCTACCACCCCTAGACCCTCCCACATCAGCTCAGAAGAAGTTTTCACGGTGATAGTTAAAGTCTCTCTCTCTCTCTCTCTCTCTCAGGGTTTTGGGTGTCAGGCTGCACTCCCACCAACTGCTCGGCCTCCATCGAGCAGCTCTTCCTGGGCTTTGAGGGAACTCTCGCCTCACCAGGTCTTCGCCACAGTCAAGGAATTAAAACTTTTGAGAGTTTTTCCTGTCCTGCGGGGTTCCTCCTGGGGGTTAAGGTTCAAGGACTCCTCCGGATCCATTTTTCTCCCCCAGGTCGCAGGTTTCTTCTAGGTTTTGCTCAATCTTTTATATACCCCAAAATTTCATTAGAGTCTCTCTTGCCAGGAAAACCTGCTCGGTTTAGCTCTATGCCATATTCTAGGCCCTCTCTGCTCCATGCTGTGCGTTGCTGTCGCCGCTTATTCACAGGGGCTTACTCCAGGCCAGGGCCGGACAGCCCCTGGTCATCACCGCCACACCGGCGTCACAGCTGCCGCTCTAGCCCGTCCCAGTCTACTCCGTGCCTGCGGCAGGGTCCAGCCAGCTCCTCACCATCCCTCCCTCCGTGGTGGAGGAAGGCGGTGAGGCCAGCTGGAAAATTCCTGGGGAGTTTCTCTCTCACTCCAGTGCCATGCCTGCCCGCCACGGGCCCAGCTCCAGCCCCAGCCGGGGCTCTCTCAAACTATGACAGAGGGTAATGAAGATGATGAAGGGTCTAGAGGGGAAACGTTATGAGAAGAGGCAGAGGTCACTTGGTCTGTTCATCCTGGAGAAGAGGGAACTGTGGGGAGACCTCATTGTGGTCCTCAGTATCTTCACAAGGGGAAGCAGAGGAGCTGGTACTGATCTCTTTTCTCTGGTGACAGATGACAGGATGCAAGAGAATGGTATGAAGCTGTGCCAGTGGAGGTTTAGGTTGGATATTAGAAAAAGGTTCTTCCCCCAGAGCGTGGTTGGGCACTGGAACAGGCTCTCCAGGGAAGTGGTCACAGCACCAAGCCTGACAGAATTCAATAAGCATTTAGACAACAGTCTTAGGCACATGGTGTGATTCTTGGTGTTGTCCTGCGTAGGGTCAGGAGTTGGACTCCATGATCCTTGTGGTTCCCTTCCAACTCTGGACAGTCTACGATTCTATGACTGACAAGTACACTGCCTTGATAAAAATGTATTCACTGTGCAACGTGGCATGATTTTTACCGATATGTATTTTTATGTTGTATCAGCCTTTCCTACCCAAAAGATTCCCATTATTTTAACACCATAACAGCACTATGGCAGTCTGAGTATCAGTGAGGGATGGGCATTGACCATCTGTTTATGGTACTATACTAATTACAGTGTTAGGAACATCTCTTACATATTTATTGCTCTTCCAAAGCCTTAAATAAAAAGTTTCCACAGTCACTCTCATGCACCCAAGTTAATTATGTGTAGCTGTTTAAAAAGGCTTGAATTCTCTGAAACCAAATGTTATTTTGTTTTGGGGTTGCAATTAAGGCCAAGACAAGCTTAATGAGTAGCATATATGGGACTACGGTTGCTAGGCATTTGTGCACAGGGTCCTATAAACTTAGTCCTTTAAGTTACTGCAGAGAATTGGCACAATAGCTCTTGCTTAAACTTCTTGAGTTTCCTTTGTTTAAACCCTCTTGGGAGAACCAAATATCTTCCTGAGACATCAAGTGTCTAAGCTGAAGCATTACTTTTAAGAGCTTAATATTCTCCCTCAGGAAGCCACACTGCCAATAATTGATATAATGTAGAAGAGATTGTATATGAGAAAAGATTTAATCTCAGTGTTAGAATTGTCCTTAGGAAAATTGCCATCTATGTTTAATAAAGGAATATGATGTGTGTGTGAACGAAGCCTTGTGTTCAATGTTCAGCATCACTTCCACTTCTGAGGCAAACTGAACTATTCAGGACGCTTCCCGCTCTTTGGCAAAAAGTGCAGACGAAGAGGTATAATTCAGATAAAGGAAGAATTATGTCTATTATACATGTAGATGCTCCAGAAAGTTTATTGATTTTCTAACCAGAAATCATGTTCACATGTCCAAGGGTGATTTTTGGCCTAGTGTCAGCTGCTTGTCTCATGAGGCTGCCAGACATGCAGGAGAGTGCCTGTCGGTGATGGTACCTATGCTCTGATAGTGATGTCACTATGCACTGGAAGTAATGGATTCATACTGGATTGAAGCATTTCTTTTAGAAAATTAGGAGCACATAATGCTGAACTGGACTGATAAAGGAGTGTTAGATAGTATTTGTGCTTAGTATCAATTAAAAAATATGGTTTTGTTTCATATGATGTGAAATGTGAATTGCAATAGCTGCTGTTCTTCATGAGTCATAACAGTCACTGCTACTATACCTTTGAATGTGTAGTAAGGTTAATGCAATTGCAATCACTGCAGCCTTTAAAAAGGCTGTTACATTTGCTGAAAAGACACAGACAAGTAGTTTACATATTATAAAAGGAAACAAGTTCTTATTAAAAATATCTTATTATAAATTAGGGAAATGAAACACATTCCGAAGTTCTACAGCAAAACAGTATAACTTTTTTTCCCTTCAGTTCACTGTTGTAACTCCCCAAAAAAGTCAATATCCTTATAACTTTACAACATTTAAAAACTCACCAAAGCAAACAACCACTATACAACCACTTCTGTCTATTAAAAAAGAAAGTGATAATTTATTTTTTTTCAGAATCATTCTGGTTTCATGGTCCTTGCCTGAGTGGAAAGAGTTTTGTGATATTTGCAAAGAATTTTCAAGCTAGCATCTTATTTGTCTTTGCAGCTTTTCTGGTATACTGTTTTACATTTGCTACTGTTACTCTTCTTGATGCACTTGCTACCGCTTTCAGCTTGCCAGACCCTATCTAGGGAGAATCACTAAAACATGGACAAGGATAAGTGACCTAATGGAAGGAAGAAGAGAGTTCTGGATGCCTTGAAAATTTCTCTGGTGTACAGTTTTATTAAGTAAATATTGATAAACTTGTCTTGATAAAAGTCACAGGCAACACTTTTTATTAGCATACTTTGAGTTTGTTTCAGTGGGACAAGGATTTGACCCATCCATATATTTTTACTGACAATCTTGAGCATAAACACAAAGTAGAGTAGTTTTTGAAGACTGATATATTATTTTTATCAACTTTTTGCAGTTGCTTCTCTATGCCTCTCTTGTACTTAGCTTGACAAAACAATTCTCAGTTGTAAACTCAGTCATGTAAACTGTAAAAACACATGTCCTCTTTTGCCACCTGAAGTAGCAAAACAGTGCTTGGTATGGATGTTATTTGAATTGTAACTAAAAAGTAACAGAAATATAAGCTATTTCTGCTCTAACGTAGAGAGCTGCAAAACTTCCAAAGAGCAAATCTTGGGGATGGATTCTTTTTCCTGCTATAGCTTGCCAAATCCTTGGAAAGAGAGGAAGTGCTGTGCAACGGTAATTGAAAGGAGCAAACAGTTTTGGTCACTATTTAGATACAGGAGTCACTGTAGAATATTGTGGATTTGTATGGTAAACTTCATCTACGCATGTGAAACAACACAGTGGTTGTAGTTGCCTCTACCTGGTCTGAAGGCTGCCAAGGGCTGTGATAAACACAGTTTCAGGCTGTGGCACAATGCCACAGATGTTCACATGCTGGAATTGGAATGTGTGGCATTCTCACCTGCAAGCCAAATTCTAATTCAGCCTTAATTGTATAAATAGAACACACAAAATACATGCATAAGAAAATCTGTGCCATGCAGGCCAACAGCCACATAAGCCATCTGCAGTTTTCAACTCTCAGGGACATCATGGTCTGTGGGAAAGCCGAAATAGGCTTTCCCATCCTGTTATCCTCTCATGCTTCTACTACAATCTTCTCTGGAGAGGAAGGTGCTGAAGTTTAAATATTCCTCCAGTGGATTCCATAGGCTGAACAACCCTTCTGGTGTGTTGCTTGCCAGGGTAGACTGATCACACAGGGTAGAGCCTGGCTTTTATACTTCTATTTTAGTTTCAGCAACAACATTAATAAAGCGTGGCAGTTTGTCCTTGTTCTAGTTCAGTGACACATGTGGATAGAGCCTTCCCAAATCTTCGTTCGCGAAGCCTAGCCATGATGATGATGATGAGTTCAGTGACAACCTTGTTATATTACGTACTTTGATCTACAGTAGTCTTTATCTGCTATCAGAATGGAAGACAAAATCACACTGCAACACAGAATCTGATAATTTATCTCATTTTGACTTAGGAGCATGAAAAATTACATCTAAAATGTGGAATTTGGTCATTACATACTGGAGTTCTTACTGGATTTTTTTAATTGCTATTCAAAAATCTAGTGTGACAGGTTGTATTGGGTCTGGCTGATCTGGATTTCATTTCCCCACAGTAGCCCTCACAGTGCTGTGCTTTGTGTTGGCAGCTAGAAGGGTGTTGATAAACACACCGGTATTTTGGCTACTGCTGAGCACAGCACCAGCACTGTAACATTCCTTCCTTAGGTGAGGGCAAGATCCTGGGAGGGGACCCAAGTAGGCCAGCTGACCCAAACTGACCAAAGGGATATTCCATACCGTATGACATCAGCTCAGATATAAAAGCTAAGGCACAGAGCAGGAGGGTGGGCATTCATTGTCTAATGGCTGCCTGCTGAGAAACCGTCACATGTACCGAAACCCTGCTTCTTGGGAGTGGCCGACCATCACTGCTCATGGGAAGTAGAGAATAAAACCTGCTACCTTTCGCTTCTGCGTGTGCAAGTTTTGCTTTGCTTTTTGCTTAACATAAACTGTCTTATCTCAACCTACGAGTTGTTTTGTTTTTTTTTTTTCCACTTTACTCTCTCCTCTGGGAAGGGGAGTGATAGAGGAGCTGGGTGGGCACCTGGCATTCAGCCAAGGTAAGCCACCACACGGGTCTTTTTGTATTTGTATTGGTTTGTCTCTGTCACATTAGTAGCAGTTTGGCCTTTCAGCGATTTGGCCTTTCGCCACAGTATTTATGGAAAAAAGGGGGAATTGGCAAAGGGAAGAAACACTGAACTGTGAGTACAGACAGAGTAAAATATTGAGTAATGGCTGCTGGGTCTGACTGGCTTTCAGAAATGGAATCATAAGCACTGCAGTTTCTCCTGGGTCAGTGCTGTTATGGGGTAATATTTTGTTTTCAAAGTTCACAGAGAAATGGAAGACATTCCCTGACAAAGATGAAGACTGACTCCCTAATTAACTAAGCTAGTTTTTCTTGGGGGAAAATTAAGTATCCTTAAAAACAAAAGTGGTGAAAATATGCTCCTGAGTAGTGAAATCTAATCAATAGAGTTATAGAGACCACCAGGTAATTAACAACAAACTGGCTTTAGTTTTAACAGTGAAATATCTTACTCTTTAGCCTTTCTGTCTAGGAAGGGATTGGGGTGTTGTTGTGAAATTAGATCTGAATCTCCTTAGCAATTGACAACAGAATATTGTGTGTCAAAATTGAGACAGATTTATCATTTGAAGAACATCTAAAATGACTGTAATGGGAAGAAATTAGGATAAGAGAGACAGACCTTCTTTCTCTGCTGTATTACTGGAACCAGCCAGAGATGCAACCACAGGATTCTCCGTGTTCCCAAAAGGATCATATGAATTGTATGAAAAGAGTAGTGCAAAGTAAATGCTTTGCCTCAGTATGATGCAGAGAGAGCTGTGAGAATTAAAATGCACTTTTCCTTATTAAACTGCCCTGAAGGCACAGAGAATGTGACTTATCCATTAGTTTTGTTTAGGTACTCTTGACATAGAGTCATAGAATGGTTTGGGTTGGAAGAGACTCCTAAAGATCATTTTTCTAATCCCCCTTCCGTGTGTAGGGACACCTTACACTAGACCAGGTTGCTCAAAAGCCCATCCAGCCTTGTCTTGAACACTTCCAGGGACGGGGCATCCGCAGCTTCTCTGGGCAACTTGTTCCACTACCTGCCTCACTACCCTCACCCTGAAGAACTGCTTACTTATGTCTAAACTAAGCCTGCTCTTTTTCAATATAAACCATCATCTCTTTGTTTGTCACTGCAGGCCCTGGTAAAACATCTCTTTCTATCTGTCTTATATGCCCCCTCAATGCATCCAAAGAGCCAAATAATGTCTTCTCAGAGCCTTCTCTTCTTCAGGTTGAACAATCCACTCTCTCAGCCTGTCTTCATAGCCAGGTTCTTTCAGCTCTTTGATCATCTTTGTGCCCTCCTCTGCTCTAACAGGCCATGTCTATCTTGTACTGGGTACCACAGAGCTGGTTGCAGTGCTCCATGCGGGGCCTCAAGAGTGAAGTAGAGGGGGAGAAATGTAACTGAGAGAAATGCTGTTCTGTAGCACACCATCACCCTGCAGCCCTAATTATACCATTTCATCAGCATTCAGGTCTAGTTGCGTATTGTTGTATAATAGCGAAAAGGACTGCTGTGACAGTTGAGATTAAATACATGGGGAATCCTGAATATGTGAGCATAGGGAGAAACAGGGAACAGATGAGCTGGGAAAGGAGTGTGAGGCTTGTCAAGCAGCATCCCTCTCTTGCAGCCTGTTCTCCCTCTGCTACAAAAAGCTCCTGTGTATTTGATTTCCAGAAAGGGCATATGCCATATTTCGCTGACCTTTTGGAAAGGAAGAAACAGTGGATGAAATGAACACAGGACAACAGTATATGCTGGTAAGTATTTATACCTTATTTGCTCATGCAAAAGAAACAATTGGAATCATAACTCAAATCATACAAAGAGACAAAGATCTAGACTACTGTAAGCAAGCAACCATATTGGCAGCTATGATAGAGACTTTCATCTCTGCCTGGAAGCCGCAGTCTGTTTCCCCTCTGCAGCAAGAAATGCTAGTCCTGAAACTCCACAGACAGATTTGCACACCCTGAGGGAACCATGCCTTGAAGTGAGGTCCTGCTTGTCTGTTTCTAAAGAGCAGTTGCAGGGATTCTTGCAGCCAAAATTGCTATTGGAACAGTTCTGCTTACCTGATATCTTAGCTGAGTGTTAATTCACTCATTGGAACTCTGCCCTCTGAAGTCTTGCAGATTGGCTTGTCTGTGGTATCTAGTTCCTGTCTTTCGCAGAGTAGGGTGGCTGACAGAGAGGTTTTTAGTTGGGGGGCCAAATGCGGGTTACACCACAGGAGATGCATGCCAGCTGCTGCACTGGGAAACAATCTCACTTTGTCTGCTCCCCTCCCTGTACTTCTGGTTCTTTAGGGAAAAATCATACTGGATCTGTGACCCCCGAACATGCTGAGACTCTTTCCTCCACAGAAATACATTCATGTACAGAGTTTCCCATCTTTGCTGAAATACACAGGCGCCTGAGAAAACATGCAATTATGACTTGCACCCAATCAGAAGACTTCTACATGTCTTCAGGGGCACTTTGCTGTCATCCAGCACTGTGAATCCACCCACAAATTTCAGACACTGTATTTTAAGTGAAAAACTCTGTTCTGGTGACAGATGGCAATGAAAAGTCCTAAAAATTAACAATATGACACAGCGGAAAATGCTTTTGATCTTGTTAGACCTAGGCTAGAGCCTTAATGACCTGTGTGAAGCTTATATGCAGGACAATCAAGACCTATATTACACCAGTCTGTTCAAAAATTCTCTGTGGCACAGAGACTGCTTCTTTGAATGAGTGTCAAATGAACACACTTTTGCCATTGAATTTACCTTCCAGCAGACACAAATACATCATTTACTATTCTATATGGAGGAAGTGTGCTGGGGATTCATCTCATTGTGCTTTACCAACACTTGCTACAAATAAGAGGTTGTCAGAGTTGTTCTCTGCTGCTGGGCCCCTTGCTCCTCATTTTATTTCAGTATTATACAAGAATACCTTGAAACAGCAGGGACTACTGTCCCTATCAAATACCTAATTCTACAGCTTACATGCACATGGTGCACATGGCACCATACAGTAAACTGTTTAAGTAGGCAGACCAAGGAGTGCAACACCAATTATTTGATTGAACCGTTCCAGTGACATTGGTAGCTTTTTTTTTCCCTTTTTGTTTTTTTTTTTGCCACAGTTTATGAAAAGTATCTGAAAGGAAAGGGAGCAGTGGTCTGTAAAATATATTGTCAGTACAGGCTCTTATCTGCTATACTGACATGTTACTGCCAGATCAAATAATCAATGGAAGATAATTTCTTAGCAAAAAGTTATAAATTGCAGTGGGATTGCTTCCAGAGCTGAGTGTCAGCTTAATCAACAGAGTCCTGAATCCAGTGTGGCTGTCATGAATCCTTGCTGGATGATACCACACTAGGCTTTAGATTTTGAGGCGCTACAGAACGGCCAACTATTTCTTACTCACCTTCAGTGAGATTCAGTTATTCATTACTTTGTATGTTGTACTTCTTTAATCATGGATCTCAATAAAAAATTATGAGCAACTCCATATATCCATAAGAAAGTCCCTTATATTCACCTCTTGAAGCTAGTTGTATAACCCTGCATAAAAGAAGCTAGCAATGAGATCTTCTGCAAAGGAGTACTGGATCATTTCATTACTACTGGAAACATAGTCAAGGGAAGAGAAGCCCATTTGGAGTGTATTTTTGCCAACCTTCCATCATACAGTGACATACAATTACTGACATCCACAGTTTTGCTTAAGTTCTCATATTTCTTTCCTTCTTCCCCTCCATGAAATGACATCCTAAGGAAAAATCCATGCCTGAACTTCTGTGGAACAATTATGTTTAATGTTAGCTTGTGATTCTATTACAATTAGGGGTTTGTTTCCTTTGGATATTAAGAAACAATATAGCTTTCAGAAGCACACGACTACTGAGAAATAGTGAAAAATAGGGAAAAAATTATTACTTCTGGTTTGCTAAACAAAAAAACAGACCAGGTCAGACCAGGTCAGACCAGGTCAGAAAACTAGGCTTATCAAAAATTATGCATTTTGATCAAAGCATTTTATCAAAAGCTTGACCTAATAAATATATTTGTAGAGGAGGTTTCATGTCTTATTTAGTTGGCAATCAGAGGTGAGAACTTACCAGTTCAGCCAGTGGTTCACATGGAGCCCATTTATCCAAAATATACATGGTGTTCAAGAAAATGGAGTGACTGGAACATGATGGTCCCAGTTTGGTGCAAATTTAATGATATCTGAAGTCACTATTGCCCCTGAAGTGAAAAGGAAGACATGGGTAAGGAGATCTTCAGGACCTAAAGGCCTGACTCTGCGATTAGTAAGGGAGGAAGAAGGAGAGAGACTAATGGAAGCAACAACAGGAGAAGAACAGGAGGCAAGGCAAAGAGCCAGTTCACAAAGAGCCAGTTCCTCCCTAGAGGAAGGTCGATCAATCAGAAATCAGGAAAGTGAAGTTACCCAGTCCCTGATCCCATCAGACCTTCAAGATTTGCAGAGAGATTATAGCCGCCAGCCTGGTGAACAAATTCTCACCTGGCTGCTACGATACTGGGACAATGGGGCTAGAGGCACCTGTTAGAAGGTCATGAAGCACAGCAGCTAGGATCTATTGCCAGAGATCATGAAATTGAACAGGAAATTGGAAGGGAGAGATTTATTAGCAGTCTTTGGCTCCAGCTCCTCTGTGCTGCGAGAGAAAGGTACCCGTTCAAGGAAGATCTAATGAGTTCTCCAAGAAGGTGGACTACTGCAGAGGAAGGCATCCAGTACCTATGAGAATTGGCTATGCTGGAAATCATTTATTGTAACCCAGGTAATCACCCCTTCCTAGATCCAGAGAGTGTCCCTTGCACACTACCTATGTGGAGAAAGGTAATTAAAGGTGCCCCTGCATCATACGTTAACTGCTTGGTAACAATATATTATCCAAGGATGACTGAACCAAATGTGAATATGATGTGTGCCTGGATACGGAGTAAAGCAGAAGGCATGAAAGCCTTCTCACTCTCCCAGGCCAGCAAGTTAGATTTCGGAGAAAGCTCCAATCTCCAACACCGATGTACCCACACTGGGGAGAGGATGGAGAGGCCTTACAAATGCCTCAAATGTGAGAATTGCCACAGAGACAGACTAAGAAAGTGGCCTCGGTCTCCTCCTGCCCCACTCAGAAGGAAAGGAAACCCCAAGAGTAGGCCACATGGTGAGCTATGGTTCTTTCTGCATGACCAGGGGGAAGACATGAAGAAATGGGATGGTGAACCTACCTATCAACTTGAAGCCTAGGTATGATAATTAAGAGGGAAGAAACTTAGTAAGAAGGCCATCCATGTAGTTGATGCAGAGGCCCCAGAAAGAGATCAGCAACCTCTGAGATGCAGAAAGACTGAGGTCAATTCCTGTGACCCCAGTGAGGGGACCCCTGGCTGGGCAATGCAAGGGTCTGTTGCCTAAAGAAAATTCAGGGACAAAAAACGCCAAGGTAATTTAGTTTTGGAGGTGAGATAAGGAAAGGGTTTTAATTTGTGCCTAAAGATTACAAGACGCGTGCACCCATGTACAATTGTACACAAGATGGTACAATTTATAACACTGCTTGTCCAATCCCACGTTTTGTCCACCCTGTGGCTTTTGCCCTGGACTACCCTTGACCCTCCTCTCGGGAATTGAGGTGAGGGGCTTTTCGAGACCCTCTTTTCAACAATCATCATCTTCTTCAGAGTACAGGGGGTATATATTTACCCAGTTGTTGACTGTACTTTTGCGATTTAGGCCAAGGTACAAGTGTTCTCTAAAGAAAATAGGCCTACTTTGACAAGAGACTAAACATTTTCTAATGGAATTCAGGGGTAGAATTGATATGGGGAGCATGGAATGGGGTAATAGGGTTGAATATCTATGTTGCTTCTATGCTTAAGGGTAAAGGAATAAAGGTTGCTGCTTCTAAGTCTACTTCTGCTATATAACTACTTTTAAAGCTTATAAAAATCAGGAAAATAAAAAAAAACAGAGGGACCTTAAGGCATCAGATTCGGCAGTGAATATTCTGACCAAGAACAATAGAGAGGCCCTGCCAGGCCAGGAGAAGGAAAGGGACAATAGGGTTTACTAGACTGTGTGGGTTCAATGGCCTGGCACATCAGATCCTCAGAGATACAAAGCTTTAGTAGACACTGGCGCACAGTGCACCTTGATGCCATCAAAGCATAAAAGCACAGAGCCCATCTGGATTTCTGGAGTGACAGGGGGACATCAAGAATTATCAGTGCTAGAGGCTGAAGTCAGTTTAATAAGAGACAAATGGGAAAAGCACCCCATTGTGACTGGTCCAGAGGCCCCTTTCATCCCTGGCATTGATTACCTCAGGAGAGGATATTTCAAAGACCCAAAGGGGTATCAATGGGCTTTTGATGTAGCCACAGTGGCTACAGAAAAATTTAAACAATTATCTACCCTGCCTGGCCTATCAGAAGATCTTTCCATTGTGGGATCGTTACAAGTCGAAGATCAACAAGTGCCAACGGCCACTACAATAGTGCATAAACGACAACACCGAACAAACTGAGACTCTGTGATCCCCATCCAAAAAATGATCCGAGAGCTGGAGAGCCAAGGGGTGGTCAGTAAGACTCACCTTTCAATAGCCCCATCTGGCCTGTATGTAAGTCTGATGGAGGATGGAGACTGACTGTGGACTATCGTGGCTTAAATGAAGTCGCCCCACCATTGAGTGCCACTGTAGCAGACATGTTAGAGCTCCAGTACAAACTGGAGTCCAAGGCAGTGAAGTGCCACCATTGATATTGCAAATGCGTTCTTCTCCATCCCCTTAGCAGCAGAGTGCAGGCTGCAGTTCGCCTTTACATGAAGGAGTGTGCAGTACACCTGGAACTGACTGCCCCAGGGGTGGAAACACAGTCCCACTATCTGCTGTGGACTGATTCAGGCTACACTAGAGAAGGGTAAGGCTCCAGAACACATACAATATATTAATGACATTATTGTATGGGGGGACACAGTAGAGGAAGTTTTTGAAAAAGGAAAGGAAATTATCCAGATTCTCCTCAAAGCTGGTTTTGCCATCAAAATGAGTAAGGTCAAAGGACCTGCTAAAGAGATTCAACTTTTAGGGGTGAAGTGGCAACATGGACATCATCACATTCCAATGGAAGTCATCAACAAGATCATACTGACGGCTCCACTAACTAACATGAAAGAAACACAAGCTTTCCTGGGGGCCATAGGTTTTTTGAGGATGCATATTCCTGAATACAGCCAAATCATGAGTCCTCTTTACTTAGTGACCCATAAAAAGAATGATTTCCAATGGGGTCCTGTTGTGGTTTGATGACCACAAAAAATAAAAATCCAATCTCCAAGCTTCTCCCACCTTCCCTCAATTTTACCTCAACACCGAAGAGAAACTTTCAGGCAGGCACACCTCTGTAGGGGGAAGAGAAAATATATACATCTATTCTACACAAATTAAATACTGTACAAGCTAAAAGCAACTATATATATACAATATTACACACTTCTATCAATCCCTCTAAGCCCCCCCTTAATTCAGTCCAGGAAGAGCCCTCAGGCTGATAGGTAAGCAGTCTTTCTCTCATGAGAGTGTTCAGGGAAAAGGGTTTCCTCTGATTCACTCCCCCACCAGCCTCCAGCTGTTTACTGAAGTCTCTTCTTCCTTATGAAGTCCAAGAAAATAGTTTGAGTCCGTGCTCTCTTGGTTCCATGCCAATCTCTGCAGTGTGAGTCTCTCTCTCTCTCTCTCTCTCTTCTGTAACTGCTGTAGTTCAGCTCAGCTTATCACGTGCACGCGTCCTGGAATTTCGTTCCTCCTCCGAGTCAGTTTTCGGCTGCCCCCAGTCAAACCTCGGCAGGGCACCCCCCGAGCATCTCTCTGGCCCGTCTCCAATTTTGCCTGGGGCCGAGCTGCATTTGTTACAGCCTGTCTCCTTTGGCTCAGCTCCACTACCGAGCATGCCTGCTAGGGGAGTAAATATTTGCAACTCCCCTGGCTGGCCTCTGAGTCCGCTCCAACTGCCTTTACAGCGGAGGGGGAGAACCAGAGAGGAAACCGCCCCAGCCCTAGTCGAACCACGGCTGAGGAGGCCCGGGGGCCCCCTTGATTTGGAGGGTCCCCTGGCCACCCCTCGTGTCTCCGATCCTCTTACACACACAACTCAGTCACAACAGCGGACTGCCTCTGCCAACTGACTTCTGGCAGTTGTGTATATATGATTTTTCCCAGGAGCGAACAAAACGAGCAGTGACTAGTCCTTCGAGGGAGACTGCCCTGGGACCCAATCACCTCTAGGCCCCCCGGCTCCCGGGGGGGCAATCTCAAACCAAGAGAGGTCCTGAACAACAGCAAGCTTTTAAACAAATTAAGCAGGAGATTGCACACACCGTGGCACTTGGACCAGTCAGGACAGAACCAAATGTGAAAAATGTACTTTATTCCACAACCAGGGATAATGGTCCCTCCTGGAACCTCTGGCAAAAAGTACCTGGTAAGACCTGAGGCTGACCATTCGGTTTCTGGAGCCAAAGCTACAGAGCATCTGAAGCCAACTACATCCCCACGGAGAACAAAATCCTAACGGCTTATGAAGGAATACAAGCAGCCTCAGAGGTGATTGGCACAGAAACACAACTCTTCCTGGAACCCTGACTACTGGTGCTGAGCTGGATGTTCAAAGGAAACGTACCCCCTACCCACCATGCCACTGATGCTACATGGAGTAAGTGGAGTGCTTTAATTACACAGCGTGCCCGAATCAGAAACTTGAATCGCCCTGGAATCCTAGAAATCATAACAAATTGGCCTGAAGGTGGAAACTTCAGTCTGGCCGATGAAGAGGAAAAAGAACAAGTGAATTGGGCTGAAGAAGCTCCACCATACAATCAGTTACCGAAAGAGGAAACATGTTATGCCCTCTGTACTGATGGTTCTTGTCATATTGTAGGGAAGAACTGGAAGTGGAAAGCAGCTGTCTGGAGTCCCACCCGATAAGTGGCAGAAGCTACTGAAGGAGAAGGCGAATCAAGTCAATTTGCAGAACTCAAAGCCGTTCAATTGGCCCTGGACATTGCTGAACGAGAGAAATGGCCAAGGCTTTATCTCTACACAGACTCATGGATGATAGCCAATGCTCTGTGGGGCTGGCTGGATCGGTGGAAGAAGATTAATTGGAAGCGTGGAGGAAAACCTATCTGAGCTGCTGATTTATGGCAAGACATTGCTGCTTGGGTTGAGAAGCTGACTGTGAGAGTCTGTCATGTAGATGGCCATGTGCCCAAAAATTGAGCTAATGAGGAATATCACAACAACAAACAAGCAGATCGAGCTGCACAAGTCAAGGTGTTGCAAGTAGATCTAGATAGGTAGCACAAGGGAGAGTTGTTTTTAGCTCGGTGGGCACATGGTGTTTCAGGCCATCAGGGTAGAGATGCCACTTATAGATGGGCACGAGACTGAGGGGTAGATCTAACTATGGACACTATTTCCCAAGTTATCCATGATTGTGAGATATGTGCTGCTATTAAACAAGCAAAGAAAGTGAAGCCTCTGTGGTGTGGTGGATGTCGGGATAAGTATAGATATGGGGAAGCCTGGCAGGTTGACTATATCACACTGCCACAGACCCACCAAGGTAAACGCTGTATGCTCACCACAGTGGAAGCAACCACTGGATGGTTAGAGACTTATCCAGTGCCTCATGCAATGGCCCAAAATACCATTCTGGGTCTTGAAAAGCAAGTCCTGTGGCAACACGGCACCCCAGAGTGAACTGAGTCAGACAATGGGACTCATTTCAAAAACTGTTTAGTTATTACTTGGGCAAGGGAACATGACATCGAATGGGTGTATCATAGAATCATAGAATCAGCTGGGTTGGAAGGGACCTTCGAGATCATCAAGTCCAACCCTTGATCCACTATCGCTGCAGTTGCTAGACCATGGCACTGAGTGCCACATCCAGTCTCATCTTAAAAACCTCCAGGGATGGAGAATCTGCCACTTCCCTGGGCAGCCTATTCCAATCCCTGATTACCCTCTCTGTAAAGAAATTCTTTCTAATATCTAACCTAAACCTCCCCTGGCACAACTTGAGACCGTGCCCTCTTGTCTTGCTGATAGTTGCCTGGGAAAAGAGACCAACCCCCACCTGGCTACAACCTCCTTTCAGAGAGTTGTAGAGAGTGATGAGGTCTCCCCGAACCTCCTCTTCTCCAGGCTGAACAGCCCCAGCTCCCTCAGCCTCTCCTCATAGGACTTGTGCTTGAGTCCCTTCACCAGCCTTGTTGCTCTTCTCTGGACCTGCTCCAGCACCTCAATATCCTTCCTGAACTGAGGGACCCAGAACTGGACACAGCACTCCAGGTGTGGCCTCACCAGTGCTGAGTACAGGGGAAGACTCACTTCCTTGGAGCTGTTGGCCACACTGTTCCTGATCCACGCCAGGATGCCCTTGGCCTTGTTGGCCACCTGGGCACACTGCTGGCTCATCTTGTCAATCCAAACTCCCAAGTCCCTTTCTGTCTGGCTGCTCTCCAGCCACTCTGTGCCGAGCCTGTAGCACTGCACGGGGTTGTTGTGGCCAAAGTGCAGGACCTGGCACTTGGCCTTGTTGAACCTCATCCCATCGGAATCAGCCCAACTCTCCAACCTATCCAGATCCCTCTGCAGAGCCCTCCTGCTTTCCAGCTGATCGACACTGACCCCCAGCTTAGTGTCATCTGCAAATTTGCTGATGGTGGACTCAATCCCGTCATCTAAATCATCAATAAAGATACTAAACAGAACTGGGTCCAACACTGATCCCTGGGGGACACCACTAGTTACCGGCCCCCAACTGGATGCAGCACCCTGACCCAGCACAGGGTGCCCCTGTCCAATCTTTGTTTAGTGTCAACCAGACTCACATCATCCAAGGAGAAGTGAATCTTTCCTAGGGAATCCTAAGTGTGATAGGATATAGCCTCAGAGAACAATTTTGATTCAATTTTGCAGGGAGAATAATTGCATTCAGGGAATTCGCATGCTGTTGGAAAGTCTTGCGTTAAGTCCTGCCCAAACACACATGTCCAAGAACACAACATCTGCAAATAATGAATCACAGTAATTTCTAGAGATACCTATATGATTTTTTTTCGCTCTCATCATGGGTTAAACCTAGCCATCAGCCAAGCCTCATGCAGCCACTCTCCCATCGTCAGAATTGGGGAGAGAATTGAAAGAGTAGAAACTGGAAAACTCGAGGGTTGAGATACAAACAGTTTAATAGGGAATGCAAAAGCTCCATATGCAAGCCAAGCAAAACAAGAAATTAGTTCACTGCTTCCCAGAGGTGTTGAGCCATCTCCAGGAAAGCAGGGCTCTGTCATGTGATTTAGGAAGACAAACACAGTCACTCCAAACATCCCCCCACTTTATATACTGAGCATGATGTCATACGGTCTGAAATATCTCTTTGGTCAGTTGGGGTCGTCCGTCCTGGCTGTGTCTCCTACCAACCTCCCAAGCACCCGCAGCCCCCTCACCAGTGTGAAAAGCAGAAAAAATCTTGGCTCTTTGTAAGTCCTGTTGAACAACAACAATCTCGGTTAGAAATTATATAACATCTCTATATTATCAACCCTGAGTTCGCCACAATTCCAAAACACAGCCCCACACTAACCACTGTGAGGAAAATTAACTCTATGTCTGTCAAAACCAGTCCAGAACCTCAGGATCAAAGTTGAGAATTGTACAAAGAAAAGTGAATTTGAGAAGAACAGAAAGAAAACGCACTTTCTGAAAGTCCAGCAGCTCCAAGGCAACTATACAAGATTGCACTACCACATCAGTCAATGCAGCTCTTCACTGGGAGCAAAGCAGAGGCACAGAATCTAAGGGCATTGTGTTTCTATGCTTTCATCTCTGAGATACTCTTCACATTCTCAAATTAACAGAGTGAAATCACTGTGTGCTATCATACTGATTGCCCAGACATGCTTAAGAGATGAGGAATGTCAGATAAAGATAATATCATAGTAAAAATTAACTGTTCAAATAGGATCAAAGCAAGAAATTTCTCAACAATTCTTCAGATAGAAAGCATGAACTCAAAATGTATAGTTGTAAAAAGGACTCCCTTAGTAATGCAGCCACACAGTCCAGGAAGAGGTCCCTTCATTTTCTCCCAGGAGATCCAGATAAAAGTATGAAATAAAAAAGAGTACATATAAAAGCATCAAAGTGCACTAATGGAGCAGTCCCTTGTTCCAGGACTTCTTGCAATTTCACACCCTAATGTTAATGCTCTGTGTTGCCAGGGAGCCAGAGAAAAGCAGACCTGTAAATCTATTGCTCCTCCTGGCTCCTCACAAATTTGTTACCAGCAGAAGAAGCAGTATACAATATTTAGTCTTGCTCCACTCTTTTCTACCAGAGAAGACAGCACAGGGAAAGCCTTGAAAGTATCCTGCTGTCAGGTGTATCTGGAAAACATGCTTTCTGTCTTGCACATGAGCGTACATTCCCCTGGGAGGGAGTTCTAAGTGATGGACCAGTATACTGGGCTCCACGACTTATTGTGGATCTTGTTTTGTCCATAACTTTGACAACTCTTGGTTATCCTCTGTTCTTCTTTGTTTTGTAAAATTTATATAAGCGTCTGCTGTAACTCCGCTGATTGAAACAAAAATGCAGATGTCAAGTACAAAATGTTCACTGTTATGAAGCCTCATGCTATCATCATAAAATAAAGAGCTCATCAAGAAAGGTTTACAAATAATTTTATAATAGATAATCACATGTACATCTATTATATAATAAGCAATAGACATACATGCATATAGCTATCATAAAAAGTCAAACTTTTCAGAGATATAGCATCTCTTATTAGCAAGTTGATATAGTTTTTAAAAGTCAGGTAAGATCACACAGTCCCTTCATCAACCCAGACAGAAGCACCAAGCTCCATGCCAAACAGATGTTGGAAATAATAGGTGCCTACATCACTCTTCCTGTTGCCTCGTGGGCAGTAATATGTCTTGCACAGCATTGTAAGTTGTTCCAAATGAAAAGTGACATTTTATACCATAATAAGTTTTTGGAATAAGGCAATACAGAAGTGAAGCACATTAAGTATTCTATTCTATTCTATACTGTTGATATGTGTTTCCAAATGTGAAATCCCTGAATCACACACTACATATTAAACCATGGTTCAGTTTGTCCATACGTACAACAAAGAAGAGTAATGATTTAACTGAGCAAACAATGACCTCTTCAGAAGACATGATCTATCTCAGTAGCCACAGAGAAGGGGAAAATACCAAGCACTTTTCAGGTTGGGTATTAAAAATATTACACCATGATTTTTCTGAAAAAGAAAGAAGTTTTATCAAACTGAAATTAGAACTGAACATCAATGTTTCTAGACAAAAATATCCTTAAACCCTGTATTAATAAAAAAAATCATGAAAACAGAGAGGAATATTCTAGGAATGAATCTGTCTTCTGTCCCTTGTAGTAGGCAGTACAAAATTATGCAAGAGAAAAGCTTGCATAATTTTCAGGTTTTCAGGTTTTCAGTACAGATCACATATTCATACATTTCAACCCCACCAACAGATTTAACAGATGAAGTGTCTATGCCCCCCTCCCATCCTTACCGAGGAGGCAGGCAGGCAGGGCATATTGAGGGAGACATGAAAGGGAAAGGGGTGATGTTCTACCTAGAATAACCTTGCCCTGGACATGCGAAGTCTCTTCTGGCTGTGGAGAGGTTTTAGGAGCAGTTGTTCACCACAAACCATCTGCAAGCAGCTGCTCTGTGCAGAGAGCAGCAGTTGTGCTTCAGCTCCTGCTGTAACTTGAGTGAGCTCTCCTGCAGAGCTCATTAAAGCAGCTGCTTGAGGTGGTAAAATGAAAGAAACTTCCATCATTTATTAGAAGCCATAATTGTAAACCTGAAACTGAGGACTTGGAGGGATTATAGAATATCTTCCATCTGCTTGAAAAAAAAAAATCTATTAGCCCATTAGGAAGGGCTGCAAACATTGCTACTTCAGCTAGTTTTCTGTATAACTCATAAATATTGCCTGTCAAATCCCAAGCTCTTTACCCAGACAAACTCCTGCTGAGCAGATGGAGTTTTGCCTGAGGAAGGACTGAGTAAGGTCTTCTGCAGTTAATTCCCTGAGCCTGGCACAGAAGGTCTCGTCATTATAGTGATACCTAATAACATTGAATCTGACAAGGCGGGAAAGAGCCAGAGAGATTATACATTTTTAAATGCTGTCCACCAGCGTTTGTTTAGCCTGGGAATTCACTGGTCACCAAATATGCCCAAGGTATACACTTGGGCATACAGGTATACAGTGCACTGGTCAAATTTGTGTTTGCCCTGCAAATTTGTGCATTGTTATTTTCCATCATTGGCGTGCTAGGTAAGGATATCGATACAAGCGCTTTTTTTTCGGTAACTGCTAAGCTTTTTTCAATTTGTGGTTCTCTTAAAAACAGAACACTATTGACAATAACTTTGCTGTCCTTAACTGTCTTTTGTGTATCTCTTAGAGGCATCCTAAGAGCTGCCAGATCAGAAAGCTGAAAACCATTGTTAACTTAAATTATTTCCTTTTAAGTACTAAAGCTGCTGACACATGTAGTCCACAAGCTGAGTAATTTTTTTTTAACTTGACAACCAAAGGCAGGATTCTGATCCTCTTACTTGCCCTTTGACGGGAAGCTTTTCTGTGGGTCTATTCCTGCAATAAAGCACTAGAAGATAAATAAGAATATTATCACGCAACTTCAAATTACTCATCTTTATCAACACTGTATGCAAGTATCTGCTGTATTGCCTTGGAGCACTGCAGGACCTTGAAATTTTCCTGACCTGAATTTCAATGGTACTGGGTAACTTCGCATTATTATTCCTCATAAACTAATTACACAGATTGTGTTTAGCCTCTGTTAGTGGCATAACACTGTGTGTTATTGTTACGTCTAATGCCAGCATTTGCTCAGGGCAGAACCAGACAAAAATAAATTGGCTGAGATTAACCTAACACGCTTGAACTTCTCAAGCCCACCTGAGTGCCAAAAGTAGTAAATGATGGAAGTGCACCTAAGTGTTTTGGATGTAAAAAATTCAGCTTAAGTGCTCTGAGACAGTTCAGTTCCCACTTCACCCATGTAAGAGGTGTCTTGGTCAGATGCCAATTCAGTTAATTGCATGAAAGTCCAATTCTTCTGTAGGACATGAGTGAGCAGATGCTACTTGGATGTTCTAATATCATTTCAATGGGTGTAATATAAAATCCTGAACAGAGTGATCTCTCTGACATCAAAACCAAACACCTGAATCCCAAGCATGAGATCTACTCACCTTTTCTGTGCACTTTGAAGGCATCAGGCTATTTTTCGCACTGACCTCATGCCCTAGTAAAGCAGCTATGTCAGTTAAAACATAATCACACCATCCTCTTTCAATGGTACTTAAAAAAGAAGTGTGACTGTTTCAAAATCGAAGGCCTAAAATTATATCTAGTGACCCAAAGGAGTGACTTGATTTCCAAATGAATTGAACATTTGAAAGTTTTCATTCAGCTGTTGCTATTAAGCCTTTTAGAAAATAAAGCTACTGATTCAGGTACACCTGCACATACAATATATAGAGAGACATGTATATGCATATAGTCATCCTTCTGTATTCTTTCTGTCTTTACTCCACAAAAGTGATGTGTCAGAGAAAATGCAAGAGAAAGCATTAACTCAATAAATGACAGATGGGAAGGATGAGCTCTACATAACACAGTCTGGATCTCCAGGTGCCCCATTAGGTGCCCTTCATTAGGCTCATGGAGGGTAAAGAACTAAATGTATTCTAGTCTGAGCAAATTCCTATTTGCTCATTCCCATGGATCTTGCATATATTGCCTGTTCTCTCTCTTTGCAGTGTACATGACAAAGAGTTTGCAAAATTCCTCTAGAGGTTGATTTTATTACAGGATCTTCTTACATACATAGCACTTACACAAGACAAAACTACAGTGGGATTCATGCCTCTATTTTTAGACGTCATAGATGTAGGCCTCTACCTCTAGTTAGGTATCTACAAAACCATGCCAGTCAATGAAGTCCTAGTCAATTCAGTCAGTAGACTATAGAAAGCAATCAATCTGACCAAAGATAGGTGTGTGCTTTAGGATAAGATGAATCAATTTTTCATGTCCCTTGTCTAGACAGACCCGCACAAGACATGTATCACCTCCTAGGTTTCCCTACTTGAGCTTACTCCCATCTTCATTTAGTTGTCAGAAATCTTTGTGAAAAGATCTCCTTCTTGAAATCTTGTTCTGTTTTGACCTTCCCTCTCCCATTTCTCTTTGTGAGTCTGACATTTTTGCAGATTGATCCCCTTGTCTGAACTTCCACAATTCTCACAGAGTACTGTTACAAGTTCCATTCTGTTCTCTTCTACTATCATATTTCTCAGTTGTCTTGCTTGCAAATGCAAGCCTAAGAATCATCTGGGATGTAGACAAATTACTATTTTACCCCTTTGGCCTAGAATGGTCTCATTCTAGAGAAACCGAAAGTTTAGCAAATTTTTCCCAGTGAACATCATCTTCAGTCCAAGCTGGCTCTGCACCCTAATGTTCAAGTTCTGATAAATGTCAGGGATATTCTTTCAGTAGTGTATAGTTTAACTGCTATACTATATATACCTGATCCATGATACATATACCTGTCAGCATTTTTCACTACATATAGCAGCAAGCAGTGAGAGTTCACTGCTTGATCACCCTTTTTAAACTGAAGGATAGGCCCATAAAAATAACAGAAGGCCAAATTTTCTTATCATATCTTTTCCACAAATGAACTTCATAGGGAGAAATACTACTTTTCAAAATTATTACCGACTAGTCTACAGAATAATTGTGCAGCCTGCAGAATGATCCAGAGCTTGTAAAAAGACCGCTGCACACACACCAGTGCGTTTTTTTCGAAAGCATTTTTTCATTCACCATTTTTTGGTTATGGATGACAGAATTCACCTTCATTTTAATGTGGTATGCATCTGCTTTTCTTGTTTCGATAAGAATTTGAAGGATATAATTTTCAACATTGTTTCTTACAGGCTTTAGAAAAAATTGACACACCCCCCACCAGATCTGAATATATTCTTCTCACTCTTATCTCTCCCTCTTGAGTTCAGAATGTTTCAAGGGACACTTTAACAACAAAACCAGGTCATTCTACATCTTTACAGTGAAGTGGGGGGTTGAGAAGCTGTTAAAATATGTAATTTGGTGTGTCCTGTGGCCATAACTCTTAATTCTGCATTTTCTCTAGTATTCTCCTTCTAGAGCCTGTTCTCATCAATAATTCTGTAGTGAAATGGGTATGAGCCAAAACTGGGAAATAGTACATATTTCTCCATGTCTTTTCCACTTCCTGGATGTCATTACAGTAGTGTTCAGAACAATGGTAGACGGAGAGGGAAAATGATAGGATATGTTATCCTGCTAAAAGTACTTCTGCTAATACGCTATCAGTAAGAGCAGCTGTATCAGGAAATTACCCTCGAGGATGTACTGGCAAACTCATGAATTCTTTCTTTCTCTTGTGATGTCAGTACTTTAAATGTGTGCTTTCCATAAGTCTTGCTGCAATGGTGAAGTTTCTGTACTATTATTTCTAAAATGCCCCTCCACACCATGTTGCCCCTCATTTGAAATTTTACTAGAATCTTGTTAGCTTGCTGATTAGTGTGAATTCTCACGAACACTCTTACAAATGTGCCAAATTAAAATTTTTGACATGGTAACTTCACTGTGAAACACAGGGCTTCCCTCTACAACCCCTAGGACTTGGCATCTTTATTAAATAGTGCTTTTCAGCTGTTTCATTGTCCTTGATGAAAAACGAAAAACAAAGAATTATTAATCAAGGAAAGTAGTTGGAAAAAGGTTTTATTGTATTATCTCTGAGGAGAGAAGTCCACATTTTCCATATACCTTGATTACACGTTTGCTATATACACCACCCTAATCATTGCTTCAGTAATTTACTTCACCTCAGTATTTCAAATAAATTATTTCTGTAGAAATACTGTAAACACATTTATTTTCATTCATGCCTATTTTCACTTCTACCTATTTTCACCTCAGAAATGTTAAATGACAAGACTGTTGTCATTTAAAATCAACAAAAGTGTTGATTTTAAATATCAGAAAAAGTTAATACGTGTAAATCAATTTGTCAGGGCTAGGCAATATTTTCCTCCAAAAATTATTCATAAATTTAAAAGGAGGGGCAAAATTAATTTCTGATTTAGCTACTTCTGAGGACAGCAACTTCAAACAGACTCAAAAGCAATGAAATGCAGAGGACTCAAAAGTGGAGAGCCCTCAGTGATGTGGGATTAACCAGTGCAGTGGATCAAACCATGTCCTTGCTCCAGTCTTGACAACTGGGGAAGGACGTATGCTGTCAACAATGCCCAGCAATACACTCAGGCCATCTGCTCATGCTTGTCAGGTGCAGGAGGACTGCTGCAAGGCTTCTTATTTGCTAGGCAGCAAGGTAACATATGGTGCCCTCATATCAACACCTATCCAATATAAACCTGCAGCCACAATCTCCTGCACCATCAGGTGCATTTCCTACCCTTTGTTCAGCAGGTGCGGGTGCAGGCAGGGTTTTGGGATATGCTAAAGCCAGTGCTTCTCGAGTTCAGTCCTGCCTACATCACTGTATGGCTGGCATGACTCCATGAGATAGCACGCAGCTGGGCATTCTCTCACAGTTCTTAACCAGAGGTGTCAGGAGATATGACAGCTGTAGGAGATATGACAGTTGCACACTAGGTTGGGATTATCCAGTAGTTTCTGCTCTTGATCATCTAGAAATGTCACGACCTGAGTTGCAAATAAAATGGATAACAGTACTGGTGCTGACAACGCTTTTTCAGATCTCCTGCTTCAGTCATTCAGCCCCTTAGTACCAGGAAGAAGCACCAGAGTGTTGTGAGAGTACAAGGAGAGACAGGTGGCACAGAGTTGAACCTGCGAAAAAGTCTGTAACTGACTACATTGGAAAATAACTGAAAGTAAATATTGACTTAATGCCCATATAAACATACACCTCTTCCTTCTTCTCAAAGAAAGGAACAGGCAAGTAAGTATAAAACCAGTCTCCATGGCAGTGCGTCTGAGGCAATGCCCTGGTGCCATTCTAACCCCCTCATTGTTAATCAATAGCAGAGATGGAAAGGCTAGCAACAGAGAGAGAGAGAGAAATAGATCTCAACCCATAAACACCACCTGCTTCCAAGTACCACCTAATGACTGCACCTTAAATGTCAGGAAGAGGCTGTCTGAATCATTTAAGACACTTGGCATACATATGTGTAACAGACCTGTCATTTTGGGTTAGGGAGAAAGGAGAACAAGACACCCTGCACACTGAGAAAATATATAAAATTACAGACAGTTGAAGTCAGGTTGTGCAGTTTATGGCCTGTCAGCTTCTCCATTTAAGATCCATTTTCAAGATATTATTATTATTCAACTGATAAATTTGCCCTTAGCTAAGTCTTGCCACAGAAGATTTTGGAAAAGAGCAAGCAAGCAATCTTTCTTTCATTATTTCTTTCTTCACAAGCATTTGAAAACAATTCTGAAGCCATTTTAAAGGTCAGTAGTTCAAGGAGGCCACCTATTTTAGAGTAATACAGTAAGGATTAAGTAGACTAAAATGTGGACAGCAATATGAATACCTAAAGAAATGAAGCAGTATGAAATACAAGTAAACATCTAGATTGGAGACTGCAGTTTAACAGTCAAAATAGATTTATCTATATTGACAACAGTAATGGTGAAGACAACAGAAAATGAACATAGATTAAAAATATCACCCATAAAAAAGAAGCTAGGTTGTTTGGGATTTTTTTAATCTACTTTTTACTCTTAAAATAAATTCATTTTGGTGTAGCTCTTCAGAAAATGCTGGAGCTTCTTCAGGAATTAATTTGGTCACTACACTGCTAAGCTTGCTCAGATAAACTGTTGCACCTGTGGGCCTATCCTGGCTATTTGGGAAGCAATGAAAACTTGATTTCAGCAAGTTTTGCTGTGCAACTCTGAAACAACTTAAAAGTTTTTGAGGTTTTTTTTTCCAGATTGGTGTGCTAGGAATGGAGAGTATCACTTCATGAATGTGATTAAAAATGGTAGTACTCTTTTTGCATGTCCTACTGAATATGCGCTACTTAACTCATGAAATTACTGTGGGTAATTTACTCTACTTCAGTTTCACTCTCACCTAGGTCAGCAGTGACCAAAGGTTTCTAGTTTATGATCACCAGTCAGCCAGTGTAATACATGTTACTAGGCTCAGGAAGCAGAAAAAAAATGAAATTGCTGTGAAAACAAGTTTTCCTTGAAGAACTACTGGTGTGTATTTGTGCTTTCTGAGTGCTATGCCTCAAGGACCTCTGATTCCCCTGAGCAGAAACTATGAATACTTTATCCTTAAATGCATTCCCTTGTGAATCCAGACTTTACACCCAAGGCTCTCGCCTCAGTCTCACCACAGGCGCATTTTAAACCATTGTTTAGGTTGATGGGGATTGTACTTGGGCATGAATATGCACCTAGGTTCTGGCATGGCTCTTCCCCAGAGGCTGCAGGTCAACGCTGTTCCTGGTGCTGTTTCCAAGAGCAGCATAAACCAACAGATATCTCACAAAAGATCATACAAAGGAGTATCATCTGTCAAACAGTGACAGACAAATAATGCTCCTGCTACTATTGCCAGTCTTTGGAAACAGATGTGGAACTTACTAGGCGTCAGCCCCACTGATGCTGCTCAACTTGAAAAGAAAAGCAGCTTGACTTTTAACATCTAGACACAAAAAGCTAACAGTTTAAGGAATGTATGGTTTGAAGTTCTGAGAACATTTTTCTCTACATAATGCTTGATAGGAAAAACTGACAAAGTGTGCTTAATGGAAAGTTAGTCGTATGCTAGAATGTAAACTGTTACAGCTGTTAGTAGAAAACCGCTACCAAGAACTGTTCTCTATGATGCACTTTCAGTTTCCTTTTAAGGGGTTGTCAGAGTTCCCCTGCCTTCTGTGTTGTAACTCACTTTTCAAAAGCTATCTATCCTCTCCAGCCTATTTTTTTAGTCTTCCTCTGTGTTTCCTCAACAAAGTCCCTGGCCAGCCTAGGGTTTGGATCCCTTCATTCTCTCATCTACTGATCGTCTTTTCCACCCTCCACTGTCTCTTTTCTGCTATTTTTTTCATCCAGCTATCACAATAGCACTAGTCCAAAAGCAATCTGTAGTTCCTTTTCAGTGGATATCCTCTCCCTTACCCCATTGCCTCCCAGGCAGAACAGTTCCTTGTTTAGTTAAATTGGCTTTCTTAGCATTCCATCGCATATATTGTGATGGAATTTTTGCCCTTATATGGAACTAGGACTGGTCCATCCATAATGTACCCTGACAGCAACTCTCCTCTGGGTCTTTAAATAGCATGTCAAGTATTTTTCATTCTTAGATTATTTACTTACATTGATATGAAGCCATTGGTAATCCACAAAAGAGTGTCAGCAGCATGAGGGTGACTGCAACTCTTCATTTGTGACAGCAATCATTTGTACAGTAGATTAAGTGTTGTACTTTAGCTGCAGCAGGATGGACAGAATCAAAGGTGCTGGCAGAAGGCTTTAAAGGTTGACTTGCTATTTTGACAATAGCTTTTTAGAGACTTGTTATTTCACAAATATCAAATGTGCAGGAGCTTCTTCAGGAATAGCAAAAGCTGAGAGCTCTTTCCTGCATAGAAAAATTCAGAGTCATAAAATGGTTTGGGTTGGAAGGGATCTTAAAGATCATCTAGCTCCAAACCTTTCACTAGAACAGGTTGCTCGGAGTCCCATCCAGCCTGACCTTGAACACTTCCAGGAACAGGGAGTTCATGATCAATCTGCGCAACCTGTTTAAGTGCCTACATACCCTTAGAGTAAAGAATTTCATCCTAATAGCTAATCTAAACCTAATGTAGGCTTCCTTCAGGTACTGGAAGGGGCTCTAAGGTCTCCCCAGTGCACTCTCTTCTCCAGGCTGAACAGCCCAAACTCCCTCAGCCTGTCTCCATAGAATACATTATTTCATTATAAGAAACAAATCATTCTCCACCACAATATAACAGTACTGAGAAGTGGCAACAGGTGAAACAACTGTGAAATGCTCTCAGAACTACTCCAAAAGTGATCTGTGTTGACTGCGCTGTTTTATGTTGCCAAAAGAAAAGCTGTTCCTCAGCATTTCCTTCCCATCCATATCTTACATCTCTCAAGCATCACTTCTCTGTGTGTCTCTGTCTGTCTGTGACATAATAGTGATAAACAGCAACATCATCCAAATTGTCCTCCTTATTTTTTTCCCCTCTGATGTACCATCCAGGAATCATATTGTGAGGAAAGTAAATGGGGAAAAATGCATCAAATCAGAGGGCAACTGTAGTGTTAACTATTTCTTTGCTTACAAAGTTCTTGGGTGGCTTGATTTTCTGAGCAGAAGCTCTTGAAATGCAGCAGCAACCAAAGTTTATTATAGCAGATGATATTAATACTGTATTTTTTTTACCAAGAATAAGAATAATCCTAATTTGTGCCTGAAGTCAGCTGTGTTTCTAAACTCTGCAGAATGTTTGCATTATAATATTTACATAGGTAACAACTGCATGACAAAAGTCCATCATACTGTGACATATTATAACAGATTGTGATTTTACATACACAAAATCAAATTCTTTAAATCTATAAAATCACAGGAAGCACTCTTTCAAACTGCTATAACTGGAAAAAATTACAGCACATCATTTTTCTTTTCAACTGTTTAGTTTCCAGAACTCTCCATACCCAGCAGTCTCCATGTACATAATGTAGCAATTCCACATTTGCAGTGGAATAAGAAAAAAAGAGTGAGAACTTGAGTGCACTGCAAAAAGTTTACATTATTTGTGGTATATGTTTACTCAGATTGAAGACTTCACTGCCGTAAGTTACAACAAAGCATTCTCAGCACAGGACATTGACCTGTTGGAGCAAGTCCGGAAGAGGCCACCAAGTGTGGGTGAGGACACAGAAGAAAGAGAAGAGGAAGCCTACCAGCAATGGACTGTGGCCCTGAAGGAAGCTGCAGAAGAAGAGGATTGGATTTGAAACAATGGACTTACTTAATTAAGACAGACTCAATGGAGTAAAACGGCTGGTTAATGCCAGTGTTAATGTTTTAAGGTACCTTCTTATCCCTGTTCTTACAATAGTTTGTTCCCACAAGAGTTTTTCCCCTCCTCTCTCATTCATATTCTATTGTAATCCCTTCCCTTGTGTTTTTTATCCAGTCATTACCCCTCTTTCTACCAACTCCTCCCCCTGTTTGTAATACCCTAGAAAGTTCTCTGATCTCCCCTATATAAGAGTGAGCCATTTTAATAAAGTAGTTCACTCCTTCACAACCTACAACCTGTGTCGGACCCTGAGTGGACTTCCCCATCATCCCTAGCCAGGCTGAGTTAACCAAGTTGATTAGAGAGATGGAGCCCCTCTCCTACAAGGAAAGACTGCAAGAATTGTGATCGTTCAGCCTGGAGAAGAGAAGGCTTCAGCATAACCTAACTGCAGCCTTCCACCACCTGAAGGGAGCCCACAAGAAAGATGAAGAGAGACTATTTACAAGAGCATGTAGTGACAGGAGAAGGGGGAATGACTTCCGACTGAAAGAAAGTAGGTTGAGATTAGATATTAGCAAGAAACTCTTTGCTTTGAGGGTGGTGAGGCACTGGAACAGGCTGCTCAGAGAAGCTGCGGATGCTCCATCCCTGGAAATGGATCCAGGTTGAATGGAGCTCTGAGTAACCTGATTCAGTGAAAGGTGTCCCTGTCCACATCAGGGAGGCTGGAACCAGATGATCTTTAAGGTCCCTTCCAACCCAAACCATTCTATGATTCTCAGCATCTCAGTACTACACTGACCACATGTACACATCAAGCAGCCGTCTGAAGCTCAGCTCAGACAGACCAGAACTGGGGCTGGCATGAAGAAAAGAAACATTGGAGAGCTCTCCAAGAAACTGACCTTGCTCTTTATCTCATTGATGGGCCAGTAGGGAGCACATGTGTATTAGGCTGTCACTGCACAGGAGCACATCAAGAGCAGCAGTCGTAAGAAAGGCCACCCTTCTTCTTTAAGCCAAAACCACTGTGTCATTTTCTCTTGGATCAGGGCCTTGCTACCATGATTCATGCTCAGCTCTGTCTGGTTGCTACGACCCACTGCATCTGGAACTGCACTGTTGTAGCATGAAAAGCTAAAGGGCTCCGACACGTTGATGAGAATCCTGATTGAGGAACAACTTCATCTACAAGTCTGGGGTGAAACAATTTGATACACTGAAAATGTAATTCAAACAAAGTCTTGTCAACAGTCCAGCCAATTTTTCTTGATCAGATCATAATGGAACCATGGAGAAGGGTCTTTTATGTCAGCAACCAAGTCATTTACAGAATGGGTGAATATATTTAATATTGCTCTCATGTTTACATCCATTGTCTGGATATATCAATGAGAAAAGTGCAGAGGAAAGACAGAAATTTGTTCTTCTCATGGAGGGGAGTTTGCATTGCTTATACAGCCTCCAGAGCTTAAGGTGCTTTTTTTCCCCATAAACAATAAATTCAGTTAAGAAATAATATTTTGGATATCACTGTCTTTGACTCATGTAGTGGATCTGAGCCCAGCTGAGCTTCTCTCCAGAGCAGGGGAATCTGAATTTTATCAGCTCCATGAATCACTACCAGCTTTCCTCACTTGACTCCAGAGTCATCCAATTGCCATTCTTTGGACATGAACTCCTAAAGCAACAGTGTGAAACAATGGGTGGAGTGTTCTTCTGATGCAGTGCCTGGCTGTGAAGCATGGTTAGTCATCTAGAGCCTGACAAAAGACTTAAAAGAGAGCTAATGTCCAGTTATTCAAAGGAGAACACTGAGTACAGCCTGTTCCAAAACAAGCAGTGTCTTCCAGGCAAAGTGATCCACTTCCTGTCATTTTTATGTAGTGTCCACAAAACCTTGCAAAAATTATGGCTTGCAGCTCCACAAATCAGGTATAAATGAACAAATTACCATTGCATCTGTAGCAGTAGATACAGAGGATGGTGCAAAGTGAATGTATTTGTATGTACATAAGAGATTCAATTTTGTAGCTTTTAAAGATGTGTTTGCATTCTAACAGGAACTTCTAATGTTCTTATGCTAATATCATGCCAAGAAGAAACATTCTGTATGAGTGTTATACATCAGTGTCAGTCAAACCAGTCATAACCAGAATTTAGCATTTTCTTTGAAATACATTTTGCTGTTACTAAGTTCATATCTAGTCAAATATAACAGAAGCATAATCCTCAAACACTGCCACTTCGGATTTATGTGAGGTTTAACAAAAGATAGCCACTAAAATTAAGCAATTTGGTTTAATTTTTTCCAGTCATTCAGCATGGAAAATCTTATCAAAACATCTGACAGTGACTATCTTAATTTATTTCCTGAATTTAAATATGATTCACATCACTGAAAAATCTGGTGATTTACAAACCAGGTTGATTTATTCAACTCTACTACACAGTGCTTTATGGGGGAAAGAAAAAAAGAGAGAGAGAGAGAAAAAAGAAATAATCAGTCACGGAATTTGTTTTTCATGTAAATAAGTAGGTTCGAATTAACAAACCATACTACCAGCAGACAGAGTATAAAATCTTCAGAAGTGTTGAGTCTACGTGTAGGTTTCCAAATGTCTAGACACTTAAAAAAACGGAATGTAGGCTTCCAGCTCACTGCACTGATTGTCTTACACCTAATTAGTGTGTACTTTCCTTCCCACTCAACCCCATGGTAGCAGGGTAAACAGCCTGAGATAAATTTACAAAAGGATCAAGCACCTAATCTCAAGCCTCTAATCACCACTCTCTAATTTTAAGCAAAACAGTGTGTTTCTTTCAAAACTCTGCCTCATATTACTTATGCTGAAAGGTACCTAAATCTCAATACACCTATGTCGTAATGTGTCTTTGGAAAGGCTTAAGCAAGAAGCAGCATCAGCAACGTAGCTCAGGGACAAGGCCTCTTGTTTTTCATCCCTCTGACTTCAGCCTACCCATTTTCTTCACCCATTCCTGTATCTGCATCACTCTCACACAGTGTCCAATTTTCAAAAAGCTAATCCTGAAACAAACTTTGGGTCACAAGCTCCAGTACTGCTCTCTGACAGTCTGTGCTCATGGACCAAGGCCAACTGTACTGCTGTTGAAATAACCCTTATGAAGAAAATTATTCCTTTTTAAAGAGAGAAGAGCCATGATTCCTATATACCTTCAGATGTTGCATTTTTCATTCTTTTTTTTCTCTTGGGTAACCTGAATCCAGGGCTTCATTGCATTTACCCACTGCTCCTGCTGGCAATCAAGCAAGGGGAACATCAAACCACAAAGAACAGAAATAGCCAGCAGACCCTATGATCATAGCAAAACCTGGTGAGACCTCTCTGTTGCTATGGTAAATTTCTCAGTTTTTAAAGCACACTGAGTGACAGACAATCATCCGGGCTATGTACAATTAGCACCTTCACTCTCATACTTTGAGCAATGGTTACTATACAAATTAATTAGCTGGTTACTGCCCTGATGCTGAGACTTCCTTCGGGCCAAGTAGTTTTCATTCTGGAAAAAAAAAAATAAATTAGGAAAAAAAAAATCTCATCTGGCACTTTCTTGACTCTCCAAGGGACTGCTGAGACAGCAACATTAAAGCAAGGTGTCCACCAGGGTATGTTTAAAGCACTTTTTGGGGCAATTGCCACTCCATTATTCACATTACCAAACATGCCTTCCCCAAGTGCTGAGTTATTAACTGTCTGAACCATATTCTACATTCAAAGGTGCCTAACACCGTGAATGAAACATAGGGAGTCCATCCACTGTAGCTTCACCACGAGTCAGCTTGTACATCACTCACCTCAGCATAGGGCACATAGTGCTGCTTTTTCTGCCTGATGGAGGAAACATCTGAACAAAGTCTAAGTTTTCACACACACATCCTTTAGCAGTCTGGAAAGCAGAGAGCTCTGTACATCATTGATTGTGATCCACTTTACTTTGGATGAAAAAAATCCTATAAATCTAAATATAAAGTTTATATTTGGAGACATGTTTAGGATAGCTAAGGAGGGATAATCAGCTCCTGGCAGATTGTACAGCTCTATGCATGTTAGATTTTCCCAGAAAGTGATCTTTAAAAGATACATCCCAGCAAACTTTACTTAAAACTGTAAGAATTAAAGCTTCTTTGCTTTTATTCATGTTCTCACTCCAAACCCCAACTTTTACACAACTTCGGATTTTTACATTTTGTGGAGAAGAGGTATATATCCCACAGACAGGCTTTACTGTCCTACAGAAAGTGACTTATCATCATCATGGCTAGGCTTCGCGAACGAAGATTTGGGAAGGCTCTACCCACATTTGTTACAGGCACGCTGGTGGCTTATGAGGCCAATACGTGACAGACGTATCCGATTGCAAAAGGCACAGCAGAAAGACTCCTTAGATGATGTATTCTGCAATACACGGTTCTTTCTGCGTTGCCTTTTTTCCTCGAGGGTGATCCTGCGTGTGTTCTCAAAGGAGACAGCTGCGTTATAGATGGTGTGTCTCCAGGCCTCCCGATTGGAGGCCAGAGTAGACCAGTTATGTTGATCAATATGGCCAAGGCTGAGATGTTGTTTCAGGGAGTCCTTGTATCTCCTCTTCAGGGCTCCTCTCTTTGGGCAGCCAGTGGCAAGTTCACCGTAAAGCAAGATCTTAGGGAGGCGATGGTCCTTCATCCTGGAGACGTGCCCTGCCCATCGCAGCTGTGTTCTCATCAACATGGCCTCAATACTTGTGACAACTGCTTGCTCTAGAACAGATGTGTTGGTCACATAGTCTGACCAGTGGATGTTTAGGATTGTACGGAGGCAGCGTTGATGGAAGCGTTCTAGGAGCCGCAGGTGGTGGCGGTAGATGACCCATGATTCGGAACCATATAAGAGAGTCGACAACACTATGGCTTTGTAAACACTAATCTTGGTGCTTTTCTTCAAGTGTTTATTATGCCATACTCTTTTGTGGAGTTTTCCAAAAGCACTATATGCCTTAGCTAACCTGTTGTTTATCTCTCCGTCGATCTTACCATCTGATGAGGAGATGAGGCTACCAAGGTAATTAAACTGCTGGACTGATTTGAGCTCTGATTGGCCAATGGTGATGTGGGGATGATGGGGGACTTCCTGAGGTGCAGGTTGATGGAGGACCTCTGTCTTCTTTAAGCTGACTTCCAGACAGAAAGTGACTATGTACCTTAGGAATACCTTTGTCCCTAATCTCTGGTGCCTGAGGCTTATTTGTCTTTTTCCGTGCAGCTGGAGAAAATAGGAGCTAAACATTTACATGAAATGAATATTAAAAGAAAAAAAAATTTACAAGTTACAGTACATAACTACCTGGAAGAAATACTGATATTCCTTCCTTTTTTATTCTGTTCCCTTTCAATTTGCTCAAAAATCTCCTCAAAGGCAGAGCTAGTCGAAGCAATCATCAAATGATGGGAGCGGGGGGCATGTCAAGGGAATAGCTTGTGCAAATGTTTTAATTTAGTCTAGATTTCCTGGAGTTTTTTATTCCAATGAAACCATAGAGAATGAAAAAATTTGCTCAGGTTTTGTGTGTTGAAAACTGTCTTTGTTTCTCTGGATCTTTGTATTTAAATTTTAAAAGAGAAACATTTCAACAGTAAAATCTTATCATGGAAGGTCAGTTTCCAAGAATGAACGCTGATTTTTTGACTGGCCATTTTTAGCATTGATCTTCCCCTGCCAGTGTGGAACATAATGTCAGTGAATTGTCACACAGAAGAAAATTACTTTCTTTTCTCACTGTAGTAGTCACTAGGCCAACTTGTCTCAAACAATACAAGGGACATCACTTAATTTAGACACAAATTGATTTAGTCCACAGTAAGACTGATGAATAAACTGCTGACAGTAGAAGCACTGAAACTGAGCTAAAACAAAAAATCTTAAGACATATTGAAGAAATTCAAGTCTACTGCCGCTTGAAATATGTGTTACTTTGAGGCTATATGCATGTTCCAAGAGCAATGCAGGAAATGCTGGACACTCAAACCTGAGCAGGTTCAATGAACTGAGTTATGGTCATCCACTTAAAATTTGGTTTGTGGCTCATAAAGAAAAGGAATTAATATAATACTGCCCATTGAGTTTCCACCAGTAAAAGTGTCATTATATCACTTCATGGCCCTCTCACTTTAGGTCTTTCCAGTCAAATTAATATTTTACTGCAGCTCAGCTATTAGCAGTGTCAACCCATATGCATAATTAGGCAATTAGGTACAACAAGTCTATTTGCCAACAGAAAAAAGAATCACATTTAGACACTTGAATTACTACAGCCTGGGTTAATGGATTTGAAAATAAACGCACAGTTTGCTTAGCAATTGTTTTTCTCACAAAAGCAGTTGTGTAAGCTCAGAGTAAAACCTTGGCTCTGCCTTCCTGACACACTAAGCAGTCCAGCTGAATAGGCACAGTCAGTGTTTTTCTGCTGAGCTGTTGCAAAAATTTGATGTTTCTGGATAGCAGCATGAAGGAATTTGACTTAGATTCACAATGCTCCTAAGGTGCTCTAGGGTGATGGGAGTAATGAGACTCCGTTTGCTTCAAACATACAAGACAGGAAAAAGGAAAGCACATATACCATAATGTCATAGATGTGGTCTTATTCTAAAGCATTCTACAGCTGTGAATAGATTGGAAACAAACAGACAGTAAAAAACAACAGAAATAAAATGTGTCCCTGCATTATTTAGGTAAGAGACGGTACAGACCTAACCTTAACCAGTGATTACTTGTGATAGGAGATGGGCTCAGAGTCAGATGTGCACACATTTACTTTTTCTACCAGTAAAATATGCCTGGTTAGACATTAGCTGCCAAACTCTTCAGTGGGATACTTAAGAGTCCTGCTGTAGGCCTGGAAGGGTAGCTGTGGAAGATTTTAACAAATGAGAAGCAGGTTGCAATGGGGAGGTTAATGTATGTTTTTTATGATGAGCTCAAGTTTCTACTCTGTCTGAACAAAACTTCTAAGTTCTTATGATCATCCTAGTACATTTTTTAATACTGTAGAAGGGAAACAGACATCACCTGTATGGGATAGCCAGTGTGAACACTTCATTCCAACAAAATCCATGCAGGAACACAGGAGAAGTTAGCCAAGCGAGGAGCCATGAAACTCCCTTTATCCGTTTAAAGTGTTTCAAATATCATGGGCAACACCAGCAGAGAATCTACATACCCTCTATAGACCAAAACACAAAATTAGTTACAGAGCAACCCTGTGCTTTAACACAGAGGGCTACAAATGTCACATCAGCAGGCATTCCACATTCTGCTCACCCACAGCCCCAACCCTCAGGCCTAGTGTGGATGAAGTTGATTTCCCCTTTCCAAGGACAGACAACTTCAGCTTTTAATCACAGGCTGGATGGGATGATGATCATTCCCTCTTGGTGTTATTGAACCATCTTGGCCTTTGTGTACTGCTTGGACAAAAAAGCCCCACCTGGAGTTAAGTCTGAAATGAGTAAATTTATCTAAGCATGAAAAAAGGTAAAGTAGCTACCATGTGATAATCAGTTAAATTTGTTGTTATTCTAAGCTGTGTTTTTTCTGGCTCAAAGTGGCAGGTAAAATATTAAAAAAGCATGTTTGACTTCTACTTCTCCTCCAGTAATCTGCAGCCTAATTATAACATTCAGTTCCTGGCACCCTCTAATAAGACTTAAATGCAATAGAAAAGGCTGTGACAGAGCTGGATGAAGAAGATACAATGGAGAGAATTCATAATAAAGGAAGCCGTGGAAAGTAAATGGATGTGATTCCAACGGCAGAAGTAGCCTGTGCCTCTCCCAGGAAAACACAGTTATTAAGGCTTAACACATAGCATTTACACCGAGAAAGAAAAAGTGTAAAAGATTAAATAAAAACCTCTGTCAAGCAGTGCTGCTTGACAAGAAGTAGTTTGAAGTTTAAAGCATAGATGTAGGAGCTAATGGACTGAAAGGGCCTTCCTGACTGCCTGTTCCCATGTCAGAAGACTGACGAGGGTTCCTTTTTTTCTGGACACACTTCAGGAGTTGGATTTGCTGACCTACTTGAGTGGAACAATTTGCCAAGAAGACTCTGTCCAACAAGCCATCATCTGTATCCTGTGTTAGAGCCAAACAAACCTTTGGTTTTGCCAGAAGCAAGACTGCTTCAGTAGCAGGGGACTCAGCACAAGCTGTCTGGGGTGGTGCTCTGATTCATCTGCTGTGTAGGCTGGGACAGAGGGACCCTATTCTTTACTACTGTCTGCCTGAAATAAGACAAAGAACATGTTTACTTAGTTCTGGCCACCATCCTAGGAGGCAAAGTGATGCAGAACCATAAAAGTCATACAAACCCAGAAAAATGGGACTAGAAGGCACCCCAAGAGACTGTCTAATTCACATCCTACTGCAAGCACTGCATTGCTTGCTACCATAAATGTGGCTGTGAGGAAGGATTCATGAAAGAGAAAAACGTGAACTCAAGTGCATACATACCCACCCACAGCAACTTTGAAGGAATGGGAAACTGAAATTCATTTACTACATATTCATTTTTGCCTTAGATTCTGTAGCTTTTGTAAGTCCAGTCTAAAAATAAAGTCAGAATGTTGGCTGATACTAAAAAGACCTTGATGAAAGGATTACAGAACAGTGTCGAAAAAAGAGTGATAAAATGGTCATTTTTTCCTCCATGGAGATTTTCACCCTATTCTTAACTGTGTTTATTTTCCCCCTCTGAAATGCTTTAATTGCTCAAGAAGCAGAGCAAACTTTTGAAGGAGAAGATGAAAATTTCCATATGTTTCCAAAAATTTCAAATTGTACTTCTGGCTTCTGGGCAGTTTCCTTTACATCAGGGTATGAAAACAGCACAGCTTTAGGACAAAAATCCCTCAGAAAAGTAATTCCTATTTTTGGCATTGTTTCTTTCTTTTTTCCCTGTCTTCTCAAAAGTACATATTCAAAATGCAATCTTGTATATAAACTCTCAACAATATTTTTCTTCAATACTGCAGTATTTTCATAAACACTTTCAGTTTGAAATACAAAAAAGGAAGCAAAGACACACTTTATCAGAGTTTTGAAGCATGCAGATCTCTAAAAAAAAAAAAAAAAAAAAAAAAAAGAAAAAGAAGAAACTAGAAACAAATCATGGGTTAATTGAGGATTCCTAAGCAACTAAAGGAAGAGAGCTGAATAGCCCTCCTGTATTCCAGGAGGATGTAGTTAGCAACTTACTGAGCCAGCTGGATCCTAACAAGTCTATGGGACCAGACGGGATCCATCCCAGGGTGATGAGGGAGCTGGCAGAAGAGCTTGCCAAGCCGCTCTCCATCATCTTCCAACAGTCCTGGCTCTCTGGGAAGGTCCCAGATGATTGGAGGTTGGCGAATGTCACCCCAATCCACAAAAAAGGCTGCAAGCAGGACCCTGGCAACTACAGGCCTGTCAGCCTGACCTCGGTGCCTGGCAGGGTTATGGAGCAGATCATCCTGAGTGCAATCACACAGCACCTTCAGGATGGACAAGGGATTAGACCCAGCCAGCATGGGTTTAGGAGGGGCAGGTCCTGTCTGACCAACCTGATCTCTTTTTACGATCAGGTGACCCACCTGGTGGATGAGGGGAAGGCTGTGGATGTGGTCTATCTAGACTTCAGCAAGGCCTTTGACACTGTCTCCCATAATATACTCCTGGAAAAGCTGGTAGCCCATGGCTTGGACAAGTATACCCTCTCCTGGATTAGGAGCTGGCTGGAGGGTCGGGCCCAGAGAGTGCTGGTGAATGGAGCTGCATCCAGCTGGCAGCCGGTCACCAGTGGTGTTCCCCAGGGGTCTGTGTTGGGTCCAGTCCTGTTTAACATCTTTATTGATGATTTAGATGAGGGGATTGAGTCCATCATCAGCAAATTTGCTGATGACACCAAATTGGGAGGGAGTGTCGACCTGCTGGAAGGCAGGAGGGCTCTGCAGAGGGATCTGGATAGACTGGAGAGATGGGCTGATTCCAATGGGATGAAGTTCAATAAAGCCAAGTGTCGGGTCCTGCACTTTGGCCACAACAACCCCCTGCAGCGCTACAGGCTGGGCACAGAGTGGCTGGAAAGCAGCCAGGCAGAAAGGGACCTGGGGGTACTAATTGACAGGAAGCTCAACATGAGCCAACAGTGTGCCCAGGTGGCCAAGAAGGCCAATGGGATCTTGTCCTGTATCAAAAATAGCGTGGCCAGCAGGAGCAGGGAAGTGATCCTTCCCCTGTACTCTGCGTTGGTGAGGCCACACCTTGAGTATTGTGTTCAGTTCTGGGCCCCTCAGTTCAGAAAGGATATTGAGGTGCTGGAGCGGGTCCAGAGAAGAGCAACAAGGCTGGTGAAGGGACTGGAGCATAAGTCCTATGGGGAGAGGCTGAGGGAGCTGGGGTTGTTTAGCCTGGAGAAGAGGAGGCTCAGAGGTGACCTCATCACCATCTATAACTACCTGAAGGGAAGTTCTAGCCAGGTGGGGGTTGGTCTCTTCTCTCAGGCACTCAGCAATAGGACAAGGGGGCACGGGCTTAAGCTCCGCCAGGGGAAATTTAAGTTGGATATCAGGAGAAAATTCTTTACAGAGAGAGTAATCAGGCATTGGAATGGGCTGCCCAGAGAGGTGGTGGATTCACCATCCCTGGAGATTTTTAAATGCAGATTGGACGTGGCACTGAGTGCCATGATCTAGTAAATGGACTGGATTTGGACCAAGGGTTGGACTCGATGATCTCGGAGGTCTTTTCCAACCCAATCGATTCTATGATTCTATGATTCTATGATTCTATGAAGTTCTGTGCATTTACATCATTATTCTGGTGTTTAGTTCAAAGCTATGACTGCATTTGTGTTTTGAAGAGGTTGCTTACTGGTGGCGTATGTAGTAATGTGCTTAGAGTAGCTGGAGGATTTTCCAAACATATTTGTTTTGTTTATGAAATTGGCACCTGCTATTTACTTCTTGTTTTCTCTGGAAGCCTTTGTAAGATTGGATAAGGCAAGGGTTCATGTCTACGTCTTCTAAATCTTTTTCCTTGGATGTGCAGAACTGGGCTACTTGAAATGAAAACTTTTTCATTTTTGAAGAGTTTGCTGCTAGATCTCTTTCAGTTTTTCTTTAAAAATAGATCTTCCAGAGCTGAGTCACAGGTCATGCTCTGATGCAAGAAGGGACCAAAAAGCACAGACCAGCACACAACTTTGCAACAGAAGAAAATGTTTCAGCAACACAGCCTGAAAAGGATGCTCGCACTACAGCCCCCATGAGTCACCAGACTTTCAGAATTACTCCTTTATGTGCCATTCAGTCACATACAACAGTCATAATCCTGGCACATTCAGTCACTCCTTGCAGGAGTTGTAGGCTGATACCTGTATCATCTCAGAGCTATTTCACATGGCTCATGGGTGTTCTGGCAGCCTTAGCAAACGAATGTTGTTTAGTAACAAGTGGGAAATTATTAGCCTCTTCATCAATGATCTCAAGATGCCTTCAGTGATCAATATCAATCAAGAAAATTTTGGAGAAAGGTGGTTTTTTTCATCTGAAGTCCTGACACAAGAAACATGGATGACTTCCTGTTTTACAGGTGCTGCCCACGTCATCTCACTGTGGAATCCAGAGCCGGTTGCATTAGTCATTGGTTACATCAGTCAAACCTTTCTTTAAAAGGGCAACCTATCAGCTTTGTCTGAATGTATGACTGTAGTGCAGAGGGGACCTGACCTGGACTCCCACACATGAACTGCCCAGCTGCTACCCACTCAGGCACAGTGGTTGTCCACAGGACAAGGAGTGTTGCGATATGGCTTGTAGGGCTGGTCGCCAGTGACACAGAACAACCACATCCTCGGTTCAGAAGGACAGGTATTAATATAACCAATATAACTAATTCTTTGGAGACAGAGTGAGGAGAAGATTATACTCTCTAAAATCTGACTCTATGAACAGTAGCTGAAAAACTTAAATATTAAAAGCTCACCCTGGCCCTTAAGTGCTAAGATGAACAAACAAGGGAAGTAATTCCTTCAGGCACAGTTTGTTACTGCTTTCCAAATCTAAGCAACCCGAATAAGCACATGCCCACTTTGCTGTTTTGAAGTCAACTGCTAGTGCTAATAATGGTGGAGGTCTACAAGCAGTCAGTTTTGAGGTTTACTCAACAGTGGTGAGCATTAATAACATGGTTGAGATGAAAATTGCCTCCAGAGAATGGCCTTTTCTAGCTGCTGTGGATCACTAGATGCATCAGTGATCATTTCTGTATTCTTCCTGTCACAAGAAACACAGGAACCACAAGGGAAACAAGTTCAAAGTCCTGCAGATCTCTCTTGAATACAAAGCCAGATTCACATGTATGCAGGTATCAGGATGGGGCAGAGATTTCCCATTTCTCTCTTTAGAGAGACAAAGTTTTTACTTAGCTTCACCTAACACAGTTCCCATTTTGATACATGCCCTCCTCTACATTTTAGAAAACCCCATTTACCCTCTAATAACACCTGAAATTTTATCAGTAAAAAAAAGACCACCTGGCAGAAGTGTAATGGCACCCTTAGAAGTGGTAGGCTGGCTGCTGGGCTTGTGTTTACCAGGCTGAAGGCCAATGCTCTTCTATAACATCAGTGTCTTTGCCTACTGAGCACCAATGTGACCAAAAGCAGGGTGGAACAACCATTTAAATTATGCAGGGGATGATGGAGAAATCTTCAAGGGAGATCAATAAATGGTAACATCATATAGCTGGTAAGGGAAAAATACAAAAGGATTTCCTTTCCCACTGCACCCATGGGAAAGTCTGCTGCTTTCTGATCCTTTTGTCATTCTAAATGGTGCCTGTGCTGTCATACAGACTAACTGAACAACTGTAGTTGCTCTAAAGTAATCATGAGAATTTTGGAAAATTATGTTCTTGCACCAACTCCCTCTACACGAGTAATCATTGCAAATGTAAAAAGAACAAACGTGCCAAACTTTGCCATGGACCAAAGGACAAGTTGAAGAATCATCTATTGCTGTGCTGTTGTGCACGACAGCAGGAAAGTTTGACAGTCCTATGTTCTTTTAAAATACCTCTTGTCCTATCACATGAATTACTACAACTCTTATGAGATACTTGACTCAATCCATCAAGGTACTTAATGACATTAAGCCCATTTTATTCAACTCTGGCACTGTTTAAGTGACAGATGTGTTCTGGTGTCAGCCATCCTAAATGTAATCTTGTCAAATGACAGATGAACTGAAATGATTAAACTTTTGGATGAGTCTAGTTAACTGATTAATCTGCATTCTGAACAGTTTTTTTAAAATTATACTCTATGTTTTTGAAGGGACACGGAAAATACATCTCAATATACAAGGCATACTTTTCTTCTCACCATGAACTATTTTTTGCTGAATTTACATCAAAGCCACATTGATACGGTGTTCAATGAAATTTGGAAGCCAGAAATCGAAATGTGCTATCTGAATATAGAATATGGATTCAGAGAGAGGTTTTCATAAGGTTGTCTTAAAGTTATAAGATGAAAAATATCGTATCAAACTTCTTCTGATTTGTAGCTATGAGTGCTTAGTCATGTATGTATGTATAGTTATAAGACCATGTGGCTATGAGTGCATAAAATGGCATTTGCATTGATATCACCAGTAAAAGAAAATCAAGTTTACAATTAGGACAGAAACAGACTTTAACTACAAATGAAGGTTTTAAAGTAAGGCACAGCAAGTAGCGCATAAAGAATTAACTGATTTAATCTTTTACACTGTGTGTCATGTTGTTCAGGCTGCACAATGAGGGGGAAAAAAGTGACATCTTCCTGAAAAGCAGTAGACATCACAAAGATAGAGCCCACCCCTTTACAAACACTGCACTAAAGGGTTTCCTTTAGAGGCTGGGGAATTTTTTGTGGTCTTTGATATAACTGTATTAAGAAATACTGTCATTACTTTTTAGCTTCTGCTTATGACTACAGCAATTTACTAATTTTTTTTAAAATAAAAAAGTGTACAATAAATTGGCTCACAGTCATTGTGATGCTTTGATTACAAGGCAAAATACCAATGTTGCACAGTCCCTGACAAACAAATTGGTGTGTCTTTTGCTATTAAAGGAAGCAATATCCTTACTTAGAAAAATAGTGGCACTTAAGGTGTCATTACCCTGACATCAACTGGGAATATCCGCAGAACGATTGTGCCCCAGAAGCACTCACTAAATATCTCATGGAAGTAATAAGAAAATATAAACTGAAATAAGATTTCTCTATGTTTCAGTGGTGAAACTGTTTTGACATGTGACTGCACTTCCTGTGTGAATGAAATAATGCACAGGAAGTCTGGGAAGATAATCTGCCTTTGGATCTTACTTTGGTGAAAAGAACTCAAAGTAAAAGTGTTTTCCATTATTCTCTATAGTTGTCACCTTCTAAGTTGTTCCCTAAACACAGATAGCAGTGATTTCATTTTGAAACAAATGTTCTATCTCAGTTTTGTCTTATACACTGAAGACTTGGATTCCCTGAGCAAACAAAACCCTATTCTACAGAGTGATTTTTTTTCAGACTATGATGCTTTTAACTGACAGTTCCTAAACCTCATGCATATACTTCATTCATGCACCTTCTATTACTACTTCCTTAAGAAGTGCCTTATAAAAAAAGTGTTACACTGACCTCAGCAACGGGCTCCATAAGGAAAATATGATTTATTGTAAGACTAATGTTTAAAATCACAAGCGACAGCAAGAAGAAACATTCTCTTTCTGGAGTACTACCATTCGCAACAATATTTTCTTTTTCATTCTCACTTTATTTTACTTACAAAGTAATTTGAGAGCTATTACTTAATAGCTAAAGATACTTCTTCCTGGATTTTTTTCCGTAGTTTAGAGACCCCAAGGTTTTCTGCAGGTGAAAGTGATGCCACCTCAAAACAGTTAAAGGTAAGCAGTTTCACAGTACTTCATTCTAACTCAGCTTAGTTGAGAGCCGATATATCCTCCTAAATCTCCTATGCTCTTGTACATAAATTTTGGGTTAAATTAAGACTAATAAGGGTAAGTAAAACTGAATTTTTCCAAATCAGTGTGGAGCAGAGTGGGGCTCTGTCCAAGACACAGACTGGGGGTAGGGAAAGCCAGGCACTATTTGGTTGCCTTGGCTTGCAGAAGAGGGGCTGGTGGTCAGCACAGGGGATGAAACATCAACGCTACACATCCAGAGCCCTGGCACAGACAATGCAACAAGGCCCTGAAAATTCAGCTTTTCCATGCAAATTATCTACTTTTCTTCACGTGCCTATATCTGGCTCTGAAACAGCACTTCCCATGTAAACTAAGCACACCAACAGCATGACATCCTGTGGATTCATCTGCTAGATTTAAATCCAGAACCAGTTCTATGTCACAAGCAAAATGCATTCCAGATAAAATGGTCTCAGTGACACTGTAAAAAGATTATGAGGAACTTGTGAATGGAAGAGATTTAGGATACAGTCTTCAGACAGAAGAATTTTGTTTATTTCACTGTTGAGAGACACTGAGTATCATTTTCTTCTGAGGAGCAGGCTATCTGTATTTTGGGGATCCATTTGGAAAAATCAAACTAGAGAAAAGCATCCACTTTTTCTTGATGCTGGAACTTTATTGTTTAAAAATGTTTTATGAGTTGCACACTCTGATTATAACAGCAAGAAAGAGCAAACGGGTATGATTGAATCATTCTGATGCTTGGTAACTTTGTTTCACTGAGGGAAAGAAGACCTGACTTTGAATTAGGATTCTTTGTTACCTTTTTGGGCAGCAATTATTAAATTCTATACAGACATAGGTTGACTGTGTGCACATGCAAACAAAAAATCCAAAACAATAACAAAAAAAAAGAAGGAAAACAACAGCAAGAAGACTCAGAAGTTTCTGCAGAAAAGACTAGACAATTCTTTCAATTTCTGTCTAACCAAGACTAACTGAAGTTGTTGCATTCTATGGCAGACCTGATCTGAATTGTTTTAATTAATTTTAATGACTAGCAATATTTTGTTTATTGGTTTAGGGTTTTTCTGCTTTATGTGAGAACAGATAGACAGTGATACCTCTAAAGTATTAAAAATGTAGATGACCATCTCAGTCCCTCCTGTTTTTCATGGGATGATTACGGACCAGCTTCACTGATGCAGTCTATGCTTATCATATTCTCTATGCTTGTCTGCATTCTGGCTTTGAACCTGAAAAGCATTATAAGGAAAAGTTAAATAAATAATTTTACATTTATTTGTATGAGAAAACCTGAGTAATTTTTGTTTCAGAAATGGGTAATCTGTACATGTCCAGCTGCTGTGGAAGTTCTGCCTTCATTTCTTTTAAGCCTACCTCTATTTTATTCATTAAGCACACTGCAGTTGAAAAACATCTCTGTCAAGGTCTATTTCCAAATACTAATTTCATGAAACAACTGGAAACACTATGCTACACAACAATTATTTTCAAAAGGCAGTAAATAGAAAATAGCCAACAGAAAATAAATAATAAATCAGTGTAAATTAACCATAGTGATTTTTCCTGCAAAGAAAACTGGCTGTTGCATTTCATACTTGATGGATCTTTATTGACGTCTATAACATTATTACTGGAAACAATGGCCAGCTATCTCATCTCTTCCAATAGTTTTGCATTTGTTGCTTTATGTTCATTGGAATATACTTCCAATTCATTATGATCTGGGATGACAGCCATAGTCAATGAGAAGCCATAACCAGTGCCCTGGAGATGATAAATACATCTTGTGATAACAAATCTGCCACTGAATGAGTAGAAGGTGACCATTGGTTTTGTTCCGTATTCCTTTTGTTAAGTAATCAGAGGGTACGTATGACCAATATAATGAGAAATTATTGATGCCAGAAGTTCAAAAGGACTTTTGATCTTTCTGACACCACTGCCTTTGTTTGGACTGAGTTGAATGGACAGAGTATACTTTACCCTTTCTAGAACAACATATTATTGTATTACTCTCCCAGTAGTATCTGTAGTGACAATGATCTCTGTGACAGAGAAGACTGAGTGACTGAGAACTCCTCATTCAGTGTTGAAAGGGAGCAATAGTTTTGCATGGTTATTTGTTGTTGCCCCCTCTTGAGTGCAAAAACCTATGCTATTCTAGCAACGTCACTTTGTTGGAACTGGAAAAGGATTGAGAAACAGGTTTACCATCATAAGGGAGACCCAACATACAAAGAATCAAGATACTTTTTTTTTTCTACAAAAAATAAAAAAAATCAGATTAATGAGGTGGTTCTGTGTCTTTGTCTTCCCTGAACTGTGTCTGTCAGGGATCCAAATTGCAAGTAGCCCCGTGGTAGTGGCAAACCACTCTTTTTAGCTTCTTGTTGGCATGCTTGCAAAACTGAATGTTGCAGCACTTGTACCCAGTGTTGTTTTAAGAGAAAAGATGGATTCCCTGCATGACAATGTATTTCTAGTTTCTACAGAAATACTAGATGATGACTGATTTTCCTTAAAATCTGTAAAGGAAAGTATTTGGGAGAGAAAATAATTCCCCTGCTGTTGTCAGGAGGTTTGTTGTGTCTAGGCTTGTTTCTGAGAAGATAGATGTTTTGGATTACAGTTGGTTGATTGTATCAGAGGTACACAATGCTACTTTCCAGAGGAATATAGTCCCTCACAGATTCTTAAAACAGGGTTATGTTTACTGTTTTGTTTTTTTTTTTAAGTTAAAAGGGAAGGTGGAACAATATTATTGAAGTTGTAACCCTAGCTCACTTCAAACAGCCTGTCCTACAGATTAGGCTTGTTTGCAGATAAGCCTCTTAAGTGTTGCTCAAAGATTTTTATAACCAGCTAAATGGTGAGTATTATTTTAATTTATTGTGATCACTTATACAATCTCGAATCTTGATAACATTGATAATGAACACAGTACATATTTCAATGTTTGATACCATACTGACAGCACTGTGCCGTCTTTCTCTGGAAATAATGTTGCATTTTTGTTCAAAACAAAAGGCTGACAACATGAGTTAATATGAGTTTATTTTATAGATGCTATAAATGTTACTGATGCTAAGAAGAAGTTATTCTAGAGCTGTAGCAAGACAATTTTCTGTTCACACAATTCACTGATAGTGAATCCTCATGGAAAAGGGAAGTGTCAGTTGTATCTGGGGTTTCAAAAGCCTTCTGAAGTCCCCAGGCTGGATTGAATCTTCCATAACTCATATATCAGGGATGGCACAGAGATCTGTGAGCTCTATTTCATCCCAAAGAATAAGCGTGGAAGCTCTGAATGTTTACTTCACAAAACAACACTGCAATATTCTTTCTTCCAGAAACATGAAAGGTTTTCGTAATCACAGATAGGTGGAAAAGAAATAACAAAAAAAGTCAAATAGCAATGTATTAGAGATAATTAATTGCTCTGGCAAATTAGGTACAAAAGAGAGAGTCTTTGATCAGTAAGAATTCAACTCTATGTAGCAAAAGCTTAAAAATTAAATATGAGTTTTAAAGAGACAAGTTGATGATCTTTAGCACTGTTTTCAGGCCAGATTTCCTCCCTCAAGAAAATTGGTTGGCAAAATCAAAAGAATGATGGATATACTTATAAGACAACTAATCCTTGAAGAAATGAAGCTTGATAAACAAGCTAAAATCGAAGATATAATGAAAATGCCACTATAGCAAAATAACTCTTCCGGCAGCTATGAGATAGATACTCATGAAAGCTGTAATGCATTTGATGAGTAACTTGCTTTTAATCAGCCAGCTTTTGCATGATGACTTTTTAAAATATGCAATTTGGTAGTAATACAAGCAGAAATTTTTAAGTAGCAGCTGGAGAGTATGGCAGGAAACCTGAGGTAACAAAGACTTCAAAAATACTACTTGTTTGCATATTAGTCAGTTACTAGGTGGTTTGATTTATCCATACCTTGATTGCAAATTAACGAATCTGTTGAATGCTACATTTCTTGAGATCACCAAAAGAAGTTGATTAGCATTGTGTCAATAACACAGCACTTCTAACAAAACAGCCTAAGATTCTGCTAGGAGGCAGTTCCTCCTGGGTCCAGAGGCACAGTACTCATGACACCAAATGCCTTCACAATCCATTCTTCATTTGTTGTTAGAGATATCAGGGTCAAAATTAGTGTTCTTAATGTTCTTAAATCATATAATTTCTCCAAAATTTAGGCATTTCCAAACAATTTGTCATCAATGGGTGCAGTATCTCTGTCAAGAAGTGTCCATTTCTGTCTCTGTTTGGGTTGAATTTCTGGGCAGCTTTGGTTAGAAACTGCAGCTCTCATATATGTTACTGTCTATGGTAAACACCTTTGGGCACTGGTCTGTGCAGAACTTTGTTCTAAAATATCTCTAGACCAGGATCTCAGGAGGCTAAGGCACACTTGTGCATTCAAAAATCCAAACCAGCTGTATATATGAGTGGGCATGAGCTGGACACCAAGTTCCTCTGCCATGACAAACTTGAGGTTCCTGTGTACATGTAAAGAGGCAAACAGTTACAAGAGGGACAACAGCAACACGAGATCAACTGAGGAGGATTTATAGAAGTGTAGTTTTGAACCTGATTACCTAAATTTTTGTCTGGCTGCACTGCAGTCATCTTACTTTTTGCAAGATTCTTGGACTGAGGAATCATCATTAAAGATTCATTATAAGTTTAGATGAATAAATGAATCCATCTGTTCCATCTGTCCTTCCACCAAGAATATCCATCAAGTAACTTTTCTGGTCCCAAATCTTAGGTCCAGCAGCTTTCAGGCTTACTGAGTCTGATCAGTTCCTTGCCTGACCTTTCTCGCCTCTCCTGTGAATGTCTCTTTATGGCCTTCCTGGGCCTTCTACTTTTTCCAGTCTTGGCTTTTAGGCTGGTTTTCTTGTCCCCTCTGACAGGTGATATCTAAAAAGATTGTCCTTTTTTAAACTGCATTCTGGAAATCCAGATTTGGAGACTTAGTCCTTTTCAATGCAGCCAGCTCAAGGTTCTGTTATCCTTTCATGGGAATGAGAGACCACCAGAGCTGAAAAGGTGTGATGTAATTCCTGCTTAACCCTTAGATTAAACAAATGCTTTTCCTGTTGGTATCTTCTTCCTGTTCAAGAAGAAAGATGTAGTGATAAGTTTATTCTGGACAGTCTAAATGTTTCAGAGGAAAAGAAATACAAAACATAAAGGCTTATACAAATCACCAGAGAACTATGCATGTGTCTATTAATCCCTTACCTGTTTTTTAGCCAATGCTAACATTCTTTCCAATGCAGCTGTTAATTATTTGACCTGGTCCTATCCCAGGCCACACACCTTGAAGTCTAAGGCAGTTATGTTGGCAGTGGTATCTTCTTTTGTCAGATTTTTTATGTGAAAACTACTTCCTCTGTAATTAATGTTCTCTCTTTAGTTTACCAGTAGCCTCCCAAACACATTGCACTAGATGATGAAATAATACAGAGCAGTAGGTAGACTTTGTCCAGAGGTCCTTTGTTAGGCACTTCAAGAAAGACACAAGCAGGGAGAACAGGAAGGGAAAACAAGAAAGCTGTGAATAGGATGTGCAGTTGCAGTGACTCAGCCTATGTAATTAGGATTAGATAGTGGCTTTCATGTCATTACTCTGTGTAAGGTGAAGTGCATAGGAGGAGCACTAAGGGCAGTTTGCTTCAAGACACTGTTGTCTTTCAAGGGAATCTTTATGCACATAGGAATGAGTAATTCACTCATGCTCTGTGCCCAGTTCTGTCCTCAGGACACAGCTTTCAACACCCTTCCCACAGTGCCGACTCAAAGAAGAAAGGCTGTCACTCCCATGCTACAGAGATTGCTGGGCTGCATGAAAAATAAAGAATTGCCAGTCTAAATTCTAGCTGTGAGTAGAAGTCTCTCTTTTATTTATGCACACAATTGAATTGCTTCAGTAAATGAAAGAGTACAACGTATGTTGGTGTGCATGTGATAGAGATAATTAACTGCATTACTTTCTTGCAAGGGTAAATAGAGGTGAAAGGAGTTTATCTGCCTCTAATTTCAGCAAGAACAAATTTATTTAGTTCTCATAAATATCAAACAATGAATTCATCCCATTTTTAAACTTATTTACTTCATCATTGATATAATGCTAGCTACATAATCTATCAAAATAGCAAAAGAATTTAGCAAAGATAGTTGACAGTATAGTCAGGTTTTTGGTAAATGTGGTTTTGAGAGTTCAATATAAAACATTTTCAAATGGACAGCAAAAAGAAGCTATCATCTTCTTTTGAAGATGAATATTCTTTTAAAAGAAGAATATTTCCTTACTATTCTTTTACTAATGGGTAGATCTTGAACAGAGTGAACTCTGATATTTTAAAGGATTTGTGTTACTCCTTAACACCAGATTACTATGCACAGTTTTTTTCGAAATGTACACCTTGTATTTGATGTAATCACAACCACCTTAGTGATAGGTCAAAATAAATCCTGGCACATTAGATTCTGAAACACAGCTGGTAAAATACAATAATTTCTGCAAAGTAGAGGTATTCCATTCATTCATTAGCAAGACTCCAAATCCAGGATTATATTAAGAAAACAAAAGTAAGTAACACCCAAGGAGATATTACAGCTTGGATTTAGGAACGGTTTAACCAGTACAACTGGTTTATCTTTTCTTTCAGTTGTGGTGTTAGCAATATTTGCTCCTTGAAATGACTGCCCGCAAAGGAATCAAAGAATACAAGTACTGCAAAGAAATCAAAGAGTAGCGTAACTCCATACATTAGGAATTGGATGATAAACCATTAGGAGTTCCAAAACCACCAGGTACATTTCCCTACATGCCATTGGTGCTGCAGTAGAATAAATATATCATGTTCAACAATAAAAGGTTTCTCTATGACCCAGCAGATGAATTTCCAGTGATTTCAGATCTTAAGCCATGACCTTAAAAAGCAGCGTTGATACTGGCAGCAAGGAAACTAATAAATGCAACTTCCTGTTGCTTTATGACTGGCCTAGTAATGTTCAAGGCAGTGAAAGTTACTCAAATATTGTAATTGACAACTTTACCCTTAATATCTGGCAGCCTTTTAGCCTGCCCTGGAGGCAAAACATCAACTAGCTTACCTCTTTTACAAAAAGGGCACTAATATAGCAAACTGTATTCTCCTTCAAAGCATAACAGCAATGTTATTTTTTGCTTCTTCTCATCTAGGTCAAGAGAACAATTTTGATAAAATCTTGATTTTATCAAAACCCAGAACTGGTATTAACCCAATACTGAAATGGCCATTGAAATGAGAAAATGTTAGAAAATATTTTTTGAGAGAGATTCTTCGTGGTATGTTCACAGTTACTGAAATGACAGTAGACATGATCCCTATCACTATGTACAAGTCAGTCATTCTCGATATTTCAGTGTACTTCACAGCACCTAACAGAAGAATACAGCAGAAGAATACAGAAGAATTGTTAACGTATACAATTAGTAGCTGTGGAAAGGAAGAGGAGTGTAAGCTGTGGGAGAGGTAAAAAATGTTCAGCTAAGACTTGCAGATGGGGAGGTAGGAAATGTGGAAAACAGGAATAGAAAGGTGCTCAGGAAAACAAGGAACAGAAGGTGACAGATGGGAATGGAGCTACTTAGGGGTCAATTCAGGCAAAAAAGAGCCTGGAACTAAAAAATAGGTCTGTGAAACTAGGACCAAAAAAAAAAAGATGCTCATCTCCATAGGGTAGTACATGCCTTCCTAATGATTATCATATGCCTCGTTCTGGAGGGGACCATATCACATGGAGTTTCATACTCCTTCCTATGCCTGGTCTATACTGTTCCCCCTGACTGGTCTCATCTCCTCTTCTTCCCGGCTCAGACTTCTCTTCCTCCCTTTCTTTCTCTTCTATTACTCCTCTTCCTTTCCTCTTCTGATCTCCTGCCTGTTTTGTGCCAGGATCAGGCAGGGTGCCCTATGTCCTCAGACAAGTTGGGCAACTGCCTTTTGGAGGGATTTCTGCACAGTCAGGCTCCGCCCATCCCGCAGCAGCCACAGCTGGACAGAGAGTCTTCCACACTCAGAAGGCAATAACCAAACTCTGACAAGTTCCCACTGCACCCCTGAGAGATTACTTCTTTTTTGGATTTATCATTTGTCTAAAATACATTTTTCAGTGATGTCAAGAGACACAGCTTGGTTGTAAGCACCCACGCTTCCTGCCAAATTTCCCAGCCTTGCTTCAAACATAGGCATGTAGAGCTTCAACTGAATGACTGTACTGATTATATTAACATGGAAGGGAGCATGAGTATTTTTGCCTCATACAGTTCTCTGATACAGCTCAACTCTCTGAAATGTTTAAGTCTGAAGATTAAATGATACAATAATGAACACAAGGTTTTATACGGCAATGTACCAGGCAAAAATAAAGATAACCATCAACAACTTGCCTTGTTTAAAATACCATGATCTGATAGGAGCAAAGATATGGATGAAGAACTTAAAAACAAGAACTGGGAGGAATGTTTAGGAGAGATAAGCAAATGTAACAAAATAAAATTAACACGTTGAAAACCTTTAGCAGGAAAAAATATTCCCAGCATTAAAATTTGATTAGCTGTAGAATATTGTTCCTTTGGGGACGGTGAAAGCCCCATGACTCATCACCCAGACTACAGAAATAGGTTGGACAAAATATTAGAAACATATGTCCTGCTGAATAACCCTGTGCTCTCAGATGGATGAACCAGACGATCGAATATGACTTTTCCATCTGTAGCATTCAAGAATCCAAGAAAATTTCTGTATTACTCTGTGACTGAGCAAACCAGAAACCTCACTGAGAGACCTACTCCTGTTGCCATTGCTCATGCCAATTAACATCTTGTACCGCAGCAGCCCTCTCTCCTGTAAACTCTGCTCAAAATTGTATTCCAAGGGAAAAAACTCATGGAAGAGAAGAAAGTGAATATGAATGTGAATGTCCTTGTGTAGCAATATAGAAAATGTCTGAGTTTCTTCCCTGGGCAAAGGAGATGGAAATGCTAGAAAAGGGAAGGAGGGAGGAAGCACATGATTCGTTGAAACGTGATCTGAAAATTATGGTTTGTCACCAAGGTCAACACCTTGTCCTGCAACACTGCGTCTCCTTCCCAGGAGTGCAGTGGCTCAAAGCCTTTATCATACTGCTTACTCACTAGCAAATATACACCCCTCTCTCAGTGCAGGAATCTTTGTAAGATGTTTAATGATGATTCAAGAAGCAGAATTAACTCACAGCTTAAATGGCCACACATAGCGCTGTCCTCCAAATCACAGTCCTGATTGCCTTGAGTAACCTGTGCCATGAGAAAGGTCAAACATAAGGTTGCTACAAGAAAGCTCCCTGCAGTAGCAGAAGCAGACTGCTCAGTAAGACAAAGAGAAAAAGTGAGGCAAGACAGAGGATGATAAGAATTTTCACTTTCAGTGTTAATTCCTTCAAAGAGGGCCACATCTCACTGCAATAAATTGAAACAAGAGAATTTTTGAAGCAATAAACTTCATATTGTTCAATAAAAGGAGTGCAAAAATCTGTGTTCTTTGGTAGGCAGAATGGAATTTAACAGTTAATCTGCTGCAAATGCTCCTGTTATTAATCATTTGTAGAACTGGTCATTTGAAAGGAATCTTGCAGGTGAGCTCTAATATTTAGCAGGAAAAAAAGAGCTACTTCAGTCGCCTTCTAAGGGTGATAATTTTGGATTATCTGGTTTAAAAGTCAGAAACAGTATTATGAGGACTGACACTTGGAATTACCATTTTGAAGTTATTTTCAAATCACAGGGACAATGTGAAAATCTGGACCTTTCGTTTTCATCAAAACAAACATAAATGTATAAACTTGTGGTAAAAGCATTATTTCTGGAACATCAATTTCTGCCTAGCCTGGTGCACAACCTCTGTCATCCAGATTCAGTGAGGACTAAACAGTGATCTGTCACTGGGAACTATGACTGCTTATTGAATGTTGAACATGGATGTGCCTGCCCAAAAATCTGAACTTTACTTGGTGCTTAAATGGCTGTGTTGGTTTAAGAGTTAACCAGGAGGGGAAATGAACTCAACTCAAAGGAGAGATTATAAGTCAGAATAACAATTTACTACAATAATACAGTAAGTACAATCATACAGACAAACAATTGGTGTTAACCCACAAAACCCAAATGTATAACCCAGTACCCTGGGGCATGAACAACGTGGTGTTCCTTGGGCCCCGCTTGAGTCCAAAGTAAAGGGAGAGGGGAAGAACCTGCTGGTGGGAGAGCTGTTGCAGTCTGGTCAAAAGTGGTGATTGCAGTCCAGTGGTGGTCTAAGTCTGGTTGAGAGCGATGAGATGCAGCCTCCCTCTGGATCCCACGAGGGGTTGAAAAATGTTCTAAGACTCCAAGATTATATATCCTCCAGTTCATGCAGGAATGCTTAGTGCTTCCCTCAGGGCGGGGAGTTCCACAAAGGGTGTGAGGACAAGAGCATCCTCCTATCTCACAGGCCTCTTAACACCTAGTTTGTAGCCTGAGGAGTCAGGCTCTATGGGCAGAGGGTGCGAATAGTCTGTTGACAACAGTTTCTGGGAAATGGCATGGAAGGCTATAGAATACACAGTTTTGGGTTACACCCATGCCATGATGAACTGGTCTCAGTTGTCCTAACTAGGACAATGGCCAAAGCTGGAACTTCTTGAAAATTGTAGACTATCCAGTTCATTCTCTTCTAAGTTTTAATAGGTGCAGGTGTTTGTGTTTGACAACATTCAGATATTACTGATGACCTAAATTGCTGTTTTTCAAAAAATCTTTCCAATTCTAATGGCAATGTCCTGAGTAGAGGAACATCTCCCTAGCAATGGAGTTGTATTAATCAATACTACCTAGCCGTGGATCTTTCTGAATCTATCTTTCTCCTTTTGCTCCCCTACAATATAGTACTGAAACAGATGCTAGTAATTGAATTTTACATATGATCCCATATATTTACCTTTAATTTTGCAAAAGGTGACAACTAATTGTACTGCTTGAGTTTCCACAGTTAACATCATCAAATTTCAGATTTAAAGCAGGAGCTCAGCTACTTTTGTCATGCAGGAGGAAAGAAGCATAACTTTCATAATTATGTCATTCATGCTCCGTTTCATGAAAAGTGACTAGTTTTATTGGGTTTGCATTGCCAGGTTTTAGTAGGAGTGGGACTACAGGGGAGCTTCTGTGAGAAGATGCCAGAAGCTTCCCGCCCCATTCAATAAAGTCAATGCCAGCCAGCTCCAAGACGGATCCACTGCTGGCCAAGGTTGAGCCCATCAATGACAGTGGTAATGCCTCTGGGACAACACATTTAAGACACAAAAATATTTTTAGCACAGAAGAGAAGAACAGAGTGAGAATATGTGAGAGGAACAGCTCTGCAGACCCCAAGGCCAGTTAAGAAGGAGGAGCAGGAGGTGCTCCAGGTTCCAGAGTAGAGATTCCCCTGCAGCCTGTTCTGCAGACCATGGTGAGGCAGCTGTGCCCCTGCAGCCTGTGGAGGACCACCAGGGTGCAGAGATCCACCTGCAGCCCGTGGAGGAGCCCATGCTGGATCAGGTGGATGCCCATGAAAGAGCTGTTAACCCATGGGAAGCCTGTGCTGGAGCAGGTTCCTGGTAGGACTTCTGACCCTATGAGGGACCCATGCTGGAGCAGCCTGTTCCTGAAGGACTGTACCCCATGGAAAAGTGACCCCAAGTGCAACAGTTTGTAGAGAACTGTTGCCCATCGGATAGACTCATGTTGGAGAAATTTATGGAGGACTGTCTCCCATGGAAGAGAGCCCACGCTGGAGCAAGGGAAGGACTCCTCTCCCTAAGCAGTGGCAGAAACAAACTGTGATGAACTGACTGTAACCCCCATTCCTGTCTCCCCTCTATTGCTGCACTGCTGGAAGGAAGGAGGTAGAGCTCGGGAAGGAGAGAGGAGTGAGGGGGAGGTGTTCTCATCATCCTGCTCTGATTTTGAATGCTAATAAGTTCAAGTAATTTCCCCGAGTCGATTCTCTTTCGCCCATGATGGTGATTAGCAAATGACCTTTCCTGCCCTTATCTCAACTCAAAATTTAGCCTTTTGCTAAATTTTCTCTCTCCTGTCCAGTTGCAAAGGGCAGTGACAGAGCAGCTTTTGTGGATACCTGGCATCCAACCATAGTCAAGCCACTATGCTAGTAAAGTGAAGACCATGAAAGAAACATTGGGAGATACTGTTTTTCTTTTTTAAGGCCAGCAAAAAGGAAGAAGTTTGTAGTGATAAAACACAGAAAAAGACACCTGGAGATGACCTAAGATTTGGCATGACAAAAAAGAGAGAGAGATCCATTGTGTCTGCAGAGGGGTATCTGGCACAAACCATTATTTTGAAAAATTTGGCCTAACCAAGGCAACAAATTATGAGACTCAAGACTTAAATGCAACCGGAGAGAGTAACAGAATTCAGTAGAGATTTATCATTGTGAAGCAGCAGAAAATAGGTAGGTAACTCAAGACTGAGAGGTACTTAGTAGAGAAGAGCAAAAGAATACCGTGGCTTAGATGGATTGCCTCTGGAAAAATGTAAGAACAGAAGAAAAGAAGGAATAAAACTACCAAAGCAAAGATATCCTCAAGGAAGGAATTGACTGTACTAAGGGAAAACAGAAAATGAGAACTATGAAGCAACTCTTCCCAGAAGAGGGTGGAGAAGAAATAAGAAAAATAGGCAAGGGATGAAATAGAAGGTAGCATAAGGATGATAGACATAAAATAATGGGAAAGGGGGACAAATCATAAAATGATGTGCAAACAGAAGGAGGAAAATGCAGGGGAAGACTTTCATATGAACAGCAAAAGAAGCAGGTTTACATGACTCCTTAGAAGACATCGATGGGCCATCCCCAGAGCCAACTTAGTGGGAAAGTGGGCTGTCTGCCAGGATGAAAAGTGTGGGCATGTCTCTGAAGGGATCATCACGGGTGGAGGGTGCATCAAATGCATGGAGGAGGCAGTGGGATGCATGATACTGCCAGATTCCTACTAGGATGACTCAAAGACACTCATGAGCAACTGAAGAGGACTGGGAAAGAGACAGAGGCACTCAGTCTCCAGTGCAATGCTTCTAGTACTAGAAGAGATAAAAAGATGGACAAGACACCAAAAAAGTACAACAGATATTCAAAGAAAGGAAAAATACCACAAATCCCTACAAATGAACGCTACTTCATGGAAGGAATTTTCCAATTTCCTCCTGTTTCTTCTGTACTCAGAGACAGAAACTTGATCTTGTTCTAATTTAAAAAAAAAAAGTCTCAAAGCATAGAACTTGCTCAAGTTTCTCTTGCTCTCAGTAGTTCTCAGGATTCCACACACCAGCTAAACACCTGGGTTGAAATGGAAACAGCAAACTAACACTAGCTACGGGGAGTCCTCAAAAATAGCTTACTCCTCTCAGGCAGTTCCCACAGATAAACACTGCCATGAGTGCAAATAAAATAAAGGATTGTGAGTCTACATGTGTTTTTCAGGTCACTGTCTGAAGTTAACTCTCCCAGCTCTCAGTATTAAGATAGTCATTCTTCTCAAGCGTGCTGCATTTTGGTATTGTTCAAATTAATAAAAAACCTATTGTTTTTAAAATATTTATTTGAAAGGGAAAAAAAGGAATGTGTGTATCCTTCTGTGTTACGTTTTCCAGATTCCTTCTTCACCTTTTGAAAATGTAAGATCTATTCTAAATTTCTAGAATAAATTGAGAAAATTAAGATCATTGGTCTAATTAATGCTTCTGATTAATTTCTGATTGTCAAATGAGAAGCTTCATCTTGTGATAAGTGTAATCCCTGACCATTTTCAATCACTATTAAATGCTAAACTCACCTTACTTGAGGGTAATATAAACTTTTTTTGGAAACTTAAAGTATTTTTATTCGATCCTACACAAAATATGTTCCAGCATTCACTTCCCCTGATCCTGTTATGGCCCACGTTTTGTGAAACACAGGTTTTCATGCAAAAATGAGAAGTTTTTGGCCAAAGGATAAGTCATATTCCTCTATAGTAATGAATATGGGTAGCAAAACAAAAAAGATAAGGAATGATTATTTTGACTATCACATATATTATTATTTTGACTATCACATATATTCATAGGCCCTTAGTCAGGCATGACAAGTTTTTTAACACTTTTAATGTTAATAACACTCTTAATACTATTAACTTTTGTGTAAATAAAATTCAAATAAAGTTCAGTAATTCAACATAGGTGTAAAATTTTCTTAGATATGTTTGTGTGCTGTTAATATTATGTATGCAGAGCAGGAGACACACAGAGAGATTTCCATTCTGAAATGTTTGGTCTCAGAGATGGACATCTGCTACCACGATGTTTTAGATCTTGCTAATTTAAAACAGAAGAGTGACTTACAGCAACGTGCAAAAAATCACTTCAGATGTTCCCTCTTGGGTTGTTCCAGTCCATCTGCAGTTGATGGTTCCCAGCATCCAAGGAAACATCTTGCCAAAACACAGAACTAGTGGAAAAGAATTCTAATGTTCTACTAATGGTTGTATGAGCTTTCCTTGAAGACTGTATTTTGAAACCATATTATTTGCTGTTTATAAATGTCAGTCATGTTCTTGTCAAACAATTCTGGTTTCCTGAGGTAAAGAATTAAGGATTTGAGAATTCACAGCATGTAAACCAAGTTAAAATGTTCATTTCAGGAACACCATTCAACTGGAAGATTGATTATTTCAGTGTTTTTCCCTTTATTCCTTTGTGACCTCCATGTACAGCATGTACATTATCAAAGAATGAAAATGTCTTCTTTTCTGAGCTGCATTTCATGATTTTACAATTTTTTAAAAATATTTTATTTACAAAATAGAATCTATTTACACGGAAGTTTTTATTCTAACATTCAGACTCTACAGCAATTCCTTTTTATGAAAAACTACTGAACATTCTTAGAATATTAGAAAAGACTGCTATGTAAATAGCAAATAAAGGAGATAATCACAGTATAATAAAGGAGCAAAAATAAAGAAGATAATAACCCCAGTCAAAGAGCCTTTTGTTTCTGATGAGGTTTTCTTCTGAAGAGTGAATACAGAGCTATGGAAGGAAACCAGATTCCCAAATTCTTTACATTCTAGTGGTTCAGCACAGGACATTTTTTCCAGCCATATATTTTCCATAGGGAAACCACACAACACAGTATGTAATAAGAAGCCTTGCAGACAGACTGCACTGGCTTCCTCTAGGTTTTGCAAGGAAAATGCTGAACATAGCAGCCAGTTCCTAAACCTACCCCATTCCTACCCAGATATGGAGATCTTACTGAGCTCCACCACCATGGTGAATGGAACTAGAAATAGCACAAAGGCACATGATAGTTTTCTACAGTGTAGTATCAGCTTAAAATAATAATCCAGTCACTTCAAATGGGTGACCTCACTACTGGAGCAAAGAAAGTGTATTTGTCTTATAGAAATATTCAGTACACATCATTAGAGTCACAGGCTGACTTAAGATTATCCTGGGCGTAGCACAAACTAAGTGATTTTGTATTGAGCTCTGATTTTGCCACCCATTCAATAGAAAAAACTGTCGGAAAGCCAGAGCCACAGTGGGCAAATGTGCTGTTGGACATGCCCAACTGATAACCTGCATCCTGGGAACAACAGCCATGTACAGAGAATTTTCATCGTTAAAATAGAAAGGATTATAAAAAAATATTAAAACAGGCTCTTCTCTAATGCTCCATGAGGAAAAGGGAGTCAAGTGTCCCAGCTTGCAACAAAGCAATTATGATTGGATATAAGGAGAAAATGTTCACCAGGGACTGGTTAAGCACCAGCACAAATGCCCCAAAAAGATACAGAAAATCCATCCTTGCAGGTATTTTGGCCTCAGCCAGACCAGCCTCTGAGCCACTTAATCCAGCTTGGGTATGAGGTTTGACTAGATGGTCTCCGAAGGACCTGCCCAAACCCAATTTTTTTAATGAAGTTAACATTTTCTACACAAATACTCTCCAACCATGTTCAAATTCACTTCCCAAGGTCACTTTGATTTTAATACCTGTTTTTACCAAAACTTTACCAACTGGGAAGCAAAGCACCAGTAGGAAATTGTAGATAAACTTCCTCAGGTCCAAAGCACACTACACTGCCTACCAGTCTCAGCTTCTCTTCTTACCAGATCCTGTCCCCATTCTTTTCAGCAGATTAGGTAAAGCAAATTTTGTTGCCTTAAGGACAGGCACAACTTTGCAGAGCTTGTACTTCAGGCCAGCAGATCCAGGAGCAGGCAACTGATTTCACCAGCCCCACTCAAAACATGGTTGCTCAGCAAGTTGACCAGCATGTGCTACCAGCAGGTATGTCCAAGATGTCCTTCACTAAATGAAAAGTGTAAGGTCGAAGTTCTATTTAGACCAGGTCTACTCTACCCTGCTCTGCTAGCCCAGATATACCGAGCCTATGCCATAAGTCTGCAAGTGAGGAACATCAATGAATACAAATACCTTCCTCAGAAGAGATGGAACATTGCTAGCAGACTCCTTAAGACAATAAAAGGTCTTTGCTACTGTCTTCCTGAGACGAACCGCATACTCAATACCTCCACAGTGCTGAACAAATCAGTAGAGAGCTCTTCATCTACCTTTGTCCTCCTTCTCATCTTGTCAGCCACACTGTGCACTTGGAACAATTCCTAGACTGCACTCACAAACTGCTTCCAGACCTTGTCAAGGAAAGCCAAAGTTTACCAAAGTTGTGTCAAGGAGACTCCTAACAGGCTGCACTGGCAACTTCAGCCAAACACTGGAAATGAGGACTTGGGCCAGTTTGCTGGCTTAAAAAGAGTCTCCTGTAGGATGTGCTCTACAGAAACCTCTCACTTCTACCATTCTTCAGAGGTTTGCTGAAGGGTTTTGTTTCAGCTCTCAGCTTGAATTTTCTTTGCTGTAGTGCGTATCTCAGCACACATAAGTTCACCTAAGTGCCGTGGCTAGTAAGTGATGAGTCAGACTATTGGAAACAGCCCAGAGTTCATTCTAGCAGGCAATTGTATAGCAACCAATGCAATACCAAACACATGGTGAATCGTATTATATTAATGAAATATTATAGGCTGTTCCTCTTCGCAATGTGATATTATCTGTGGCAGGAAGCTCCCAGAAAATTTGCAGTTGACTAGGTGAAGAGGCTAAGGAGATAAATCAGTTCAAATGAAACATTTCAGAAGGCAATTTGAGCCAAAAGATCATACCTAAGGAGGGGTATCTGCTAGGAAACTAGAAGGAATTATGTCTCTGGTGTTGAAGAGTACCTGCAATGCAGGTAGCTCTGTGTGCAGCTGCAGTGAGAAAGCCTACGGGTAGTAGGAGCCCCAGGTAAGAGGCCATGAACTGGTTCTGACCCTTTGCATAACAAAGGGCACAGGGACCTGTGCACAGCCAGGTGAGGGAACTCAGAGACACCACAGGAGCCAAGGACTCAGCAAGAAGACTCCACACTTGCCCCCATACAGATTGTGAGGGTATAATGTCCCCTCAGAAGCACCAGCTCAAGCTGTTATTCTGTTGTTGCACCTTGACAAAATTACTTTAAGGATCCAGAGATCTGAGACTTTGCTGTGGGAAACCTGGGGTCGAGTTGGTAAGGAAACCTGGTCTGACTGTGAGAGTGGGATATGTGGGGGTCAAGCGGGGCCTCCATCAGCTACCTGGAGCCACCACTGCCAAGGGACTTCAGTCCCAGCTCAGGTGGTGTACGTATAACTTTCAGAGCGGCTCCTGAATGGTCAGACAGCAAAGTTTCCTTAACACAGGGAAGTCTGACACAAGGAAATAACCTCCAAGTCCAGATATTACAAGTGAAAATCCAATACTCATCTAGCTTTACAAGGAATCTGTTTGGGAAGACACTGAAGTTAAGAAGAATATAAAGCCCTACCCAAAGTAGCTATACAGACAAAAGACCTGACTAGGAGAGACAACATTTTTTTCTGGATAATAGCTTGTTTCCCCTGGGGCCAGGTGAGTGGGAGGCCACGGTGGCTTTGTTATACGTATAAACTGCAAATCTTTGCCTTTATAGCTCTAGTGCTAATAAGCAGTTCCTATGAAAACACAGGTTAAATGTCAACCTTTTCTTGCTAAATTCTCTAGACTTCTATGTTTTAAAAAGCACTTTTCAGATAAAATTGGATAGGCTGTGTACATTTCTGAATCTGTCATCCAGACAAAATTCTTCTGGCATGGCCAGAGCATTACCTTTTGAAGGTAGTACTACAGAACGAGTGTATTCACGTGCAAGTAGTATATATATCAATTACTGCATAGGAAACACTAACATATAAGCAACCAGAGTATGCTGCTTGTTCTGTTTTGTAAGATTTGGAGCAAAAAGTGATAAATCAAAACTATAAGAAAGCAATTGACCATGTTCTTTGATAATTAACAAGACTGATTTACATCTCTTGGAACAGTTAGATGGCTGATGTATATCTGCCTAGAAAAATAGTGCCAGTGTTGGCATATGCCACAGCTGGCACTGCCTGTAACGGCTGGTTCAGCATTTTCCTCCTCTGGTAAGCATGCTTGCCTACCTGCACAAGCCTGCCATTTGGCCCCAAGCAAATTAGTCCCTGGATTCTTGGCTGGGGTACTTTGAGTGTGTTATTTAAAATGTGATTTTTTTTTTCCTACTGACTTATCAAAAATGTTCCATATAAAAGATTAAGTTTAACAGGAATGAGATTTATTCTGGCCAAGTCCTTGTCTTGACTTCCTGCAGAAGCTTGGATAGCTATTGTCTTACAGGGTCCCTAAGTGGTAACCAAGTTTATCTAGCAATTATCTTCAATCATCTGCCAAATGTCTTCACAGTCTTGAAAAAAAAGCAAAAGGGGAAGTGTTGGAAGAGGACTGCAATGAGGAAGCAATTAGGCAGAAATGCAAGGATTCTGCGTTTCAGCCAGGTATGTGTTCTTCTATTTATCTGGGTTTATAAGTGAAGACTACAAGGGGAGCCAAATTTTAAAGAACAAATTGTACACCTTTAGTACTTCAGTTCCATAAATATGTAATTTTGGATATTCTAGAAATGCTGATTCTGGGCCAAGATGGAGTCAATTAAGAACACTATAAAAAAAAAGTTAAAACAACCCAACCAAACAAACAACCAACCAAAAAAAAAAGGAGGGGAAGAAAAATGGTATATTTCAGTACCACAAAAAGACCTGTAGATCATCTTAAGCAATTGTGATCATGTGGACTTTTCATACTAGATTCTGATTTCTTCCACTGTATTACTTATGAGTCAGAAAAAAAGCTATACGGGATTCTAAGTATCCTTCATGGAGAATACACTAATTTCAAATGAAAATATTTATGCATTTATTTATTTATATATACACTTATATAAAATACAGCTGTGCACAGAGCAGACCTCTGCTGCTCTATGTCAATAGCTCTTACCTTCCATCTACAGGCATAAAGGTTATATGCATCTTGCATATGCAAAGGATGCCCCAAGGCAAGGTTCAAATGCACAGTTCATCCAGACAGAAAATACAGCCACAGGTTCAGCCAGAGGCCACTTTATGAAACACATCACATGCCCATGTATGTCCAATACCTTGGTCAGTTACTGTAGATCTTATGATGGACCTTACATCTTACAGGTTTCCCCATGGGCTATCTGTTGGCAGTCAGTGCAGCAATTGTGTGGATTAGGAAGAGAAGTCAAGTCTACTGGTGGTGTACACAATTTTTTCTGATGTCATTCACAAAGCACAACATTAATAAAGCCACAGGATTCAAGACCTCAGTGACTGCAATTCCACTGAGCAAAGAAGGGTAAGATGTAGCAAGTTTCACCCCTTTCCTCCATTTTGAAACTACAGAGGAAACTACAGGCCTGTCAGCCTGACCTCAGTGCCTGGCAAGGTTATGGAGCAGATCATCCTAAGTGCAATCACACAGCACCTACAGGATGGACAAGGGATCAGACCCAGCTAGCACGGGTTGAGGAAGGGCAGGTCCTGTCTGACCAACCTGATCTCCTTTTATGATCAGGTGATCCGCCTGATGGATGAAGGGAAGGCTGTGGATGTGTCTACCTGGACTTCAGCAAAGCCTTTGACACTGTCTCCCGCAACATTCTCCTGATAAAGCTGGCAGCCCATGGTTTGGACAGGGGCACTCTGTGCTGGGTTAAGAACTGGCTGATGGCCAGGCCCAGAGAGTGCTGGTGAACGGTGCTGCATCCAGTTGGTGGCCGGTCACTAGTGGTGTCCCCCAGGGATCAGTGTTGGGCCCAGTCATGGAGGACGAGATATCAGAGCAGAAAAAGTTCTAAAAGTGGAGAGAAGTTTATGGAAGCTAGGAGAAGACACTACTAACTGATTTTAAGGACTTTAGAATGTTTATAAAATTGTTAATCCATGCATATACCAATGTATCCCATTTATTCCTATTGCCCAGACACGTTCACACTTGTTCACCCCCTGTTCTCTTGTTCCTCTCTCTGACTGGCTAAGATTTGCCACAGTGTGGAGTTAGCTACCATTGGTCTCCAGTTATCTCCATGTCCCTCCTACCTTTCCGAATTCACCCTTTGGTTCGTTCCCTCATCTGTCCATCCCATGCTCCACCTTTTCTTCCAGCACATTCCCCCTGAGCCCTATAAAAGGTAGAACCCTCCTTCAATAAACTTGTGATAGCCTCAGACCTTCCACCTTGCAAAGACCCCTTATTGCTGTTGCCGTCACCATCCAAACCTGGACCGTGGCACCCAGTTCTGTTTAATATCTCTATTGGTGATTTAGATGAGGAGATTGAGTCCACTGTCAGCAAATTTGCAGATGACACTAAGCTAGGGGGGAGTGTTGATCTGCTGGAAGGCAGGAGGGCTCTGCAGAGGGATCTGGAAAAGCTGGAGAGTTGGGCTGATTCCAACAGGATGAGGTTCAACAAGGTCAAGTGCCAGGTCCTGCACTTTGGCCACAACAACGCCATGCAGCGCTACAGGCTGGGCACAGAGTGGCTGGAGAGCAGCCAGACAGAGAGGGACCTGGGAGTTTGGATCAACAGGAAGCTGAACATGAGCCAGCAGTGTGCCCAGGTGGCCAAGAAGGCCAATGGTGTCCTCGTCTGGATCAGGAACAGTGTGGCCAACAGGACCAGGGAAGTGATTCTTGCCCTGTACTCAGGGCTGGTGAGGCCACACCTCGAGTACTGTGTCCAACTCTGGGTCCCTGAGTTCAGGAAGGATATTGAGGTGCTGGAGCAGGTCCAGAGAAGAGCAATGAGGCTGGTGAAGAGACTCGAGCACAAGTCCTATGAGGAGAGGCTGAGGGAGCTGGGGCTGTTCAGCCTGGAGAAGAGGAGGTTCGGGGAGACCTCATCACTCTCTACAACTCTCTGAAAGGAGGTTGTAGCCAGGTGGGGGTTGGTCTCTTTTCCCAGGCAGCTATCAGTAAGACAAGAGGGCATGGTCTTAAGCTCTGCCAGGGGAGGTTTAGGTTGGATATTTGGAAGAAATTCTTTACAGAGAGGGTAATCAGACACTGGAATGGGCTGCCCAGGGACGTGGCAGATTCTCCATCCCTGGAGGTTTTTAAGATGAGACTGGATGTGGCACTTAGTGCCATGGTCTAGTAACCACAGTGGTAGTAGATCAAGGGTTGGACTTGATCTCAGAGGTCCCTGCCAACCCAGCTGATTCTATGATTCTGTGATTCTAGGACTCTTTCGGCCTAAGCAGCTCAGGGCAGTGGATGAGGAGTGGGTCTAGCAAAGCACCATAAAGATGTGGAAGAGAAGCTACTAGGTTGTGTTCACAGGTATGACCACAGACAGAATACTCCAGACTTGCCACATGCCACTGGCATATGAAAGAGTGAATAATGAAGTTTCATTCTTTCTGATCAGCCCAAAGAGTCTTGCAAACATCCTGTCTTATGCAGACTGTGCAAGATTTGGGTATAAGAGCTTTCTGGTTTTCACAAAATGAGGCACATGCTGCAGCCTGATCTGCAGCCCCCTGGCTAGGTATTTGGTGTTGTTTAGCAATTCTAAAATAGGAGATGTTTTATGATCTGTGTTTCTTCTTGTATATCTTTTCACGTATTTGCTTAATTAGGTTCTGCATTATCATTTTTCCAATGAGCATTTGATTTTCGTTCCTAATACCAAACTAAGATCAATGATTCATGAATACCATGTTTCCATTTAGTGTAAACTTGTGAGTAAACATCACCACCTAAACTAAAAAAAATAAAAAGAACAGGAGAATACAGAGTGGATCACAAATCTCTCACTGATCTCTTTGTATTTATTGTCTTAGTGGTATAAACTGCTTACCTTCTTTCAAATGATTATTTATTTTGATTCATCCTCTGATTCACTGGAAACAGCCTTCTTTCCTTGTTTCACTCAGGAGAAATGTTGATCATAACTCATGTTAGAAAATTAGTATTGCCAATGCTATTTCTCAGTCCTTGTGAGCTCCCAACCCCTGTGTGTGAAATTCATCTTCCTGGAAGGGGAGAAAGGGAGAAGAGAATCAGCTCCAGACCTATGCACCACTTTGGTCCACAGAATAGGGTCTACTGGGAGACCATGATACTTAGCTCTTCCCATCAGAGATTGACAAGTCATCTAGTAGTTAATCATGAATCTAATGATGACTGTCAATCCAGAACCTCGTCCCTGTAAAGATGCAGCAGCCTGCTCACAGCTTTCATGTTGCAGATCCAAGCCTATGACTCAGACCCATAAAAGGATTTAGATATCTGAAGTAAGTCGTCAGCAGATTTTCGGTCAAAACATTCAAGCCTCGTGACCTCTCTGTAAACACACTGCTAAGTAAATCTTAGAGGCACCTAATATTTCAGGCACGCAGTTTGATGGGTGCTTCTTGTTCAGCTCAGCATCTGTGCAGCCGTGACTCAGGAAAGCCACTGCTGAATTTGTACCTTCAAGGCCCACAGGGGATCCCCGACTCAGTCCTGAGAAGCAGAGTTTAGCAGGCACACTCAAATCACATCCAACACACCACAACAGTTTGTTCAAAGCTATAGTCAACCAAGAGAATTCTAGTAGTAGCATGTGTATATAACAACAGCACAGAGTAGATGTCTACTGGCATATTTTTGTGTCACTTACCATACACAGCTCCTAAAATTAGTAGTTCACAACACTCTTTTAAAATACACTAAATATTTTGTTTGGCTCCAGAAAGGATAAAAAGTGCACTAGTACCTTGAGGACTGGCCAGAATTTTGTCTTTCAAAATTGAATTCTGAAAGAAATCACAGACCTTGTTCTCCCAAAATTAGAGTTTGGTTTTCTAATATGTACACTGGCTATGACAACTACCCACCAACTGAATTCTTGCTCCTGTCTCTCAAATTTCCATCAGTCAATAAAGCTTTTCATGGAAAAATGTTGTTTTCCCTTGACTCCACATAGAAATTACACATATAAATTAGTGAACTAAAAAGTGAGCTGAGGAATATTCCCTGATAATCAAGGACATTGATAATTTACAAATATCTCCAAGACATTGTCAAAAAGAGGATCCAAAAATATCAGGCTAATGTGTCTTTGCATCATACAGCATGCAATACCATCATACAGACTGTACATGAAGTTATCCACATTTCATGGTAACAATGAACAAAGTGACCAACATTTCAAATATCACACAAATCATCACTGTAATTAGTCACTAAGTAATGACTACTACACCTAACAGAGTGTACTGAATAACTAATAATCTGTAGTGCCAATGAAAAGCAAATATATAGCTTATCTCATTATTAATATAATAATTAATTTGGACACAGATCTTTCACTCATCCTTAAACCAGGACTGTTAAATTTGAAATAAAAGGTCAGTTCACTTCTCCATCACATCAGCTACTCTGAGAAGTCGTACAATTATAATCAGGAAATGCATAATTATAACACAAGATACAATTTAATCCAATAAATTAAAATATTTTTTGTATTTAATCATTTGTATGTTACCAAGAAAAACAGAAAGCATGAGGTCATTTACCTGCTATTAATCCTTTCCAAGCACTCTTGTATCTTTGTGTACCAGCCTAGGACCCCTACTTAATCACTCGATTCATATACTACAAGACATGCCCATTTGCAAAAGGATTTTCTTCCTTAGCTTCAGAAGCATCCTATGTCACATTTACATTTTAATGGCTATATCCTCTGGATTGTAAATTTATATGAAAATAGTAATACAATTTAGAATTATTTTTCTCTGTATGGAAGTTGGTCCAGATTGTTTTAAAGCTTTGTCATTTTGCGAGCATCTTGTATACTGCTCCACTAAATTAAGACTTACAGGCTTTCAAATGTTACTACATTTTTAGAGTATCAAGTTTAGATACATTACAAAGACTCCAATCTCTAAAAAACTCTTTAAAATTATCCAGAGTGGGGCACACAAAGTTTGAATCCACAGCTCAGATTCACCAGTTCCTTTTGGAAAATCAAATTATCTTCTTTTTATAGACATGTCTGCTATTTTATCTGATGTTCAAAAGCATCAAATACATCTAATGATGTTGTTTAAAATCCATGTTGAGACTCCTGAGACTGCAGAGTCTCTGAGAATATCTTACCTATGTCTTGCTCATCCTCACCAATACTGTGCAACCTGTTTTTGTCCTCACAGTCTCAGGAGTCTTGACCTGCCATGACAGCAGAGATGCAGGTGGGCTCTGTAGCATGTCAAGCAGTAACTCAGAAGTCTGTTCAATACAAAGATCAGAACCTTGTCAGTGCGCACACAAGAAAGAAGGTTCCTGTTCTTCCTGAAGACTGGTGGTTGACAAATAGGTTTAGTACCTTATACGACAGGTATGAGGGCCTGAAGCTGGACAGACTGACTATAGAACCATAGAGTGGTGTGGGTTGTAAGGGGTCTTAAAGATCATCCAGTTCCAACCTCCGTGCCATGAGCAGGACACCTTGGACACTTTCCATGAGACCAGGTCGCTCAGAGCCCCATCCAACCTGGCCTTGAACACCTTCAGGGATGGGGCATCCACAACTTCTCTGAGCAACTTGTTCCAGTGCCTTACCAACCTCACAGTAAAGAACTTTTTCCTAGTATCTAATCTAAACCTACTCTCTTTCAGTTTGAAGCCATTCCCCCTTGTCACATCACTGCATGCCCTTGTAAAAAGTCCCTCTCCGTCTTTCTTAGGGACACCCTTCAGATACTGGAAGGCCAAAATTAGGTTCCAAAGCCTTCTCCTCTCCAGGGTGAACAATCCTACATCTTTCAGCCTTTCCTCATAGCACAGGTGCTCCATCCCCCTGATCACCTTGGTGGTTTCCTCTGGAGTTGCTCCAACAGGTCCATGTCCTCCCTGTGCTGGGACTCCAGAGCTGGATGCAGCACTGCAGGTGGGTCTCACCAGAGCAGAGCAGAGGGGCAGAATCCCCTCCCTCACCTGCTGCCCACAATGTTTTGGATGCAGCCCAGGACATACTTGGATATCTGGGCTGCGAGTGCACATCGATGGCTCATGTCCAGCCTCTCACTCACCAGGTCCCCCAAGTCCTTCTCAGCAGGGCTGCTCTTGGTCTGTTCATCCCCCAGCCTGTGTTAACACTGGGGGGTGTCCCGACCCACCTGATGAGGTGGATAAAGTTCCTTCTGGGTCAGAGGGTTCACCTAGGGCAAGACAGTCTCTATCCCACACATCATAACCCCCTCTTTTAATTAAAAAAAGAAGGGTACTTTTCGTAGGTGCCTCCATGGAAACTGCAGGCCTCTCAGTCTCTCTTTAGTGGCTGAGAAAATTATGGAAGAGATTATTCTGGGAGGTATTGAAAAATACCTGAAGAACAATGTAGTCATCAGTCATAGCCAGCATGGCTTTATGAGGGGAAAGTCCTGCTGGTCAAACCTAATTTCCCTTTGCAACAAGGTAACCCATCTAGTGGATCAAGGGAAACCAGCTGATGTAGTTTAAGGATTTTAGTAAAGTTTTTGATACTGTTTCTCATAGGATCCTTCTGGACAAAATGTTCACCACAGAGCTGGATAAACACATCACATAGTGGGTGAGCAGCTGGCTATCAGGTTGGGCACAAATGAGGTGACATCAGATCGGCAACCTGTCACTAGTGGGTTCCACAGGGCTCCATTCCAGGGCTATTGGTCTTCAACATCTTTATAAATTACTTGGACACAGGACTAAAAGGTACACTAAATAAATTTGATGATGATACTAAATTGAGAGAAACTGTTGATTCCCTCAAAGACAGAGAGGCCCTGCAGAGAGACCTGGAAAAGTTAGAGGGCTCGGCAATCACCAACCATATGAAGTTCACAGTAAGAGCAAGTGCTGGATTCTGCACCTGGGATGGGGCAACCACTGATTTTTGTTCAGACTGGGCAATGAGGTGCTGGAGAGCAGTGCTGGGAAAACGACCTGAGGGTCCTGGTCGATGGTAAGTCACATATAAATCAGCAGTGCCCTGGCAGCCAGGAGAGACAACCGTGTCCTGGGGGACATCAGGCAAAGCATCACCGGCCAGGCAAGGGAGGGGATTGTGCAGCTCTTCTCTGCACTGGGGTAGCCTCACCTTGAATATTATGGCAGTTTCGAGCACCACAATATAAGAAAGATATTAAGCTATTAGAGAGCATCCAAATAAGAGTAATAAAGATGGAGAAGGGTCTAGAGGGGAAACCGTATGAGGAGCTTGGTCTGTTCAGCCGAAGGGAGACTGAGGGAAGGCTTCATCACAGTCTACAACTTCCTCTTGAGTGGCAATAGAGGGCCAGGCACTGATCTCTGTGGGGATCAGTGACAGAACCTGACGGAATGGCATGAAGCTGTGTGTCAGCAGAGGTTTAGGCTGGATGTTGGGAAAACATTTGTCACCCAAAGGGTGGCTGGGCACTGGAACAGGCTCCCCAGGGAAGCGGTCACAGCACCAAGCCTGACGGAGTTGAATAAGTGTTTGGGCAAGGCTCTCAGGAACCAGGTGTGATTCTGGGGGCTGTCCTGTGCAGGGCCAGGAGTTGGATTCCATGTTTCTTGTGGGTCCCTTCCAACTCAGGATATCCTGTAGTTCAGTGAACAGAATATTACTGTTCTTTCTTGCAACAAAAAAAATATATATCTTAATAGAAAAAAGGCTATTAAACTCAGTTTGAACTAGCGTACAGGAGTACATCCACAACTATAAATTGGTTATAAAGATGATACTTCAGTCAATATTTTCCAAAGCAAAACAGATCTCCAAGAGCCTTTCTGAGAATGATTCAAACCAAGCATTTGGATGCAAAGTATCCTTGTAGGCAGAGAACAAGGCAGTACATCTCATAACTCTTCTAGTTCTCAAAAGTAAAACCCATATCACCTCTGAACTGGGCAATGTGACCTATCAGGAAACCTTCTAAAGCTAACAATTCCAACTGGAGTTTCTTCCATGGGTACAAGGATACATTGTGAGGACAGGGCAAGAGTTCTTCAATGTATCTTCATATTTTAAGGAGATCTGTGTCTCTATTATACTTTCATGTTCAATTATAAGATGAGTTTAACAATTAAAATAATGGACAGACTTTCAATACTTCTTAGCCTCCATAATTGAGGCCAGATTTTCAGAACAGACATTTGTATCAAGCACAAAGTACTTGGACGTCCAGTCAGTAGTGTAACAATGGGACCTGCTACACGATTAGCAATTTTAAGCCAAAAGACTCTAAACTAGTAATTGCAATAGGAATTTAATGCACTTGGCATTGCGTAGTTTTCTCTTTCTTCAAAAGAACAGGCACACAATACACAGGAGTCAATTCTTTCTCTTGCTTTAGCAAGGCTCATGATTCTTTGATTCATAATCCTTATAAATCAGGAATAGTGTGGAAATGAATATGTATCAAATTTCAAGATGCAAGACGAATCACTTCCCCAGATCTGTAGCGCTTAGAAGATAGATAGTGTGGAGAAGAATATATTTCTGATCCATCATGTTATATATTTGCTTGATATCAATATTCCATTTATTCCACATTTATTCTACTTAAACAAGTCCACAGGTGCAGTTACATTGTAATTTATCAGTTGGATTAAAAATTGTATTTAAAATGTTATTTTAAAATTCTTTTTTCTCTAGAACTTCCCAGTGGTCTCTGGGAACTGCTATGTACAGTTCTGGCAAGCACTGGCTTCGTAGCTGCTATGAGTTAGTTAGTTTTTTATGCACCATCCTAGCTGGCAAAATGGGTTTGATTTTGTTAAAGCCACAGTGAATGGGCACAAATCACGATTTTCGAATGAGCTCTTTACTACCAGCTGTTAATGTTTGAGGCTGAAAGCCATTGCTCAGACATTGCTCACCATTCAGAAGTGTGAAAGCCATAGACGTTGCTCAGCCTTCCTCTCTCAAGTGTAACTTGGCCCTCAAGTGGAAAGGACAACCTCTAAAATCTCAATCTCTGGGCCAACACATGCCTAGACCAGAAAAATAACCTCACAGTACTTCAGTGGATCAGGAAACATTTTCAGGACCAGGGCCTTGACTTCTGATAGACTTTCATCTATCATTTCCAAGTAGGTAGCTGACAAAGTGCTAAGGGTGGACCTTACAGCATGAAACACTTGGGAAGAGGCTGAAGCTCAGTTTCCTTCGGATCATCCAGTAGCTGCCAGATTCCGTGGGGCTTTCTGTCACCAGTGACCTCAACGGTATTTGAAGCTGTAATTTCACACCAGCAAAGTCCTGTCACAGCAAGGTCCTGGGCTGTTTTGGGATGATGTGGTGTTGTTCAGTGGTCAGCAATGAGGGAACTGCGTGAAGCCTCTTATTTCATCAGTGCCACATCAGTGGAGTATCCCAATGTTGCTCATTATGACACCAGCCTGGACTTCTCACTATCAGCACTTTGGGACTTAGGGTGGGTATCAGACAAGTTCACCTGGTGGATGACATATCTTTGCAGCCCCTCCTGACGGCAAATGTAGAACCGATTCTGAGCACTCTTGGGAGAAATGCTTGGAAGGTGAGGCAAGACATCTCCTACTGTAAGTGGCATTTGCTGTGAAAAGCGCCGTGAAATATCTGTCTCTGCATGCTGTAATCAATCTGGCATGTTGTCCAACACTGATCATCACTATAGTTACAGGGCTGATCTATTTTGGGTCTAAAATGGCAAAGAGATTCAGAATTTCATCCATTTGTAGGCTGGCCAGATACTACAGTGATACAGGCATTGAAAATGACTGTGGTAAATCAAGTAACTAAACAGAGGTAGGCAGACAGATATGTGGATTTTGAAATACAAAACATTACGCCTATCTGTTTTGATCAAATTACACATTCTGCAGCATAGAATCTGGCATGCTTATATGTAAGGCACCATGTGCATTTATGGTTCTGTGTAAGTAATACACTTCAGACAAAGACCACTAACTGACCAATTGAAACAAAGAGAAATCACACAAAAATTATGGCATAAGTACTGCTCTATTCCTTTTTTAAAAAAAATAAAACCCAGGAGACAGAATATCTTGTATAAATTGTGGAATAACACCTCTGTATATTACTTTTTTGGGTTTGTTTTTGTTTGTTAGCAGTACAGACTATATTATAGCAAACTGTTTGGCGATCTTAACAAATGCAATCAGTCTGATCACATTAAATGGGAAGGTTCCTGTAAAAACTGTCCTGCTTATGAATTTGAAAACTATGCTTTCAATAATTTAAATATCATCTATCAATACTGCGATGTCCCACTGAATAATTAAGAAGCATGTTAGGTTCATGTTATGACATTTCAAAAGCAGTATTTGCATTTTGAAGTCACCCTTTCTAATCGAGTTTCCATAAACAATCTGATTAAGATAAATTAATCCCTAATTTGAAGTTTTGTGCTGAGAAGTAAGTGCAACTAGTTTGCAGCTTAATTTAAAGTTGGGATTATATCTAAATAACCACTGGTTCAGCTAAACCACTTTTGAGACCAGAAAATGTGGTATCCACTTTGGGCTTTTCATTTCCAACAGAGGACATGGCAAAGGGGGACAAGAGAGCATAGCAGAATACTGCTGCCTTCTAGCGGTCTTGGATAGAACAGTCTTCATGGAACCTCTTCTACCAACCTGTCTACCTCAAAACCAGGAGCTTCCAACACTAGAGACTAAGGAACAGCTGAAAAGACAGTTCTCCCTTCTTCTTCCTTGATTTTCCCTACAGTGTCAGTCAGGCAAGACTTCTGATCCACACATCACTCATTCCTGACATCAAAATCAGATCAGTTTATCCCTTATGTTCACAAATATTTACACACAGCCACATTCTGTCCTTGTTCATAGAATCACTGATGAGAAGCTTGCCAATACCCCACTTTTTGGCTGGCACCTTTCAGACTCACAGGGACAACCACAGAGAAGGCAGCCAGATGTTTCTCTGCTCCATCCTGTTCCCAAACCTGATGCTCTGCACTTCAGTGTCTCACTCACAAGGTACATGCGCATGCTTCCTACAAGGCAAACTGTTTACTGCCTGTTCTCTGTGGTTACTCTTTGTGCTTTTGATTCTTCCTCAGGTGATTCAGTTCCTGTTTGGTGTCACTTCTCCATTTGTACAACTTTGCCTCTTCTTCCTAATGGCTTGTACTACTACTTGTCTTCTATATTGTATCTTTTTCCTCCTCACCTCATGCCTGTTCTACTTCTTTGTTATCTTTCTCACAACAATATTACCACCTAGTATTTCTGTTCTAGTCTTTCTCTCATTATAACTTCTTCATCCAGTAGCAAGTTTGAGGAATTATAAAAGCAGGATGATGGTAAGAATACAAAGAAAGAGCTGTGGAATCCTAAAAAGGAATAAGTTAACAAAAAAAAACCAAAAACAACCAAACAAACAAAAAAACACAAACACAGGAAGGAAAGCGTCACATGTACTTGCCAGTTGGCGGCCATATCCAAGATCAAAGGCTTGTGCTTGTTGCACTCACTAAACACAAATCTTGCATATTTCCAAAGCTCAGAGCAAACCCCTGGGCCCATTACAGTCACTTAGGCTGAGGTGTTATGTTACCTGATTTCTGAAAATTTGTCCTCTCTGTCAAAAAAAAAAACATTTGACTCAGTGAGACTGGTAGAAATCTCTTTTCTGGTTAAAGCGCAAAAATCTCACAAAATTTAAGTCTCCCTAATGACAATATGCTTTCTGATCGTCTCCAGAGGCCTTGAGACAAATGAAAAAAATACTTAGGGACCATTTCTGATTAGTTTTCCATCAATTGTAAAAACAGTCTCTTATCTTTTTCCCTATTATCTGTTAGCTGATCCGTGGTAAAGAGTCTCCAAAGACACTTCATTTGGTACAAAAGGAAGTGACATATTAAAAAAAAAAGTTCTGGGAAAATTAATGCAGTACCTGGAAATTTTGCTTGACAAGGTTTCCTAAAAGCTGTGGGCCATAGCAAATGACAATACAGCTCCTTCTGGTCTATCTTCTTCTGATTTGCAGCTCACCATTTTACTGGGACTAGAGCATGAGATGCTGTTATGATGTAGAGTGGCTGTCCTTGAACCTTATTGCACATAGTAAATTCATAACTGTGTAAGATTACCTTGTTTGATGATAAGAATTTAAATAGTCAGAATAGCAGAGATCAAAATTTAACCTAGGGTGGAAATTAATGTGGAGGAAAGACAAGAAGATTTCTCCTATTACTTACTGCTGCAGCCAATATAAAATCAGTGGTTTCTAACTTGCCATTTGTGGTTTTTCTGATGCCACCTAGATTGTCAGAGGTTATTGCTTAAAAAAAGTCTCTAATCTGCACCTGCATTATTCATTTGTTCTTGTTGACTTTACAGAAGTTTATTTCACATACATTTATAGATGTGAGCAAATGTGTTCCAATTGTAATATCGATTGGAAGGCATTTTAAGAACCACTCAGCATGTATTCCAGTAAGTTGGCAGCAGCAATCTGTACACAAAGTGCATCTCACTGCCTAACTTCAACAATCCCACTTTTACCCACAGCTTTCCTAGTGGGGAGCAGACATCTGCAGACATATTTGAGCACCTATAAAACTGTAACCATGGGCAAAGACAAATCTATCTTTCTTCTTCTTACAAAGGTAACCAGCAGTGATTACTGCTTATCTCAAACTGCTGTAGTTAAACTTTATTTTTTTTCTATGATGGTACAATCTGAGTACAGAAACAGGAGTGTGGTGGTGTTTGTGCCTGCAGGCCACTGAAGTATCAGAACAGTCCTCACCCTGGCCCCAGGACAATAACACCTGCAGCTTTCTATAACATGCAAAGAATTTTCCCAAACCATAACGAGTGAATGCATCTTGCATTTTTTTTTCCTCTTCATTACATCTCATTGTCCTTTTGGTCTACATTTGCATGCAGTACTTTCAATACCATCTAGAAAGAGAAATGTTATTTACCATTAGGAAAGGAAATGATTGTATCTTTAGGGCATACTGAAGTATGTGATCAGATGCAAGGGAGGTATGTATGCTTCAAAGCTGCTTGAGCTGGGAGCAGGTAGAATTACAGAAACTACAGGGCAAAATGGCTAGTATGACCTTTGAGAACCATGTGTAATATTACACTATCAGGAAGGAATATAATGTTTATGGACAAATGGAAGAAGAATTCTACCATGGCCTGTTGCTGAGACAGTTGCCAAACAGGCTGAGTAAAATCTGCCCACAAAAAAAGCATGAGATCATACAGCCATAGGTTAGCCTGAACGACTGTATCCCAATTATATCATAATTATATGAGAGGCATTACATCAACTAAGAATTGCCTCAGTACAGCACGAGCTTGTTGCTAATACAGATCACATTCCAGATCCACTTCAGTCTGTGGCACACAGCCAAGTGGAAGAGTATCTGCTATGAGCTCATCATCCTGGGGGAGAGGGGTAGGGCTGCAGGAAGCAAAATATATTGAACAGCAGTGCTGACCGGGTGTACCTCCTTCTCACTCAGTGGGTGGCTCCCTGTGGTTTAAGGTCTGCTCCCATCTCCAGGGATTTCTACAAATGTGTTAATGAAAGTGTTTGCAATCACATTCTGCCTCCAGCTTTCCTTCACTTATCTATCTTTTTCTCTCTGAAATTAACTCTTCTGTGGTTACTCAGTACTTATATAACCCTTCACATTATTGTTTTGCAATGGCCATGACTGTGGATTGTTTATTAATCTCAGAATATCTAGAAGGGCTTCTGGGGCACCCAATTCTCAACTGCCCAAGGCTTTCCTCTTTCCCCTCTTTACAGTGCCTTCTGAAAACAAGAAATATGCACCCCTCTACACCTCAGCAGGTAGAATCCACTGAGACAAATGAGAGATCTGTTTATTTATCCTAGTCAGCTGCAAAGGAGTCCATTACAGCTTCAGTTTTCAGGGAATTGCAACTGAGGAAGCCTTGCCATATGTACAGTTGTCTTCTCTTTTCTTCCACCTTCAACTTATCTGTCACTGACTATGTAGGTAAACATAACTATTTTGTTCCAGCTTACAGTGACATCCACTTCACTTTTAAGTCCTTTTTTTTTTTGTGATGTGCTGCAGAATATTGCACCATTGCTTACTGCAGTATTAATCATTCTTGTCCTCAGGCAGCATATCCTGAAAGTTCTGTCCCACACCACGTGGTTGCTGAGGCAATTGCAGTTACTTCCATGTGAAAAGTTTGGCATCTAGATCCAGGAGCCTAACCAGAGTGTTAGCTCCCACTGAATCCCCCAGGAGTCTTGAATAAACCTTTTCAGAGTTGAGACTTTGGAATCAGTGAAGTGATACCTTGTGCTTAAGCTGAAAAATACCTTTGCAATCCAAAATTTAGACAAACTCTCACACTCTTGCTGTGAGTTTGCATTTTGTGAGTTTCGCTAAAACTTTGTATTTAGACAAGCACTTACTTTGTTTGGTTTTGTAAAAGCAACTGTGCTTTCAGCCACTGTTTGAACCTAGGTGATTAACGCCCTGTTTTATCAATTAGAAAAATTCCTCCTCTGCTTTATCTGTCATTTTTGCTGTTAGGTCCTTATGTGAGACACCTGTCATCCTGTTTCTCTCACTCAGGCACAGACCTATGATAAGAGGAGTAGCTAATAACACCATGGCCTTGCATTTCCTGGCTTCGATTCTTCACTAGGTACCAATAAAAAGTATTTATATCCTTAAATGGCTGCTGTTATCTCTGGATCCTTGGATTTACTCGTCCCCTGTATATTACAGGACTTGAGTTAGAGGGGGAATCAGCCAACCTTGGAGCCATATTAGTTCTTTGCCCAGGATGGATCAGCATTACTGCTGACCTTAAACTACACCATGTTTCAGTGGCTGCTGCCCAGCTTTCCAAGCTGCAGGGAACTGCTGTAATGCTGCAAACATGAGCATTTCTCGTGGTGTGCCTTCCATCCAGAAAGCAGTCAGGAGATAAGTGAAATTACCCATTACCAGGCATGTAGAAAACTGAGCAGTCAGGGACAGAACCAGTACCTTAAATTTAATTTGCACTGGACTACCTACAAAAAATTTCTGGTTTATTAAGCTATATCATTCCCTGCGCTTTGCCGCCATTACTCACAGCTGACCTCACTGACCACATAGAAAGAGTTCTGGGTCAGACGTAATTCTGCTCTATTATGTTTTATGCATCATCACTTTCTCTTGCTTTTGTAATGTTAGGGGTCTTTTACCAACATGAATCCCCATGAGAAGTAGTAAAGAGAAAGACAACACCAAACTGTGCTAGGGCAGATCCTGTCAACATTATAATCCATCCCTGAGAAGTGCAAGACCCACCCGCAGTACAGCAAAGAAATACTTTGTTTTCATTATAGCTGATAGTGTTTGTTCAATTAAATTAAGGCACACAATAGTTCTGTTTAAATCAGAGCTTTCATCTGTGTTTGCACAGGCAAAGGGAAACCTCAACCCTTTCACCACATCCAAGAACTACCCATTCAAGCAGAATGTCCCAAAAGCAAACATTCTCAAAAGGGAAACCAGAATTTAATCCTGTTAAAACCTTCAAGTTTCAACGCAATCTGTTTTGTGGTCCCATTGTTTCTGCAGAAATTTCTCCAATACACAGTCTAGACAGTAGCCTTGACAGACTTATCTTTTATTAATGGAAGACATGGAGAGAACAGGAAGAGAAATGATCTGGCTGTTGCAGATTTCATTGTACACCTACTCACTTTTCATTGCTGTTTTGCTGACATCAATGTGTTTTGTTCTTTTGCACCTATTATCCATCACCATATGTCCTCTGTTCACACACATGACCCTCAGGGAGTCAAACAGCAAAGTATTCTAAATATCAGATATTCAGATTTCCAAATGGTCCTGTCCCTTGCATCATCCACACACTTACTATGCGCATGTCCTCACAACAAAACAGAAGCAGGTTTTCATTCAAGTTTTAGAACTCTTTTCCACAGACCATGGGGACACAGGGCTTTGGATCACTCTGTCTTTGTTCAATCTGAGCATATGGTGTCAGTCCTGCACAGTGCTGATGCAGACAGTACCCAGATTGCACAATTCAGAATCTAAAAACTTCCACTGCCCTCTCCTTATTGCTGGGGAGAGGAGAAGGGGAGCATTTTTATGCCACAGGAGGAAGTTGAGGCCAAACCGTGTCCCAAAATCTGTCTGTCCTCCCCCTCCTTCCTCCACTGGCCAAGGACTAACTCTGCAGAGCAAAGCTGAGGAGCAGCAAGAACAGGACTCTGAGCTGAGCAGGAGGAACACACCTTGGCAAGGCACCAGCAACCTGCAATTGTCCAAGTGCCATGTCCTCCTGTCTACCTCAAGGCGCTCTTGCGCCAAGCAGAAGGAAATGGAAGAAAAGTAAGGAGGTACATTCCTCTGTGACTATGGGAATGCTTCCTACCTTAATGGGGTAGGAAACCTGGAGCTATTTCAAGTCTCCACTGCTTTAACTGGATGCATCATGCACCCAGAATCTTCTCATTGGTCTGGTTCCTAGGCTTAAAAAATCCCAGCTCTGCTGGTAGCCATGACTTCTAGCAGAGAAGTGATATTTTTGAAACAGAAGGCAAGGAGATTCCAAGGGAAAAACAGGATGCCTGATTGTGCACCTCAAGGAGACGTTGAGTAACGTCCGCAAACCTCCGCTCACTGCTGAGAGAAACAACTGTGGACAAGAGCAGAAGGTGGGGAAACAACTGGAAACACCAAAGAGAGAGGAATATAAATAAATCTGTATTCTTCCGCTGTACGTCACAATAGAAATTACTTTCCAATTGCAGGCATTAGAGAATCAGGAAATTCAACCTTCACTCCCTTTTAACATCTTACACTTTGGCAGCCCACAGCAGTTCATTTGGCAGGCATGTGCACCAAATGTGCCTTTCAGTCTTGTAACAGATGGAGTATATTACACACAGGACTACATACCTCATGTACAATATCTAACTCTTAAACTAGGAAAGGACATCCAACAGATCCCACTGACCACAAAATTGCTTCCATATTGTTGAAGAGAAGAATTCTATAAATAAGTTAGAAGGAAATATTCCCTCTGCATGGTAAATAAATGTGCCTGACTGTGCAGCTTCTGGTTTCATAGGTGTAAGCAATTTATTCTCTCATTCACATTTTACTTTGAATGCATCCCACATGAAATCTAGACCCAAATAATTAAATATGCTCTAATCTCTTTATATTTATGGTATAATTCTTTCAGAAAGAATGAGTACCACGTTTGGCTAGCTGCTTGGTTTTAGTGGCTTTTTTGTTTTATAGTTATAAACACCGGAATAAAAGATTAGCCACACAGAATTGTCAGGGACCATAGGCTTTTGATTAATTTACAGATTAAAAAGTTTACTTAATTCACAGATCAAATATAAAGATACTGTAATTTCAGGTACGATTTACAGAAGATTTTCAGAAATGCTCCTAGCAGACTGTTGTTTTCTAAGTGCCCACAGCAGATTAGTTGACACCTTTTAAAACATAGCAGCTACCAGGTGCATGTCTAATGCCAATGAAGAAAGAACAGCCAGTGGGCAGAATGAGAAAAATAACAGAAGGACAAAATTTTAAAATATAAACACTGATGGCTTTATTATTTATATACTAAGAAACTGAAGGATGGATTCACACAGCTGTGAATCCCACAGTAAGTTAGAAACTATCAGTGAGTGTTTAATATATATTAAATATATCTGCTAAATTATACAGAATGTTATATAACTTACATTAAACACTCATGGGTAGTTTCTAATTTGTGGTGTGATTTGAAGTGAGATATTCACTTCCTCTGCAATTTCAGAATCTGTCAGGTGGGGATAAAAATATTTTTTGATATCACTGGTCAAGCCTGAGGGCACCCTGGTATTTGAACAGCAGCCATTCGTGTGTATAGTTTTACAGTTTTTATCACTGAATTATGGATGGTGCTGTCAGTACTTCAGCAACACCAATATAAGGCATGGACAGAAAATCCTATCTTATTCACTGCAGAGCTGTATTTGAGAAACAGACTGAGTCCACTTGCTCCTCTGTGATCAACATCGTCTCATCTAGAGTAGGTTCAGCTGCAGACACAAAGCGATTCAGTGTAAAATGTATGCTGCAAGTTAGCTGCTGCTCAGCGTGGCTTATCAGAGATCATGCGAGACATTCTCCCCTTTCCTGATAAATCTAGGTAAAAGTTCTTCAAATTTTTACACAAGTATATTGTGTAAAATGCTTGTTGATATACATCCTGATATTAAATACATCTGGTATACAGCAAAACATAACACTTATTTGTGGACATAATGATGCATTATTTGGTCTGTCTGAACCCAATTATCTGGAGAAGTGCATATCCGATGAGACAGTAAATATCCATACATGAACAGGCTTACAATACAGAAAGGTTCAAAAAGTAATTGACTCTATTTGTTCTCATCCTATGGAAGGTAACCATATTAGGTCTACAAGAAAACCTCTAGAGAGAAATACTTTTTTTTCAGAAAGTTAATTTCCTGCTGCCACAGGTTAAATTGAGCAAAGCAGAGGTACAAAGATAGTGTTCAATGAATTCTTACATTTCAACAACTTATCCAGACCACAGAGGCAAGATAACAGGCAAGGGTAGAGATCAGCTCCTAATTCCTGGAAAGAGAGTAAGAATTTACAAAGACAAATACTCCTGTGTTCAGCCAAGCCTTATCTCTTTGATCCAAGTACAAATGGATTTTGTTGTGGGGAAGACAAATGCGAATAAAGCAAGTACACAAATTTCTGTAAGATAAAAAAATGCTGTTTACATTAGTATGTGGATGTATTACTTCAGTATAAATATATAACAAATAATTTCAGGCATAAAAATTCAATCCTGTTCGAGAACTCAGTTGTACCTATAAAACAAGTTTAATCAGAGCAGGCAAAAAAAGAGGAGTAAGAAGCACAGCAGACTGGCTGTGACCAGTCCAAGCCTTCTCCTCTCACATAGACACACGTAAATCTCTTTGGTTCTGCTGTGCTGTTGAGTCTAGACAAAGAACCGCACAGTCCTAGACCACTCTTCAGGGCTCTTGATTGTGGAGTGGCATTGGTAAAGGACTGGGGCTTCATGGGGGTTTTATAATATTTATAATGATAATATGAACAAAGGCACTGATGACAAGGCACTCTGCAGACAGGCACAGAGCTGTGCTTCCAGAAGAAACGCCACATCAGATAAATTATCTAGGCTGGGTTGCCTGAGCTCTTTGTGTCCAGTGAATGTGTGCACACATTTAGGTTATCTGATCTTCATTCACTATTTATGTGCAAGACATCAGTCAGTTTAAGCAATGCCACTCTGACGTACTCAGAGGTGAGTTAAGCGTATTGATTTCCTTATGCATTAGGTCCAACTCCAGAAATAAAAGGATAAATATGTGAGATATATATAGATATAGATACAAATATATAGATACATAGATATAGAGATATAGATACATATATGTGACTTCTCTGTGTAGTTCAGGACTTGCTCTGCCTAAAACCATGACTTGGCAAGATGTAAGTCAGGTCCTCTAAAAAGGCATAGGATACTGTGTTGTGCATGTGCCCTGCTGAATACTCCAACCTGTGGATATTTACAAAGTTAGCTGACATATGTCACAGATCAGAAAGTGGTGACTCTCTGCTATCACCTACCAAGCAACAGTGGTAAGAAAGGCAACATATCCCCTTCAGCAGTGGCTGTTCACAATCAGAACTTGGATTTGACCTCATCTGAATTTGGGGTGCTAAAAGCTGGGGTACAGGACAGTCTCTTACAAGATTTCTGATGGAAACTGCTGCATCTAGATTAGATAAAATCAAAAGAGAACCTGAGTAAGAGCTCAGATAGCCACACTCCCATTGTTTGACCTATCTTAGAACACTGGGTATGATTTGCAGGTAAACATGTAGGTATCCCCTTAAAATATCTCAAAGATATGTACACATAATAAAGCACACCTTTTCAGTATATATTCTCCTGACTTTTGTTTTGAATACACTAAACACAAACCTACAGTGTGGATTAGCTGTTGGATTATTACTGGGATATAAACTGAAACCTAACCATTGAAACAGCAAGCATCTTAAAAAAAACCGAGAACAAAACCAAACCAAACCAAGCCAAACCACAGGGAAAAAAAAAAAAAAAAAAAAAACAAAAAACAACCACATTAAAAAAACAGCAATGAGTTTAGCTATTTTTTACTCACAGTTACCAAAGCTGTGAAAAATAGTAATTAAATACCTACACTTACACCCAAAGGCATGAACATAGTGTAAACATTTTTGTTTATATATTCTGAGGATCTCAACCTTCACCCAGAAAGAAGATTATTGTGACTATTTTTATTGTTTGAAGTTTGAACTAGATCATATCAGATTGCCATCTGCTTTCTTTGCAGTCTCTATCTCACTCCTTTTACTCTCCCTTCCATTTTATTTAAAACACATTTTTAATACAGGTCCCATCAACGTAGCATTCTCAAAGAACATTTCTCATGTTATAGAAGCTTTCCACATGGGTGAAGGTAATGAAAAATTCATTTATTTCCAGTTTTGGAGCAATTCACAGAAACCTGCGTAGTGACTATGTGGGTTAGCAAAAACAAATAATTTGAGTTGTCCAGGCTCTAGACAGGTTATATCTTGGCAGGCTTCTGTTTCGTCTTTCCAGATTTTTGATAGAATTGGTATTTGTATTTTTGACAGCTAAACGCAGTGCTGCTTGGAGCTATTATTCCACTGCAACACTGCTTCATCCTCTGCTATCTGCTCAGCCATCCTCCATCTGATGTGGGTAAGGATTTTAAGACCAAATGCAACTGCTTCAACAGGTGATCACCGCAGTTCACAAACTAGAATACTACTTGAACCTGGACCAGAGTTTATTCTGCTGCTGTAATGGGCTGGAAACAGCAGTGGCCCAAGTGACTTCACTGGTGAGCATCCAGATGTTTACCGTAAAGGTGGTGATCTCCAGGAGGGGACTGGGAAAGAGTGGGTGACACATATGCCTTCAACACTGGGACAACACTGCTGTTTCAGCCTCCCTATGGAAAAGTATGATTGTCTAAAAAAGTCAACTATTCAATTGAACTCTACTCCCACTTAACAATAATACCTTATTAGATGTTACCAACTATTTTTATGCTTCTTTATCTTGTTTACAAGACCTTCGCTGGTTTCCCAATTGGTTAAGAAAATCATATTGCTTCAATAGCCAAGGCAGCTACTTTCCATCTAAGTCTGGTCCTGGTCCTAGGACACAGATTTCGAGTTTAGACATCTCTGTTGTTATCCACACCTTGCTCACCTTGTTGTACTGCAGTGTGACCTTAATGATGTTTCCTCTTTCAAACTTGGAAAAGTGAAAATGGATTTGATTTTCAGTCATAGCATTTCCTTGACACTCCTTGACCTTAATAAATTGTCTGTTGGACTCTAAATGACATTTAACAGCCTAATCTCTGACCTGAATAATGTGAGAGCTGCCTGTTTGGAAAAATTTCTCTTTTTTCATGGGATACTGTTATTGCATCTGCCAAAGGTGCTACTCTGTGTGGAGCCCTGAAAAATGCAAGAAAGGAAATTATGGTGGATGTCTTATTCTATGACTTAAGTTCCAGAACACCCCCATATTTCAAAAAAACTGCCTGGGATTTTTTAGACCACTGCAATGAATATTGTTAGACACCGAATTAAATCTTGTTGAACCTGGTTCAGCCATTTCCCCTCACTGAAGAGGCAAAGCAATCCTTTTTCTGTAGGTAAAAGGAATTTGATGTGTTTTTATTTGAAGCTTGAATGGATGCTGGGCACTTCAGTTAGAAAAGGAGTGAGATGCTGATAGACGAAGACCAAAAAAAATTAGATTTGCTTGTGGTGCAGAAATAGGTACAAAACCAGGCTTAGCCCTAAACTGAAAGACAGTGGGGAGGATATCACTTGATTACTCCTCTGCTCAAAAAAAATAAACCCAGATTTTCTGTGTTATTGCAAGTAAATAAACCTGAACAAACTAACTCGGTTCACTGCTTGGTCTCATTTCCTCACTGGAATATCCTAAAAAGCCCCAAATGGTTTCTAGACGCTTGGACCCAAAGGAAGGCAATTATCTGAGCTATGTCTTTTGAGAAGAGAATTTGTGTGAGTAGATATATTCCCTGCTGTTCTACATTTGTTCATGTTTCTGATGGGTGTATTCTGGTTAATTAAACTTTACAGAATTTGTTATTTAAATAATTGCTAAATTATTTAATTCTCAAGTAATTGTAAAGTCTATTTCTGGAAACAGGCAGAAAAAAGAAACAGCATAACTACCCATGAAACAGTTTAAGTCAGGTATTTTACTTTTCTCCCATTCTCTTCCTCTTTTTTTCCCCACCTCTCAGAAGATGGGTGGTATTCCATAACTTGACCCCAATTATACATTTGCTCCAATTATCTGACCTTTCCTCTCTCTTACTATAATCAACATCTTACTCACAGTGCTGCTAGCACTTAATATTTGTCTCTACAGGCACTCAGGTTCAGGAAGATTTTGCCAAAAGAAAGGCAGAGGTGAAATGAGCAAGAGAGCATGTTCTACAGTCCACCCAGAAGACCAAAACCTTTCTCTCTTCAATACACCTCCCCATGAGCCTGTTTTGTAAATACATTCAGCATCCAAATTTAGAGAAAAAAATAAATCAAGCATAATTAAAAGAACTTTACAGAAAAAGCTTGAAAGTTATCTTAGCTTTCTTAACTTTCCATTACTGACTCCTACATGACCTGTATCAAACTAAACATCTTTCTTTAAAAATAAATATATTTGTCATTATCAAAATGATACTTTGATTCCTCTCTATTCACCATTCTTATCTCCACACATGGTGGATTGGCCACCATGTTTAGTGTCAGCAAAAGAGCCTCTTTTTCTCTTATGGGGGAGAAAGCCAAGGATATAATTATTATATATAACACATGGAACACAATTGTTTTATACTTTCCAGTTTTTATTTTTCACAATAGGCTCTGTATCTAATTCTTCTGGGTAATTTCATGGTTTGTGCATTCGAAGGCAGAAATGAAACTAGAATTCCATCACAGGTGTTGTTGACTGATAGAGAATAAAGTCTATTTTTAGAGTTAGCTAGCTAATAAGAAATTTAATTGTTTATCACTAGCATTCCTAGACTCAGATGTTGTGCTAATTGCAATGGATGGTCTGAAGCGGAAGAAACTGATGCCATAAATGACAAGACATAAAATGTTTTGCTGATGTACCTAAAGTTTTATGTCAATATATTCTATCTACTTAGAGGAAAAAGAAAAAAAAACCACAGACAACTTAAAATCTCAAAAATTAAGCTTTTCTTCAAAGACTTCTGTTATAAATGGAATTAAGTTTTATCCAAAATACCATTTAAATCACTTGATCTTTAACACTAATAAATGCAAGAAAAAGACTTTGAAAACACAAGCCCCATAGAAAATATGTAACATTTGGGGAAATTTCCCTGTGAACTTTTAGCTATGTCTATCTCCTCATCTTGTTCACATCTACTCTTTATTCAAGTTGAATCACTTAAGTTGTCTCTGGATGTTGTCTGTTCCAAGCTCTTATGCAAAGCAGAACTAGCCTCCAAGCAGCCTCCAAGTTGGATTAGGTTGCTCAGTGTCTGCCCTACGCCATGAAATGTCAAGGGATAAACACATCTTCTTGGGGTACCTGCGCTGGTATTTAATCACTCTCACAGTTAACAATTTTTTGCTTAGAGTTACAATCTCTTTTGCTGCAGGTTGGGACTGTTGTTCTTTGCCCTACAAGTATACAGATATAGATGTCCAAACCTAAGATCGTAAACCCTTAAACCATGAAACATGCAAGCCCTGTTATTTCAAAAGCTCCTCTAACCCCAAGCCTCCAACACCTCACATAAAGTTAGTTCCAAAACAGCCTGGGATTAGAAACTAAATCAAGCACTGGACTTCACACTGGTTTGATGATGACGTTGCTACTGTTATTCTGAAATGCTATTTTACTCTGCACAAACACTAGTAGTTGGAGACTGATTTTTGCTAATAAAGTTATTCACTTTTTGCATAAATAATTTCTACAAGTAACTGAGAAACAGAAGAAAATTAATTCTTTGTTTCTTTTTTACATTGGCACTGGATTTTTCTCACTAAATAGAGTTTTTATGTAGTCTATTTAAACATGTTGTTACTAGTCTTCTAAACAAGTAATGCCCTTTAACTTGCTTTACACTATCTTTTCTTAAGCATAAGCTACTTGTCTCCTAAGCAAGGTCTCTCAAACATTAGGTTCTGAAAAAAGGAAGATGATTTATTTTGTTTGTTATGACAGTTTTCAGGATCTAAAATGCTGTCTGAATGAGATCTTTTTCATGCAACACTTTTTCAAAGTCTATGTAGGCAAAAACAGTGACTTTGACAAAGCTTACAATAATGTAGCTTGTACAATTATACAATAGTTTCATAGATCACCTGAAAAAGATTAGAGACAATCAATAAACAATTACTTCTATGATTCTGAAGCCAACCCAGATATTTCTGTTGGAGGAAAGGACAACAACAAAATGAAGATTAGACAAGATTTTTACATCAAAAGGTAAGTTCTATTCATGTTTACATCAACTGAAACTATGGGATTATTTCTCTCAATCTTTGGGTAGCAAAAAAGTGAACAAGCAGTTGTTCACTTGTGCAGATAAAGCCTGGTTCACTGAAAGGCACATCAGGGAGAGAAAGGACAGTCTTTATGATTAACTTTTGTTTATCAGTCAGTATCTCCATTTCCCTTTCTTGAAGTTTAACTTTTCAAGTCCTGCACTGTTATCACACTGCAACCACATGTCTAGAAATGCTGATCAGTGTCATAGTATCAAAACATGTTAAAGACCTTGAGAAAAAAAAAAAAAAAAGAAAAAAACCCCCGAGGTTTTTGCTGGTATACATTAGTAAAGTTGCATTGCAGCTCTACCGGGAAAAGCTGTTCGCTCAGTCAAACTCATGTAAACTATACTGGTAAAATCTTTCTTGATTTTGAAGCCTCTTGAAAGAGGCTTGACCTCAGTCTCTTTTCCAAAATACTCTATACAGGAATGAAAACTACAGAAAACCAACCCATCTCCTAGGAGTTTGAAACTGCTGACAAGTCAGTCAGGCTACCGCTGGCCAGAACCACCCAGCTACTGTGCTAGCCACACTTCTTCACAGCAGAACTAATTTACACCCTACTTAACACCAATGGCTGGGTATGCTCAGTGTCAACACTCAGGGAACAACCCTAGTGGAAAAACATATCAAAAATTCATGTAAATTACAATAACAGATATAGGTGCGGGGCGGGGGGGAAGCAGCCTGACTACAGGGGTAAATGAGCACAAAGTTGCATAAAAAATCAGACTATAGAAGCATCTGCAGAGCCCTGTGGAGCAGAAACAGGAATTTTCCACTCTTAAATGTAATTTGCCCATGAGAACAGTTTTGTTAGAAGAAATTCACTCAGATCAACTCTACAGCCTAGATAAAAACTGTGAATTCACAGACAAATTTAGTTTCCATGGATGTCAGTCCAGTCTACTTAACACTCACAATTAGGAAAAAAAAACCCTAACATTTTTAAATATAATATTAAGCAAATTACTATGGTCATGATGAAAATAGACTACAAAGCCAAACAGCCTGAAAATTTTGCATTTGATCAACTCACAAAAAAATACCTGGCTCTATTTCAGTTTCAGCTTTTATAGAGGCAGCCATTACATACCTGCTTGTTCATATATCAGAACAATTTTTACATTTTCTATCTAAAAAAGTGACAGAATATACTGCAAAAATTGCTTACAATTCCTAAAAAGCCTAGGGAAACAACTAATTTTAATTTAATGACTGTTCCCAAATGTATAATGTTCTGTTCATGACAGAAATGTATTTCACTCAGTAGATCCTCTTTGAAGCACTCTGGTCATATATTGTTAAATAAATTGCTTCCTAATTAATCAATCAGCTTGGGAAAAAGTTCTTCAAGAAACTCTATTCCAGTATGCTCAAGTAATAAATTCAATCCCTTTTGTCTTCTTATATTTAACAAATATTATAATAAATAGGTGGACAGACAGGAATGTCTCCCAGAAGATGGCCTGTTAAGTGAATATCCAAAAATTAGAAATATTCAGATCAAAAACATGAACTCAAGAAAAAAGAATATTTTTTTAAGGGCAGAGAAACATACCTGATGTACAGGGAAAAGCAACACACTCTTTTCAATCAAAACTAATAAACCTTTTAAATGTCACATGTTAAATACATGCAAAGTAATATTCAGAAATTACATTATTAGAAATTGCTTAGCAACTTATTTCAACTAACAGAAAAATACAAGGAAACCACAAATAATTCATACCTAATTAAACAGAAATAGAACAAATTCATTGAATAAAGGATTTGAATAAAATTATTGTCTTGCATCTTTCAGCTCAAGTTTCCATGACAACTTTTCTTTACTCATGAATAGCAGGTTTGAAGTAGTACCAAAGTATGATTCAGATGTACTCTACATTTCATTTGAGTTTATCAAGCAAGCTTCTTACTAAAGAGAACAGAAAATTCAAGCTTATTACATTCATTTTGTAAAGGACATCAGTGTGCACTACAAAAGACACTACACTGGTGATGCAACAGTAATTATTTCAATTTAAAATCCTGACTGCTAGCAATAGTGGTAAATACTGAAAGCCTATGCTTACAAAATATTTAATTACTATAAATATGGCTAGTCAAATTTATTTCAAATATGAAGAAGTTTTGCTTGCAACTTGAAGTATCTCCATATTTAGTGAGTTTAATCATGAAAACTGCACAGGAACTAAACTGTTAATTTCAAAGTGTCAGTATATGAATGACTAGCAGTAGAAAGTGCAACATTCTCATGTGAGCTGTGTGTTAAATGGACATGAAAAAGTTTATGGTAAAGTGCCTTTCTTATCCTTCCACTGACTGAGGTATCATCACGTGGAAACTAGTTTAAATAAAAGTATGGTTTGTGGGTCTCTGATATTTTTGTGTTCCAAAATAGCCAAGATTTTGAGAATAATAGGATTAAAAGAAATGTAGTTGATACAGCATGAGGCAAGGAGTTTTACCCTATAAATAAATGAGCTGGACTTCTTTTTCAGGACTTTCTTTTTCAGCTTCATATATAAGTTCCATTCTCCAAGTTCATCGATTCAAAAACCTCCATAGAATTAATAGAGCAGATTTAAAAGAAAGCATTTGCAATTATCACAAAAGAAGTATTCAGCTTTTCTCAAAGGGTACATCTCTTTTTGTGTTTCCTCAAGTAGCTCTGGAGACAGGTGCAGAGACACATGAGCTTGCTCAGCACACCTTATTAATTCAGTCTCAGAGTCATAGTAGTGAAGCCATATGATCTACAGGCCAAAGCTGGTCCAGTTCCAGGTAACTTTAAGTGTAATCAGAGGAAATATATTCACTTTTGGTGTCTATCCATAGAAATGTACTCACAGTCAATATTTCAGCTTCAGGTATGTGTTCTGATTGTCTCCATTTTTAGAAGCTCAGTATGAGATACACCAGGAGAAAGCTGTAGAGAAGTGCACATTTAAGCATCAGCTACATCAACCCCCAGGAACAGAGCTGCTCAGTTGGGTTTACTGAGTTTATGTTTGAAAAAATTGATTGTGGTCAGTGGTTCCCAATCTGAGGATTCATGCGCTGTTTCTACCTGTGACAACCAGGCCTAGTCTCAACAGGTTAAGGTTAAGAATAAAAGGCATATCTACCAGAGTGCTTTTTAGAGGACCTGAAAGGTAAAAACCACTGGCAGCCCTACCCAGGAAAGTACTCTGTTCACTGCCATGGAGCATCACTTCACATCTCCCACTGACTACACTGAGACTTCTCCCACCAAGTCACTGAAAATACAGCTCACGTGCAATTATTTCTGGCCTCTCTTTGTCAGTAACATTTTCCTCTGTGACTAAGGTCTTGTGCATAGCCCTGTTCTCAGCTGTCTTTATCTGCACAGGGAATCTCTTTCTGTTACCTTGTGCTAATAAACATTTACTCACGAAATACTGTAACCGAGCACTACTTCAATCTGTTGCAGAGAAATGCTGATTTCAAGTGTTTTAGAGTGTTTGCCTGAGGAATTCATCTGACCACTGCCTTTCACTTACTTGTGAAAGAACACTTTTTAAGCACTCTTAAACAGCTTCTGTTGTTATCTTTTGTCCTTCTCCTGAAGAGGTTAAGACACTAGAATCTAATTCTGAAGATAAAAAAAGTAAGATTGTCACATCACATTTGTACCACAAAAGGACTTTCCTTAATAGTCTGTACACAGGCTTTCTCAAGTGGTATTTAGAATGGCTGAATCACTAACATGAGTCAAAGTCACAAGAGTTAGATGAAATCCCAATTCAGAACTGTGTTGACTGATCTCAACACTAGGAAACAATGAAGAAAACATGGAGTACAGTTGAGATCTGAATAGCCAATCCTAATATTTTAAAGGCAAGTCCAGTTGTCACTTCTATCGTATATACAGTTATACTACAAGTAATTTGGTGGAGAGAGGGGGAATATTAGGGATACTACTAAATAATGAGATGTTATGTAATTCCCCATCATGTCATGTCACTACCATGCAGTACACACAACACTCATGGCTAGGCTTCGTGAACGAAGATTTGGGAAGGCTCTATCCACATTTGTTACAGGCACGCTGGTGACTTATGAGGCCAATACGAGACAGACATATCCGAGTGCAAAAGGCACAGCAGAAAGACTCCTTAGATGGTATATTCTGCAAGACACGGTTCTTTCTGCGTTGCCTTTTCTCCTCGAGAGTGATCCTGTGTGTGTTCTCAAAGGAGACAGCTGCGTTATAGATGGTGTGTCTCCAGGCCTCTCGATTGGAGGCCAGAGTAGACCAGTTATGTTGATCAATATGGCCAAGGCTGAGATGTTGTTTCAGGGAGTCCTTGTATCTTCTCTTCGGGGCTCCTCTCTTGTGGCAGCCGGTGGCATGTTCATCATAAAGCAAGATCTTAGGGAGGCGATGGTCCTTCATCCTTGAGACGTGCCTTGCCCATCGCAGCTGTGTTCTCAGCAACATGGCCTCAATACTTGTGACAGCTGCTTGCTCTAGAACAGATGTGTTGGTCACATAATCTGACCAGTGGATGTTTAGGATTGTACGGAGGCAGCGTTGATGGAAGCGTTCTAGGAGACGCAGGTGGTGGCGGTAGATGACCCATGATTCGGAACCATACAAGAGAGTAGACAGCACTATGGCTCTGTAAACACTAATCTTGGTGCTTTTCTTCAAGTGTTTATTACACCATACTCTTTTGTGGAGTTTTCCAAAAGCACTATATGCCTTAGCTAACCTGTTGTCTATCTCTCCGTCAATCTTACCATCTGAGGAGATGAGGCTACCAAGGTAATTAAACTGTTGGACTGATTTGAGCTCTGATTGGCCAATGGTGATGTGGGGATGATGGGGGACTTCCTGAGGTGCAGGTTGATGGAGAACCTCTGTCTTCTTTAAGCTGACTTCCAGCCCAAAGAGCTCAGCAGCGTCTGCAAAGCAGGATGTTAAACGCTGCAGAGCTGCTTCTGTGTGGGCAACAAGGGCGGCGTCATCAGCATAAAGCAGCTCCCGGACAAGATGGTTTAAGGTCTTGGTGTGGGCCTTCAGTCACCTTAGGTTGAAAAGGCTTCCATCAGTACGGTGTCGAATGTAGATACCATCCTGATCATCAAGATCTGCTGTGGTCCTTTGGAGCATCATGCTGAAAAAGACTGTGAATAGGGTAGGAGCGAGAACGCAGCCTTGTTTCACACCATTCTTAATTAAAAAGGGCTCAGAAAGTGTGTTGCCGTATCTGACTTGGCCGTGCTGATCCTCGTGGAGTGAGATGATCATTTTAAGGAACTTGGGGGGACAACCTAAATGTTCCAAAATCTGCCCTAGACCTTTTCTGCTCACAGTATCGAAAGCCTTGGTGAGGTCGACAAAGACCTTTGTTCTGTTCCCTACACTTCTCTTGCAGTTGTCTGAGGACAAATACCATGTCTGTGGTGCTTCTGTTGGCTCTGAAACCACACTGACTTTCAGGTAGGATTCCTTCTGCTGTAGTGGGTATTAGTCTGTTCAAGAGTATTCTTGCTAGGATTTTGCCAGCAATGGAGAGCAGAGTAATACCACAGTAATTTGAACAGTCTGATTTATCTCCTTTCTTCTTATACACAGTGATGATGACTGCATCACGAAGGTCTGATGGTAGTTTGCCGAGTTCCCAACAGCACACCACAAACTCGTGAAATTTGGTGTGGAGTGCAAGGCCCCCATGTTTCCAGACTTCGGATGGAATTCCATCAACCCCAGCTGCCTTGCCGATTTTCACCTGCTGTATGGCCTTGAGGGTTTCTCCTAAAGTGGGGGCAGTATCCAATTCATACTTTACTGGTTGTTGTGTGATGGACTGAATTGCTGAGTCTTAGACTACACGGTTGGTACTGAAAAGAGTCTGAAAGTGTTCAGACCATCGATTCAGAATGGAGGTTTTATCTGTCAGAAGCATTTGCCCATCAGCGCCAAGAAGAGGGCTTTGGACTTGGTATGTAGGCCCGTATGCTGTTTTCAGGGCCTCATAGAAACCTTCGCGATCACCCGTATCTGCGCATAATTGAGTTTTTTCAGCTAGATCGATCCACCACTTGTTCTGGATGTCACAGAGTTTCTGTTGGAGCTTGCTGCATGCAAGACAAAAGGCTGTTTTTCTTGCGTGACAGGATGGCAGTGCAAGGTGTGCTTGGTGAGCAGTTCTCTTCTTCCTCAACAATTCCTGGATTTCTTGATTGTTTTCATCAAACCAGTCCTTGTTCTTCTTGAGGGAGAACCCTAAGGATTCTTCAGAGGATTGCAGGATGCTGTTTTTAATATGGTACCAAATTGTTTCAGGAGAGGAATCTGCAGAATCTGTGGAATGGTTTTTGAGCCTAGTTTGAATCTGTCTCTTACTGTGGCTGATTGGAAATTGTTAACTTGGAGTCTTCTCCTTGGGATGCTGCCCCTTTTAGGTTTGAATTTGGGACTGAAGTTGAGTTTACAGTGCACAAGTCGATGGTCTGTTTGGCATTCTGCGCTGGGCATCACGTGGGTGTGGTGGACATCGCAGACATCTCTCCGTCACACCAAGACATAATCAATGAGGTGCCAATGCTTAGATCTGGCATGCATCCAGGTTGTCTTCAGACTATCTTTCTGCTGAAAGATAGTATTAGCGATGGTGAGCTGTTGCTCCGCACAGAATTCTAGCAGAAGTCAACCATTATCGTTGCAGTTTCCAACACCATGCTTGCCTAATACTCCTTTCCAGGCTTCAAAATTCTTACCTACTCTGGCGTTGAAATCACCAAGGATAATGATCTTATCATCTGCAGACACCTTTTGGGTAAGGAGGCGCAGGTCGGTGTAAAATTTATCTTTTTCAGCAGGGTCAGCTTGGAGAGTTGGGGCATATATACTAAACAGGATGACGTGTTGGTTGTTGTGTAGTGGAAGGCATAGGGAGATAATGCGGTCAGAGTGACCTGTCGGCAGATTTTCGAGTTTAGGAACAATAGAGTTTTTGCTCATGAAGCCGACTCCTGAGAGATGTTTTTCAGTTCTGGGCTTACCTGACCAAAAGAGTGTGTAACTTGCACCATGTTCTCTGAGTCTGCCTTCTTCATGAAGGTGAACTTCACTGAGAGCGGCAATGTCGATGTTGAGACGAGCCAGCTCATGGGCAATTAGGGCAGAACAACGCTCAGGACATCCGCTCTCTGCAGAATCGAGCATGGTTCTGATGTTTCAACATGCTAGAGTTAATTTAGGTACAACTTTGGAGGCAGGTGTGTGCCTTTGTCTTTTGATCTTTGTGCGACTGCATTGGAAGAAGATGCCCATTGGCCTGCGGTTAACTAACTGGGTGAAGGTGGAGATGAGCTTTGTTTAGGTCACCTTTTCTAGGCCCCTCTCCGAGTGGAGCAAGCAGTGCTGTCCTTGAAAAGGCTGCTTGGTCATTCAGGGTGCTGCCCCAAGAGACTGTCTGTAGTGGTTTGAACCTTGTTTTTCCCCAGAGGCTAAGAGAAGTGGTAGACCCCAAGGGGTGGAAACCCCTGGAAGTTTTGAAGTTCTGCCCAATGGGCGCTCCTGCAGAAATGTAAACATACCACAACCAGACCGGAAAAGAAGAGTTGTAGTTTGTTGTTGTAGGAGAGGTGGCCATGTTGTAGAGCCACGAGGAAGGGGCTCTGAGCCCCTTGGGCCCTCTGGGGCCCTCCCAGCCCCTGGCTGGGGGGCTGCAGGGACCTGGAACAGCATAAAGCTGGGCTAGGTGCCTGTAGTTATGCCGGGAGATGTTTTCTCCATGGGCACAGAGCAGCAGCCGACACTGACCAGAGAAACGGTGGCAGAGAGCCAGAGATAAGGACCTGAACTGGAGGAGCAGCAGAAGCAACATGCAGCACCGCAGAGAAGACTCCTGGAAGGAGAGCCGAGGAAAGGAGAGCCAGCAACTGAGAGCTACAGAGTTCTTGGGGGTAAGACTGATACCAGATCCCCAAAACTCCCTTGAGACCCCTCTTGGAGAAGAGGGACATGGACTCCTATTTTGGAGAGCAGTTTTGGACATGCAGCACCAGAGAGAGAGAGGAGCTGAGAAGCTCAGAGCGTCCCGGAGCTGGATCGGGACGGCCAGATGGAATGCGGGGGGAGTTGACCTTGGCTCCCCCCTCGCACTGCTGCCACGGTGGCAGCCTGAGAAACAGGGCACAGAGGCCCTGCAAGAGATACCAGACCGTCACGAAGACCCCCCTGTGTCTTCGTGATATGACGTGGTGAAACGACCTTGTCTGGGGTTACGAAGCCCACGGAAGACCCCTCGGTTGTGAGGCGATGGGGCCGAGAGAGAGGCTTGGATACCTCCCTCGTGGATGCTGGCAGAAAAGCCAGCTATCAGCTGCTGCATGCATGAGAAGAAGAAACCTGCTGCATTAGAAGATCCTGCTGCTTAAGGACTGGAAGGGATCTGTCCTTCTTTCCCTCCTGGACTTTTATTTGGAGGAGAGAAGAGATCTGATCCATTGTAAATACATATGTCATGGTAGAGATAGTTTGTGATCATGTGTATAATGTGATATGGTATTTATTTGTACAGTCATTGTAATATATTCCCTTTTCCCCACTTTGAGTCTGGTGTGTTTTGTCTGGAAAAACCCATCTCACATTAGGTTGAGATGTGGGAGGGGGAATGGAGCTAGGGAATTGGATTTTGGGACTATCTCAAACCATGACACTGTCATCTCCGGTCAGTCTCAAATGACCAATATCCTGAACCGCCTGCATGCAGGGTTGGGTCTGCGGCTTCCAGTGCACCTTTCACCTGCCGTTTCGACCCTTGCCCGTTGCTACAGGGCTTTTTGCATGTGGGTAAAGCCTTCAAGCCTGCGTAATGGGTTTTTTAGGTGAGATGCAGTATGTGCGGAACTGAACCCACTCTTTAATCCTAAGGTTCATCTGCCAGGGCCGAGCAAGCTTGGACGGTGGCAGTGAGGTCCTCAGGACGTAGGTTTGATTAGAGTGACCTTCTCTTAGATGGATGGTCTTACGGGGCTAAGCGAGCTCCATCTGCTCGGGTTTGGGATTAGAGTTGTCCTTCTCCTAGGATGACTGCCAGAAGGCTAATGAGCTCATCCTGCCCAAGAATGTATTAAATCTGGTCCTACAGTTTTGACCTATCTGGCATGGGTGACTCTACCGGAGGCATGTACCACATAGCTCGCAACCACATAGGGGTACAAGACTATGTTCCTATTGGAATGATTTGGGCAAGTCTTTCATTTCCTTTTTTATTAACACCTATCTATAAACAATCTGAAGGAGATACCCAGGAACAATCCTTTGTCCTGTCCATCATTTCAGGGTGTAACAGAGCAAAGCAAATATATCCAGAACATGCCAAACTTGGGCAGTAGCCACAGGTGAACCAAAAACAGACAGACAAACAAAGCAATCATTCTGACCCCAGTACCCATCCAGGCAGGGGTGCCTTTCAAGACCCCAGCCTGGCTGGGACCCCCATTATTCCAAAAGAACCCACTATCCACCCTGACCTTATCCTTCCCCCACTGTGTTTCCACATATCTTCAGGCACACTGCTCACCTGTGACATTTCATAAGGGATTGTCCCGCTCTCCCTCCTGCCAATCGGCAGACCCCCTCGGCCCGCTCGACACCCTACTCTAATGCTTCCCCTCCCCTCCTTCCCCCCCTTCCCCCCCAAACCTGGAACAGCAAACCTCTGTGTGCTCCGAAGCTCCCCTCTCCTCTTTCATGGGGGTGTAGTACCTGC